>NC_081408.1:409421888-410089388 GCF_030272615.1 Cryptomeria japonica | reverse complement strand
CATGCACTTCAATGTGACATGTCCACATGATTCCAATCCTTCTAATATTGAATGTCTAGATTAGGTACATGTAAGAGTATAAGTGAACTACTTATTCTCTTTATTTGTATTTTTGAAATGGCTACTAGTTCTAGGCAGGGATTTGCAGAAAGGTTTCTCACCTTGCTGTCACTTTTAACCCACCCACCTCTCACTTACTCTAGTATGTTAATTGTTGCAGAAGACTTTTAATTCATAATTTCAGTTCAAGGTTCCAACTCAGGGGGCCTATCATCTAGAGTTTTAGAGCCCAAAATGCATATGAATGGAGAAAGGACTTACCTTTTCATGTAAAAGTCAAGCAATAATGCAGAGAAAAATGACATGGGTGACTTCAACTACAACAAAACAACAATAATGCCAAAGTGGGAATCCTTTCTATAAATCCTTGGCTAGAAGTCATAGTCATTTCAAAAATCCAAATCCAATGAATAAGAAGGACGAATTATTTGGTAGAGCGCTTCTTCAAAATAAACGAGAATGGAAGTAAAACAATTTGCAAATGATTTAGAAAAAATACTACAAAATAAATATTAGAAACAATCAAGTGAATGTTGCAAGTCTTTCATATTTTTCTATAAAAAAATGTAGTTCAATGTGACACCTTTATAAAAGAGAAACATTAAAAAAGTCCTTAGTAAGCTATTGCAATGTCGATAGAAAATAGAAATAACAAGACAAGCTTATGTATTTTAGCTTTTTCCATAAGAATCTGGAGCTCTAGCATGAATAGGGGTTGAAGGGGCAATTAAATTGTTTAAAGATATATAAGTTATGGTATATAGAGCCATTAGATACAATGGTGTATCTTGTATAATGTCCCTTATATTATGTTTATAATATTAAAGAGTTATCCACCATTATTATTAACTAAATATATTATTCATTTACAAAGTTATCCACAATTAATATTAAAAGAATTATCTACAATTTAAAATTAACTAAATATTGTGTTACTTACAATAAATTAAATTATTATCCATTTTATTATTATTATTATTATTATTATTATTATTATTATTATTATTATTATTATTATGTGCATTACATAAACCAAAAGAAATATTTTATTATAAATAAACAAGCACAATTTGTATAAAGTAACAAATGTTATGAATAATAGAAGTGTGTGATTAAGAAAGAACAATGATGTATCAATTTACGAATAGATGCAACTATTCAGCCTAAATGCCTATTAAAGAGGTAGCAGTAATCACTTCTATGGGGAACACGGGAAAGTAAGAAGAGGAAAATATAGACAGAAAGGTAAGAAGAAAATAAGGCAAGACCAAAAATAGAAACATCAACAATCACAAGCGAAATCCTTACCGTTATGGATATAAGGATATAGGATTGCTAACATCGTATAGTGCTGCTAATACAATTTAATATTGTTAATATAATCTAATATGGTTAATATAATTCATTTTATTAATACAAATCAATACTAATACAACTTAATAATGTTAATACAATTTAATATTGTTATCATAACTCAATTCTATTAGTACATAATAATACTATTAATGTAGTTTAACATTAAGGTGACAAAATAACATAATAATGTTAGTGTAATCTGAAGCTAATGTTATTAATAAAATCTGGTAAAATATTGCTAATATAGCATGACACTGTCAATGTAATACTATACTCATAATGTAATATAATATAAAGTGGAAATTTTCTCTCCTTGTTTCATACAATATTCACTTCCTTTAGAATTAAATTTTGAAATTAACAGGAGTGGGAATGGGAGCGAGGGTGGTTCGGGGGTGAGGGTTTCTGCCAAGGAAGAAGATTTTGAGGAGGCAGACGAGGAGGAAGATGGTGGATTGGGGACTGAGGTGGGTGTGGTTTCCACCCTCTCAGATCTATTATGGGTTCGGTGTTGGCTCAAGGCTTCTCAAGAACACTGAGATGGAGACACGTTGGTGCTACTTTGTGTGCCCTGATCTATGTGATCCGATGCGGAGTTATGGGCCATCATTTCCCCCCCGACTATGGTTCTACATTGATCATGTGTGTGAGCAATGGGGGAGCTTGGGATCCAGGAGGAGAAGCAGATGCAATCGAATTTGCAGACCCTACTGTTGTTTCTAATGTTTGGCTTCCCCTTAAGCTCGTGGGATTTTCTCTCCACTTGGGATGTGCTTTGGTTGATGATCCTCTGCTCAAGGTTAGGGATTTCATGTTGTAAGAGGTTTTTAACCAAGCTCTCTGCTTCCGATGTCCTCTATTTTTTGTGTTGGGGGTTTGCTTGGCCCTCTTTTTTCATTTTTTGGGGGGTCCTCTTGAGGGATGCTAGTCCTACTCCTTTTCTAAAGGAGTGTGGACCATGTGCTTTGTTGTTTCTATTTTTCTCAAGAGGTTCTATGTTGTGGATCTGACATTCATCTTTCTTTTCTTCTCAGCGTGTTCTATAGAGGTGAGTAAATCTTCTATTGAGGAGAAGAGTGGTTGGCTGGGTGAAGTTGGATGGAGTTTTTTGGGGGTTTTTATTATCTTGCTTTTTGAGGCTGGTTGTCTGAATGCTATCATCTCAATGTTGTTGGGTCTCTTTCACTTTTCTTCTATGGAGATGGAGACTTTGGTGGAGCTTGTGTGCTTGGAGTTTGATTGGTTTTTGCCTCTTCTCCTGTTTAAGGTTTTAGGAGCCTCTCTAAATCCCAATAGTCCAGAAAATCAGTGTGGTCTTGTTTCTTTTCTACTGTATTTTGTGTGGTTGAACGGAGCTTGGCTTTTTCAGCTAGTGGTTTGTGTCTTTTCAACTCCTATTGAGGTGGAAAGGAGTTGTGCTAGAAGGGTGCTGACTTTCAAATGGATTATTTTTTATAGCTTCAACCTGATGGTTCTGGGAGCCATTTCAAAACCCAACATGAAGGTTTGGGGAGCCTTTAAAAAACCCCTAGTTCTAGATTACTCCTTAATGCTTCTATTCATGGATCAGGATGTTATGGTGCTAGGATCTTTGTTCGCATTTGTTCAGGTTAAGGGTGCCTGGAAAAACCCTTGGTATTTGTTGAAGGTTAAGGGAGCCTTGATAAAACCCTTGGAATTTCTTGTTTAGTCATCTTTTGGTGTGTATGGCTTTGGCCTACTTTTCATTTCAGTTGGCTCTTCAATGATTTTTCTTTGGTGATTAGGCTGAGGTTGGTCTATTGATTTTTTATGTTGTATCTTTTGGCAGCATTGTATTGTGGGTTTTGGATCCTTGTAAAATTTGGGGGTTTCAAGTCCCTTCAAAACCTATTGTATGGGGTTTTGGGTCCCCTCAAAACCTGTTTGTTCCTTAATAAAAAAACATGAACATTTATTATAACATTTCTAAAAATGATGAATGGAAGTGTGAGAGCATTGTGAGAGGGGTACAACATATGAGCATCCTTCTAGATATGCCACCTTGAAGTAGGACAAGATGAGCCCATAGAGGCCAAAGGGTTATAAAGGGTGTTAGAATTATATCATATGTTGTCATTGATGTCAAATCGCGTGGTCTGGATTAGGTCCGAATGTGGTATGTTGTATAACATGTGTTGAGCATTTGGAGGTTTCCCATATTTTTTCAGATGTCTTGGCTTTTCGAAAGATATGTTGATGATACTACTCAATGCTATTTTGGGTCCAGATTGATCCATAAGTCAAGGTTTTTGGTCCAGACATTGAAGTTGTGCAACGATGATTATATAACATGTTGATGAGGATGATGTAATGAATACTTCTCATTCCTTCCCACCACCAAAATGTTTAGTGGAGACCTATTTTAGATCTTTGTCCTACCCAACATTGAGGATTATGCTTTTCCAGAGATAGTATATGTAGGAGCATGTTTTGGATGAGTTGATGTTTGGCTTTTTGTGTCGAAGACATGTGAGATTGAAAGAATCTAGTTGATGTGTTAGACTTGTGTTGCAGATTGTTATCGAAAGAAGTTTTGGTTATACAGATTGTGTTTCCGTGGTGGATTCTCTTTATATTTCTTTCTTCTTCAACAGTGAGCCTCTTCTAGGCAGTGAGCCAACTAGTAGTGAGCCTTTATGGGCAGTGAGTCCACCTGCAGTGAGTATCTTGGCAGTGAGCCACCCTTTGTAAAAATCACCTTAACTGGTGTCACCTTAACCAGTGTTTATATATTGAGAATTAGCATTCTTTGTGCTCGGTCCCCTTGGTTTTTTCATGTAAATTCTAGTGCTTCTTGTGTCTAATTTGTTATGTGCATATGCTTTCATGTTTATTTGTTTTAACAATTATGCTAGTAGTTCTATGTCTATGGATAAAGTTTTAAAGAGGATTTTATTATCAACTGATTCACCCCAACTCTCAGTTGCCTAGATATTCATTTATTGGTATCAGAGTTGTGGTTCCTTGATATGAGCTTAACCGCTTGAGCTAGATCCTCATCCGATGGCACACAAATTATCCATTCCTCTTTGAAGGATCTGATTATAATTTCTAGAAAATAAAGATGAGAGGTTATCTAGTTTATCTGGGTCACAACACTTGTAAGGCTGTGGAGACTAAGTATGTTCAATTAGCGAATGGTCTTACTACTCCGGATGAGATTCATGCCTATGAAGAAAATGAAAAGGCAAAGTATGCTATCTTTTGTGCATTATCAAAGACTAAATTGACAAAAGTTCTCTCTTTGAATACTGCTTGTGAGCTTTGGCGGAAGTTGAAAGATATCTATGAAGGAAATGAGAGAGTTAAGTTGACAAAGAGGCTAACAACTAAGAGGAAGTATGAAAACCTAAAAATGGAAGAAGGAGAAGACATTGTAAGCTATTTTGAGAAGGTTGACAGCGTTGTGAATGAAATCAAAGAACTCAGAGACACCTTGAATGATAAAGATGTGATTGACAAAATCCTGATGACATTACCGATAAGCTACAGTGACAAGATATTAGCTATTGAAGAAACCTATGATTCGAAGAAGTTCACCAGAGAGTAGCTATTTGGTACCCTGACTACATTTGAAGTAAGAAAGTATGGAAAGGTCAAAGACAAATCATCGACAACATTCAAAGCATTTGAAGATGGTCTAGATGATGAAGAAAGATTGGATGAGATGGAAGAAAATTTTGTGAGGAAACTGAAGAAAGGTACTGGCAAGTATAAAGGTATGTTACCCTTTAAATGTTTTAGATGTGGAAAAATTTGGTCACATAGCTACTAGATGTTCGGAAAAGGGAGCTAGACAAAAGTTTAGGAAAAACAAGGGAAAATTCAATAAGAAATCCTATTATGTTAAGGATGATGTTGGCATTTCAGATGATGAGTCAGACTATGAGGAAGGTGATTGTTTATTTCTGGTAGAAAAGAATGTTCCTAAGTTTGATATTTCTAAGACTAATGCTAATGCATTTCATGCTAGAAGAGATAAGAATGAATGGTTGATTGATAGTGGATGTTCAAATCATATGACTAACGATAAGAGTAAGTTCATAAAGCTTGAAAAGTATGATGGAGGTTATGTTAGGTTTGGAGATGATCAAATAGCACAAATTGTTGGAATTGGTACAATTACTTTTGATGGAAAACATAACACTAACAATGTTTATTATGTGAAAGGTTTGCATCATAATCTTTTGAGTGTTGGACATATGTGTGAAAATGGATATAATGTTTTTTTTCAAGATAATGGATGTGAAATCTGGAAGGAGTCCAGAATGGTTATTGCAGCTGGAAGGAGGAGAAATGGAAATATGTATTAGTTAGAAGGTTGTACAAGACATTGTTTAATATATCAACTTGATGACAGTTGGCTATGGCACCGGAGGATGTTTCATATCAACTTTGACAACCTGATACAAATCAGTTCAAGGAGTGCAGTAAGAGATCTACAGAGATTGACTAAACCAAAGAACAGCATCTGTAAGGAATGCCAAGTAGGAAAACAAACAAGGAGCACATTCAGCGGAAAAGAATGCTCATCCACCGTATTACTAGATTTGGTTCACATAGATATTTGTGGTATGGCCCGAACAAGGAGCCTACAAGGTGAGAGATATTTCATGTTATTAATTGATGATTATTCTAAGATGACTTGGGTTGCATTTCTAAGAGAGAGAGTGAGGCATTAGAGAAGTTCAAGATATTCAAGGCAAAAGTTGAGAATGAGGTTGATAGGAAAATCAAATGTTTAAGATTTGATAGAGGTGGAGAACTCATTTTTGGTGAGTTCAATTATTTATGTGAGAAACATGACATTAGAAGATAGTTATCTACGCCCCAGAAACCACAACAGAATGGTTTAGTGGAAAGGATGAACCGAACTATACAAGAGGTAGCTAGAATTATGATAAAAGGAGCACAGTTATTGGAATTCTACTAGAGAGAAGCAGTTCATATAATAGCATACACTCTTAATAGAATTTTGTACCGACAAAAATATGGGAAGACATCCTATGAACTTTGGTATGGTATAACTCCAACAATAAAATATTTCAAAGTATTTGTAAGCAAGTGTTATATTCGAAGAGATGAAGATAATCTTGGAAAGTTTGACAACAATGCCAATGAAGGTATATTCTTATGTTATTCAACAAAGAGCAAGGCATATTGATGTTACAACAAAAGGTTGAGTAATATTAATGAAAGTGCAAGTGTAAAGGTTGATGAAAGTACTTCAAAAGATTTAGAATTAGTAGTAGAATATGAATCTGATGAGCCTGGAGAAGAGAAAAGGGAAGAAGAGAAAATAAATGAAGAAAAGAATGATCAAGATGCTTTGGTATCTACATCCAAGACTCCAGGGTATGTTCAAAAGAATCATTCAGAAGACCAGATTATTGGAGATAAGAGCAAAGGTGTTATCACAAGAAGCAAAGTGGCTCAAGAACAAGTCTTGTTGTGTTTACTATCTGAAACTGAGCCAAAGACAGTAGAAGAATCTTGTAATGATTAGAATTAGATGAAGGTAATGACATAAGAACTAGATTGGATTGAGAAAAATCAGACATGGGAATTAGTCAACTGACCAAAAGACAAGAATGTGATTGGAACTAAATGGGTATTCTGGAACAAACTAGATGAAGATAGAAAGGTTGTAAGAAATAAGGCAAGGTCGGTTTGCAAAGGATAAACTTAGATTGAAGGCATTGAATTTGATGAAACGTATGCCCCAGTTGCTTAGATGGAAGCAATCTTGATGTTCCTAGTGTTTGTAGCATTTAAGGACTTCAAGGTTTATCATATGGATGTGAAATCAACATTCTTGAATGGAGAATTTAAAGAAGTTTGCATTGAACAACTGGAAGGTTTTAGGTTGAGAATGATCCAAACATTGTTTATAGATTGAAAAAAGGCTTTATGTGGACTGAAACAAGCCCCTAGGGCCTAGTCTGGAAGACTAGACAAGTACCTGATTGATCAAGGATTTTAGAAAGGTTCAGCTGACAACAATTTATACTTCAAGACTGATTCAAGTAAAATCCTAATTGTGGTAGTGTATTTTGATGATATAATATTTGGATGAAATGAAGGTATGTGCAGAAGATTTGCTAATGAGATATAGAAAGAATTTGAGATGTCCATCATTGGTGAGTTAAATTTCTTCCTCACTTTGTAAGTTAATCAAAATGACAAAGGAATTTTCATTTCTCAATCTAAGTACATCAAAGAGTTGTTAAAGAAGTTTGTGTTGGATAATTCCAAACCAGTGTGTACACCTATGACTATCGGATGCAAGATAACCAAAGATGATAAATCTCCTGAGGCATATGCAAGTCAGTACAGATCAATGATTGGAGGACTATTATATTTGACAAGTACAAGACCAGATATCATGTATGCAGTATGTTTGGCAACCATATTTTAGCAAGAACCAAAAGAATCACATTTTGTTGTAGTAAAAAGGATTTTCAGATATCTTGAAGGCATAGAAAAGTTTGATTTGTGGTATCCCAGGAGCTCAGATTTTACCTTGCCAACTTATACAGATGCAGACTGGGCGGGAAGTGTTGATGACAGAAAAAGTACAAGTGGGGGAGCATTCTTTCTTTGCTCCTATTTGATTGCTTGGTCGAGTAAGAAGCAAGATTGCATCTCTATATACAGCAAAAGTAGAATACATTGCAACATCTTCATGTTGCACACAAATCTTATGGATGAAGCAGACTTTGATGGACATTGGTGTAAAGTTTGATGATCCTATCTCAATCATGTGTGATAATAATAGTGCAATAAATATTTCAAAGAATCTAGTACATCATTCCAAAACAAAGCATATATCTATTAGGTACCACTTATTGAGGGAAACAGTGTTGGATAATGAATTAGACTTGAGTATGTACCCACAAAAGAGCAAATTGCATATATATTCATTAAGGTATTATGCAAAGATACTTTTGAGTAACTTCGACAAAAATTAGGGGTATTACCCCTTTCTAGTTTGAACTAATGTACATTTTGGTGTGCATTGGTTCAATGAGAAACCTGTATATTCATTTTTGGACTGATTCTTGTGTGCTTCCTATCAGGGGGAGCATGAGTGATTTTTTTAGAGGGGGTTTTTGCCCGCCTTTGTCATTATTGTCAAAGGGAGAGAGATAGTTCACATGATGATTTGTTGATGTTGTTGATGGATGTTACCATTAATGACAAATGGGGAGATTGTTAAAATTATGTCATATGTTGTCATTGATGTCAAATCTTGTGGTCTGGATTAGGTCTAGATGTGGTATGTTGTATGAAATGTGTTGAGAGTTTAGAAGTTTCCCAGATTTCGTAGATGTCTTGGATTTTTGGAAGATATCTTGATGATACTACTAAGTGCTATTTTTTGGTTCGAATTGGTCTGAAATTCAAGGTTTTTGGTCTAGACATTGAATTTGTGTAACTATGATTGTATAACATGTAGATAATTTTTTGGGTCTGGCTTTGGTGATGTATGTAACATGTTAATATGTTTGATGAGGAATGGTGTAATGAGGTCTACTTATCATTCCTTCCATGAAGTCTACTTCTCATTCCTTCCCACCACTGGAATGTTTAGTGGAGACCTATTTTAGATCTTTGTCTCAGTCGACATTGAGGATTGTGAGATTTTGCCAAGATCAAGAGTGCAATGAAAAGTACAAAATAGAGAGACAAAATATAGGACAAGAATAAATTGTATTCTCATCAATAGATAAATGATCAATAGTTACATACAATGAATATGAGCCTTCTTATATAGGCAAGGCTATATGGATATGTGAGCACACAATTATGACATGTGGCTCAATAAGAAACAAGGGTAGGTAGGAAATAGGTGTTGTAGGTAGGAGAAACAATAAAATATTCCACATGAGGCGGATCATCCACCGAAGGTGGAATTATCACTCCACAATAAGTGGAAATGATAAACTAAAAACAAGATCACACCATAAAAGGTGGAAATCTCCTACAACACACTACCCAATGTGGCACAAACACCCAGGTGTCTCATACCCAAACTACTATGAAATGCATTATCCTAAGTAAACTTAAGTAAGGTGTAATAATATCCAACATGAATAATTAATTACACCAACACCCCCCCCCCTTAAGTGCAACTTAGGGGAATGCACTTAAGTCTACAATGCAACTAATCAATGCAAGATGGGTCCCGGCTACAAGGCCATGTTAGGTACCCATGTACAAATGCAAATGCATGCAAACCAATGCAATCTCTCATAAAGTGGGGAAAGAGAGAAAAACCCAACGGGAAAAAACCCTCCCCCAAAAAGAGAGATGAAAAATATATACAAGTAACTCTCAAAGAAGTATGTGAAGGACTAAACCCCATGTGAGGAAAAAGTCCCCCCATATGAGAGAAGAAGAGAAAGAAGAGAGACTAGGTAGCCCCCCCTCAATGTAGAATCTGCACCAATGGTAGAAGCTAGAAGATGAATGAAGAAACTTCTCCATGAATGTTGAACAACGTCCCTCCCCTTAGGAAGAAACAAAACCAAACGTGTATCCATGAAGTCTCCACAATCATGAAGGGAAGATGTAGGAAAAAAACTCATGATGAATGAAATCTCTGAAAACTGCTCAAGTGTGTCCCCATGTCGATGCTAAAAGATACCCCCTCCAAAGGTGGTGAACTGCTCCACACTACTAAAAAAGGCACTCCAAGATCTAGTGGAGAAGAATGTAGAACAAGTCCCAAAGACTCACATGTCTCCTCTAAGCATAAAGAGACCTTCTCCAACTGTTGTACAAACGTATCCACAATCATGTCAACCTCTAAAGAATGATCATGTAGAGAATGCACAAGAGGGTGAGAGTGTTCCCTCGCAACAATCAAAGAAGGATCATCTTCATCAAAGAGAAGATGAATGTCACCAATTTTGTCTCCGAAATCTAGAGTGTGGGACTCCACAAACAAACCTGCAATGTCTGTCAAGTAGTCATCCCAATCAATTGAAGCTGGAAGACAAGATATATCCTACTGCACTGAATCACAAGAAGGAAAAATTGTCCCACTAGCTGCATCATCAAGTGCAATAGGTGGTGTGATATCAGTAGGAGGAGATGAAATGTAAGGCTCAAGAATGGGGTCACATGTGAGAATCCCCAAGTTCAAGTACCCAAAGTTCTCCTCAAAATTTGAATCATCAACATAGGAAGAATCAACCTCATCAATAGGAACAAAGTGTGAAAAGGATTACAACCGAGATGCATGATCAACCACCCCAATCGCAATGATAGCTCTAGTCTCTAAGTCTCTAATGATAACTGAATTAGGTCTGAACTCCATAGTTTTCCTAGTTGCCCCATGTGTGATTTGATAGATGGAAAGAAGATTGTTTGTCAAGTGGGGTACACACAACAAATCATTGAAGGAGTTATCCCCAATGGAAATAGATCATTTCCCAATCACATCCATGTATGTATGATTGCCCATCAAAATCTGTGGCATGTGACAAGGCTTAAATGAAGAGAACATAGATTGTGAAGATGCCATATGATGAGAAGCCCCTGAATCTAGAAGCCATCTCCTTGAATCATGACTTATAGTAGCACAAAGAGCTTGTCCCTTTCCTTTATCTATCCCAAAAGAGTGATCCTTTCCTTTATCCTTTTCCTTGGAAGAAGAAGCCGAAGTAGACATTCTAGAAGGCAAACTGATTTTGTTCTTCTCAAGAAGATGCTTCACTTCATCAATATCCTTCTTGTAACAACATTGTTCATCATGTCCCGACTTCTTGCAATATCCACAAAAAAGATTGTCCTTAGATTTCCTCTTAGGTGAGGATGTAGAATCACCTTATTGTGGAGAGGAGGATTGTGCTCCATCCTGTTGTGGTTTAGACTTAGGTTACTTTTGGTTCTTGCATTTTCCTTGATTTCTTTGATTCCCTTTATTAGCCACCAATGCTTGTGACTTTGAAGATTTGAGAATCCCCATCTTAGTCAACTTAGATTGCTCAAGTATCAACATCTCTATGAATGCATCAAATGAGGGAGAAGTGTATAAGGAACCTTGAGCTAACCTATGGTTGTGAAAGCTAGATACAAAGGTTGCATACTCTAAAGGAATCTTGTCCAACAAGTTATAAACCAATTGAACATCCTTTTTGTCAATTCCACAATCCTTTATCTTTGCACTTAGCTCATTTGCTTTTCTGACACAATCTTGGATTGTATCAAAATCCTTGGGATCCAATGTTGTGAGTTCACTATCAAGCTTGTAGCCCTTAATCTCATCAACTTGTCCATATAATTTTTCATAAATATCCCAAGCCTTTTTTATTGTAGTACACTTATCAATGTGAAAAATGAGGTCATCTGATACATACTTTCTTAATGTTCTAAGTGCCATATCATTCTTAATGAGCCATTCAATTTGAGCATTAGGATCAGCCTTAGGATCAGGTGGTGCTGTTATAGTTCCATTTACATAATGAATGAGTCATTTTTCCATTAGTTTACTCCATGCCTTTATCTTCCATGATGCATAATTATGAGGAGTTAAAAGTGGAAATTTAGAACCCATAGCACCAAAATAAAACAACAAAAGATAGAGAGAGTCACAATCACACAAGACACCCCCCCAAATTAACTCAATCAAAGAACCCCCCCAAAATGATGATTTGGCACTTTTACTTAGTGTGTATACAATGGGCCACTTGCAAAAAAAGGCAAGGTGAACTTCTGATTTCAACTTTACAACTGCCTCAAATAGGCTATAAGAGACTACAAGAGATCTAACTGAGATCCAAGCAAAATACAAGTACCAAATAGGCCAAAAATGACCAAATATTGAAAGTACAATTTCTACTCAAAATCACTACAAACTAATGGCATATTATGAAAGTAGACAAAAAATTATGCACTTTCAAAAAAAACAGCACTTGAAAAGGGGGTCGTATGACCCCAAACGAAGCCTCTGAAGTTGCAAAATATGGGATTAAATAGGTACACTCATGAAAATCTACAAATTCTAAAAAATTTGTCCATCAAAATTAGAAAATAATACCACCACATGAAAGAACACGAAAAATTAGCCCATTTCAAAAAAAATGCACCCAAAAAGGAGCAAAAATGAGTAAGATATGGCCATTTGAAGTTGAATTACAAAATCAAAAAGCTCAATGGGAGGGACCTGTCAAATTTTCAAAAAATGATGATGTCAGCAAAAGATTGTCTTAAATTTGATGGTCGTATGTCTGTCGCCAAAACTTTGCCTCCCTGCCTGCATGGCATCCATACAGTACAGACTGACAACATGGACCAATGGCACAGCGACATGTGTCGTACGAAATATGATGTGGTACAGTATGGATGAACACGTGTTTAATGTTGTGGTTAGGTACGATGCTGACATGATAGATGGTGTGGATCTGACATGTACTGCTGACTCGGTGCTCGGTTGGCAGGATGACTATGCACCAAGCGGTGGGGTCTACATGGCGCACTACTGGGGCAGGGTCTGCGTGGCGGACAATGGAGCCTGCATGGAAACTCGTGTGGGGTCGATCGAGGAGCAGGCGGTCACCGGCGATCTGCATGGTGGGCTAGTGGGGTCGGCAAAACACGGGGGTTATTCAGAGGTCAAGGTCGTCGGTGTGAGGTCGTTGCTGCCAAGAAGATGTCGACAAAGGTATATGCCGGGAGAAATTATCGGAGCGACGGCAAGGTACGGTGACATTGGCAAGAACCCAAACGGTCAGCGATAAATAGTAGTGGTCATCAGATGGGAGGGCGTCGAGGACAAGAGGTCACCGGACGGGTTGTCGGATAGAGCAAAGGTTGCCAGAGAAGTAGGGCCCGCCGAGAGGTGCAAACACGACACCCAGAAGACACAGTGCAGTGGCCAAAAGAAATGTGGGGTCGGTTGGCGGGAGAGTACTACAAAGGACACTAATCTTGCAAAAACAAATATTTTGTGGTATGGTATGTGTGTGGGGGGGAACAAGTGACCCCCCCACAAATAATATAATTTTTTATTTTTGATTTAAAAAAACTTTTCAATACAAAAAACTACGGATTACATGAAATGAAATTTATTTTTTTTAAAGACCGCAGAAAATATATATATATATTTTTATTTTTTTTTAATTTTTTTTTTTATTTATTTTTTTTTAAATCCGTATCATTAGCCAAATTGGCTAATTTTTTCCTCCAAGCCCCAAATCGTACTTTCACCCAATATAGGCAAATTTATAGTCAAAATTCATGGAAACAGCCTCTCGGACTTAACCGTGATGTCCAAATCATTGTAGGATGCCCCCAAAAATGTAGATCCCCAAATCCAAAAATTGAAGCCTCCAAAAATTAATCATTGACGCTCTAATGGCTCTAATACCATGTGATATTTTTCCAAGATCAAGAACTCAATGAAAAGTACAAAATAGAGAGACAAAATATAGAACAAGAATCAACTTTATTCTCATCAATAGATAAATGATCAATAGTTACATACAATGAATATATGCACTAATACATTTGGACTAGATTTGCGACTGAGGTTTCCGACAGAGAAGGTATATTGTGGCCAAATTTAATTTTTTTTTGAAAAAATGCCCGCATTCGTCATAATTTCGACGGCAATTTCCCATTTGGTTTCGACAAACAAGGCATTAGCAATGAGAATTTTCTTTTTTTCAAAAAAGTGCTCTAGTTCGTCGTAATTCCGATGACAATGGCCATTACTTAAAAAAAAAGAAGAGGGGAATTCATTTCTGCATTGCAATCCCGCGTAGGCGTCCGTGGTGACTTCAACCCCCAAGAACATCAAACCCGCGTCGAAGGCATTTGTGGCATTGCTTGCAATCCCACGCAGGAGGTAGATTCAAATTGCCCTAGTTTTTAATTTCATGTTGCAAAAAATATACATGTGGTGGTTAATTGCCCTAGTTTAATCTCGTAAAACCATAGAACTGTGATTGAGGAGTGAGCATTCAATTTTGTAGCAGCAATCCCTTCCTCCTATATACACGTGTTGATTGTTCACATGAGATCACATCTCTTTGCAGCATCGTATCAAACAATTCATGAGCCTTGTCCATGTTTCCACATTTTGCATTCATTTCAAGCAGGGCATTTGCAAGTACAACACCTAACAAAATTCCTCTATCCGTTATGCTTTGATGGATGTCCATACCTTGTTCCAAAGCTCCCATTTTTGCACAGGCAGGGAGGATGCTGGCAAAGGTTGTGGAATTTGTCTTTATGCCTTCCAATTTCATTTGCTTGAAAGTGTCTAAATCCTTTTCGACAAATCCATTTGGTGCATATCCAGCAATCATTGTAGTCCACGAGACAACATTTCTTTCAGGCATTCTATCAAACAGTTCACATGCCTTGTCTATGCTTCCACATTTTGCATACATGTCTACCAAGGCAGTTGCAACTACAACATCTAACAAAATTCCTATATCCTTTATGCTTCGATGAATGTCCATACCCTGTTCCAAATCTCCCATTTTGGCACAGACAGGGAGGATAGTAGCAATGGTCGTGGAATTTGGCTTTACACCTGCTGATTGCATTTGCTTGAAATTTTCTAAAGCCTTCTCAACAAATCCATTTTGTGCATATCCGACAATCATTGCAGTCCAGGAAACCACATTTCTTTGAGGCAATCCATCAAACAGTTCTTGTGCCTTGTCTATGCTTCCACATTTTGCATACGTGCTAACAGAGCAGTTGCAACTACATCTGACAAAATTCCTCTATCTTTTATGCTTTGATGGATGTCCATACCCTGTTCCAAAGCTCCCATTTTGGCACAGGCTAGGAGTATGCTGGAAAATGTAACTAAAGAAATGCAATGATCAGCTCCAAAGACATCAAACCACTACTAACAAAACCAAGAGTCTAAAATATGATAGGGAATAGTGTGAGCTGTCCTGAAATAAAATATTTTATTTTCAATTTCAACTAAAACATAATTACTCAGCCATTTAATGTTATTAATAAGTGTTTAATTTATGAAAGAGATAAATGGTTGGCCACAAGTACATGAGTTACTAAATGCACACAAATAAGTGAATTTGATATTCAAAACTATCTACAATGAATTCAATTCTTGTCCATTAGTCATTTATGTTTGCAATAAGCATCTTTCTTAGTTTTTCTTAATCTTTATTCATAGTTATGTGCATATTTCACATTCTATAATTAGGATATCAATTGCTATGGCTAAACACTAGTATGATGTTTGTGTTGTGGTATAGATGCGTGGAAACATAATTATGGGATTGTTATATTATAGAGATCAAAAATCTAGATATCGCATATTAGTTCTAGCTCTTCTTGGATTGAGTCTAAAGTTGGCATACAGTCATAAAGCCATTATTAGCAGATCTATCCATTTCTAGTAAAGACAATTGAGAAAGTCATTTTGATATTGAGAGTTTCCTATCTGTTTACCTATTGATCATTATTAAGCCATAATATTTAGGTCTATTTATCTCTCTTGCAAAACCTTTGTAAGTGTCCTAGATTGTCCCTACTACTCACTCTTCAATGAAATAGTGGAGTTCTAAAGATTTTTTGCACAAGATGGTGTTGAACGTATCAACATGGCTAGCATGGAAGGCATGTTCAAGCTTCCACTTGTACAACTTACAACAAATGATTTGTTGATAGAAGAAATTCTTGAAATAGGGATACAATCGAAAGACAAGTAAGTACATACAAACCTCCTCAGTTGAAAGTAAAATTTGTGTATAAAAAGAGTACATTGAATCCCAATCCATAAACACAATAGAGATACCGATGGAGACTTAATTGGATGTAGCATGTCACACCAAAGTTGTTAGAGTATGCTAAGCTAGTACATAATGTTTCCTAAATCCACATTAGTATTTTACCCAGATCATTATCTACCAAAACTAACTATAGTAATCCTTTTGAGGATTCATTTCATGGTGCTAGATCTTCATTTAGTTCCACTTCTTGTTGGAGAAAAGAACGATTATTTCTTGAGGTAGATGAATATCCCATCAACAAAGAACAAGACCCTTTCTAGAATATAACAAATTCTACTCCAACAAAAGATCATGGGGGTTTCACTAGAGATATTGAATAAGAGATAGACTTCTAATGATGCATTAAAAGCATTGGCATGTTCTTCATTTATTGATGTAAACTCTCTGTGACACCACCACAACCAACAAAGGTGTAAAAAGTTGTTTGCAATGCATGGATTTTTAGGATTTTCCTTTGAGAAAATAGAATTAAAGTATGGAAGCAGGATCTGCCAGCTCCTGAGGGAATCTTGATGAAAAATAACTGTAAAATAATTGGGCGAGCTTATATGCAAAAACTCATGCTTTCTGATGAGTTTATGTACAGAAATAAGCACGAATTAAGTGGTAAAGGGGCTTCTAGAAACAAGAGGGACAGACAGGCAGTGGAAGTGAAAACTTTTGGTGTTGTGTCTGCTCCATCTCAGAATGGGAATGGTGAAGGTGCTTTAAGAGGAGCTGAGAAGGGTGTTGGAAGAAGTGGGGGTGTTTACATTCCCCCATTTAAGCTGGCTCAAATGATGAAAGATGTGGAAGACAAGAGCAGTGTGGAATACCAGCGCATGACATGGGATGCCCTTCGGAAGAGTATCAATGGGTTAGTAAACAAGGTAAATGCATCTAACATCAAGAACATCATTCCAGAGTTGTTTGCAGAGAATCTCATCCTTGGGAGGGGTCTATTTTGTAGGTCTTGTATGAAATCCCAAATGGCATTGCCTAGATTTATAGATGTTTTTGCTGCATTGGTTGCTGTGGTAAATACAAAATTTCCTGAAGTTGGCAATCTGCTTTTGCGAAGAATTATTTTGCAGCTTAAGAGGGCATACAAACGCAATGACAAGCACATGTTGATAGAAACAACCAAATTCATAGCTCATTTAGTGAACCAACAAGTTGCACATGAGATCATTGCCTTCGAACTTCTCACCCTTTTACTAGAGAACCCCACAGATGACAGTGTAGAGGTTGTTGTTGGGTTCATGAAAGAATGTGGTTCTTTGTTGCAAGACCTTTCACCCAAAGGTCTCTATGGGATTTTTGAAAGATTTAGAGGTATTCTCCATGAGGGGGAAATTGACAAACGAGTACAGTTTTTAATTGAAGGTCTTTTTGCAATTCACAAAGCTAAGTTTGAGGATCATCCAGTTGTGCATCCAGATCAGTTAACACGTGAAGTTTTCCTAGAAGATGAACTTGATCAAGAAGTTGGTTTGGATGTTTTCAAGCCAGATCCTGATTTCTTAGAGCATGAGGCAACCTATGAAAAACTGAAGAAAGATATCCTTGGAGATGTTTCTTCAGATGAAGCAGAAGGGGAGAATGATTCAGGTGATGATTCAGATGATGATGATGATGATGATGATGATGAAGAGGAAGGTGAGGAAGCACTAAGAATACAAGATGAGACAGAGACAAACTTGGTCAATTTAAGATGTACAATTTATTTGACAATCATGTCAAGTGTTGATTTTGAGGAAGCTAGTCATAAGCTACTAAAGATCAAGCTTGAACCTGGTCAAGAGAGAACATACCTTCCTTATTATGGTCTTCTTGGGCAAAGATTTTGTATGATCAATAAAAATTATGAGGAATTTTTTGATAAGTGTTTTGTACAACAGTATTCTATGATACACAGACTGGAAACAAATAAACTGTGTAATATTGCAAAGTTTTTTGCCCACTTACTTGGCACAGATGCTCTTCCATGGCATTGTCTTGCTTATATACGTCTGATAGAGGAAGATACTACTTCCTCTTCCCGTATTTTTATAAAGATTATCTTGTAGGAGTTGGCAGAGCAGCTTGGTATATTGTTGCTTAATGAAAGGTTGAACGATCCAACAATGCAGGAGTCTTTTGATTAAATTTCTCCAAAGGACAATCCCAAAAATTCACGGTTTTCTATCAATTTCTTTAGTTCTATTGGTCTTGGTGGTATCACTGAGAGTTTACGTGAGTATCTGAAGAATATGCCAAGGCTTGTAATGCAGTAGCAAAAGTCTATTCCTGAGTTAGATGAATCTACCTCTCATGGTGATTCTTCTAGTTCATCAGGTTCGTCAGATTCTGATACATCAAACTCAAATTCTGAGAGTGAAACTGATAGTGAGAGCAGTAAGGAGTCACCAAGAAAGAAAAATAATTCAAAGCATGACAATGAGTATGAAAAAACAAGAAGAAAGAAAAGGGTGAGGGCATCTGACTCGGAGGATGGAAGTGACAGTGAAAAAATCAGAAGGAAAAAGAAAAGGAATTAAAAATCTTTCTAGTCAGTTATTCAAGGCTCCAGTAGACACCATTTTCCTGGACTGTGACAAACAAAAGAATCACTCCCAAGTGCTTTGGTTTTATAATAGATGATTGTAAGATGCTATAATGTTGTCCTATGTGTTTTAATAGTCATGGGTTTTAGAGTTTTGTACTTGACAGGTAATGGATAAACAATGTTAGGAAGAGAAAATATTGAAGGTCGAGTGCAGATTGTGATAATACTAGATCAATGAATCTTGTTATTTATTGAGTATTTCTTGTTTTCCATGTTGTGTTATGTACCATAAGCAAACTAGAAATCTAAATTCAATAAGATGCTTTGTTCAATGATGATAATTTCTATTTTCTTGCCTGTGAAGAAAGACAATGGCAGGCAATATCAACGAACAACAAAATAAGGACACAATTGCTAGATTGTGGTCTAACTTGAAAAGAAAAGGTGATGGAAAATGTTATTGTCCATGCAAAATTTGTAAGGGGTTAAAGACTAGAAGACTTCTAATCAAAAAAATGAAGAAACATTGTAGGCTGCATGGTCACATTGAAGGTGGACATGATAATCATCCATTGGTAAGTTTTTCATGATATCGTTTTGACAGTTTATATACATAATAAATCACGTGATGATGAGATCATGATCACGGTTTATTTATGTTTATCAATTTTATATAGGTCAAGCACCCCAGAGCACATGGTATGGATCAACACAACCCTGAGAATATGGTTTTCGAAGTGGACGAACATGGAGGTGTGAATATCGAAGCTGAAGATAATGATCCCATGGAAGATGACGATCATGAGCCAGAAAACACAATTGAAGATGATGGTACAAATACATTGATCCATGACTCATTTAGTACTCGCACAGCTGATCATGATGATGAAGATGACCTTGATGTTTTTCATGATGTCCCTTTACTTGAGAAGGCATCTGAGGCCCTTTACGAAGGCTCGCAGGCAACTCTTCTCTCCATTGTATTGTTGTTGGTGAACTTGAAGGTTATGAATGGTTTATCCAACATAACAATTTCACGTATGTTAAGGTATGTCATATATGTCATAATAAACTATGAATCATGTTGTACCATTAATATTCTTTATTATAACAAATTATATTTTTTTGTTGTAGATTGATAGGTGAGTTTTTGTTACCACCATCAAATATTCTACCTCGCTCATACCGAGAATTATCTGTCGTTATGAAAGATATTGGAATGGAGTATCAAGCAATAGATGCTTGTTCCAATGATCATATTATATATCACAAAAAAACATGAATTTTGAACTGAATGCCCTGAATGTCATATCAGTAGATATCGAACAGATCAAATAACAAAAAGGTTTCCTCGCAAGGTTCTTCGCTATATTCCCATTATTCCACGTATGCAACGATTATTCAAGTGCACTAGCTTGGCACAATTTATGGATTACCATGAACGCAATAGAAGTTGAGATGACATTATTCGAATGCCTATGGATGGTTCAGCATTTATGGACATAGAGGAAAAGTGGCCACACTTTAAAGAAGAACCTCGTAATCTCAGGCTTTCATTGGCAGCAGACGGTGTCAATCCATTTGGAGAGATGAGATTTGTTTACTCAGTGTGGCCTATTTTTGTTATCAACAATAACATTCCTCCATGGATTTCAATAAAGAGGGAGCACATAATGTTGGCAATGATTGTTCCAGGTATTTTATCATTTAAATATAGTCGTCTAAATTTAATTATAAATATTGCAGTAAAATGGTCATAATAATTATGTAATGTTTTTGTTCATTAGATTAGGTAAGTACCAAGTTAAAGATATGATTGTATATATCAAGCCTCTTATCGACGAGTTGTTGGAGTTATGGAATGGTGTCACTATGTATGACGTCTCTAGACCAATAGGACAAAGACAATTTCAATTCCATGCGATGCTTCTATGGACAATACACGATGCCCCGGGACTAACACATTTTTGTGGTATGTTATAATGTTTAATTTGTGCATGAACATTAAAATTCAAAAAATTATCATATTTAATCCAGTTATACATTATCTTGTAGGTCATCAAACAAAGGGAAAATTTGCATGTCCATTTTGTGGTCCAAAGATGAAATCTCGTCATTCAAAAAGTTTACGAAAGCGGGTGTTTGATGAGTATAGGCACTTTCTCCACAAAAATCATAAGTATCGAAATACTGAAAAACATCTTTTCAATGGGAAAGAAGAGAATACATCAAAGCCACGAAGAATGACACCTCACCTGTGGAAGTTGGACTATAATAGAATTAATCGTCAAGGTAATGCCATTCCATCTATTGGTTTGTCATAAAACATCTTTTCTATTTTGTTTTGTTTACTGATGATGTGATTGATGATCATGAAGGTCGTGAAGGCATAAATGACCACCTTCCTAAGGGACTAAAAAGTTATCCCTGACAATTTAGTAGGTTGCCCTACTACGAGCAGTTACAAATTGTTCATTTGTTTGATAGTAGGCATATTGGAAAGAATATAACAAAGACAGTATGGAAAATATTGGATGGAAGGCATGACAAAGAAAAAATTGTCAAAATATGAAGTGACATTCAGGATTCCAATCATGCAATGATAAATGTCATTCAATCAAATAGCCATGGAGACTAGATTAATATAAGTGAACTTCCTTGGTTATTAACGGACCAGCAAAGCAATGCTATAAAAGAAGTCATACGAAAAATTTGATTTCCCACAGGATTTGCTGCAAACATAAACAATCTCATATCAAAGAAAAGTGAATTTGGGTCAGGGATGAAAATGCATGATTGGCATACCTTCATTAAGGTAATTCATGTTCTTGTGTTTTTAGTATGTATTTAAGTATTGCGCATACATGTACTTTTCATTATGTTACAAAAAAATGAAAAGATAATTTTATAATTGTTGCAGTACGTTCTACCTCTATCTCTCCCAGACGACTTCGACAATAATGTCAAGCAAGTCATATATGATCTTGGAAAATACATGAGGTAAGTAGTGATATTTGTTTAGTTCATTGTATAGATATTATATTTGTGATTTTTTTTACTTGTTATGTAATATTTTTTTTTGCGTCTTGAATACCTTGTAGGTGGTTGTCATGTAAAGAAATCCATAAAGATGATATAAAATATTGGAAGAGAAAAATTCCTCATTTAATGTGTGAAATACAAAAGTGTCTACCTCCAGCTTTTTTCAATGCACAAGAACACTACCTCATACACCAAATTGAGGAGATTGAATTGTGTGGACCTGTACACACTAGGTCAATGTGGATGGTTGAGAGGCACTTGAAATTTTTGAAGGCTTTTGTTCGACAAAGAGCACATCCTGAGGGTTCTATGGTGGAGGGATATATGGTATACCAGACTATGGTGTACATTTCTGAATATCTTCCTAAGTTTGCAGCAAAGATCCACGTGGATCGCATTTGGGATCCCAACACCATTAACAAATTCGAAGGGGAGTACTTGATGGGGAAGGTAGATTGAGGAAAGTGAGAGGTAATTATAAGATGTTAATGTAGTTAATTAATTCTTAATCTTCAAAATAAATCGATTGTAAGACGTCTATTTATTTTTTGTACAGTTGGTCGAGAGTGGGATGCACTACATTTGTATATTGCAAACAATCTTGATTGGATGACGGTATGGATTGAACGTTGTCAACATTCTGGACACACGTTAACATGGGAAGGTGTGGCTTCATTGATTAAAGAAGCACATCGTAATGGAGATTCAAATGTTACGCAAAGGGAAATTGATTTAGCATATGGTTTAAGAGATAAACAAGTATGTATAAATTTATTAATCACCCATATGTTTATCAATTCACAATGCAATAAATTTACATGTTTGAAATATCGCAGGTCAAACACCACAACGCCATGTGCTGCAATGGTCATAAATTTCACATAAAAAAGTTGGATGACATGAAGAAAACTTGTGATTTTGGCATCACTGCAGTCTTTGAGGTGACAAATATTTCATCGAGAAATAACATACATCCTCAACAGTCTCAAAATCAATACTATGGCGTTTTGGATGATATACTTGAGTGTGACTTTAATTCCTTCAAATTAGTTTTGTTCGTCGTCAAATGGTACAGGCTACGATTGAATAAAAAACATCCTGATAGAACTTGAACATGATAATAGTTTTATAATGCTAAATACAAGGTCATTTGAACCAGTTGCGGATGAGCCCTGTGTTCTTCCAAGCCAATGTGAGCAAGTATTTTACTCATAGGTTCCACATAAACCGGGTTGGTCATTTGTTGTTAGACATGATCCAAGAGGAAGGCCGATAAAGAATAATGTGATGGAAGAAGAAGATACCGAAGAAGTAGAAGATGAAGTGGATGATGATCACGATCGACAGTTTCTCAATGATGATGAAGAAGAACAAGAAGAAGAAAATGGTGGTGATGGTGATGGTGATGGTGATGGTGGTGGTGATGGTGGTGCGAGTGCTGCTACTGGTGGTGCTGGTGGTGCTGGTGGTACTGGTGGTGCTGGTGCTAGTGATGGTGATGATGATGATGATGATGATGATGATGATGATGTTGATGTTGATGTTGGCAATGATGACCTTGATGTTCATGATGATGAAGAATGAAATGTATGAGGTATGCGATTAGTATATTATCTATTTAATATTGACTTCTTGATATAATTTTTTTTACATAATTAATTCATTATGTTTTGAATTCTAATGCCATTACATAATTAATTCATGATGCACCTTTTAATATGGAGATGGAGATAGGGAGAGTGACTATTTATGTGACAATTTTTAAATCGTGTTTATTTATGGAAATTGGATTATTTATTAGCTATGTGATGGATGTTGATTCAAATACATATGTGATGGATCACATATTTATGATGATGCATGTGACATTTTTTGAACTTTGTGTTTATTTATAGAACGTGGATTGTTTATTACCTATGTGATGGATGGTGATTTATGATACATATGTGATGGATTACATGTTTATGATGACACATGATATGTGATGCTAATTGTGATGCTCAATTACATATATGATGACACATCATGTGATGCTTCTGATGCTTATGATACGTATTTATTTATTGTTTATCAACTTACAAATGTAGTAATGCTTATGATGCTCAATTGATGGTGTTGATTTCAGGTATAGTCCCTGTGTGATGTTGTCACCCTTGGTGGGAATAGGTCGCTGACTACAGACATCGTCAACCATTTAGTTGAGGATCCTGCATAGTCTACAAAAAGTAAAGGTAAGGAATTAAAAAATTTACAATGATTTTGATGACAACATCTTTTTATTATTCAATACTCTTTTTGTCTACAAAGTTCATGTTGTTCATGTTGTGTACTATGTAATTTTTAGCTAACATAAGATAATTGAATTACATTGTACAGGACCCTGAACCCCTTTGACGAGGATCCTGCATAGTCTCATGGATGGACAGGTATAACTAGTCAATACACCCTATAGAAACAGTTTATTTTTTTTAAATTACTTGGAAAACAAACTTCCTCAGTTTTTCAAACCTCGACATTAGCAGCAAATCTAATACAGTTATCAACACTTGAGGCCCCGGTTGGACTTATTCCAATTTTCATCCCAAAATCAACTTTAGGGCTGACTTCTCCATCAACATTACCCTCATTTGCAAAATTTCTCTCCCATTACCAATTAACTCTCTCATTTCATGGAGTGCAGGTACCCCCAAATAGGTATTTGTCAGATCTATCTTCATCTAGTGAGGAAAATGCAGTAATAGAAAATGAAAGTGACACATGTAGTAGGTCTACAATAGGGAGATCAACAAGAGGTCAAAAGATTAGAAGAAAATTCAATAAACACATTAAATTTTTCCTTGCTCAAGGGGGGTCATGTTCTTATGATGATGAGACCAAAGGCGACATTGAGGTGCCACTGAGGTACAGACATCTACAGAAATAATGGGTGCCCAAGGAACTTCCTCCAATAAACACTGATTTTTGTGTTAATGATAGGATATATCGCATAGCGCCTTCATCGTTACATGGTTTAGGCTTATTTTCTATGGACAGCATAAAGGTTTGTTACAATAGAGTTGCAGAATTGATGGAGTTTTTTGGAACTTGTTACAATTACAATCATTGGATGCAGATTGTTAAATATAAAAAAAGTATGCGTAGGTATGCACTGTCAACAAATTATATAGAACAAAAAGATAATGATCAAAGTAAACGAGTGGTTGTATACATTGATGGTCGGCCAAAAGCAACAGGGAATATTGCAGGTTTTATAAATAGTACGTGACCTGGGTCAACTAATAAACAACCCAATTGCACATTTGAGGCGCGCGAGGGAAATCATGTATTTGTATGTGCGATAAAATCAATAAGTGCGGGCCAAGAGCTTCTAATCGATTACAGTTTGAATCGTATAGATACAAACAAAGTTAATATCATGGGGGTGGTACATACTATATACCATTTAAATTAACCAACCTCCAATTAATGAATCCAATATACCATTTTATTATGAAGTTTTTTTGCCAAGTCTATTGGTTTAATTTTGCTAACATTTTTTATGTTTTTTCTTTGTCACAGGCCGACATGGATCCATCACATATCGCAGACAGAGATGTAGCTTACGACACTTCTACCGAGCAGGTAAACCTCATTGTAATTGTACAAATTAGATAGAAGCAAACTGTTACATTATTATGTTCTTTTTTTTAGTGATTTATACTAATTTTGTAATTGTTAATGATATTCTTGACACAAACGGATGTTCGGCGAAAGGGAAAGGGAGTTGTAGTACCTGAGCACCTTTCTAGGGATGTGGAATCATTAGGGTTAAGTGATGATGACCCTGAAGATCCCACAAACCTTATGAAATTCTTTAAAATGCCTCTTATAAAAATTAGAAAAGAGATTGTTGCTTTGGTAGTCGTGCATCCTATCATTGATGAGATACGAGAGGGTGGTGTAGACGTATAAAAATGACCATATTCCTAAATGAATATTTTATGTTCATTTCTCTATTTTAATTAAATCCAATTTAATTAAATCACCCACATTCCTCTATTTAAATTAAGTAAATTACTCAATTTATTTAAATTAAATTCACTAGGCCTCTTTTGACATTTAATGAATAAATCATTTTATTCAATTAAATCCCTTCTATCCACTTTTAATTAAATTCAAATTTAATTAAATAGTTTACCCTAAATTGAATAAATCTAATTTATTTGATTTCCCCAAATTGCAACCAAATTGAATTAAATTCATTTTATTCAATTAAATCCTATTATCCCTTCATCCACTTGCAAAATCCTACATCTACCACTTGCTTCCTAAACCCTATTCCTAGCCCCTTCTAGACTCTTCTAATCACTTCTAAATTAACCTAACCCATTTCCTAAACTTTGTCACATCCCTAAACAAAGGGAAGTCACTTCTCAGACCCTCAAAGTCTTTGAAAACCCTTAAAAGCTTCAACCACTTAACTTTGAAAGTCTCCCAAACCATTAATGGTTAACTCACCTCTCTAGCATGGTTAAAGAATTTCCCTAAACTCAACCTCCATGTAACCCAAGGATCTCATCAAGCATTTATTGATTTGACCATGATTATCCTTAATCTTTTGCACAAGAGTTTATCCTTTGGGTAAAACCTTTATCCAATGGGTAATCCTAACCTAACCATAACCCTTACCCCCTAAGATAACCATGAGGTCTTCTCAAGCATTTAATTCTTCCTACCTCTCTTCTCAACCTAGTCTTATGTTGACATTTGTCACCATTTCATTGGTGCAAATTGCAAACATGGATTCCCAACTTTCAAACTCAACCCTTGATTAACTCTTTCAATCCTGACCATCCATTGCCCTATTTTTGCTATAAATAGAGCTCTCATTCCTCCATTTTCATAGATCCAATTCTTTAGCATCACACTTATACTAAAATCCATCCAAGCTTTAATATATCATTTGTGCTCATCATTTAGCCTCTCTTTTCAATAGGAATTAATCTAAATAGGCATGTTTAGAGTATTTTCCTTATCATTTAGCTTAATCATAGACTAATATAACATGCTGGGATAGTCTTGCTACTAATCTTGTCATCTTATAACTAGTTTATTGCATTTATAGGATCATGTATAACTTAGGATGCATTTCATCTTAAAATCAACCAAAGCATCCCTCGTTCTTGCATTTGTCATCCCTAAACCACTTTGCTCAGTGATCTGAGAGCAAAGACATTGGTTTGAGGGACCTTGTGAGATAGAGAACCATGGAACCAACCTTGGGAAGCTGAGCCATAGTTTATGACTCCATAGCTTGCACCAAGAAGTCCTGTGGGTGTGTGAGCAAGGCTCCTTAGACTCCATTTTCCACATATTGAGTTCTATCGACCCGCTTTTCCGGCATACATTTCTGGTGCCCACCGTGGGGCCCAAGCCCATATATCAAATCAGTTTTTGAATTTAACCACTTTTGCAGGTCCGCGGGAAACAAGAATCAGTGCATGGAAAACATTTCCTAGCGCATCCGGTTAACAGTATAGCTCATCCAGTTTTTTGTTCATCGCGTGGGGTTCATCATCTAGCGCGTGACATCCTTAGTTTAGTGCATAGTCCTCACTAACATTTTCCTATAGGTCTCAGCGTGGGAGAAAAATAGAACAACGCATTAGAAAAATAGAACAACGCATCAGAAAAACAGAACAGCGCATCAGAAATACAAAACAGCGCATTAGGGAAACAGAGTAGTGCATCACAGCCATCTTGTAGTGCGTATAGTCTGTTCTGTAGCACATCAAAGACAGAAAATAGAGAGCTAATTTGTAACAAAAATCAAAATTTAGACTTGTAGAAGTCCACGGAATTCATCTTTTTGCTAACTCACTGACTGGTTTTTTTTTTTGCAAGTTACTAACATTTTGATTGGAGGTTTTAAATCTATTTAGGCTAGAATTAAAAGTAGTTTAAATTTTTACTAACTTTTTGAGTTAGGAAAAATTCAAATTTCTTTTTTTCCTTGTTTAAGTAAAACTGAAATCACTTTCATTTTGGGCAAGTAAAACGAACAACAATCAAAATTTTCTTTCTTTTTCTAGGAGAAAATTTATCAATTTGGACTGTAAAAAGAACAATACAAATTTTCAAATTTTTGCAAAAGGCCTAAAAAGATTTTCACCATCCTTTGGTGCATAAAAGGATCCACCTTTAAATTTGGGCAAAATAAAGAAATCACAACAAGTCACAAAAGTCAGTTGCAATCAAAGAGGGAAGTTGTTCCCCTTTTGTCGATTTTCTTTTGTTAACCAAATCGAAGTTTTGCTTTGTTGACCAGGTTCTTTTCCTAGATTAGATAATCACTTATTTGAGGAAATAAAATAAACACCATGTTTTTGTGGAGCAACATCTCCCTATAGATAATTAGAAAATCATTGAATTGACAGGATAAAAAGAACAACTTGATTGCTTTGTCTCAAAAGTAGAAGGTATATGCTCTCCCCTTAATTGGGTGATCAAAAAGCTAGACTACTCTTACGCTTTCAGTATTTCAAGCAATAAATCCTTTAGCAGGTCTGCCTTCCCGAGGGGTTGAAATCAACTCTTAAAGTCATTTATGGCCAGTGTGAAGGGAACGACCTAAGTGGGAAACGACTTTGACGCCAAGTGTTCCAACCCACTATAATCAAAAGTGGAAAGTGACGAAAGTCTTTTTCAACGGTTGCGCGCAGCGATTAGCCTTCCCCCAGTATCCCTGAGATACGTAAAGCCTTTGTTTTAAAGGTTGGGAAGCCTCCTGAGGGAGTTTATCACTGACAGTCAAACAGGAAGCCTAATTACGAACCTTAGAAATAGCAACCTTAAGCCGAGTTAGTAACCAGACATTTGTAATATCATAGTGCAAGGGTGGGGAAGAATCCGCCCCCAAGATCGCTCACCATATATCTCCCAAGATAACTACTCAATTGTGAAGCAATTCACTTTGAGTTAATTTCTGGCAAAAGGCAAAAAAACGGGCGCCCTCTAGGGGGTGACACGGCTGTTTGAGCTGACGGAGTATCAAAACTAGTGGGCTATGGTATTACTTATGACCCTTGAATAAAGAGTCTTTTTCAAGTGTATTCATTGTAACCAAACCTGTTAAAACATTGAGGATTTGAACACATCCTCGCAGAATATACACTTACTGTTTAAATTAAGCAAAATGGTTATGTATTTTGTGTTGTGTTTGCATTTGTTACTTCAGAAAATCATCCATCAAAATTGAAAACCTAAGGCAAAACACCAAAATCACATAAAACAATCAAAACAGGGCAGTTTAATGCGTAAGAGCAACTTCTTAACGCTTCAGAACCATCTTTTAGTGCATCAAAACCTATCTTTAGCGCGTAAAGTATTCATAGTAGCACTTCATCAAAATTTAGAAATAGTCAGAGACAGTTAGCGCGTCCTGAAAATAGCCTAGCGCGTTGAAGCAACAGCTTAGCACATAGGAGTCAAAAATCAGCGCATCAAGTTTATCAGTTAGCACGTGGAAGGCCCATTTTAGCGCATGATCTTTTAAACAAAATAGAAAACAAATTTTAGCAGTCTAAAATAGTTAGCGCGTAGCCGGGAGCAGCTTAGCACGTGTGATCTTTTCCTTAGCGCGTGAAGAAGTTTCTGTAGCGCATTCGGTCTCTGTTTTAGCACGTGATCAAACCCAAAAAAATAGTGGGCAAAACAGTGGAAAATTTAGAAAATTTAGAAAACATTTTTGAGAGCGGCCTTTCATCAGCTTCATCTTCATCAAACCAGGGTATCAAAAACAAAGCATTAAAAACTATTTCTTAAGCAAATTTCATGTCAAAACAAAAGTTGTCCAAAATCCAAAACTGATCACATGATAAAACATATCTATCCTATCAAAATTGGGAAACATCATCGCAAGTGACGAATAGGTCCTTTATTATCTCACGGATTATATCTTAAAAAACTTGTTCAAAATCTCAAGTTGTCAAATCAAGTTTCCATATCGAGAGACTTTATCCATATCATTTGACACACTTTGTCATGAGGGGGCATCTAAACCTTCACTTTGATAAAGTAAACTTGAGTTTCCAAAACAAGATCAAATAAATCCAAAACAAATCAAAGGAAACCATTGAATCACTTATGCATGACTAATCCCCATATTCTGAGAAGAAAGAATATTCATCGTAACACCATGTTGAAAAAACAACAACCAAGTTTTTCCAAGTCTATCAAAAGAAATAAATTTTTACATATCAATCGTCAACTCTTCAAATCTCATTGAACATTCCTTCATCACGTCAAACTGTATATCCATAACAAATCCAATGAATTTGACAAAGAGCCTTTGAAGACTAGGGCATATTGTCAAGAATCTACATTCAGTCAAATCATAAACCATGGAGGAAAGATCAATCCCACATTCTTTCCCGACGAGTGCATCACTTACAACACACCCCAATTTGAACCACCAACCCCAGAGCAACATATCGAAGAGGATTTTGTCCCCTTTGTCACAGAAAGCTTCTACTAAAATGCCTGTTACTCGCTCTCAAAAAAACAAACAAAGCAAGGCACAAGCAGAATCCAGTATGAATCGGAGGTTATCCAATCCTTTTGAAGGTCCACATCTAGATGATACTGAAATTTCTGAAGAACTTCTTCAGGAATGCCAAGAAAGTGCTTCATTCCAAAAACTTATGGAAAGACTCATGGAAAATGACAAGGAAAAATACTTGCTCATGCTCACAAGCAAAGGGGTTAAACTCCCTAAAGACTTTGACACAGACATGTTTAGAATGAGACCTCAATATTACGAATATCAAGAATGACAATGAGAAGGGGAAGCACGCGACCCTAAACAAGATATTCCTGAACAAAACATACCAGAACAACATACACCAGGACAAAACATCCCTGAGCAACACATCCCCGAGCAAAACATGTTGTTCCATACACCATTTTGACCTAGGATTAATGCAAGGGAAGAACTCTTCCCTCGGCAAAACAATGCACCTTTGGTTGCCCTTACTCAGCAAATGCAAATGTTACAAAGACAAATGCAAGACATGCAAAAAGGGACGACAGTATGGTATTCACTAAATGAAATTTGTCCTTATCCATTTGACAGAAGGTTGCACATGATCCCTTTTCCTCACTAGTACATTTGGGCCTAATTTCCGACGGCTAATTGTCGGATTTGCGATGACCAAACATCGGTCTTCCAACAAACTTTACCGTCGAAAACATATCGTCGGAATTTCCAACGATGCCATTTCCGACGGAATTTTCGATGATCGTCTGATATGGTAGTGACGTCGGATATACAGCATCCTTGTCAAACATTCCATTTGTTGTCGTCGGAATTTCGACGGCAAGAGATGATGTGGGTCAATCGGCTTTGCCGTCGGTGAATGAAAGTATTGAACGAGTTCTATTTTTAAAAATTGCATTAAACATTTTAATTTATTTGATTCAGTGTTATTTGCAAAAAATGATTAACAATGATGTTTCCTTTCTCCAAGAATTGTCTAGGATCTTTCCGTCAGATAATATGTAACATCGAATGACTAAATTTTTTCTTTACAAATGCTTATTTAATTTAATTATTATCTAAGTGTGAATTAAAATTTATATCTATATGGAAGCAGAACATACAAGCTTTAGAGTCATGTGCAAGAAAATTTCCTAAAAGAAAGCAAGCAGGCATTATCTTGAATGACATAGAAACAAGCTCATCAGCTGCCTAGAAGAGAGCAATTGGAGAAAAGAAGAGGAAAGTGTTAAAGGGTGATAAATAGAGAGAGAGTATGCAATACAAACAAACAATGTCTAGAGTGTCTGATGTGACGTCTCTAATTTATATCCGGAGGAACTAACTAGTTTTGGAGTTCCTACGAAACCTATTGGGCCACGCTTTGGAGGAAATCAATGTGTTCATGCAAGGAGCACCTTTTTTCTATTATGAGAATGATGGTTTTGCACCGAAGGATATTTGGAAGTCAATATCCAAAAATTTCTATAGTGTGGAACAAGAGTTGGCGGACTCGAAGTATAATTGTCAGCTTTCAGAAGACCAAGAGGTTATGTACACAATCTCCCAATAGAAGAGCGATTTCAAGAATTATCTCTCCCCCCCATGACTATTCAGGAAGCACTTCCTCAAACAAAGGACTATTGGCCTCCATGGGATCAAAGAAAAAAATTAAAGCATAGACTCTACATGATGTGGTGGTGTCCTTCGTGAAGAACTCTACACTATAATTGAAAATTCATGAGGGAAACTGCAAGATAGTGAAGAGAAATACAATCTTGAAAAGTGGGAAGAATGGATCTTGGTCTGGGTCGGGCCAAGTCAGGTGGCTCCTTTAGAGGTTGACTAGATAGAAATCATATTAGGATTTGAAAAAGATCCCACTCGTGGAACTTCATGTGCGAGTGATTAATTGCAGTGTTTGGGTAATGCATTCCAAATAGATACAGTTGCATGCCATCAGGATAAAAGTTTTTAATCAAGACATTACCCATTTGGAATGCAACTGTATCTATTTGGAATGCATTACCCAAACACCACAATCAATCACTCGCACACAAAGTTCCACGAGTGTGATCTTTTTCAAATCCTAATATGATTTCTATCTCGTCAACCTCTAGAGGAGCCACCTGACTTGGCCCCACCCAAACCAAGATCCATTCTTCCCACTTTTCAAGATTGTATTTCTCTTCACTATCTTGCAGTTTCCCTTGTGAATTTTCAATTATAGTGCAAAGTTCTTCATGAAGGACACCACCACATCATCTAGAGTCTATGCTTCAATTTTTTTCTTTAATCCCATGGAGGCCAATAGTCCTTTGTCTGAGGAAGTGCTTCCTGAATAGTCATGGGGGGGAGAGGTAATGCTTGAAATTTCCCTTCTATTGGGAGATTGTGTACATAACCTCTTGGTCTTCTGAAAGCTGAAAATTACTTCGAGTCTGCCAACTCTGGTTCTACACTATAGAAATTTTTAGATATTGACTTCCAAATATCCCTCAGTGCAAAAGTATCATTCTCATAATAGAAAAAAGGTGCTCCTTGCATGAACACATTGATTTCCTCCAAGTGTGGCCCAATAGGTTTCGCAGGAACTCCAAAACCAGTTAGTCCCTCCGGACATAAATTAGAGACGTCACATCAGACACTACAGACATTGTTTGTTTGTATTGCATACTATCTATCTATTTATCACCCTTAAACACTTTCCTTTGCCATTCTCCAATTGCTCTCTTCTAGGCAGCTGATGAGCTTGTGTCCATGTCATTCAAGATAATGCCTGCTTTCTTTCTTTTAGGAATTTGCTTGCACATGACTCTTCAACTTGTATGTTCTGATTCCGTACAGATATAAATTTTAATTCACGCTCAGATAATAATTAAATAAAATAAGCATTTGTAATGAAAAGATTTAGTCATTCGATGTTACATATTATCTGATGGAAAGATCCTAGACAATTCTTGGATAAAGGAAACATCATTGATAATCATTTTTTGCAAATAATACTGAATCAAATAAATTAAAAATATTTCATGTAATTTTTAAAAGTAGAACTCGTTCAATGCTTTCATGCACCGACGGCAAAGTTGTCTGACCCACACCATTATGCATAATAGAACAAATCAATATAATAGGATATTATAAAGAATATATACAAAAATATGAAAGAACATTAAATTACCATTACAAACCCATAAACCATTAAATAGTGAAAATAGATATAAATTTGTAAATGTCTCCCTATAAACACCACAACCATAACCAAAACAAAAAAAATTCTTACCTGCAAAAACTTAGCGAGTGAATTGCAAGTCTACAACATCTCTCAGATGATCAAACCATTTCTTAATTTTGTTCTTCTGGTTAGTCAATGGATTTAGTTGCATGTTCAAGTTTTCTATTTGAAGCCTTTTGTTTCCCTATATTTGAGACATAATAAAATTCTTGTGAGTAGGAAATTGATTCAGGAGTTACGTGTGAAGAATTTGGCAAAGTAAATGATGACAATCAAACTCAAATTTTATCTGTCTTGATTAAAGAATTTTATCCTGATGGCATTAAATTAAAGTTCTTTCTCTATTTTTTGGTGATCTCTGGAGCAGAGGTTGCTTTGCATCGACCTGGGATACATTTAACTTATGTTGTATCTACAGAAATATGTATCCTAGGACGATGAAATGCAACCTCTGCTCCACCAATACCAGATAGAAGAGAAAGTACTTTAATTTAAAGCCATCACGATAAAATGCTTTCAAGACATATATTAGGTATAAAAGGAAGCCTACCCTGTCATTTGAAGGGGTTTACCTACAATTCAAGTGATCTCTTAATTATAAAATCAATTCAATTCCAAGTGAACATGCAATCAAGCATTCATCAAGAATTGAAGGAGAAATCAAGTTAATAAAGATATTTAATAAAGATATCATCTTTTAAATTAAGAAATGGGCAGGAGATTAAGAATACAAACCTTCCATATTGCACACTTCAAGGTATATAAAAATCACTTTAAAGTGTATTCATTTAGGGACCTTTCATAAAATATTCTCAACTTACATATCATAAAAGGATCTTAAAATATTCATTGTTTATAATGATCAGAATTTGGTTGTTCCATACACCTTCCTTTACTATTTGAAAAAAATCATCGACCAAAATATTGTGCAGCAGTAGTATGGAGTGCATTTCATCTATTTATGTCTCAATATTTCATCATACCACTTTCTTTTCAAAGCTAACTGATGATTGCGGTGTTTGGGTAATGCATTCCAAATAGATCCAGTTGCATACCATTTATCTATCTTGATTAAAGACTTTTATCCTGATGGCATTAAATTAAAGTTCTTTCTCTATTTTTTGGTGATCTCTGGAGCAGAGGTTGCTTTACATCGACCTGGGATACATTTAACTTATGTTGTATCTATGGAAATATGTATCCTAGGATGATGCAATGCAACCTCTACTCCACCAATACCAGATAGAAGAGAAAGTACTTTAATTTAAAGCCATCGGGATAAAATGCTTTCAAGACATATATAAGGTATAAAAGGAAGCCTACCCTGTCATTTGAAGGGGTCTACCTACAATTCAAGTGATCTCTTAGTTATAAAATCAATTCAATTCCAAGTGAACAGGCAATCAAGCATTGAAGGAGAATTCAAGTTGGTGCAGGTGCATTTGGAAGACAAAAGGACTCAATGAAGCCATTAAAGACTTTTGAAAGTCTTAGGAGTGAAGAGCCAATCAATTATGATGTCTTAAGGGGGCAACCTTAAACAACACACACTAAGCTTTGACTGCTTAGGTGTGTTGTGGGCCCATTCCTTCCCTTGACGTCCCTTCCCGTTTGTTTCCGTTAAAAAGACAATCACCATTAGCATTTGAATTCAAATAGTGTTCTCGTGTTTGACTGCATAGAACAAAGCAAATGGCATAAGAAACTCTCATCTACCTCGCAGTTGTCATAGGATACCTCCCTGAGGAGATATTCTCATGTCCTTTCCTGCTTTATGCATCAAAGAAACGCGATCTAATGGAATGCTATGATTGCAGGATATGCACAAGATGTGTTTGAAATGGATTTAGAAACTTCCAACCAAATGTGATTAGAGAGTATAGATGTTGTAGTGCAACTGCCCAGGTACACATGCATGCAAAATATGTAAGCTTCGATAAGGCACATGAACTATTTGACATAATGCCTCAAAGATCACCCAATATCCAATGACGGTTGGGAGAAAGAAAACATCAATTTTTTGATAATCTTAAATATTTCTTTATTCATCACTATAAATATATTATGAATTTAGTCTCAATATTGCAGAAATTTATTCTATTATGAATGCAATATTTAGGGATGTAATCTTTATATTTTTTTTTAATTAGGAAAAGGTCCTAATAGAATCCCCAACTAATTAATCTAGAGAAAGATACCACTAAAGAAAGAAATTCAATCCTCACCACTATGGTCTTGAAGGCTTTTAAGACACTTGGATTCCTATTTTGGCCCGCTTTTCCTTGACCCTATGTTAAGATAGTAAACTAGTTTGAGAGAATCTATTAGGTGGGAAATTGTGTATGGTTACAATTATTTTCATGCATGGAAAGTGATTTAAAGTTTGGACCAATAGAGGATAAGTATTTCTTGAACCTTCAAGGACATGTGTAGAGCACCACATGGATGTTTCTCCATTATTGAACTCTTTGAATATGTAAGTAAATTATTTTTGGTTGATGACACAGTAAGTGTGCTATTTGTCTTTTCGATATGTTGTGGATAATATTAATCAAATATGGAATTTTTTTGATGCTATATACACTATGTTTTGGATTGAATTTAGGTAAGCGAAGAGGTAATGGAAGAATAAAAGAGGTACACAAAGGAAGAAGAGTGAAATAGGTGGTTTGGGATGGAGGTTACAAGTATATATGATAATTCGTATGGATAATTTGTTGTCTATAAAGAGGCAAATAAGCTATCACAACTTCAACATGAATAAATGCCTCATCTACAGAAGCAAAAGGTACCTCTAATGGTTTCAAAATTTGTCAAAATAGTTATGATATACCAAATAATCAAGTGGAATATCCTTTAGGTAACTAATATTATCTTCAAACTATTTATTTTGATTTTCATCATATCCTTTCCATGTGCATTTCCCTTGGTTTTAGTCCCATTTTTTCTTTATTTTATTCAAAACAAAATTTATAGATGCCTCTACTTGTCTCACCACTCATTAATTGTTTGGGATTTTCATTCCATTCACCAAGGTTGGCATCTATTCTAAGACTTTGTGTCATGGCCAAGCTAAATTATTTGCCTCTAGTTTCTCTCCAATCTAGTCACCTAGTAGCATGTGAAACCTATCTCTTCCTAATTATTATTCTCTCCACCTTGTTAATGACCATTTCATTAATGAATCCTTCCTCATAATTTTGGATAAGTGAGACAATGTTAGCTCAAGGAATCTTTTCAATCCTCTTTCAAGATTCTTTCCCAAGTAATAATCTTGCATATTGGAAAATAAATTATGCTTCTATTTTTCCAAGCTACTCTTATAATGTTTAGATTTATTCTAAAGTGCTCATTGTGACTCATGTTTACTACTCTTCCTATTAGTCTCATTCCAATATCTCCTACAAAAATATGGAATGATTACATTTATATTTTATTTGGGTCTCCTAAATATCCACAAAATTTGGAACAATAATACAATTTTTTAATAATATTTAATTGTAAAAGAAAGGATTAAAATGGAACTAAACACTCTAAATAAATTAATCAAGGTTAAAGGGATAAACTAGGATCAATTCATGAAGGCAAAATCTATTATCTCAAAATTAATAGATTCATGCAAGAAAAGAAATATTAAATCTAGAGATAAAATTCTTGAAAAATTTAGCTAGCTAAAAGTGAAAGAATGCTGTCAAGCTCTCATTTTCGCACAGACTGGCAAAGGTTGTAGAGGAGAAATCACTATTCAACTTACCCCTGTCTCATATAACCCTATGTTGGCTAGGCCCCACAATAATTAGAAGATCCTAATTACTACTGTCCTAAACCTTGCATTGACCGTCACAATTTCACATTGAGTTGAGTTAATTAGTCCATTAGCGAGATTGGGAAAGAGTTTGGTATTGAGTTAGGTGTTGGTGGAAGGTTTAAGGAGGTACACTATCATCATAATTAATGTTAGAGAGTTTTGTGTGAAGAAGAATGGCCATGAAAGGAGTGACTATCCTAAGTGCTTGAGACTGTCAAAAAAAGTGAGTGTTGCAGCAGTGAATCTTCCTTTGACCTTTGTGTGTTTCGGAGGGTAAAGACCCATGGTGGTATATGCTGAGTAGTTGGGAGGGTAAATACCCACATATCAACTATCTACTTTGACATCCTAGCATGGTGTCCACCTACTCTAAAACCTTGTGGGCACTCTCTGTCTAATACTAACATATGCATAACATGTGCCTCTCATATAACCCTATGTTGGCTAGGCCCCACCATAATTAGAAGATCCTAATTACTAAAAACACTAGATTCTCCCCTAAAAGGTTGTTGAGTCATAGAAGGCCTAGCTTGATAGCCCTATAGTCTCTCATACCTAAAATATCCTTGTGTCTATGATGGTCAAATGTGACTACCCTATGGCCCCTACTATGCTCTAGTAGACCTATGTCCCTAATATTGATACTATTGGGTTTTTCTTTGTAAATCATATAGTAAGTCTAAATTATCCTTTGAAGGATGGGGGGGCCTATGGACACTTTAGTCCCTTAATCAAGGTTACAAACTTCTCTCATGCCTCTTGTGTCCTCCCATGTACCTCCTTTTCCATAAGAGACTTTTCCATAGCAACCCTAAAGTCATTTGGATTGGCCATGTGTAGGAAAACTAAAATTTTGGGCTTTCCACCCCTAATGAAATAATTGACAAGTAACTTGTCTTGAATGTAATCTACAAACTACAAGAACTCCAAAAACTAACTCTCATGTTGAGCCACTATGAAACCTTATTATGTAAATTGTGAAACTCATCTATGCATCTCTGTCAAAAATATTTTGAAATAGAACACACTTTGAAGCACTCCAAAATGGTATCTGGAGAGGGTTTCCAATGTGAGTTGGTGCATTTTATCCTCCCAGTACCACAAGGTGGAAGCAAGTCCTCTCAAAAATTGCATTGAAAATTATGCCTTTAGGTTGCTCACATATAGATGCAACCCAAAGCATAAGTCCAAGCTAATTAGTAAACAAGACTTATCCTCAACCCCATTTGTGGATCTTAAAAATGTAGAGGATTGGAGATGAAGCAACTCTTGAATATGATCCTTTGGCTCATGATATGTGCTTGCTATAGTCTATACCTCTTGTATTTGTATGCGGGAAAAGCGAGTCGATAGAACTCAATATGTGAAAATATTCTAAAATACTTGTCCACACACACACACAGGACTTCTTGGTGCAAGCTATAGAGTAATGAAGTATTACTCAGCTTCCCAAGGTTGGTCCCATGGTTCTCTATCTCACAATGTCCCTCAAACCAATGTTTTTGCTCTCAGATCACTGAGCAAAATGGTTTAGGGATGGCAAATGTAAGAACGAGGGATGCTTTTGATAGATTTTAGTAGGAAATGTATCCTAAGCTATGCATGATTCTAGAAATGCAATAAACTAGATGATAAGATGACAAGGTTAGTATAAATACTATCCTAACATGATATATTAGTCTATGATTGAGCTAAATGATAAAGAAAGTATTCTAAACATGTATATTTAGGCTAATTTCTATTCTAAAGAGAGGCTAAATGATGAGCATAAAAATGATATATGAAAGCTTGAATGTATTTGAGCATAAGTGTGATACTACAAATTTGAAGGATATTGAAATGGAGGAATGAGAGCTCTATTTATAGCAAAAACAGGGCAATGGATGGTCAGGATTGAAAGAGTTGATCAAAGAGATAATCATGGTCAAAGCATTAAATGCTTGATGAGACCCTTGGGTTGGATGAAGGTTGAGTTAAAACAAATTCTTTAACCATGTAAGAGGGTTTGAGTTAACCATTAATGGTTATGAATACTTTGGGGATTTAAGTGGTTGAAGGCTTGAAGCCTTTAATGGTTATCAAAGACTTTGAGGATTTGAGAAGTGACCTCCCCTTGCTTAGGGATGTGACAAAGTTTAGAAGATGGGTTAGGCTAATTAGAAGCATTTAGAAGAGTCTAGAAGGGATTAGAAAGGGGTTTAGGAAGGCAAGTGGGAGATGTAGGAGAATGCAAGTGGATGGAGGGATAATAGGATTTAATTCAATTTGGTTGCGATTTGGGGAGATTAAATAAATTAGATTTATTCAATTTTGGATAACTATTTAATTAAATTTGAATTTAATTAAAAGTGGATAGGGGGGATTTAATTGAATAAAATGATTTATTCATTAAATGGATATAGTGAATTTAATTTAAATAAATTGAGTAATTTACTTAATTAAATAGAGGAATGTGGATAATTTAATTAAATTGGATTTAATTAAATAGAGAAATGAACATAAAATATTCATTTAGGAATGTGGTCATTTTTATATGTCTACATTTTGCCCCTCTTTGAAGTGACGTGTGTGCACATGTTATTTCAAAGAAAATGATGCCTTATCATGATTTATGATCAAATGCAATTTTTGTGTCGCTCTTTTGATTTGCAAGTCGTGCCCCAGATTCGATATTTGATGGTGATGCCCCCTCGGGAGATGAATCAATTTTTTTTTTGAAAATTGTTTGATTTGATTTGATGAGTTGCTTGGATGTGTAGGATTTCATCTATGTGAAAGGTGGGTAAATTGATTCATCTCCCGATAATGTACATTGTGTAAGATATAGGGGAGACCGCGACCATATTACAGGTCCGTTTGGCTAACCCTAATTTCATTTTCCTCCTATAAAAAGGGGAAAAGAGCTTTGATTTGATTCATTTGTGCCTTGCTGACTTTGGAGAAAGAGAATTTGGTCTGCAGAGAAAATGTCGATTCCGTATTCTAGACACAGTTTCGAGCGCATTCGGAGGTACCGGAGACTTGTCGTGTATGGACCACCAGTAAGTCAATGTTTTTGACCCTCTTTTGATTTTTGATTTGGTCATTTTTAGTCCTTTTTTTATTTTTAAAACTCGGATGTATCGTTTTAGTGCGTCAAAGTCATAGATTAGCGCATACGAACTCTTAAGTAGCGCATCCAGTCAATTTATAAGGTCGCGTCCGAAACAAATAGGGTAGCGCATAGGAAAAACATGTTAGCGCATAGATGCGGAATAGCGCATGGCGATAGTTGGGTAGTGCGTAGGGTAGACCTAGCGCATAGAGGTCACAGGGGTTCGCATGGGTAAGGGGGCTTAGCGCGTAGGGCTAACCTAGCGCATAGGGTCAAATGGGTAGTACCTGGGAGGTATAGATTAGCGCGTAGAGTCAGTCTAGCACATAGGATAAGTTAGGTGGCGCATGGGAGGAAAGAGTTAGCGCGTAGAGTTAGTCTAGCGCATAGGGTAAATAGATTAGCGCGTAGGAAAAACAGTCTAGCGCGTGGAGGGAGTTTAGCGCAGCGGGAGTCTTTTTTAGCGCATCTGGAAAATTTATGCAAGATGAGCCGATTTGTAAATTTGTTTTGTCTATCTGTCATGATTTTAGGGATTTGTCCAATATGAGTGTCGATATAACTTGTGTTGATTTACGTTTTTTTCAAGTTATGTATAGATATCAATGTGGTGTTTTGATCAAAATATGATTTGTTTACTTACCGTGCTTCAAGTTCAATGTGTGAAGCTTGATTTGTGTTACAAGCTGATATGGGTTGGAAACTTGAGTTGTTTTACAAGCTGATATGGGTGGGAAACTTGAGTTGTTTTACAAGTTTGTGTGATTTTGGAGACTTGAGTTGTTTTACAAGTTTTGATATGGTTTTTGATAACTTGAGTTGTTTTACAAGTTGATATGAAATGATAGGATTTTGAACTTGATGTAGATGAGCAAATTGTTTCATGTTGTTGATGTGAGTTTGATTTTGATATATTTGTTTTGATGTAGAAACTGATATTGGATTTGTTTTGCTTGTTGACAAGAGCGATTGGGTGTGGTCCAGTCGTAGGAGAGATTTCCGAAACCGTGGACATTGATACTGCGGTTGTCGCAAGCCGACCTCGATATCATCGAGAGATGTAGGTTGACTTCCCTCTTGGATATGCCTTGGTTCACTATGAACCGGGGGCTACTGATAGCACTTGCAGAGAGGTGGCATAGCGCCACGAACACCTTCCATTTTGCCACTGGAGAGATGACAGTCACACCAGAGGACTGTTATAGGATCCTGCACATTCCTGTAGTAGGTGCACTACTACCATATGAGCAGTCAGAGGAGGGTGGTACAGAGGCACTGCGCTGCATTTTCCATGATGATACAATCTGCCGCTGTGAGATCCCGTGGCAGGAGTTTTTGGACCTGGATTACGCACCACTGCCATCTGTACTAGCAGGGTTCATTGGTGGATTCCTTTGTCCTAATCGCAGGTCAAAGGGATTCTCGGTGGGATGGGGGCTGATTTTGGAGGAGATGGTCACACAGGGCCGGAGGTTTTCATGGGGGTCAGCTATGTTGGACCATCTTTACAGGGGTCTACATGAGGTGGTATACCTCGGTTACGACAGTTTGTCAACTGGTGTGACATTATTACAGTTATGGTGCTGGGAGCACATTCCAGTGGCGAGGCCACTAGCAGACAGGGACAGGCCCGTGGGATGCGCATATGCGTACGGATACAGGGGTCTAGTTGTCCAGCGTAAGCTGGGCAAACTAGAGCATTGGAGGACAGTGCTGGATGATATAGATGCGGTCACCTGGCGACCGTATATAGGATGTAAGATGTGGGCAGAGGATGGGATGAAGATGCCCTTTGTTTTTATGACCAGATACCTGATCGGGAGGACCCCGTTTGTGATTGAGAGGTTTGTGGTGACCCGAGTTTTGAGGCAGTTTGGGCGCCAGCAGGGTATTCCACAAGGAGCGTGCCTATATGCACGGTGGCAACAGGATGTAGCAGATTGGGGGCCAACCATTGATAGTCCAGTGGCAGTGGAGGAGTTTGTCGGGTTGGCCGAGTAGATATGGGATTATGCCCCTGAGATTCAGGATGCGGGCATGACTAACGAGTTTACCCGATTGTTTGCTACACGGGCGGTGGCCAAGATATCTGATCCTGATGAGATGAGGCTAGCTTTTGATTCTGATGAGGAGGAGGGAGAGGGAGATGATGATGATGATGGAGAGGATGGATGAGATGGACGAGGGAGAGGAGCCAGAGGGAGGTGGGGAGGTAGAGTTAGGAGAGGAGATAGGGGTGTGGAGAGAGCAGTGAGACAGGGGAGGATAGATAGGGGGAGAGGTGGATTGGCTATTGGAGCCAGGGGAGAGGGGAGAGTGGGAGAGGTGCTAGCGGCAATGGGGGGGTTGATGAGGCGAGGCGACCAGCTCAGAGGAGGAGGACAGATGTGCTCCCACCTCCAGCACCGAGGACAGGCTGAGTAGGAGGAGTTGCCCCTGCACAGGTACCACTACAGGTTTGGATCCCTACACATGTTGAGGATGCACAGATCCGGACCCTACAGGTGACTGTACAGCAGCTGCAAGCACAGATTTTGACATATCAGCGGCAGATTGCTCAGTTGACCACTGAGCGGGACACTTAGATAGAGCGGAGGGGGCGAGTGGAGGAGGTGGTGTCTAGTATGCAGAGAGCAGCGGCGGGTGGTCCTATGAGAGACACCCTAAGAGAGCTAGCGTTGAGAGCTCAGGAGGTGGAGTACTACCGGTGGCACTATGAGGCTGTGGTACCCAGGGATCGGCGAGTATAGAGCTTTACACAGTCGAGATCCAGTCGATCTCGAGATACTGGGTCGCGGTCTGAGAGCCGAGGTGTCACGGGGCCACCGAGACCGGACCCTCCTGGGGATCCAAGGGCAGGCGCATCTGGAGCTAGACCATCTTTGTCAGGGGATAGTCATACTTGAGAGACGTGGTCTCTGTTGGATTTTTTATCATTGATATTCTTTGTACTGGACACAGTGTTGATACATTTTGTACATTTTGATCATTTTTGAGATATATATATATATATATATATATATATATATATATATATATATATATATATATATATATATATATATATATACGGCACCATTTTCTTTGATCATGTGGTGTGTTTATATGGATGCATGTGATGTGGGTTATTTCTTCATGATGATGCAATGCTTAAATAGATGATCTAATGTATGATGCAGGGTGTATGTTTTTATATGTTGTGAGATGTATCTTGAAAATGAGATGTATGATTTGATATGCAACTAAATGTAAAATGATATGCAAATATGTTAAATGATATGCAACTAAGGGTAAAATGATATGCAACTAATTGTAAAATGATATGCAACTATGTTTTTGGTAGCATCCTCATTCTGTATTTGCCATCCGATATAGCCATTTGTTTGCTTTCTTTGTAGATATCATCATTGAGCATTTATTGATTTGTGGATATGTTGAAAATTTATACAAGCACAATGGTATAATTGAACCATAATGACCTGAGAAAAATTTATATGATTTTTTATTTTGCAAGATAGCACAAGCCTCAAGGTATAATTGAACCAGGACGACCTGAGTGCGTATTGCATAAACAAACAAGATTAGATCATTTGTATGTGTGAAGTGGAATCAGGCCTTCAGTGATATTTGATGTATCATGTCTTGAGGCAAGTATTCACACAGTACAAGTGATCGCCTCCCAGACAGAAGACTAAGAAAATATTGGAGTTTCCCCATGATCTCTAGCTATGAAGCATTTTAGTGAGAAAAGGGAGAAAATCTAATAAGTCAAAAAAAGTTCAAAATGCAAAACTAGTTAAGATGTTTATGTGATAATGCAACATCCAGTACTTCAGAAAATCATCCATCCTTGGTATTTTTGTGAATTGTTTTGTTTTCTTTTGCGATGAAGCGTAGTTTTTGGTTTGTTGGATGTATGCCTTTGAGTTTTGCAAATAGCCTTGATGTCTTGAATGGTTGCAATATTTGAGATGATTTGAATGCCCCTAGCTGAGTGTGCCTCTTGATGTGAATATGTACAGTGATTTCCAAGCCATGGTGGATTTGTAGTAAGAGGATATGTATAGACAAACCAGGATAGTGACTACGCTAAGTATGTCCTGAATGGATATTTGTTAAGTGTCGGGCGATGGGCGATAGTGTTTGTACGGATAAAATGGTATGGATATAGATGGAGGAGCCATTCTTTCACAAGAGCGCCTGTTTACCAGGTTTTCACCATTTGTTTTTATTGTACTTTGTTTTTGCTTTTTTTTTTTGGATTTTTTTTGGATTTTGATTTTTTTGCTTGTTTTGGCTTTTTCCGTGCACTAGGCTACTTAAGTGTAGTATTTCTTCAGATGGATGTTGTTAGTTGGTTCGTCGAGCACATCTCCTTCTGAATTTGTTAGCTAATAGGCACCTGATCCATAAACAGATATGATAACATAGGGACCCAACCAGTTAGGTTCAAATTTCCCTTTCTTTTCTCGATCTTGCTAATTCCTTGGATTTTCTTTGAGGACTAGGTCACCAACCTTGAAGTTGTGGGGGATGACCTTGTGATTGTAGCTCCTGCACATGCGTTGCTGATATGCTTTGAGATGAGTATAAGCATGTTGATGTCTTTCATCTAATAGTTCAAGTTCTTGCAGTCGGTTAACTCGATACTCTTCATCTGGGATTAAGCCTTTCAAAGAGACTCTGAGAGATGGAATTTCTACCTCCAGGGGCAAAATGGCCTCTGATCCATATACCAATGAGTATGGTGTTTCTCCTGTAGGTGTGCGGATGCTGGTTCTATATGCCCAAAGTGCTGGATTGAGTTGTATGTGCCAATCTTTGCCTGCATCATTTACTGTTTTCTTGAGGATTTTCAGTATTGTCTTGTTAGATGCTTCCGCTTGACCATTTCCCTGTGGGTAGTATGGTGTAGAGAACCTATGTTGGATTTTGAATTTTTCACATAGTTCTTGGACATCTTGATTCTTGAAGGGCCATCCATTATCTGTGATGATTGAACCTGGAATACCATATCTGCAGATCAGATAATTGAGGATAAAAGAGGCAATTTGTTTCCCTGTCACTGTGGTCATGGGAACTGCTTCTATCCATTTGGTAAAGTATTATGTTGCTGTTATAATGAACTTGTGTCCATTTGATGATGAAGGATGAATTTTTCCCACTAAGTCGAGTCCCCACTGACAAAAGGGCCAGGATGTTGTAAATGGTTGCAGTTCCTGTGCTGGTGCATGTATCAGATTACCATGGATCTGGCATTTAGGACATTTCTTAGCGAAGTGATATGAGTCTTTCTCCATTGTAGGCCAGTAGTATCCCATCCTTAGAATCTTTTTAGCAAGAGTAGTGCCACTTGAATGTGTGCCACAAATACCTTCGTGAAGCTCATGTAAAGCAGAATCTGAATCATTACGATCAAGGCAACGAAGAAGAGTACTATCGAGACCTTGACGATACAAAGTATCGGTGGTAAGGGTGTAACAGGCAGCTTGTCGGATAAAGTTACGCTTTTGGTTATGGGATTGGTCAATTGGTAAGATATTGTGCTTGAGGTAGTTGTATATTGGTCCATATAACGGAGAATCTGAACCAGTCAAGGCATAGATAACCTAGGATTCAGAGTGGTCATAGGCGGGGGAGAATAGTTGCTCTACCAGGAACTCGTAACGACTCTGTTGCTCTGGAATTTGTAGTAGTGAAGCGATAGTAGCCATTGCATCGACTGCTTTGTTGTTTAACCTTGGTATTTGTTCAAAGGTGATGTGCACAAAATATTGTTTGAAGTCATCCACCATTCATTTGTAGGGTAGTAGCTTGTCATCCTTTGTCTGATAGTTGTTGTTGATTTGATGGATGACCAGTTGCGAATCCCCATAGACTTTTAACTCTGTGATTTTCTATTCTACGGCCATTTTGATACCTATAACCAATGCCTCATATTTAGCCACATTATTTTTGCAGGGAAACATAAGCCTATATGATCTTGGTATAGTGTGTCCTTCAGGAGTGATGAACAAAATGCCAGCACCTGAACCATGTTGTGTATAGGATCCATCAAAGTATAGGGTCCATTGTCTGGTAGAAAGAGAAAGATCGTCCCTATCTAGAAATTCAATCTCCATGGTGTGTTTGCCTGGTAGCGGTGCTTCAGCCAACTGATCTACAATTGCTTGTCCCTTGATGGCTCGTCTTTCTGTGTATTGGATGTCAAATTCACTGAGAATCATGACCCATTTAGCCAATCGGCCTGTAAGAGCTGCCTTGCTGAGTAGATATTTGAGAGGATCAATTTTTGTGACTAGCTTAATGGTGTGTGCTAGCATATAATGTCGAAACTTCTAAGATGCGAAGACCACTATTAGGCAAGCCTTTTCAATGAATGTATAGTTGAGTTCATAACCATTCAATGTCCTACTGATATAATATATGGCGTGTTCCTTTCCTTGTTGATCTTCTTGTGCCAATAGTGCCCCCAGCGATATATCAGTTGTTGAGATGTATAGGATAAGAGGCTTTCCTGCGACTAGTAATACTAGAACTGGTGGATTCATCAGATACTGTTTGATTTGGTAAAAATATTCTGCACACTTGGTCTCCCATTTGAATGGTACATTTTTGTGTAGTAAATGGTTAAATGGTAGACTTTTATCTGCTAGCTGAGCGATGAATCGCCTGATTGATTGAAGTCGTCCTTGTAGAGATCTGAGTTGACTGATATTCTTTGGTGGTGGCATGTCCATAATGGCTTGTACCTTTGCTGGATCTACTTCAATACCTTTAGCTGAGACAATGTAGCCTAGTAACTTACCTGATGTAACCCCGAAGACACACTTCTTAGGGTTGAGCCTGACATGGAATTTCTCCAATCGATCAAAGATCTTTGTTAGGATGCTGAGATGTTCTGCTCTGGTGAAGGATTTAGCGAGTAAATCATCCACATAGTCTTCCATAAATGTATGCATCATGTCATGAAATATTGTGGTCATTGCTCTTTGATAGGTGGCCCCAGCATTCTTTAAGCCAAAAGGCATAACATTCCAACAGTACGTTCCCCAAGGACAGGTGAACGCGGTTTTATCTTGATCTTCTGGGGCTATTTTGATTTGATTATAGCCTGAGAAATCGTCCATTAGTGAGAGCATTGCATGGCCTGTTGTAAGATCTACAATTATTTCGATACTGGGCAGAGGAAAGTCATCCTTTGGACAAGCTTTATTGATGTCTCTGAAGTCAGTGCATATTCTGATACTACCATCTGGTTTTGATACTGGAACGATGTTGGAAATCCACTCTGCATAGTCAATGGGTCGGATGAATCCGACGTCTAATAATTTCTTTAGCTCAGTTTTGACCATGAGTGCCACCTGTGGATTCATCTTTCATAGCTTTTGCTTGACTGGTTTAATGCCTGAAGAGATGGACAAGTGATGCATGATTAAGTGTGGATCCACTCCAGGCATATCAGCATATGACCAAGCAAAGTTAATTTGTTGTTCTTTAAAGAAAATGATGAATGCTCATCTTTCTTCCTCTATCAGAGATTCTGCAAGGTGTAGGTTCCTAACTGCTTCTGTGGTGCCAATGTTGATTGATTGAGTAGGCTCAATCAATATGGGTGATCGCTCATGAAAGTGCTCAGGAAGAGTGTCAAGTCTCCCATCATTAGGTGCTTTAAAAAGGTTTTCACCCTCAGATGTGTCCTTTATTTTTACTTTTTTGTGATCTAGAGCTGCCATGGACTAGTTTTCAGCATCAGATCCTTTATTTGGTTCATTTTTGCGACTAAGAGACTTGGCACTCCCTGGTTTGTAGACATCGTTATTTTGTTCATTGGTAGAGCCTGTTTCCGGATTTACGGTACATAGGTAATGGATAATAGATTCATCATCTGGGAAAATTGGTATATCATGGATTTCAAGTTCATCCCAGTCGATGAGGTCAGGAAAGACAAGCGGTAAGGAATCATTAGGTGGATCAAGTTCGGCTACTGTGAGTGTTAGGACGGAGTTTTCATCGTGATTGTTCTTGGTTTTAAAGAAGTTCAGGATTTCGTCGAGGTCTTCGATGGTATTATCTTCTACATAGACTTGTTCATAATGTTCCTGTTCGCTTTCCGTGGCGTCATAGATATTCTACGGTCCAAATTCAAGAGGTCTATCTCTTGCGCTATGTTCTTCTTGAGAAAGAGATATAGAATCACTATCATTAGGGATATCTGTAGTAGCATTGGAGCAGGTACCCCATTCATATTCATTGGAATCAGTCTCTGAGGCATCATCCCAGATTCGATCAATGCTGTAAACTGGTATGTTGTATAGTGAAAACAAATCTTTGACAATAGATACCATTTTGGTAGTTTTTGTTGATTCTGTGTCAAATCCGTCTTCTATTTTCTGTATTTGTTCATAGACTGTGCTTCTTCGAGGAGAAACAAAGGTATCCGGAGATGATTTTATTTGTTCTTGAGATATTGGTGTTTGAATATGAGCTACTGCTGCAGATATGGCCCTTTTGTGTTTTAGAAGCTTTTCCTGATGTAACTTTTGATCCTGACGTTCCCGTGCCTTGTGGATTGTTTCTGCTGATTCAAAGAGTGCTTCCTGCCAGGACTCTTCTTTGTACTTCATCTTTACTTTCCATTGAGGTTTTTTAGTTAGGTGGGATGGCCTTTTTAATAAGAAGGTGAGCTCACGACCCAATCCTGCTTTGTTTCTGTTGGGTTGTGAAGGAAGATTTATAGGTTCAGTGACTCCTTCCTTACGTTTCCCAATAGGTCCTTTACCGGCATATCCCATTTGCTGCATGATTAAGTATCCTTTTCCATATAGGTGTGTAGGTAGAACAATGTCCAGAGCGGCTGCTCTATTATCTTCTTTATCATCTTTGTACAACCAGCTAAGAATATCTTTGTCTTCTGATTCATGTGCCAGAGTGCCCAATTGGATGAAGGTACCATCAAATTTGGTGATGGGCTGAGTGACCAGAGGTGTTGATGTAGTAGGCAATCCATGGGATCTAGGTGATGTTGGCAATTTAGCCAAACATAAAGGCTCCAAAAAGTATTCTCCCATACCTTGGTCTTGGATTTGCATTTTCTGCTTGAAGTCTCCCCATAAGGAGTTGGATTTTGCTGTTTGTTGATCTGATGTTGAAGATCGCTGCTTTTCTCTATTATGAGGAACCAAACTGTCTTGGGCTGCCCCCATTGCGTTGCAATATTGAAATGGATTGTGATCAGCAGATATGGATACTTCTTGTCTGTCATAAGGAAATTTTACACACTGGTGATATGTGGAAGGTACTGCTTGCATTTCATGTATCCAGGGTCGCCCTAATAAAATATTGTAGGTAAGGTCTATGTCCAAGATCTGACATATAGTATCCTTTTGCACTGGTCTTACTTGAATGGGTAATATCACAGTTCCTTTAAAGTACATATATTAAGTCCGGCTCCTCCATCTATTAGGACTCTTTTTACTCGGTGTTTGCAAACAATGACTTCGATATGGAGAGTATTATGTGGATGGATTAAAGAAGCATCGTCATGTTCTAAGAAGGTGAGGTTATGAGGTCCAGTCATATGGGCAACCATGGCTTGAAATCTGTTTGTATCCAAATTTTGAGGTACATTGGTTTCCAATAGCGCTTGTTCTAATATGTCTTTGTGCTTTGGTGATAGTTTCAACAATTCCAGTATAGATATCTGTGCTGGAGTTTTACGTAGTTGGCTGACCAAGTCATATTGAATTTTTGGTGTGGTAGTTGTAGGTGCAGTATGTCCTTTCAAGACATATTTTTGAGTTCGGGTTGTTACATTGACAAATTCATGATCATGCTTATCTCGGATGGTGATGACATTTACTTGATGATCTTCAGCTGATATGTGATTTATGGTGTTGTTGTAGATATGGTTGATTCGAGCTCCGCATGTATTATCCAAGGTTAAAGCTCCATCTTTGTAATTTGGAAGAGGATTTTTAAAGGCTCCATGATCACCATTTGTTTTGAGACCATCTATTGTTAAGTCACCTCGATCAATCATATCTTGCACCACGTGTTTTAACCTCATGCAATCGTTCATCTGATGACCCTTGTTACGATGGTAATCACAATAGTGTGAATCATTCCACCAAGGTGGTTTGATTTGGGGTTCATAGTTGCTGATTGGAGGCAAAGAAAGAATTTTGTGTGCCAAAAGTTCTTTGAATGCTGATTCTAGTGATTGCCCCAGTGGTGTGAAGATACGCTTTTGGAAATTGTTTGTGTTGTTGCGCGAATTGTTGTTAGGTCCTGGATTCATGATTTTGCTTTGAGTATCATGGGTGTTGTTTGTGTTGAGTTGTCCTTGATCGGTGTTAGGTGCATATGTGTTAGCATTTGGATTAGCATTTTTAGGATTTTTCATGTTTTGGGGATTTCCAGACAATGCAAGCAATGGTTGCTTAGATTTGGGATCATATGATTCATTGTTGCCTTCGTTTTTGTTTTGAGTCCAAAATCGAGATTTGTCAAGGTTGGTGTTGTTTTGGTTATTGTAGTTTGATGAGTTTGTTCCCTCCTTGTAAAATTTGAGTGTTCCCTTTTTGACACATGCTTCTTCCACTTGAATGCCATTCTCAATTAATTTAGCGAAAGATGGTATGCATTGAAGTTTTAGTCTGTAACTCATTTCACTATTCAAGTTATCGATGAAGATTTCCATTTTCTCTTTCTCGGGAATATCCCAAGGATATCTGGATACCATACGTCGCCAACGTTGAAGGAATATCATGAATGTTTCATTGTTCTTTTGTTTGGTGTTGCAAACATCTAGCATGGTTATGGCATGTTGGATGTTGTAGGAATAGTGGGTTATGAATTTGTTAACCAATTCATCAAATGATTTAACAGGCGATGTAATTTTGGATAACCATTCCATGGTTTGCCCTCCCAAGCTTTTGGGGAATAACCTCATCAAATAGGTGTCATCATGAGCAAATTCAAAGCTTAGTGTACAAAATTATCGAACATGATCTCGGGGATCACTTTTCCCATCATATTTATCAAATTTGGGAACGTCTAAGTTTGGAGGAAAAGGCACCATGTTCAATCTTCTATCAAATGGATAAGGACTTATTTCGTTTAAAGAGTACTGTACTGTTGTCCCTTGTTGCATATCCTGTATTTGCCTTTGCAACATTTGCATTTGTTGAGTAAGGGCTGCCAAAGGTATATTGTCTTGTCGAGGGAAAAGTTCTTCCCTTGTATTTGTTCTCAGCTGAAAAGGTGTGGTAAATGGTATATTTTTCTCTGGTGTTTCTAGCTTAGGTATACGCATTTCTGGTATGCGTTGTTCTGGAATGTGTTGCTCAGGTATGTGCTGTTCAAAGTTTTGGGTTTCTTCTTCTCTTTGTTGTTCTTGATATGCATATTGTTGAGATCCAGTTTTAAAGATGTTTGGGTCTAAATCTTCGGGAAGTTTAACGCCTTTACTTGTAAGCATGAGCAGATATTTTTCTTTGTCATTTTCCATGGGCTTTTCTACAAGCTTTTGGAATGAAGGGTTTTCTTGACATTCCCGAAGAAGTGCTTCAGTAATTTCAGGTTCTTCTAAGGATGGAACTTCAAAAGGATTTGATAATCTTTGATTCATACTAGACTCAGCGTGTGTCTCACTTTGTTTGTTTCTTTGAGAGCAAGTAACAGGCATTTTAGTAGAAACTCTCAGTGATAAAAGGGACAAAAGCCTCGTTGATATGTTGTTCGAGGGTGGGTGGTTCTGGTCGAGATGTGTTATAAGTGATACACTCGTCAGGCAAGAATGCTGGATTGATTCTTCCGCTGCGGTTTATGGTTTGATTAAAAGCAGACTTTTGACAGTATGCTCTTGTCTTCAAGGATTCTTTGTCAAATTCGCTAGATTTGTTTTGGATATAACATTTGACGTGATGAAGCAATACCCGATGAGATTTGAATAGTTGACGATTGATGTATAAGAACTTGTTTCTTTTGATGAATTTGGAAAAACTAGGTTGTTGTTTTTTCAACGTGATGTTACGATAAAGGTTCTTTCTTCTCAAAATATGAGGATTAGTCATGCATGAGTGATCAATGGTTTCCTTTGATTGGTTTGGATTCAGTTGATCTTGTTTGAAAAATTTCAAATCTTACTTTATCAGAGTGAAGGTTTATATGCCCCTTCACGACAAAGCATGTCAAATGATATGGATAAAAGCTTCCTGATATGGAAACTTGATTTGACAATTTGAAAATTTTAAACAAGTGGTTTTTGTGAGATAAAATTCGTAAGATGGTAAAGGATTATGTCGATACTGATCATGAGGTTTCCTGATTATGATAAGATAGACATGTTTTATCACGTGATTCGTTTAGGATCCTGACAACGTTTGTTCTGACGCAAATTTAGCTCAAGAAATAGTTGTAACGGTTGGTTTTTGCTATTCTCGTTTAATGAAAAATGATGTCTGGTGGAGAAGGCTTCTGAAAAATGTTTTTGAAAATTTTAAAATTTCTCACTGTTTTGCCCTCTGTTTTTGTGTTTTGGATCACGCGCTAAAACAGAGACTACATGCGCTACTGAAATGCCTCTATGCGCTAAAATAATAACCACACGCGCTAGGCTGCCCCCAGACACGCGCTAAAGTTTTGACTGTTTGAAATTATTTTCTAGCTGTTTGAAAAAGATATGCGCTATTCTGGGCCTATCACACGCTAACTGTTGAACTTTATGCGCTAATGTTTGGATTCCACGCGCTAAGCTGTTGCTTCCACGCACTAGACTATTTTTCTGATGCGCTAAAGGTTTCAACACTGATTTGACCTAGGATAAAACGCTGTTGTTTGGAACCGACGCGCTAACTGGTTGTTTTGATGCGCTAATAGAAGTACCTTACGCGCTAAAAGGTTGCTCTTATGCGTTAATCTACCCTGATTTTTCTTTTGTTTGAGTTTTTTGTGAATTTTGAATTTTTGTTGTGAATTTTTCAAGTTTGATGGATGATTTTCTGCAGTAATAAATGCAAGCACGGCACAAAAAGTACAACCATTTTGCCTAATCTAACAAAAAGTGTATGTTATGTGAGGATGTGTTCAAATCCCCAATGTTTTAACAGGTTTTGATACAAGTAATACACTTCAGAAAAGACTCTTTAGTCAAGGGTCATAAATAACATCATAGCCCACTAGTCTCGATACTCCGTCAGCTCAAACAGTCGTGTCACCCCCTAGAGGGCGCCCATTTTTTTGCCTTTTGCCAGAAATTAACTCAAAGTGAATCGCTTCACAGTTGAGTAGTTATCCTGGGAGATATATGGTGAGTAATCTTGGGGGCGGATTCTTCCCCACCCTTGCACTATGATGTTATAAATGTCTGGTTACTGACTCGGTTCAAAGCTTCTATTTCTATGGTTCGTAATCAGACTTCTCATTCGGCCGTCAGTGATAAACTCCCTTAGGAAGCTTCCCAACCTTTAGAACAAAGGCTTTACATATCTCAAGGATACTGGGGGAAGGCTAATCACTGCGCGCAACCGTTGAAAAGGACTTTCGTCACTTTCCACGTTTGATTATAGTGGGTTGGAATTCTTGGCATTAAAGTCGTTCCCCACTTAGGTCGTTCCCTTCACACCGGCTATAAACGGCTTTAAGAGTTGATTCCAACTCTTCGGGAAGGCAGGTCTGCTAAAGGATGTAAATGCTTGAAGTACAGAAAGTTGTAAGAGTGGTCTGGATTTTTGATCACCCAGTTAAGGGGAGAGCATATTCCTTCCACTTTCGAGACAAAGCGATCAAGTTAGTTATTTTTAGCCTTTCAATTCAGTGATTTGCTAAAATCTATGTGGAGATGTTGCTCCACAAAAACATGGTGTTTATTTTATCCTTTTAAGGTAATGATTTTTTTTTTATCTATGAAAAAGAATTGGTCAACAAAAGAAATCGATAAAAGAAAATTTACCGCTCCACCTGCAAGAAATTGTCAGAGTCCTACAAAATTTCAATTAAATAGTTAGAAAATCTGGATTTTGGTGGACTTCTACAAGTCTAAATTTTATTTCGGTTACAATTTTTATTTTTATTTTTTTTCTTTTCTATCTGTGATACGCTACAGAAAGGACTGTACGTGCTACAATATCACCTAGATGCGCTACAATTATGTCTAAATGTGCTACACTGTTTGTTGGATGCACTACTCTGTGAGTTGGAAGCGTTGTTCTGTTTTTCGCCCGCGTTGAGACCTGCAGGAAAAGTACTGATTTGATGCGCTAAAAGATAGACTCCACGTGCTAGACAATGAACTGGATGCGCTATCTGACAGACCCTACGCGCCAATATATTTTTTAGATGCGCTACTCTGTTTTTCTTCCGCACTGAGACCTACAAGAAAAATTTTAGTGGAGGTCATGCGCTAAAGTAAGGACTTTACGCGCTAGAGTAGAGACCCCACGCGCTAAACAGTAGGCGGAACGCACTAGACTATTAACCGGATGTGCTAGGGAATGTTTCCCACACGCTGATTCCTGTTTCCCGCAGACCTGCAAAAGTGGTTAATTTTAAAAACCGATTTGATATATGGGGTTGAGTCCCATGGTGGGCGCCAGAAATGTATGCGGGAAAAGCGGGTCGATAGAACTCAATATGTGAAAATATTCTAAAATACCTATCCACACACACATACAGGACTTCTTGGTGTAGGCTATGGAGTAATGAAGTATTACTCAGCTTCCCAAGGTTGGTCCCATGGTTCTCTATCTCACAATGTCCCTCAAACCAATGTTTTTGCTCTCAGATCACTGAGCAAAATGGTTTAGGGATGGCAAATGCAAGAACGAGGGATGCTTTTGATAGATTTTAGTAGGAAATGTATCCTAAGCTATGCATGATTCTAGAAATGCAATAAACTAGATGATAAGATGACAAGGTTAGTATAAATACTATCCTAACACGATATATTTGTCTATGATTGAGCTAAATGATAAAGAAAGTATTCTAAACATGCATATTTAGGCTAATTTCTATTCTAAAGAGAGGCTAAATGATGAGCATAAAAATGGTATGTGAAAGCTTGAATGTATTTGAGCATAAGTGTGATACTACAAATTTGAAGGATATTGAAATGGAGGAATGAGAGCTCTATTTATAGCAAAAACAGGGCAATGGATGGTCAGGATTGAAAGAGTTGATCAAAGAGATAATCATGGTCAAAGCATTAAATGCTTGATGAGACCCTTGGGTTGGATGAAGGTTGAGTTAAAAGAAATTCTTTAACCATGTAGGAGGGTTTGAGTTAACCATTAATGGTTATGAAGACTTTGGGGATTTAAGTGGTTGAAGGCTTGAAGCCTTTAATGGTTATCAAAGACTTTGAGGATTTGAGAAGTGACCTCCCCTTACTTAGGGATGTGACAAAGTTTAGAAGATGGGTTAGGCTAATTAGAAGCATTTAGAAGAGTCTAGAAGGGATTAGAAAGGGGTTTAGGAAGGCAAGTGGGAGATGTAGGAGAATGCAAGTGGATGGAGGGATAATAGGATTTAATTGAATTAAATGATTTAATTCAATTTGGTTGCAATTTGGGGAGATTAAATAAATTAGATTTATTCAATTTTGGATAACTATTTAATTAAATTTGAATTTAATTAAAAGTGGATAGGGGGGGATTTAATTGAATAAAATGATTTATTCATTAAATGGATATAGTGAATTTAATTTAAATAAATTGAGTAATTTACTTAATTAAATAGAGGAATGTGGATAATTCAATTAAATTGGATTTAATTAAATAGAGAAATGATCATAAAATATTCATTTAGGAATGTGGTCATTTTTATACGTCTACAGTATTTATGCATGATGAGGCTAGGTAATGTGTATTGATCAATATTCTATCTCCTCTATATGTATTTCCCAAATTCAAGGTGAACTCCTAATAAGCTCCCAAGATGCAAGTATATGTTCCTCTACTACAAGTGGATCCTCATGGCTTGTAAGATTTGAGGTCCATACTCGGGCTACTCATCTTGGTGAAAACTCTCAAAGTGATATGACCCTTCCTTCCATTTCCTAGACCCTATTTTCTAACCCACACCTCATAACCTTTACCTCACTTCCTATCATTATTACCTTCCATCTACCTTTCATATCCCCTATCTTAACCTCCTCTACTTTCCTACATCATATCCTACCCCTTAACCTCATATACACTTATTTTTACTTCACCTACCTAACCCCATTCCATCCTTCACATCCTTTTATCTCCCCCCATTCACTTTCCTACCTTCCAAACCCCTAACATATCCTAACTTACTCTTTTACCATTGCATCCTTCATCACTTACCTCCCTATCTTATCCTAACCCACACCTCATAACCTTATACCTCTCAGCTTCCATTTTATACCACCTTCCTAATGGTACACTTATGCTCCCCTCCAAAACACCGAGAAAAAATAGCACTCGATCACTACACATTGCTCTCACAGTTCTACAACAAGGATTTTCTGTCACTACCATATATACCAGCATCCATAATTAGGATATATTTTACATAATGGCACTCGATCATGCAGATTTAGGTCATCCATCCACTTAATTAGGATATATTTTAAATATGGAAAGTAGTGTTAATATGTTTCAGGCTAACTATATTGTTCATTATTTAAAATGCAGTGTTTAAATAATACATGATTGTAGGATTGTTCAACGGTTTAGGTCTTGTAAGCAATTCGTCTTTTAAATAGATCATATCATATTACAGAAACCTCTCACCATCTCTGCTATTGCCAATTAATCTGATAAATATATAATAAAATTTGAATTTAAATATTTGAATATGTATAACAATGAATTTGTTGATTATACCCTACCTTTTTCCTGCAGCGATTAAACCATTCCTACATCCTGCAGCGATTAAACCCACAGGGAACTATGTCCATCTCCCTCCTTCGTGTTCATCGGGAGATGGCCCCTACCTGCATGTTCCCTATTGTGATCGCCATTGTGATCCCCTAATATGCCCCGAGACAACGCGAACTAAGATACCTTGGGAGGGCCTTTAGGTAGGCACTCGTTCGCTCGATCGAGAAGGGACACTTATGCGAATAGTTGCGGTTGAAGCTAGCGAAGATGGATAGAGATTCAATGGTGTTGTATATATGTTTGCAAAATGTGGAAGCATCCGCAAAGCAGGTGAGCTGTTTGATAGAATGCATCAAAGAGATGTAATTTCGTGGAACACAATGATGGGAATGGTGAATACTCAATGCTAAAGGAAAAGAACCATAAAATTCATTTATCTACTTGATATTGGAGCACAAGTCTTAGGTTAAAAACCTATCAAGAGCCTAGAATTGAGGGTTAATCATTTTGCCAAATCACTTGGAGTTGTGATCCAAGCTTCCTCTATTTTGAACTGTTTTGATATTAGGGCCTTGCTCTTAGCCTCGTCAAAATACTTGATCCCAAATAGACTCAATCACCTCTAAACCAAAAACCCAATAGCACTTCCAACATCATTGAAAATTTAATAAACTTTTCAAAAGATATTTTTGTTATTTATGGGAATTTTTTAACAATTACATAATTCTCATATAGACTGGAATAGAACAATAAACATATGTAAAAGATTTGTCCACAACAACATCTACTACTGAAAGTTTGCACCATTACATGCACCTGCAAATTCATATTTTAACATAAACACGATACAGGACAATAATAATTTGAAATAAATGTCCACCACACATCCGATCTCCTTCAAGATAAGCATTAAAATATGAAGTACACAACCTATCTTTCCTACAATGAGGAAAATACAAATTATCTAACACCAGAAGACGCAATCAACTTCACTCCAATGGCTTCCTGAAAACCAAAGCAGGATCTATCTAGCCATAGTTGTAAATTTTTCATACCATTTAAAATAATGTCTCCCATTACCAGCGACTGATTGATCAATGTCGCTTAGTGTCTGCTTCCACTTCCACCGAATCATACTCCATCGCCACTTCCAGCCTGACATGGCAGTGACGTCAGATATATAGCATAGAGGAAACTCTTATTGTGGGTGAACTTCTTCCTCCATCTGTAGCTTTTTCTGTGGGTGAACTTCTTCCTCCGTCTGTAGCTCTTATTGTTGTTGACGGAGGCCCGGGCATCACCGTTTACACAACCCATTTTGGGCTCCCTTGTGGTCGTCCTCGCTGGTTATGTGCCCGCCCTTGGCACTTTGTACCCATTGCACTTCGTGCCCCCCTTCCCCATTGTGGCCGTGTTTGTCACACTAATGATCTTCCCTGCCATGATTAAACCCACAGGTTCGCTACAGAGGCGGGACTAATGAGAGGCAGGATTTATGAAATGACTTGGTCTTTTCTTTTTTTTTTAAGTAATGCACGCAGTCATCAGAATTTCGATGAACGCGGGCACTTTTTCTAAAAAAACCCAAATGTCATTGCCAATTCCTTCTCCGTCGAAACCAAATGTTGCATTATCGTCGGAATTCCGACGAAATCGGGCATTTTTTCAAAAAAAAATCAAGTTTGATCACAATATACCTTCTCCGTCGGAAACCTCCGTCGAAATTTTAGGCTAAATGTATTAGTGCCTCCGAATTCAGACATACCTAAATTTGACAAGTACGATGGAAAAAGCGATCCCCATGATCATGTCAGAGAATTATGTACCATGAGTCTTGAATTTTCTCATGATGACACCTATCTGATAAGGTTGTTCCCAAGAAGCTTGGGAGGACAAACAATGGAATGGTTATCCAAAATCACACCTCCTGTCAGATCATTTGATGAATTGGTCAATAAATTCATAACACAATATTCCTATAACATTCAACATGCTATAACCATGCTAGACGTCTGCAACACCAAACAGAAAAACAATGAAACATTCATGGTATTCCTTCAATGTTGGCGACATATGGTTTCACGATATCCTCAAGACATTCCTGAAAAGGAGAAAATGGAAATTTTCATCAACAACTTGAATGGTGAGATGAGTTACAGGCTCAAACTCCAATGCATACCGTCTTTCTCTAAACTGATTGAAAACGGCATCCAAGTAGAAGAAGCATGTGTCAAAAAGGGAATGCTCAAATTCTTCAAAGAAGGAACAAGTTCATCAAACTATAATAACCAAAACAACAACAACTTAGACAAATCTAGATTATGGACTTGAAACAAAAATGAAGGCAGCAATGAATCACATGATCCAAAATCTAAACAACCAGTGCTCGCATTATCAAGAAATCCTCAAGCTACAAAGAATCCTAAAGGTGCTAACCTAGACGCTAACACATACACACCGAATACCAATCAAGGTCAACCCAACACAAACAACACCAACGATACTCAAAACAAAACCACAAATCAAGGACCTAATAATAATTCACAAGATGGCACCAACAATTTCCAAAAACGTGTCTTCATGCCACTGGCACAATCACTGGAGTCAGCATTCAGAGAACTCCTAGCAAACAAGATTATATCTTTGCCCGCAATCAGCAACTATGAACCTCAAATCAAACCACCTTGGTGGAATGACTCACACTTTTGTGATTTTCATCGCAACAAAGGTCATCAAACGTACGATTGCATGAGATTGAAAAACATTGTTCAAAACATGATTGATCGAGGTGATTTAACGATGGATGGTCTCAAAACAAATGGTGACCATAGAGCCTTTAAAAATCCTCTTCCAAACTACAACAAAGATGGAGCTTCAATCTCAAATGATACGCGTGGAGCTCGTATAAATCACATCTACAATAACACCGTCAATCACATATCAGCTGAAGACAATCATGTAAACGTCATCACAATTCAAGACCAGCATAATCATGAATCTGTCAATGTAACAACCAAAGCTCAGAAATATGTCTTGAAGGGCCACACAACAACAATGAACACTACACCAGAAATCCAATATGATTTAGTCAGTCAACTACGCAAAACTCCTACTCAAATATCTATACTAGAATTGCTGAAACTGTTGCCAAAACACAAAGACATATTGGAACAAGCACTGTTGGAAACCAATGTACCTCAAGATCTAGATGCTGACAAATTCCAAGCCATGGTCGCTCATATGGAAGGGCCTCATAATCTCACCTTTTCAGAGCATGATAATACTTCCTTAAGTCATCTACATAACACACCTCTCCATATTGAAGTCATCATCTATAAGCACCGAGTAAAAAGAGTATTGATAGATGGAGGAGCTAGACTTAATATATGTACCTTAAAACTTATCCGTGCATTAGGCTTCTCTTAGGAGTCTATTGATCCACGCAAAAGGATTACCATAAAAGCATATGATGATGAAGAAAGGTCATCTAAAGGAACCGTGATGTTACCCATTCAAGTTGGACCAGTGCAAAAGGATACTATGTGTTAGGTCTTAGACATAGACCTCACGTACAATATTTTATTAGGTCGACCCTGGATACATGAAATGCAAGCAGTGTCTTCTATGTATCACCAGTGTGTCAAATTTTCCTTTAACGGACAAGAGGTCTCTATATCTGCTGATCACAATCCATTTCAATATTGTAATGCAATGGGGATAGCCCAGGACAGTTTGGTTCCCCATAATAGGGAAAAATAGAATTCCTCGACATCAGATCTATAGAAGGCAAAGTCCGAATCATTACCTGGAGATTTCAAGTAGAAAATGCAAATCAGAGAACAAGGCATGGGGGAATACTCTTTGGAACCCATGTGTTTGGTCAACTTACCAACATCACCCAGATCTCATGGATTACCTACAACATCAACATATCAGGTAACTCAGCCCATCACCAAATTTGATGGTACTTTCATCCAACTCGGCACTCTAGCACATGAATCAGAGGAAAATGACATCCTTAGCTGGTTATACACAGATGAGGAAGAAGATAACCAAGCAGCTACTCTGGACATAGTTCTACCAACACACCTATACGGAAAGGGCTACTTAATCATGCAACAAATGGGATATAATGGTAAAGGACCTATTGGAAAATGCAAAGAAGGAGTCATGGAACCAATAGACCTTCCTTCACAGCTCAGTAGAGACAAAACGGGATTGGGCTATAAACTCACCTTCCTACTAGGAAAGATACCACGTATAAATCCAAAACCTCAATGGAAAGCAAAGAAGAAGTATAAAGAAGAATCCGAGCAGGAAGCACTATTTGAGTCAGCAGCAACAATCCGCAAGGACCATGAACGTAAAGAACAGAACCAACATCAGGAGAAACTCCTCAATCACAAGAAGGCCATATCTGCAACAGTAGCTCATATCCAAGCACCGATATCCAAAAAAGTAGAACTACCTCTTGATATCATTATACCTCCCCAAGGAGGAATAGTATATGAGCAAATACAAAAGGTAGAAGCAGGATCCGACACAGAATCAACGAAGACTATCAAACTGGTCTCAATTATCAAAGATCTCTTTTCACCATACAACATACCTGTTTATAGCACTGAAAAGATCTGGGATAATACCTCTAAGACTGCTTCCAATGAATATGAATGGGGTAGCTGCTCAAATGCTACTAGAGATACCCCTGACAATACTAGTTCCATATCCCTTTCTCAAGAAGAGCATAACGCAGGAGTTGGACTACCTGAATTTGGACCACAGAATATCTATGATGCCAAAGAAAGCGAACAGAAACATTATGAACAAGTCTATACAGAGGATGATACCATCGAAGACCTCGATAGAATCCTGAACTTCTTTAGCACCCGAACCAATCACGATGAAACCTATGTCTTGACACTTACAGTAGCAGAAATTGATCCACCAAACGATTCCTTACCACTTATCTTTCCTGACCTCATTGACTGGGATGAACCCGAAATGCATGATATACCAATTTTCCCAGATGATGAATCTATTATCCACTACTTATGCACTGTTAACCCAGAAACAGGCTCTACTAGTGAACAAAGTAATGATGCCTATAAACCAGGGAGTGTCAAGTCTCTCAGTCACAAAAATGAACCAAATAAAAGATCTGATGTTGAAAACCAGTCAATGGCAGCTCTAGATCACAAAAAAATAAAAATAAAGCATGCATCTGAGGGTGAAAACCTTTTTAAGGCACCTAAGGATGGGAGACTTGACACTCTTCCTGAACATTTTCATGAGCGATCACCCATATTGATTGAGCCCACTCAATCAATCAACATTGGTACTACAGAAGAAGCCAAAAACATACACCTGGCAGAATCTCTGACAGAGGAGGAAAGATCAGCATTTATCATCTTTTTTAAAGAAAAGCAAATTAACTTTGCTTGGTCATATGCAGATATGCCCGGAATTGATCCACACTTGATCATGCATCACTTGTCCATCTCTCCAGGAGTTAAGCCAGTCAAGCAAAAACTACGAAAGATGAATCCATAGGTAGCACTCATGATCAAGGTTGAACTGAAGAAACTATTAGATGTCGGATTCATTTGAACCATCGACTATGCAGAATGGATTTCCAACATAGTATCAGTATCAAAACCAGACAGCAGTATCAGAATCTACACTGATTTCAGAGATGTCAACAAAGCCTGTCCAAAGGATGACTTTCCTTTACCTAGTCTCGACATAATTGTAGACCTCACAGCGGGCCATGCAATGCTCTCACTAATGGACGGTTTTTCAGGATATAATCAAATAAAAATAGCCCCAAAGGATCAAGATAAAACAACGTTTACCTATCCTTGGGGAACCTATTGTTGGAATGTTATGCCTTTTGGCTTAAAGAATGCAGGAGCTACTTATCAATGAGCAATGATAACAATCTTTCATGCCATGATGCATACCTTCATGGAAGACTATGTGGATGATTTACTAGCTAAATCCTTCACTAGAGCAGAACACCTCAGCATCTTAACAAAGATTTTTGATCAATTATAAAAATTCCAAGTCAGGCTCAACCCTAAGAAGTGTGTCTTTAGGGTTACATCAGGCAAGTTATTAGGCTACATAGTCTCAGCTAAAGGTATTGAAGTGGATCCAGCAAAGGTACAAGCCATTATGGAGATGCCACCACCAAAGAATATCAGTCAGCTCCACTCTCTACAAGGATGACTTCAATCAATCAGGTGATTCATCGCTCAACTAGTTGATAAAAGTCTACCATTCAATCATTTGCTACATAAGAATGTACCTTTCAGATGGGAAGCCAAGTGTGCAGAATATTTTTATCAAATCAAATAGTATCTGATGAACCCACCAGTTCTAGTACCACCAATAGCAAGAAAGCCACTCATTTTATACATTTCAACAACAGATATATCACTAGGGGCACTATTGGCACAAGAAGATCAACAAGGAAAGGAACAAGCCATATAGTACATCAGCAGGACATTGAATGGCTATGAACTCAACTATACATTCATTGAAAAGGCTTGTCTAATAGTAGTCTTGGCTTCTCAAAGGTTCTGACATTATATGCTAGCACACACAATTAAGCTAGTGGTAAAAATTGATCCTCTTAAATATCTACTTAGCAAGGCAGCTCTTACAGGCCGATTGGCTAAATGGGTCATGATTCTTAGTGAATTTGACATCCACTACACAAAACGAAGAGCTATCAAAGGACAAGCAATTGCAGATCAACTAGATGAAGCACCACTACTAGGAAAACAAACTATGGAGATTGAATTTCCGGATAGAGCCATTCTTCCTATTTCTACCAAGCAATGGACCCTATACTTTGACAGATCCTACACCCAACATGGTTTAGGTGTTGGCATTCTCTTCATCACTCTTGAAGGACACACTATACCAAGATCATATCAGCTTATGTTCCCATGCACAAATAATGTGGCTGAATATGAGGCATTGGTTATAGGCGTCAAAATGGCCATAGAATGGAAAATCACTGAGTTAAAGGTCTACGGAGACTCACAACTAATCGTCAATCAAATCAACAATGACTATCAGACAAAAGATGACAAGCTACTACCCTACAAACGAATGGTGGATGACTTCAAACAATATTTTGTACACATCACCTTCAAGAAAATACCAAGGATAAACAACAAAGCAGCCGATGCAATGGCTACTATCACTTCATTACTACAGATTCCAGAGCAATAGAGTCGTTATGAGTTTCTAGTAGAGAAATTGTTCTCCCCAGCCTATGACCACTCTGAATCCCATGTTGTCTATGCATTGATTGGTTCAAATTCCCCTTTGTATGGACCAATATATGATTATCTAAAGAACAACATCCTACCCATTGACTTATCCCGAAACCAAAAATGTAATTTTATCCGACAAGCCGCCCATTATACCCTTACTACTGATACTTTGTACTGTTGAGGTCTAGATGGTACTCTTCTTCATTGCCTTGATCGTAATGAATCTGATGCTGCTTTACACGAGCTTCACGAAGGTATTTGTGGCACACATTCAAGTGGAACTACTCTTGCTAAAAAGCTTCTAAGGATGGGATACTACTGGCCTACAATGGAAAAAGATTCTTACCACTTTGCCAAGAAGTGTCCAAAATGCCAAATCCATGGCAATCTGATACATGCACCAGCACAGGAACTGCAGCCATTTACAACATCCTGGCCCTTTTGTCAGTGGGGACTCGACTTGGTCGGAAAAATTCATCCTTCATCTTCACATGGACACAAGTTCATTATAATTGCAACAGAATACATTACCAAGTGGCTAGAAGTAGTCCCCATGACCACAGTAACTGGAAAACAAATTGCCTCCTTTATCCTAAACTATCTGATCTGCAGATATGGTATTCCAAGTTCCATCATTACCGATAATGGACGACCGTTCAAAAACCAAGATGTCCGAGAACTATGTGAACAATTCAAAATACAACATCGGTTCTCTACACCATACTACCCACAAGGAAATGATCAGGCAGAAGCATCCAACAAGACAATACTGAAAATCCTAAAGAAAATAGTAAATGGTGTAGGCAAAGATTGGCATGTACAACTCAATCCAGCACTTTGGGCATATAGAACTAACATCCGTACACCTACAGGAGAAACACCTTTCTCATTGGTCTATGGATCAGAAGCTATTTTACCACTGGAGGTAGAAATTCCATCTCTCAGAGTCTCTCTAAAAGGCTTAATCCCAGATGAAGAGTATCAAGTCAACTGACTACAAGAACTGGAACTTCTAGATGAAAGACGTCAACATGCCTACACTCATCTCAAAGCATATCAGCAACGTATGTGCAGGAGCTACAATCACAAGGTCATTCCTTGAAATTTCAAAGTTGGTGACCTAGTCCTCAAAGAAAATCCAAGAAATCAGCAAGATCGAGAAAATAAAGGGAAATTTGAACCTAACTGGTTAGGTCCCTATGTCATCATATCGGTCTATGGATCAGGTGCTTATCAACTTACAACTTCAGAAGGAGATGTGCTCGACAAACCAACTAACAACATTCATCTGAAGAAATACTACACTTGAGTAGTCTAATGCACGGAAAAAGTAAAAAACAATCAAAAAAATCAAGGAAAAGCAAATAAAAAGGTACAATAAAAGCAACTGGTGAAAACCTGGTAACGGGCGCTATTGTGAAAGGACAGCTCCTTTATCTATATCAATATCCTTATCTCTGTAGTAAAGCACTCTCAGCCATCACCCGACACTTAGCAAACATCCATTCAGGACATACTTAGCATAGTCACTATCCTAATTTATCCATCTATCCTTTCACCACATCTCACCATGGCTTGGTAATCACTATACATATCCACATCACGAGGTACACTTAGCTAGGGGCAATATTCGTCAACACTTGTAGCATGTTCAAGCCATCAAAACTAGTTGCAAACTCAGAGCATCATGTCCAACAAACAAAAACTTACACAAACCCAAATCAAAACATCGATCGATAACATATTCACAAGAGAAATATGATGGATGATTTTCTGAAGTATCAAATGTTGCATTTTTCATAAAGTCTTGACTATTTTTGCATTTAGCTTTTTGAATTATTGGATTCTCTAAATTTTCTCAACAATGCTTCCATGCTAGAGAACATCGAGAAACTCCAATATTTTTCTTAGTCTTCTATCTATGAGGCGATCATTTGTACTATGTAAATACTTGTCTCAAGACGTGATACAACGAATATCACTAAAGACATGATTCCACTTTACACATACAAATGGTTTAATCTTGTCTTTTTATCCACAATCCGCACTCCAGTCGTCCTGGTTCAACTATACCTCGACGCTTGTGCTATCTTGCAAAATCAAAAATCATGTAAATTTTTCTCAGGTCATCATGGTTTAAATTTTACCATTATGCTTGTACAAATTTTTAACATATCCAAAAATCAATCCATGCTTGATGATGATACATATATCGAAAGCAAATAACATGTGGTTATATCGGATGACAAATATAGAATGAGGATGCTCCAAAAACAATTAGTTGCATATCATTTTACAATTAGTTGCATATCATATCATTCATCTCATTTTCAAAATACATCTCACAGCATATCATATCATTCATCTCATTTTCAAAATTACATCTCACAACATATCATAATCATTCATCTCATTTTCAAGATACATCTCATAAGAATCATACATTTACATCATGCATTTCACTTCATCATATCATCTATCTAAGCATTATCATAAAGTAAAGTAAAAGCATATAGAACATGCATCCATAACACATCACATGATCAAAGAAAATGGTATCATATATATATCAAAAATGATCAAAATGTACAATATATGTCATGTATTGGCCCAATACAATGATCAAAATACAATAGAGACAGCGTCTCTCAAGTATGACTATCTCCTGAAGGAGACGGTCTCACCGTAGAAGTCTCAGCCCCTGGATCTCTAGGTGGATCATGTCTCGGTGGCCCTATCACACCTCTGCTCTCTAACCATGATCCCGTCTCTTGAGATCGACTCGATCTCGACTGCGTAAAACTCTGCACTCGACGCTCCTTGGGCACCACAGCCTCATAATGATGATGGTAGTACTCTACCTCCTGCACTCTCAAGGCTAGCTATCTCAAGGTGTCCCTCATCGGCCCACCTGCTGCTGCTCTCTGCACACTCCCTGCGAGCTCCTCCACTCGACCCTACCGCTCTATCTCAGTGTCACACTCAGTGGTCAGCTGTGTAATCTGACGCTGATATGCTAATAGTTGTGCCTGCAGCTGCTGCACTGTCACCTATAAGGTCCTAATCTAGGCATCCTCCAAATGAGTCGGAACCCGAAACCGTAGGGGTACTTGTGAAGGGGTACCCCCTGTCCCTCTGCCTGTCCTTGGTGTTGGTGGAGGAAGCACATCAATCCTCCTCCTCTGGGCTGGCTATCTCACCTCATCGGTCCCTCCCACTGCTGCTATCACCTCTCCCACCATCCCCTCACCCCCTGCTCCAATCACCAACCCTCCTCTACCCCTATCCATCACAGCTTGTCAAACTGCTCTCTCCACTCCTCTATCACCCCTATCTCTACCTCTGTCTCCTCTCATACCCCGACCTCCTCCACCTCCTCCCTCATCCCCATCTCCCCCTCCCTCATCCTCATCATCATCAAAAGTGGGGCGCATCTCCGCTGGATCCGATATCCTCGCCACGACATGAGCTGCAAACAGTCTCGCAAACTCATCCGTCATACCAGCATCCAAAATCTCAAGGCATAATCCCATATCTGGCCTGCTAGCTTTGCAAACTCCTCCACGACTGCCGCACTGTCAATAGTCGGACCCCAATCTGGTATATCCTGCCTCCGGTGCGCATACAAACAGGTCCCTTGTGGTATCCCCTGCTGCCGACCAAACTACCACAAAACTCTCGTAACCAAAAACCTCTCAATGACAAAAGGGGTCCTCCCTATCAAAAATCGGGTCATAAAGACATATGGCATCTCTAGCCCATCCTCAGCCCAAACCTCGCAACCTGTATATGGTCACCATATGACCGTATCAATATCATCCATTACCCTCCTCCAATGCTCCAGTTTGCCCAGCTTCCGCTGGACAACTACCCCCTTGTATCCATATGCATAGGCACGTCCCACCAGCCTATCTCTATCCACCAGTGGCCTAGCTACAGGAATGTGCTCCCAACACCATACCTGTAGGAATGTAACACCAGCTGACAAACTGTCGTAACCTAGGTATACTACCTCGTGCAAGTCCCTGTACAAATGGGCTAGCATAGCCGATCCCCATGCGAACCTGCAGCCCTATGTCACCATCTCCTCCAGTACCAATCCCCATCCCATAGATAGCCTCTTCGACCTGCGGTCGGTACATAGAAAACCACCCACAAACCCTGCTAGTACGGATGGAAGAGGCGCATAATCTAAATCTAGAAACTCCTGCCACGGAATCTCATATCCACACATTGTCTCATCATGGAAAATCCGACGAAGTGCCTCTGTCCCGCCCTCCTCTGACTGCTCATAAGGTAGTAGTGCCCCTACTACAGGTATGCGCAGGATCTGGTAGCAATCCTCAGAGGTCACTGTCATCTCCCCCATGGCGAAATGGAAGGTTTCATATCATTGTGCCATCTCTTGGCAAGTGCTGTCAGTAAACCCTGGTTCATAGTGAACCAAGGCATATCCAATAGGGAAGATAGGCCGCATCTCTCAATAATGTCCAGATCAACCTGTACCAACCATGGTATCACTGCCCATGGTCTTGAGAACCGCTCACGCGACTGAACCACTCCTAATCGCTCCAGTCCAATAGCAAAACAAGTTCAATATCAGTTCCTCATAAAAACATAGATATCAAAATCAAAATCACATCATATCTATCCATATCAACTTGTAACACAACTCAAGTTTTCCAAAACCATATCAAACTTGTAACACAATTCAAGTCCCCATATCACATCAACTTGTAACACAACTCAAGTTTCCAACCCATATCAACTTGTAAAACAACTCAAGTTCCACAATCATATCAGCTTGTAACACAAATCAGGCTCCACATATATTAACTTGAAACAATGCAAATCAAATCAAGTTTATCCCAAATCCACATCGATATCTATGAATAACTTGAAAAATCGCAAATCAAACCAAGTTATATCAAACACTTATATTGAACAAACTATCAAAACATGACAGCAAACACAGAAATGAAACATTTTACACGTATCCCAGCCAAACTGACCTTATCCCATCAATTTTCCTCACTCATAACTCATCTTTTCTCACAAAACCGACCGCATGCACTAACTAAATTTGGCTACATGCTAGCTTGACTCGATGCGCTAACCTGTTTTCTCCAAGCGCTATCCTATCTACCCCATGTGCTAGATTCACTCTATGCGCTAAACCTATCTTACGCGCTAACCTATCCTACGTCTGCGCTACCTATCTAACCCTATGCACTAGGTCTAACCTACATGCTACAACCCCCTACCCATGCGTCTCCCTGTCTACCCTATGCGCTAGGTTTACCTGATGTGCTACCTATTTCAGTTGTTGCGCTACCTTGTGTCACTAATGCGCTAATGTGTAGTTATGCGCTAACCTAGCAAACCTAAGCGCTAACCTATAAAACCTATGCACTACCCTATGTTTTTTGGACGTAGCCTAAATCTACAACCTTATGCGCTACGAAATTTTTTGTATGTGCTGACCGACGACCTAGATGCGCTAAAACGTTAAACCTGCATGCAAAATTTCAAAAAAGTACGCAAAATGATAAAATAAAAAATCAAACAGGGGTCAAAAAGGTTGACTTACCAGTGGTCCATACGCGACGGACATCCGATACCTCCGAACACGCTCAAATTGATGCATAGAATATGGAATAGGCATTTTGTCTTCTCTCCAAAATTCTCTTTCTCTGAAGTCAACAAGCACAAATGAGACAAAACAATGCACTTTTCCCCTTTTATAGGGTGAAATAAAATTAGGGTTACGGGATTGCGCATGTAATTCGCTCGTGGTTTTCCTCATACCCTCCCACACATCATTTATCGGGAGATGAATCAATTTAAGCATTCCACATAGCCAAAATTTTGCAAAACAAACACAATTATCAAATCACATCAAATTTTTCTGAATTTTTGATTCATCTCCCGAGGGGGCATTATCAACATCAATTATCAAAAGTGGGGCATGACATATCTCAAAACGACATAAAATTTTTATTTGATCATAAATCACGATAACACATCATTTTCTTTGAATTAACATGTGCACACACGTCACTTCAAAGAGGGGCAAAATGTAGACGTATAAAAATGACCATATTACTAAATGAATATTTTATGTTCATTTCTCTATTTTAATTAAATCCAATTTAATTAAATCACCCACATTCCTCTATTTAAATTAAGTAAATTACTCAATTTATTTAAATTAAATTCACTAGGCCTCTTTTGACATTTAATGAATAAATCATTTTATTCAATTAAATCCCTTCTATCCACTTTTAATTAAATTCAAATTTAATTAAATAGTTTACCCTAAATTGAATAAATCTAATTTATTTGATTTCCCCAAATTGCAACCAAATTAAATTAAATTCATTTTATTCAATTAAATCCTATTATCCCTTCATCCACTTGCAAAATCCTATATCTCCCACTTGCTTCCTAAACCCTATTCCTAACCCCTTCTAGACTCTTCTAATCACTTCTAAATTAACCTAACCCATTTCCTAAACTTTGTCACATCCCTAAACAAAGGGAAGTCACTTCTCAAACCCTCAAAGTCTTTGATAACCCTTAAAAGCTTCAACCACTTAACTTTGAAAGTCTCCCAAACCATTAATGGTTAACTCAACTCTCTAGCATGGTTAAAGAATTTCCCTAAACTCAACCTCCATGTAACCCAAGGGTCTCATCAAGCATTTATTTCTTTGACCATGGTTATCCTTAATCTTTTGCAAAAGAGTTTATCCTTTGGGTAAAACCTTTATCCAATGGGTAATCCTAACTTAACCATAACCTTTACCCCCTAAGATAACCATGAGGTCTTCTCAAGCATTCAATGCTTCCTACCTCTCTTCTCAACCCAGTCTTATGTTGACATTTGCCACCATTTCATTGGTTCAAATTGCAAACATGGATTCCCAAATTTCAAACTCAACCCTTGATTAACACTTTCAATCCTGACCATCCATTGCCCTATTTTTGCTATAAATAGAGCTCTCATTCCTCCATTTTCATAGATCCAAGTCTTTAGCATCACACTTATACTAAAATCCATCCAAGCTTTAATATATCATTTGTGCTCATCATTTAGCCTCTCTTTTCAATAGGAATTAATCTAAATAGGCATGGTTAGAGTATTTTCCTTATCATTTAGCTTAATCATAGACTTATATAACATGCTAGGATAGTCTTGCTACTAATCTTGTCATCTTATAACTAGTTTATTGCATTTATAGGATCATGTATAACTTAGGATGCATTTCATCTTAAAATCAACCAAAGCATCCCTCGTTCTTGCATTTGTCATCCCTAAACCACTTTGCTCAGTGATCTGAGAGCAAAGACATTGGTTTGAGGGACCTTGTGAGATAGAGAACCATGGAACCAACCTTGGGAAGTTGAGCCATACTTCATGACTCCATAGCTTGCACCAAGAAGTCTTGTGGGTGTGTGAGCAAGGCTCCTTAGACTCCGTTTTCCACATATTGAATTCTATCGACCCACTTTTCCCGCATACAGGTGGAATTATTGATTCGGACAGCAGAAAACTTGCAAGTAAGCAGTAATGAAAACTTTAATTATAACAAAAGTTCAATAATGGTTTATATTTTATTCTCTTTTATGTCATTAACTAAAATATGTACGTATTATTTTTACAGCAATTTATCTGCCCTCATCAAAGTCGTTCCCACAATCAGGGTGTTGCAGGATCTTCAGGTGATGATGATTTTCTTGTATTATCACTTGCTTGGCTTATCACACTGAGTACCCAAAACACATCATACTTGGTACTGTCAATTTTCAAAATAAAGGTTCATCCTTGTTTACAATTCTTGCACTTTTCATATATTTAATGTATTATTCTTTAGGTGATGTCAATGTTACTGTGCAAATATCATCGCCGCCTCATCAGAGGTTACCCTCACCTGTATTGCCGACTGCAATGTCAGCAACATGTAGCATGCAGATGTTCTCTAGTGCACGTCATATTGGCCCGCCCACTGTTGGTAGATCCCTCTTTTGCTCTATCTTCTGTCATGTGTTTATTTCCCTTCAAATGTTCTTTCTTGAATTCTAATGCCATTTCATAGTGGATTCATTTTTTGCAGGAGGAGATGCACATGAGGATGTGCGAGAGGCAACTACTGCTGATAACATACCATCATTTCCTGGATCTTCTCGTATTGCTAGTACGAGAACGTTGCAAGCCACATTGGTGGTGAGCGATGAAGAAATGATTCCCTTAAAGATACAAAAGGTTCCAAGTACTTTAAAATTATTATTATATATACTCTAATTGTAATTTACTTTATGATCACTCATTTTGCACTAATGATCCCATGAATTTTTTGCAGGCATTGATATTTTCTATAAACATCTTAGTGACATTGCATTGTAGATATTTGGGCCCACCATACATAAAAGGTGGTACATCATATGTGAACTAACCCTAATCCACTTTTGATTTCATATCATTGCTAGAATAGTTTTCCTTTGATCCATTTCTTGAAGTGTAATAAATGTAGCTTCAGTTCATTTCTGACTCTAACAGGTTTGTTTTTGCTTTAAAAGGTGGAATGACCAAGAAAAAAGGTTAAAAGATGAATTGACAAACCAAATGGTTGAGTGGTTTGGAAATGACACCTTTGACAAAACCAAGCTCCTTGAAAAAGCTGGCACATATCTAAAGTATGTGAGGGACCAATACAGGACCCATTTGGAGAGGAACCTAAAGTACGAGCGTCCCCCCATGATTCTAGAGAGGGAGTGGAAGGACCTGATTTTGGATGCCAAGGAAAAAAGGAAATACACCACTAGACGCCAGAAGAAGGTACGAGATACTATTAAGAATGTAATTATGTACTAATTAATTACTCTTTATATTTATATAATCTAACATATTTCAAACTTTTTATAGACTGAGTGACACGTCAAAGGCAACCAAGGCAAGGCAAGAAAAGCACGGGCAACACAAACTCGGCTCTGGTGGCTACATGAAACTTGCTACACAAATTGTAATTATCTCATGTAAACGAAATATTGCATCAAAATATTAATAAATTGCAAACATTTTTTTTTATCAAACAATGCAATCAAAATTCATGGTACCAAGCAAAAATGCAAGGCTCTGAATTCAATAGAGTGCCCACAGAAGATGACAAGAGAATTTCCTACCAGCAAGGCTATTCAGTCGTGGCTGATCGGCTACGAGAATTGAGTGGGCATACACAACATTCAAGTGCATATGTCACACAGGTAAATATTCTAAATGAAAGTTGTTTCAAATTGAATACTTTACCAATAATCTAATTGATGTTGAGTTCCAACATAAAGTGACTATATTTGTTTTAAATAAGCAAGCAATGATAACAATGTGCATGTCATTGGAATGCAGCCTGCTAATTGTGAAACACCACTTGCACATGAAGGTCTGGATGTGCATCCCAGTAGTGGAGGTATTCATTTGCTATTCAAATTTATTTATTTAGCTATTAATACAATTAAACATCTTAAATTTGTAATTAGAGTAGTAATTAATGTAACCTTTTTTGTTAATATTTTAGAGCATGTAGTCAGTGGTGAGCAAGTGGAGCATGATCTGGGTACACAACATCAAGAACGTGATGTTCCCCACTCAGGTAAAGAGGACCATTGTTATTGCTTTAAACAAATATAATTGCAATTGGTGTTCAGCATTAATGTAACCTTTAGTATTTCAACTCCAGATGATCTAGAGGGTGTTCAGCATGTTGAGGTTGAGGCTACACAAAATGATGTGGTCGCATCAGGTAAAGAGCACAACAATTATGTTCTCTAAATTAATGAAATACTTGTAACAATAATATTATTTTTTTTTGAATTTAACCCATTTCTTTGTTATTGCAGAGGACCCCCCTTCGCTTCAGTGTCCAGTATAGGACTAGGCATACATCGAGATCACGAGCAGTTGGCGAAACATCTGTAGAGGGGGGAAATGATGAAGGAACCGATGTTCCACTTAGTCTTTTCATAGCTTCAAAGAAAAAACAAAGAAAGAAATGATTGTAATCTAACTTATTTGATAATGACTGATTTTTATGTGTTAGTGAATGTAATTATGTGCTAATTAATGGTTATGGATGATATGTGTTAATTAATATTGATGAATGTTGCGTGTTAATTAATGTTAATCAATGTTATGTGTTAATGAACGTTATGTGATATTAATGAATGAATGCTATATTTTATTAATGGTAGAATGAATGAATGAATGAATGTTATAAGATGTTAACGGGGAATTTAGAGTGATGTTAGGGGGTGGGGGGGGGAGGGGCCAAATGAGCTTCCACCTTCACGTGGTTGGCCCTGTTAAGTAGAGAATATTAAACTATTCTTGAAACCAAGCGAAGCTCGACAAGATAACACACTTTTCAATATTTCATTATGTTGCACAGTTAATCTTATTGAATAATGTATATTGAATCTTAATTGCAGGGTCCAACAAAGCCAACATGAACAACAACACCACAAGTTGCTAGGTATAACGAACTCCCATATTGTCTTGTCTGTACATGAACAATATGAGTTGCTTCTAGTGTTGATATCCAAGGTAGGACTGCAAAAGTTATGAATATGCCTCATCCTTGTAAGTTTTTTTTTATTACTTGTAAGTAATGAATATGCCTCATCCTTGTAAGTTTTTTTATTACTTGTAAGTCATGAATATTGCTCTTTAGTTGATTAAAATTAAATGAAAATCTTTAATGAATACACAAAACTATATACATATGCAGGTGCACCATGGTTGAGATGGTCCAACTCCCTAGTCTCACTCTACGACTAAGCTCATGCCATATCTAAATCAAAGACATCTCAAATACATCGTCGGTGGAAAGCTGCAAAATGCCATTTTCATACATAAGCAAGACATACACAATTGGGCACAATCACCAAGAGAACGGTAAAAAGTGTGTTTGAGATTGTATCATGGATGCTTTTAAGGATTGTATCATGGATGCAAAAAATCTCTTCATTAATCCTTGACTCATGATTGCTATAATACTTCTTTAGACTTCTCATGTCATTTGTTGCACTTCTTCACTATTTTGGACTGAGTTTCAACTATGTATTTGCCTTGACTTATGACTGTACCTAGCTTTGTCCTATCTTTGTAAGCTTCCTCTTTGAATTGTGGTTGTAGCTTTGATAATACCTTTTTAATGTTGCACTATTTGTAAGGAGGACAACTCCTAATGCATGTTGCAAATTGTGTTCTAGTGACTGAGACGAACCTTTTTGTACTTGATGTTTTTGACTAGTTGTCATAACCTCTGACTTTGATGCTTGTGCCTTAATAGAACTAGATGTTTCTTGTATGCATACTTGGTCAAGGACTACATTATGATGCTATAGGGCTACAAACTAAGATTATTTATTGTATTGAGTTGCACATTTGACATGAGTTGCCCTATGACTGCTATGCCTCTTGAGGTTATAAGGTGTTGTTCTTGTCAAGTTTTGACAATGTTGTAACAATAACGTGTTATTTGTTGTTAAGGTTTGAAAAGACCTTTTAGAAACTTATACCCTGCTCTTTTTCACTCAATAGACTTGATTACTATCATTTTATTCGGTACTAGGTATGACTGCCTACTGGCTTTACTGTAGACTGCAATCTCTCTAGACTATATTTTCTGAGTGTTGTTGTTTTATACTTGACCATCTATTAGGAAAACATAGCTTGAAATGTCCAAAACAATTAATGAATGACTGCACTATCACCAATCTATCTTGAAGATTTGACTACTCTTTAGATTATGATTATGACTGTCATGATATTTCATGAGACTGCTCTATCCCCATATGAAACCCTTTGTTCCCACAAATCAATGCTTTGAACTTGACTGCAACTTTATATTGATCACTGTCTTTGTACAGTAAGCTTGCTACTTTCTCAACTTTTGATGGAGGCTCCTAGGATGGTTTCTATCTTATAGTCACAATACCTTGCTATAATTTGCATTTCAGATCACTGCGCAATGATCATATGATGTCTTTGTCTTTTGAATTTGACTCTCGAGCTTTCTCTTTTTCTTGACCTTTTGAATAGTTTTGGGCCACTATTCATTACTTTTGTTACCCTATATGTAAAAGACCTTGCTCACTGCTTCCCATACTTGATCTTTATCTGGTTTGTGTCAATCCTACTATTGCACCTTTTCTATTTATGATTGAGATTTGTTTTGGGATTAAAAACTCTTGATGATTTCACTAAATGACTTTTGCATGACTGTACTTTCTAAGCTATCCTAGGGAACAAAAGAGACCTAGGGATTTGCTCACTTCAACGAAAAAGAAAATCTAGCAAGACAATCAACCCTTTTAAATATTATGTGGAACCCTTATGGTGAGCAAGAAAGCATTGACAAACTTATAGATGTTGTCATAACACAGAGCTGAAACTATATTATTTTTTATAGATAATCAGATTTCTCCTTTAACCCGACTTTTTCTTGAATCATTACTGTAGGCGTATCCAATGCATGATTTAAACAATAAGATACTAAAAATTCTAAAATAGGGTTCTGAAAACCCTACCTCCAAATGTGGATATCTATTGTTATGACTGAAAATTTCTCTCCAGAAGCTTTGATGCTAACTTCTATCACGCCTAAACTCTACATGTGGTTTGCATGGTGTTGGCATGAGGTGCTTTGTAAATGTCCTTATGGATTCTCTTCATATTTTTATGAAACTCCTTCATCGAATAGGCAAACCTCTCATTCAAACTTTGAAGTAACCCTTTGACTGCTGCATGCAATCCTTTTCTTATAAACCTTCCTCCTTGCGGTGACGTGCTAGGACATAAGCTGAAGGTGTAGCTTGTGGAACCTGTTGAGCATCAAATCTGAAGTAAGTAAAATATCTTGATTTGAGAGATTAAATCATAGAAGCCATCTATCTTAGGAATAAATCATCATTTTCACTGATACCATAATAACCCATAAGTTATCGAACAAGTCTAATAGCATTCTATCGAAATATCCAAAACTCAAATAGTATCAATGAGACCCAGCGATGTCTCATCGATATAAAAAGGGTATCGAAGGAAAGGTAACACTGATGAACTCTAAAAGGGACTCATCGAAAGCAATGATTCCACCGAAAGAGGATATCGAAGAAAGCAGAGACAGTTTTCATCGACGGGAAAAGGCTCCGAGGAAATAATACCATCGGCGCAACATGAAGGAAACTTACCAAAAGAAGTGTTCTTATCAAAAGAATGATATCAATCAAACAGAAGGAAGCTACATCGATAAAAGATATCGATAAGGATATGAGTTTCGAGGAGGCTAAAAGGCATGTTACCGATATGTGTGGTTTTACCGATGCAACTTTATCGAGGAAGATTACTAATGAGCTCATCGATGAAAGATGATAGTGGAAGCAAATCATCAAGAGAAAGATGGCCTCAATGAAACAATAGACCCATTCATCGAAGGAGTGTAGTGATGTCGATAGAAAAAGTGTTTCGATGGAAGGATAAAGGAAGTTACCGAAGCCCAAGGTTTCTTCGACATGAAACCCGATGGACATCAGATATATATCGATGAGGAAATAGGTTTCGAGGAGGCTAAAAGGCATGTTACTGATATGTGTGGTTTTACCGATGCAACTTTATCGAGGAAGATTACTAATGATCTCATTGATGAAAGATGATAGTGGAAGCAAATCATCAAAAGAAAGATGGCCTCGATGAAACAATAGACCCATTCATCGAAGGAGTGTAGTGATGTCGATAGAAAAAGTGTTTCGATGGAAGGATAAAGGAAGTTATCGAAGCCCAAGGTTTCTTTGATATGAAACCTAATGGACATCAGATATATATTGATGAGGAAATAGGTTTCGAGGAGGCTAAAAGGCATGTCTCCGATATGCGTTGTTTCACTGATATAACTTTATTGGTGGAAGACGACAAGAGAGGATAAAGAAAGGCTTCGGTGAGACAATAGATCCATTCATCGATGGGGCATAGTGATATCGATGGAAGAGGTATTTCGGTGGAAAAATAAAGGAGGTCACCGAAGCCCAAGGTTTCTTCGACATAAAAACCTAATGGATATCAGATAGGTATCGGTGAGGAGACAGCCACAGTGATCGAATACAGCATTTCGATGAAGGGAGAAAATACCTAGTCGAAGTAATGTTCGAAACAAAAGTGTTAGTTGACGGTTATATGTTGAAAAGCCACGATGCTTGGTGATAATGTATACTCTCATATAAAGGAGGGAGCTTTTGTAATATGGAGGAAATTTAGAGAAAGGAGTAGATTATAGCCTCAGGCTTACCACTGTACTATTTTGGCGAATATATATAATATAATCAGTTGTTTTTCCTTTGCATATGTGAACTTTTAGTAGTGGGGAAAGAAGGAGGAAACAAAGACTGTTCCAGATTCTCTTCTATCATAGTCATGCAAATGTTGCATTCGAGGGGTATTTCCTTCCTCATTTCCTCTCACATCAGGTATGTATCTATTTCATATCCGACTGAAATGCAAAGGTTAATCATGTATCACTAATTGACTGTGGAAATATTACTCATTAAAAGAAAAAGTAAAATGAATTGAAAAGAATCTTGCTCTGATAGTTGTGAACATACTATCATGCCTAGCTGTGATTATGTTGTCTTGCATAGCCATGTAAATTCCGCCTTGAGTAGCCGATGTATAGCTACTGCATGTTCATGATATTTCTTGTTAAGATAAATTGTAGAGCCTAAATGATTTACTCATTCATTATCAAGTCTTGAACTTAAGGAAGATAAATTTATTCGCAGATATAAATCATGACGATATTCTGTTACTTTTCATCGAATACACTGTCTTACCTTATTCATAAGAAAATTGAATACTGCATTCATATCTTGTGCATAGTATGGTTGAGTAGCAACCTCGGAGCATTCACTATAGAATATGATTGCTAGCCCACGAGGGCATAATAGCCGAGTATTGCAGCTATTCTATGTTTATTTGTTTTCCACTCTTAACTCATAGTTCAACCGAATATGGTTCATCTTGGAATCAATGCACATCGGTTATAATCAGATTATAACCAGTCTCCATGGTTGCAAGACCTGAAGAAGGATTCTTATCATCAATTAGATGCATACTTTTGGGAATATACAAAGACAAAAAAATATATTAGAACCGTATTTTTTGTTGAGTCATAATATGATGTGTTAATTTAGCTAAATAAGGGAACCAATGTTGTATTAGGTTTAATTCCATGATGATAGTTGAAGCTTGTTAGAGATAGGGGATTTGTAGCAGTTGGCTTGTTACGTTATGTCACAATCCCATGAAGGTCCTTGTAAACCATTAATGTCAGTAGACATGAGACTGTTATGTGATGAATTGTATCAGCTAAACCTAGAAGTTCTGTAACCAATGAATCAACTGACTCAAGTGTATGTTAATTATCTTATGATGGTCATTTATGACCATTATTCTTAGTAGACATTAAGCAGTTCGCTAGATTGTTGGTTAGTAAGCTAGTGAGTTAGTTGGCTCAAGTGTATGTTATTTATCATATGATGGTCATTAATAACCATTATTGTTAGTACACATTAAGCAGATGGCCTGTTTAGATGGTTGGTAACTAGTGAGTTTGTTGAGCTCAAGAATTGGATGTACAAGTCGAGCAAGGGAGGTGAACACTAACAACACATTGGTGCTTGCAATGTTAAAACCTTGGCCAAGATGGTGATTCTTTATCTAAGTGATTGTTAGATCACATGAACTAGATACACCTACTAGTTAGATGGTCATAGTAGTTAGGGGTTACCTATAGTGTGTGACTGACTAGTTGTGTGTAGGTTTTGAACACCAAGATCAGATGGCCAGATGTAAAAGAGACCCAATCCTTAGAATGCACCCTCATGAAGGGTTGGGTCTCTTCCAATTGGAAGGGGCATGGGAGACTGGCAAGTCTACGATTGAATGGAGAAGCTCTTGATGATGCTATCCCTTTTCCAAACTATGTCGAGGCTTGATACAAAAAGTTTCAGTTGGAAAGTTAAATGAATTGTAACCTCTGAACCTTTATCTCTTCCCTCAAAAATGAAACTTGCCATTTGAATTCCTTTCTCATATTGATTAGCTTAATAATATTTGTTCAATGTTTTTTATCGTTAAAAGATTACCTTCCTTTTAGATAAATTACTTAGATTCTTATTATGTTGAAGAACATTTAGTTAGTTTTCTCCTTCAACTGAAGTAGGTATGTTTTATTTTGAAATGCTCAATTTTTTATCTTAATATAGATCACAATTTATTTTCTTTAAGTATAGAATTAATGGAATATTACATATGGTATCAGAGCAACCAAGTTTGACATTGAATCTTAGGCTTTCCACCTATAAACAATAAGGTAGAAAACTGAAATGAAGCATTTTAGTGAATCCTGGAAGTGGATTCGAACCATTGCGGATTACTACATTTTTCTGTAGGCAGTTGCTTGTGATATTATCTAAAGGAGATAAGGTTACTTGTGTTCTTCCAGTAAAACTCTGTGTTTCATATTGTAGATTTGAATAAAAGATTTACTTGCGATTGTTCCTCGTATTTCTTCCTTGGATGGTCTCTTAAGGTTAGAGTTAAATTCATTCAATCAATTTACAATAAAGACATCGAAGTAGAGCTCATAAGAAACAGTAATTGATAGACTCATCGAGAGGGGGTGGGTTTAAAAATTGTCTCATAAGTTTACACAATAAGTCCTAAAGAAATATAAAGACTATGTAGCCCAGACAACAAAGAAAGGCATTGGTCATCTATAAAACACAACCCATCAATTCATACTTTTACATAAAGAATAATAGGTCTAACTACCAGAGATAGCAAGAAACTCTCCAACCAAAGCAGGGGAGACAAAACCAACAATCTCTGCTTAGGGAGGAGCTCTAGACCCCAAATCTGAAGAAAGAAACAGAGCTAAAGTAAGTGAATTGGATAACAACAAGAATGTAAAGTGCACCCTTGATTTGCTAACCAAAATGCTCAAAATTAAATGAAAATCTTTAATAAATACACAAAACTATATACATATGCAGGCGCGCCATGGTTGAGATGGTCCAACTCCCTAGTCTCACTCTATGACTAAGCTCATGCCATATCTAAATCAAAGACATCTCAAATACAACATCGGTGGAAAGCTGCAAAATGCCATTTTCATACATAAGCAAGACATACACAATTGGGCACAATCACCAAGAGAACAAAGTGTGTTTGAGATCATTGTCCTAATTGTGGTGTGGTCACGAAGAGGTTCACAAATTTATGGTGATCTCTTTGTGACCACACCACAATTAGGACAATGATCTCAAACACACTTTTTACCGTTCTCTTGGTGATTGTGCCCAATTGTGTATGTCTTGCTTATTTATGAAAATGGCATTTTGCAGCTTTCCACCGACGATGTATTTGAGATGTCTTTGATTTAGATATGGCATGAGCTTAGTCGTAGAGTGAGACTAGGGAGTTGGACCATCTCAACCATGGTGTGCTTGATCATATTAGTTTGAAACCATGCGCCTCATATTAGCCTCAAACCTATGCCCCTACTGGTAGGTGGTGGGGATAGAATATCATTCGTTGTACATACAAATGACTGGATAATAATTTTATTTTTTTGATAAAAATTATCATTGTCGGAATTATGACGAATACCAAGCTTTTGACCGACGATGTAATCGGTGGACATACAACGTTCTCGTCGGTGAAATGTTCTGGAGTTGTCGCACTTCTGACTCAAACCACACAAACATCTGACAGGGATGTTGTACGTGTGACAACACTTCATAGTCGGACGGTCATCGATGTCTCCGAATGGACCAACGACACAAGCATTGGATAAACAGCATCACCGTCGGTGCGAAGTTCCAAATCGTCATCGGCTTTGCGATGAAATCTACTGATTCCGATGACTTCTTTGACCGTCGGCAAAGTCCATTGCATTGTCGTATTTCTGACGGGCATGGCATCGTCGACCAATCTGATGCCGAGTTTTAGATGGTTGATTTTGTCGGCACTCCAACGAAAATTCATCGCAAATCCAACAAACAGTCATCGAAAATCAGCTCTGAATGTATTAGTGATGCCTGCTTATATAGGCAAGGCTATATGGATATGTGAGCACACAATTATGGCATGTAGCTCAATAAGAAACAAGGTTAGGTAGGAAATAGGTGTGGTAGGTAGGAGAAACAATAAAATACTCCACATGAGGTGATCACCCACTGAAGGTGGAATTATCACTCCACAATACGTGGAAATGATAAAGTAATAACAAGATCACACCATAAAAGGTGGAAATAGCCTACAACACACTATCCCAATGTGGCACAAACACCCAAGTGTCTCATACCCAAACTACTATGAAATGCATTATCCTAAGTAAACTTAAGTAAGGTATAATAATATCCAACATGATTAATTAATTACACCAACAAGGATTATGCTTTTCCAGAGATAGTATATGTAGGAGTATGATTTGGATGAGTTGATGTATGGCTTTTTGTGTTGAAGATATGCAAGATTAAAAGAATCTAGTTGATGTGTTAGAGTTGTGTTGCAGATTGTTATCGGAAGCAGTTCTGACTATGCAGATTGTGTTTTAGTGGTGGATTTTCTTTATCTTTCTTTCTTCTTCGGCAATGAGCCTCTTTTGGGTAGTGAGCCTTTCTAGGCAGTGAGCCCACCTACAGTGAGCATATTGCCAGTGAGCCACCCTTTGTAAAAATCACCTTAACTGGTGTCACCTTAATCGATGTTTATATATTGAGAATTGTCATTCTCTATGGTTTTTCCCTTCTTGGGTTTTCCACGTAAATTATGTTGTTTCTTGTGTCTGGTCTATTACGTGCATATGCTTTCATGTTTATCTATTTTAACAATTCTGCTAGTAGTTCCAGATCTGTGAATAAAGTTTAAAAGGATTTTATTGTCAACTAATTCACCCCCCTCTTAGTTTCCCGGATATTCAACAAAGGGTATGATCTTTGGGTCTAAGAAGAGATGGTCTTTAGGACACTCTCCACAATCTTTCCCCTCTTCTCCACCATGGCTCACAAATACAAGAAGTTAAATCGTTAAGGTATTGGGATGATGACTAGATGAGGGTCAAAGGCACCTTATTGCTAACGTGAATCAATCATAAGAGGTGATAGATTGATATGATGGAGGGGAACGGTGTAAAGCCCTCACTAGGTACACCACCTCATGATGATGGTTGAGGACCATCGGTTAAGGACCACATGAGGCCACAGAGGGTAAGGTCTTGTTGTTAGGCCTAGGGTAGAGGATACTTGGGGCACCTCATCATGTCTTCCAATTCAACCCTCGTTATGGTTGAGTTTTCATGTAATTGTTCATATGGGTTGTATAGATCAATATATACATATCTTAACCCTAGACTTGGATGTATTTCATGAGTTATATCTACATTGTTGAATAATCTCATTGTGAGCTTTGAAAAATAGGATTATCTCATCTTATTCTTAAAGGAAAATTATTTTCCTAATTATGTCTTGCCCTTGTTTCATTATGGATTTGTGAATTTAGGGTAAAGTAGAGGTGATCCCAAAAAGGGGACATTACATCTTGATGGTTGCATAGCTATTGTCTTTCTCTTTAAAAATAAACATTTGGAGTGTTTCCATGTAAATTTTTAATTATGAGAAAAGGATAATTTGGAATCTTTTTTCTATTTTTGTAGTGTAGACACTAATTAAAAATTGAAAATAGGTTTTGGGAAAAAAGAAGTGGATATTAGGACACCTAAAAAGCTTAACCCATGTTCTCATGTTGCTAATTAGGTCTATTTTCTCTTTAAAAATAAAGCATCTAGAGTGTTGCCATGCAAATTTTTAATTATGAGAAAATAATAATTTGGAATATTTTTCTATTTTTGTGAGTTAAAAATTGAAATCAAAAATAGACCGTAGAACAAAGGAGGGGTTGGAAACAAGCAACAACTACATATTAAAAAAATGTCACATGGCTACACAAATTTTGTTGCCTCTTTTTTAACATTTGGTTCCAATTTTTTTCTTCATATCTGCATACATTATTATTAATACTATTTTACTCTTCATGGAAAAATAAGTTGACTACTTAAAAATAATTAGAAAATTTAATATTCATGGAACCAACAGCTCTAAAAATTGCTCCTTAAATGTTGAACATAATCGTGTGAGAACCTACCTATAGGTGTAATTCTACAATGGCAATGAATTTTCTTATCCGCATAAGAACTACAAATAGCAAGTTTGATGCAAATGTCGTCCATTAGAAGATTTGAAAGTGTTTCAAGCAAAAAAGTGCAATGCAAAAGCATTGCTTTTATAATTTGCTATCTATTAGTGTATTTTACATGGACTTTTAAAAATATAGGTACACTGGTTATAAATTTCACCTTGCATGTAATGTAAATTTTCATTCAAGTAGATTTAGCACAAGTTTTAGATGCAAACTTCTAAAATTCCATATAAAGAATAACATTCCATTTCAAAAATAAATTCCAAAAATGCTATGACTAATCTTTATCAAAAAAATAAAAGAAATAGTTCTCTATGGGAGGACCATGGAGTTATTGTGCATTAGTATTGACCATTTTTGAAGTCGTCGTTATGCACAAATATTGGAGCATCTTTAAATAGGTATAGGCTATACTTTGAAATTACCACTTTTTGACCCTAGCATACATAATGGATCCAAAAAATAGTTAGATGTATGACCACTTTTTGACCCTTGATGCATAAGAGATCCAAAAAACTTAGTAAACTATATGACCATTTTTTTACCATTGCATGCATAACAGATAAAAAAAATAGTTAGGATCTCTTCACCTAATTAATGTGATCTAAATGAAAACACAAAACTGTAACGGCGAGGAAAAAAAACATCAAGTACTCCCATCCTAAGTGGAGTTCATTGACCTTCCCTTGCGCCTAAACTCTATTAGTAATTGAAGTTCATTGACCTTCCTTTACGCCAGAACTAATTATTACCCATAACCCAAACCATGCTGTCAAAGATTTGAACTTAGATTTGCATGCCATTAATTGTCAAAAATCTGTAAAACCATTGCTTCAAAATGCATGCAGTTAATTGTTAAATCCATTAGTAAATTAAAACAAAGCTTTCTGTAAATCGTTGCAAACTAAGATAGAAGCAAATCGTCTACACTATATCAGAAGCCTGACAAGCTCGCTGCCTGTTTATTATCATTGTTGTTCCTTTGTGCCAGTCCAAGTGTCTCGTTTACAGGTTGGTCCATGCTAAGTTATGCATTTCTTTCAAAGCCTTAGAATTTTCATCTCAGTTTTAATATTATTTGATTTTGTGTTGATTGTAATATGATTTGCATTCTTTAAAGTTCATGCATATTCTTTTCCTGTGCCTGCGATTAGTTTATATCTTTCTATACCTACAAATTATAATTCTTAAAACCTACACACGCTGATTTGTGTCTAGAAATCTTTTTTTCGCATTTACTCTTTGCTCCAGAAATTCAGACCAGATAATGTCGAACAAGCACGATGTATTTGTTACCCATGAAAGAGTTAGTCTTTCGTCACTTTGCATTCAAACAGAAATCAGACATTAAAATCAACTTGACAGATTTTAAATTTCTGTAATTTATAACTGGCTTATGCTCACTACCTTGTATCTTTTTCCCTTCGTAAGATATAACAGTGCATGTCAGCAATGCCCATCTATGCTTTCTTCAAAGGATCCCAAAGGCTAAGCATATCTTGCTATAGGAAATCACAAGCTCTTCTAATGGGGTACATGAATGGTATGTTGTATCTTTTTCCATAGAAAGGTATAATAGTGGATGTCTGCAATGCAAGCTATATTGGCCATGCCACTCACTTGAATCCAACTGCAATATCTCTAAAAAATCAAAACTAAGCCCTATTTTTCTAATTTTACTTGGTCAACAGCAACCCATCGGCCGTTGCTATGCAAAATTTGAAATCATGGACAAGGTGCGCGAACTGTTTGACAAAATGCTCTAACAAAATGTGGTGCCATGGACTGCAAGCATAGTTGGATATGCACAAAATGAACTTATTGAAAAGGCCTCATCATTGTAAACAAATGCAATTGGTAGGTGTATAGCCAAATTAAGCAATGTTTGCTAGTATCATCCTCACATGAGCCAAAATATCAACAAAACCATTTTGTGTATATCCTTCAATCAATGTACTCCGTGAGACCACATGAAATTGGGGTGTACCATGTGCAGTAGTCCACATTTTCCATACACATCTAGCAATGCATTCACAATTACAATATTTGACAAAAGATTGCTTTCTATTATTAGTCCTTGTGTATAGCAGAGACTGATGTTTCATCAAAATGAATCGTTATTAATTATGCTTTGTGAATCGTGCCATGAGAAAAAAATTTAAAACACAATTATGATGTTTCACATATTTTTTGAGTATGCTCAAATTCTCTCTATTGTATAAAATTTGCAGTCCTGTGTATGCACTTCCTCTGTCTGATTTTGTATTAATTGTTCTTGTTTGTGCCTTTGCCTAACCAGCAGTTTGTATTTTGATTGTTTCTAGTGGGTACCATTTGTCTCACTTCCTGCTATAATATCTAATGCTACATACTCCTGTGACAGTCAACTAATATTTTCCATTTTCTCTAATGGTGTTGTTGGCATATTCCATGCTCAAACATTAAGGCTTAGATGTCACTCTACTAGTTTCTATGTAGCGCTCCATGACTTATGTATGGTCCCACATTTTTTATACACGCCCATCAGGGCAGCTGCATTGATAACATGTAGCTTCCCTATAACATGTGACAAAATCCCCCTTTCCTTGTGTTTTCATGGATTTTCATACCGTGTTCCGAAGCTCCTACTTTGGGATAGGTGGGCAGAAAGCTGGCGAAGGTCGTTGAGTCTGGCTTTACACCAGTCAGTTGCATTTGCTTGAAACTTTCTAAATACTTTTCAACGGATCTATTGCATATTCTGCAAAGATTTTAGTTCATGAGATCGCACATCATAGAGGCATTCTATCAAACAAATCATGAACTGAACTGAACTGAACTGATTGTGCATTGTCCATACCCGTTCTGAAGCTCCCATTTAGGCAGCGGCAGGGAGAATGCTGTTAAAGATTGAGGAAATTGGCTTCACACCTGACAATTGCATACGCCTGAAAACTCTCAGGGCTTATTATAGTCACTCCTTGACCTGTATGTGGGATTTGTATTCTTTTAATTAGAAAAAACATTGTTTTGTATTTGGGAGCTTCTGTGTAGTCTTCAATTTATTGGGCATTAATTTAAGTTGGTAGTACTCAGTTTTATCTTATAAACATGGGGTATGTTGCCAAACTTTGGCAATGTAAAAAATTCATAGTGACTGCGAAATTCAAAACCTCCTGTGCTATCCTTGTGCATTCACCGACATAGAAAGAGGTGCCATCTAAAAGCATAAAAAAGGTCTCTATGACTATACTAGGCTAGCTAAAACTGTAATATAACCTGCATTAACCCTTCATTTGGCACCTTATAAAACCCATTTTTAAAGGGATGACTAATTTAGTAACCTAATGATATCAGGCTAGATTTAAGCTGCAAAGGCCAACCCATTTTGCCAACATAAGCCAGTCCCAATGACATGCCAGTCACACAAGCACATGAAAGTGATGTTAGATAAACTGTGACCTCACACAAAAGAGGTACTTCCATTTAGAACCTTATTAAACCTGTTTGTGTCGCAGGTGGTGACATTGGATATGAAAATCCTAGGAGCTTGCAAAACATAATCTTTCGCTAAATATTTAGAGCAGAAGATACTTAGGAAGCAAGATATCAGCCATGGCTCGCAATAAAGAATTTGCCTCAACAACAGATCTTCAAGGAAGCTTTTACCATATGCTAGCCTATAACTACGAATGGTATACTTATGGTGAGGACCATTTTTAAAAATTTCAATAAAAAACTTAAGAATGAGTTGTACTTTAAAAATTTAGAGTCAGAAAAAAAAAAATTTAATTCAGAGTCAGATGACAAGCTGCGTAGCCTCGGTTTTAACTTGCCCTAGTAATGTTGCGTGATAGTTTTTAGTGCAAGGCACTTAAAAAGCTATAGCAAGATGAAAATTGCATCTTTATAACATCATTCACACCAAAACCCTGCTTAAAGTTTGCAGAGTCGGTAGTAGAAATAGAAAATTGCATCTTCGTAACATCATTCACATCAAAATCCTGCATAAAGTTTGCAGAGCCAGTAGTAGTAGTAGATACTGTTAAATTTAGTCTTTTAGATTAATACAATACTCAGAAAATAGAAATTTATCTTAATTTCCAGATTAATATTGATTGTTGTTAGTGTTAAGATTTTCCAAAATTAAGCAAAAGTAGAGAAATGAAAAGAATGAACTCACAACACACAAGTACCCTGGAAAACCTCCTAGGAGGAAAATCCTCAGATCTGATTATGTATTAAGCATAATGTTCTGATTACAACACTTATCTCTGATTGCTGTCCAAACAGCAAGTTGCCAAGGTGATGTAGAATGATGCCCTAGTTGTAGATGACCAAGACACCAATCAGCAGAAGATGACTTCAACAAGCTGAAGCAGCATATAACCAAATGTTCTTGCAGTTCACCAAGGAGCAGATTCGCCAAGTGTAGGAGGGCAGATCACATTTAAGAGCATAGCAGATCGCATTTGCTGATGTGTGTGAGATATGAATTGATTTACTTCATCTTGAAGTACACACATATATATCTTCCTCTTGATGGTAGACCTCTAGGTCGGCTAGCAATAATTATATTTTGTTTATTAATTATTTCCTTAACATGTTTCATGAGAGGCACATCAAGTGGCGTGAGATATAGGGTCGGCCCTATTGGAGGGTGGCGTGTGAGAAAGGGCCCAGCTCTAAAGGGCGGATTCCAATGTTGCCTTAGGCAATTGGAATCCGCTCTTCGCCCTAATTAAAACTAACACTCCCTCTTAATTAGGGAGAAGAGAATATAATCAGAATATCGCTATCTTCCATCTTGCACACAAGCAAAGAATGGATTACATAATCAGAACATAGTAGACTTCCATCTTGCACACAATCATAGAATGGAATTACATAATCAGAGGTCTTCCATCTTGCACACAAGCAAAGACTGAAACCACCTTACATTGCCCACAGATGGTGGTTGATGCAACACAAGGCATCACTGGGGATGAGACTCCCTCTCAACCAAGGTCTCATTTTCTAAAATCCCAAGCCTGTCTCTGAAGTACACAAACTTCACCTTGGATAGAGGCTTGGTAAGGATATCTGCAATCTGATCATCAGTGCTGACATACTTCAGTTGAAGAGCACCTCTTTGCACCATATCTCGAATGAAGTGATAACGAGTTTCCACATGTTTTGACCTATCATGAAACACTGGATTGACAGACATCTTGATACAACTCTGATTATCACAATGTATAACTGTAGGTACCCAAGGTTGTCCAAACAACCGAGGAAGAAGCTTACGAAGCCACACTGCTTCTCTAGAAGCAACACTTGCTGCAATATACTCAGCTTCAGCAGTACTTAGTGCAACAGAGGATTGTTTTCTACAAGCCCAAGAGATCACTGCGGATCCTAAGTTGAAACAAATGCCAGAAGTGTTTTTCCTATCATTGACACTTCCAGCCCAATCTACATCTGAATAACCTTCCAAGGTTATTGAAGTGTTAAGTGGATACTGCAGCCCATAACCAATTGTGCCTCGCAAGTATCTTAGGATGTGCTTGGCTGCAACAAGATGAACATGTTTGGGCATGCTCATGAACTGGCTGAGAGCATTCACTACATAGCATATGTCTGGTCTAGTGTTAACTAGATACATCAATGATCCAATCAACTCCCTGTACTCCGATGGATTTGCAAAATCAGAGTTAGTTGTAGAAACACTCAACTTCTTTAAGTTAGATTTCATAGGAGTAGACATAGGTTTACAATCCATCATTCTAAATCTTTTCAAAATATCAATAGTATACTTTCCTTGACTTCGATGCTTCTAGACCTAGAAAATAATGCATTAGACCTAAGTCCTTCATTTCAAATTCTGACGCTAATTCTTTCTTACATCTAATGATAAGCTCATCTTTACCAATAAGAAATAAATCATCCACATATAGAACTAGAATTAGCATTTCATCATTAGATACCTTAAAGTAAATGTTAGAGTCAGCATCATTTTTACAAAACCCTAAACTTAACAAGTACTTATCAATTCTTTCATACCAAGCACGAGGGGCTTGTTTGAGGCCATATAGAGCTTTCTTCAATCTGCAAACATGAGTTTCTCTATCCTAAATCTCATAACCCTCAGGTTGTTCAATATAGACTTCTTCGTCAATGAAACCATTAAGGAAGACAGTCTTAACATCCATTTGATGTAACTTCCAACCTCTAGCTGCAGCAATAGCTATTAAAGTTCTAATAGAGGTATATCTAGCAACAGGAACAAATGTTTCTTCATAGTCTATGCCTTCCTTTTGAGAAACACCACGAGCTACAAATCTAGCTTTATATTTTTCAATACTACCATCAACATTATGTTTAATTTTAAATAACCATTTAGAGGAAACAACAGATTTACCTTTGGGTCTAGGCACAATGTCCCAAACATCATTCTTGATGATTGATTGATACTCTTCATCCATAGCTAGCTTCCAGGCATGATGGTTCAAGGCTTCTTCAACATTGCATGGCTCAAACTGAATAAGATTGCTCATCAATGCAACATAGTTGGAGAATACTTGAGGTTTCTTGGTTTCTCTGAAAGTGCCACTGGGAGCTGCAACTCTTTCAGTTTCTTGAATGGTGTTTCTTACCCAAAGTGGCCTCTTTTTGCTAACAACAATGTCACTAGGTATATCAGTGGGATGCATAGGCTCAGGAGGATCATCATGCTCTTCTTGTGGTGGAGACACAACAAACTCCCTCTGAATCTCAGGGTTACTATCAACATTCATATCTTGATTGTCATTAACTTCATCAATAACAAGAGAACCTTTTGATTTCTTAAAGACAATATCTTCTTCAAAAGTAACATCCCTACTTACCTCAACATACCTTTGACTTGGAATGTAGATCCTGAAGGCTTTGGAGGATTCACTGTATCCAACTAGCATTCCTTTCTTTCCGGAGGGCTCCAACTTAGTTCGTTTTTCTTTAGCCACATGAACATATACAGGACTTCCAAAAATCCTCAAGTGGCTGATGTCAGGTTTGAATCCTGAGAAGGCTTCTTCAGGCGTCATATTCTTTAGAACACGGTGGAGACATCTATTCTGAATGTAGACTATTGTTCTAGAAGCCTCAGCCCAAAGAAAAGTTTGTAAGTCTTGATCATGGATCATGGCCTTTGCAGCCTCAACAATAGTCCTATTCTTTCTTTCAGCAACTCCATTTTGTTGAGGATTGTAGGGAACACGGAACCCCCTCTTAATTCCTGACTCAATACAAAAGTCATAAAAACTGCCAGAGGTATACTCACCTCCATTGTCAGACCTTAAGCATTTAATTTTTTTACCAAAGATGTTTTCAACCAATGCCTTAAACTCTTTAAATCTACTTAAGACTTCATCAGATTCTTTAGACTTTAAGAAATAGATCCAAGTTTTCCTTGAGAAATCATCTATGAAAATTACATAATAGAGAAATCCACTGGGAGAAGCTATAGACATAGGGCCACATAAATCAAAATGAACAAGTTCTAGTTTTTCTTTAGTTCTACTTTCACTTTTATATAAAGGACTTTTAACATTTTTACCCATAGCACAACCTTTACATGAATCATCATGAAATTTACTGAGTTTAGGCACACCTTTAACTATCTTTCCAAGAGAGGGAAGAGCTTGAAAGTGTAAGTGTCCAAGTCTTCTATGCCATAGCTCACAGGATTCAGGAGCCTCATTAATGAGGGCTTGAACATGTTTAGTGGAGAGCTTATACAAACTGTCATATCTATTTCCAATAACACGAGCAGATTTGAAACTAGATTTCTTAGGCCAAGCAAGTACTTTACCCTCAGAAAATGCTACTTGATAACCTTTATCTTCTAGAGCAGAAATAGAAATTAAGTTTCTTTTAATTCCAAGAACAAATAAGATATCACTAAGGTGAAGTGAAATACCGGAGTCTAAATTTAAAGAAGTAGTGCCAAAACCTCATACCGAATATCGAGCATCATCACCAATTACCACATGTAGATCGGTATCATTTTCTACTAAGTCTGAAAGGTGATCACGGTAGCCTGTGATGTGTTTGGAAGCACCACTGTCAATCAGCCATGTGTTACTGTCTGTGGGTATGCTACTCAATAGGGCAGAGATGAATAAGAAGTCATCATTTTGTTCTGAGACTTCATTTAGGTCGGCTTCTCTTTGCAAGAGATCATTCTGACATTCTTTAACATAGTGACCAAATTTGTCACATCTGAAACATCGAACACAAGAGATATCTCTTGGCTTCTTCCAAGAATGCTGAGAACTAGGTGGTCTGAAATCTCTATTCCTCTTGGGATTATACTTCTTCCAATTACCGCCTTTCTTGCATTGGGCTGCAAGCATGTGTTGATCATCCACTTGAGGACTTTTGAGTTGCCCCCTTGTGATAAGACACGACTCTTCTTGAATGCAATCATTCTTAAGACGATCAAGGGTGGGTAATTTAGTTCTTCCACTTATGGTTTGAATAAAGGACTCCCATGAGTGTGGTAGACCATTTAGAGCAATCATAACAAGATCCTTGTCTTCCATGTTATGTCCAATTGTACCTAGCTGATTCTTTAGTTCTGAAATCCTCATGAAATAAGACATAACAGAATCTTCTTTTGACATCTTGATATTAAGTAATTGTTGCCTTAAAGTAATTGCCCTACTAAGATTGTTAATTTCATAAGTACCTTGTAGATGACTAAATATTTCTCTTGCAGTAGTGAATGAGGCGATGGAGGTGACTAGGTGATCTTTAACTGAATCGATAAGGAGCTTTCTGGCCTTGACAGCATTCCTTTTGAATTGCTTTAGCTCAGCTGCATCTGTAGGTTCAGTTAGCTCTTTCTCTTCTATGAAGAGAAGAAGATCTTCTTCCTCTAGGGCAACCATGATGTGAACCTTCCATGCAGCAAAGTTGAGATTTCCATCAAGACTATCTTCAACTTTCAGCCCCATTGACCTGACCTGGGAATGAAACAACAATCTGAAAATAAAAGAGTACTAAATTCTAAAATTTGAAAGTTGATCTAGCCTATAGCTCTGATACCATGTTAAATTTAGTCTTTTAAATTAATACAATACTCAGAAAATAGAAATTTATCTTAATTTCCAGATTAGTATTGATTGTTGTTAGTGTTAGGATTTTCCAGAATCAAGAAAAAGTAGAGAAATGAACAGAATGAACTCACAACACACAAGTACCCTAGGAAAACCTCCTAGGAGGAAAAACCCAGCAAGAAAGATCCTCGGATCTAATTATGTATTAAGCATAATGTTCTGATTACAACACTTATCTTTGATTGTTATCCAAACAACAAGTTGCCAAGGTGATGTAGAATGATGCCCTAGTTGTAGATGACCAAGACACCAATCAGCAGAAGATGACTTCAATAGGTTGAAGCAGCATATAACCAAATGTTCTTGCAGTTCACCAAGGAGCAGATTCGCCAAGTGTAGGAGGGCAGATCACATTTAAGAGCATAGCAGATCGCATTTGCTGATGTGTGTGAGATATGAATTGATTTATTTCATCTTGAAGTACACACATATATATCTTCCTCTTGATGGTAGACCTCTAGGTCGGCTAGCAATAATTATATTTTATTTATTAATTATTTTCCTTAACACGTTTCATGAGAGGCACATCAAGTGGCGTGAGATATAGGGTCGGCCCTATTGGAGGGTGGCGTGTGAGAAAGGGCCCAGCCCTAAAGGGCGGATTCCAATGTTGCCTTAGGCAATTGGAATCCGCTCTTCACCCTAATTAAAACTAACAGATACTTCAAGGAATTTTGCCACCAAATTATGCGCTACATGTAGTGTAAATTTTCATTCCAACACATTTAGAGCAAGATTTGGATGCAAACTCTTAAAAATCCATATAAAGAATAAAATTTCATTTCCAAAAATAAACAACAGAAATGCCATGACTGATCTTTGCGAAAAAAGAAAACAGAAACAAATGCTTCGATTCTTTGTGCGCCCTTTCCTTTATAACTTGAAATAATTGCAAGGTAATTGGTTTGATCTTAATGAAACAAAAAAGAAAGAGAATAACTTAACAGTGCTAAAAAAAAATCAAGTACTCTCATCATAACTGGAGTTCATTTCCCTTCTCTTGCACCTTAATTATTAACTGCAGTTTATTGTCCGGCCCTTGCGCCTTAACTAATTATGAGGGAAACCATTCCTGTCAAAGATTTTTCAACCACAAAATTTAATGTTAAAAATAATTTTTAAAAAAACTATAGATAACTTTAAATCACATGCATTTAATTGTTAAAAATATATAAAAGCATAGTTTTTAAATGCATGCAGTTAATAATTAAATCTATCTGTAAACTTAAAAAAGGCATTTTGTGTAATGTTCCCAATTTTTAGATGACAATTAATTAAATTGATTATTATTAAGTTGTCAAAAACAAAAAAGATATATTCAAATGATGACTTAATATTAATTAATTTAATTAAATAATAAGAAAATAATAAAATATTATTAAATGTCACTTCATTAAATAAAGTTCTCCAAAATATGATTAATAATTTAAGTTGGCCAAATTAGCCTAATATTCTAGATGCTTCTTGGAGTTCTTTATATGAAGGTTGGATGGAGGAAGGAAAGTATGCTTTAGATTTGATATGATAATTTATGAACTTCTAAGGATTAAAACCCTTGGAGTTGAAGGCATAGACAAAAAGTTATCACTTTCTGTGGAGTATTTGCAAGGCAGTAGGCACTATTGAGCAAATTTGTGAAGTCTCCTTTGGAGACAAATTTGATGATTATTTACAATAAATATAGAAGCTTTGCTCGGAGACATTATTATGAGTTAGATAGTTATTTTTTTGAAATATGATGTTTTGGTAAATTCTAATATCTTTGGCTCTTCAATATTGGAAATTTATATTGTAAAGTTGTGGTTTCATTAGTAGTGGCAAAAATTATTCTAAAGAGTTGATTATTATTTTATTCCGAGTTTATATCAGTGTAATATTTGGGGGTCTTGATTTGTTTGGTTTCATTGAAGTAGTGGCCCAAGGATGAATGTTGTTGGATTAATTAGAGAAGTTGACTTACATAAATGCATCATTCTTTCTAGCCGATATAACACTAACTCATTAGAGAAGCACTAATTCATGACTTGCCCATAACGATCATCTTGCCATCTGCACTAAACCTGCTACATGAAATTGCCAAATCCATTTTAGGCACATTCCTTACATCAATCACTTGTCAAAAGAAGCACTAATTCATGACTCACCCATAACGATCATCTTGCCATCTGCACTACACCTACTACATGGAAATTGCCAAATCCATTTTCAGCATATTCCTTACCTCAATCACTTGTCAAAAGTGAATTCCACCATAAATACTAGTTGCTAAAATACAACTCCAATCCATAATAGAAATTGCAAACCAAGTCTCTTTATTCAACATAGGAAATTGCCAAATCAATTTTCACTCCAAAATGGAAATATATGACAATATATTCCCAAAATTTAGCATCTTCCTAGTGGGCGCCAACTTCATAAAAATAGGGATTATGTCATCTCATCACCTACCATGCAGGATGTCACTTCACCAAGATGTCCCACAAAGATGAATGACAACTTAGGGCATGTCCCCATGCTGTTGCTTAGCTTATTTTGGCTAGCAACAGTTGCTCAACTTTTTAAAGAGCAATTTGTGGAGCAGGTGGCCCCATGGATAGTCAAATGGCTGCTTATTTTTATGCAATCTTCTTAGATTATTTTGTAAACGAAATTATTGATAATATTTTTTACAAATAAAATCCATAAGCAAAATTTTAGGCAAGTAAATAGGAGAGGAAAAAAAATATGGTGAAGCCATGTGTCTTTTTTTTCAATAAGCAACCACTGCTTATTTCTAGCCCCCCCGCCCCCCCCTCCCCCCCCCTTCCTTTTTTCAAAGCTTATTTTCATTTTTTAAGCAGTTGTTGTTCCACTAAAATAGCGAAAGATTCCAATTTATCCTTTTCTCTTAATTATAATTTTACATGGGAACAGTCTAGCTGCTTAAATTTAAGCAGAAAATGCTCATAAGCAACCGCATGGGGACATGGGGTTAGGAAATTAATAACTTAGGATCAAACAATTAACCAACAACATTTAATTGATTGTAATCAAATAACCAATGTTAGGACTCTAAGGTTGAGACACCTTAATCCCAACAGACACAAGTGTGTAAAAATAGTAGGTATGGGATAAGAATGTAAGCATATGAATTGAAGGGGATACGATGCCCCTATTGTTAGTCCCCAAAATCTATAAAAGGCAAAACTAATGATAATCAAGAAGGATAAGACAGGTAAGTTCAATGAAACATGTTTTGTAGGATGTAAATCATATGAATGACATGTACGATAATCATTTGAGGTTATGAGCATGAAGGCATACAAAACAATCAAGTGATTTGGTCACATAGGATGACAAATATAGCAATGAATAAGGTATATGAAGACAACATGTAATTTATTTTTGTGTTCCTTATGCTTACATTAGTTTTTTGCCTAATTTTTCTATTTTGATCATTTCTAACCTTTTTTTTTCTTCATTTAGACTATTTTGTGTTACATGTGTTATTTTAACCTTTTTACATGTCTTGAAGCCTTTGTAGATTCTTTTCTTTTCCACATTATGTTCCTTCACCCCTTGTAAGATTCTTAATAATTAAGCTACCCATGTTCTCATTTCCAAGATGATTGATCCAAAAAATTAAATTCTTGCTTATCCTCCTATGACAAGCTATATGTATAACACATTTATTAATCACTACTATAAGATATTTCCAAATAAATTAATATTAAAAAAAATAATAATAAATATTATGAATATGGACCCATCCATATCTGTGAATTATATATTGTAAATATTGACTCAAATGCAGCTTAGTTATGTTTTTGAACATTTTTTGATTAAATATATGGAACAAGAGCACCACTAGGATGTATTGGAAACTTATTGCACTGTTTTTTGTTATCCTCATTGTTGGTAGTGTGTATTTATTTCATGGAATGAATAGAGAAATCAATATAGTTGTTTGTAAATTTTTTAACAAGATAGGGGACTATTGACCATCTTAATTTTATTCAGAATGGTCAAGAAGAATAAACGGGAATCACTCATCGAACTACATGTGCAAGACATTCCAAACCAAGCAAATTATTTCTCAAGAAAGGATCTTGAATGGAAAACTGGAGATGATAATGGTGAGATGGACTTATGCCCTGCAATCCCTCCTGAAATACTTCCTCACTTTTTCAAAGGAGAAGGTTTGTTGTATAGTTCACAAACAAAATTAATATGCAAAATGCGTAGAAGGCAACTAAAAAAATCTTACTAACATTTGTATTTCTAATTATTACTATATTTTTTTCTTAAAACTAATAAAAGTAATCTTATTGAATTGCAGATGGTGTTATTCCATTGGTTGATGATGATGTTAATGTTAGAGGGAATTTGAGTCATGAGAATATTACCACTGGTAATGTTGATATGATCTTTATAACAAAATATATTGATTTTTATGGTTCTTAAATTTAATAATTCATATTCCAATTATAGATTGTTGCTTTCCATTGGAAGATAAAGATGTGATTGGGGTTGTCATTAGTGAAGACCAAAGAACTAGTAAATTTTAATATTACCTTTTTTATAAATGAAATGTTAATATTTTTTATTTTTTTGGACTTAATCATTGTTATTTGTATTATAGATGGTTGGAAATCATCCAATGCTTCCAATGATAACTTCCATAATTCCATTGATTATATTAATTCGCTACTCCACAATTTACCAAGTAGTGCAGATGAAAAACTTGTTTTTATTCAATGCGTTGAGAGATTTAGAAAAGATCTCCATGCATCTCTTGCTTCCTCTTCCAAATTTACATCGATCCTTGGCTCAGAGAACATGTCTATGAGACAAATATCACCATGGTTTAGTCCAAGTAAAAAACACAAATGCCATTCTATTCATGAAAGAGGCAATATCAATCATCAAGTCTTGAATGAAAGAGTTAAGGAGCATGAAGGATTCCAATTCCCCCATACAAATGGTGGACAAAAAAAGAAAAAAAAGATTGCCAATCATTCAAGCATAGAAATACAAAAAGAAAGGGCTATTATCATGAAACAACATAGTGAGTACTTTTATTCAAAATTATTTTTTATATTTTTATATAGAAATAATTCTTTCTCTTATTTCACATGTTAAGAATATGTCATTGTAGCTTCGGATGATGAAGAGAATACTCAACACCGATTGCCATTCTCTATTGATCTAAACCAAACAACAATAAATGAATTACAAATTATAGATGGTAATTTTCTAACTATTAAATGTGTTCATTCATTGAATGGAGTATTGCTTTGTTCCTATTTCTAACCACTTTTCTATACATTCAAATAAATGGCAGATACAATTTGTGAAACTCAACCATCAATGCTCAGTGTTATCCCCACTTAGATATTTCAACAAACCATTCCAGGTAAATAAGAATGCTATTGTTATTTAGATTAACTTCATATTGTACTCTTCCACTTGAGTCTTTATCTGTGTTGACTTATTAACTGTACATGTCATTGCAGCTTTGGATGATCAAAAAAACATTGGACAACGTAGGTTACCATTTTGTATTGATCTTAACTAGACACCACCAACAATGGATGCAATGCAAACTAGTGATGACAAAATATATATATATATATATATATGAAATGATTTTCTAACAATTTTGAATGTTTAAATTTTAAATTAATTTATATGTAAACAATGTAATTTATAGGTTCTTATGACATTGTAATGGAGGACCATGATCAACACTATTATGGATAATCAATATGCACTTTAAACTTTTTGATTGTCTATTAAGTACTTAATGCTAGATTGATGTTTGGAGATGAAAATAGTTCTTTCAATGTGTAAGTTCAATTACCTTCCCCTTTGACAATTGGAGCTTGGAGGGAGTAGCTTGTAGATTCAAGATAGAGACATGACTTGTATATTGTACTTTTGACCTACACATTATATGTATAAAATTGGCTAAATGCCCTAATTATACATAAGATAAATATAATTGAGGTTCATATTAGTTGACCCATCAAGTATTGTTAATTATTAAGTAACTAAGTGTTTATACTATTTTATGTACTACTAAGATTACTTTAGTATTAAATTGTTATACTTGTATTTTTTCATAAATATCTCTTCTCATTCCTACATTTCACAACATCATTGGACGTGATCCATAGGGTCTATAGTGACACCATTGAACTAATACAATCCTTATCCAATTCTTCACTCTTTGTAGTATTTTGATTGTTTGTAATACTATGTAACTCCTAAGATATCAAATAAATCATGGTTTTATTTGCATCAAAATTGACATGTTTTTATTTGGAATTCATTGAGGCACATGTGTGATCAATACAAAAAAATTACTTTTAACCTATTAAAATCAAATTTGTAAAAGTTTGTATCACTACATCTATCCTTTCTTATGGGTTTTAAGCTTCCTTGGGCGGTTAAAATTGGATGTAACCCGAGTATTAGAATGCTTGTAGAGTTAGGAAGAGTTATCTAAAATCTTTTGTTTTTGAACTTCCTCTAAATTTCTTCATATGTAGATTGAGAAGGAAGAATTAGGTTTATAGGTTTTTGTATGATGAGATAAATGGTTGAGATTATTTGCATAATGTTATAACGCAACATTATTAAATACTAGAGATGGCCAAATGGTAGAAAGCTCAATTAGTACTTTTCCTAACATGTTTACTATCTACTCATTGCTAACTTACAAATTGATCGATGGATTAATTAAAATGAGAGTCTAAGATATCCAAATCCAAATTGAAATTATGTTTATGCTTTTCTATATGGAATTTCTTGTGGGTAAGTGCATTTGTCTTCGCATGATCAGGGTCATTGCATGCCTCTATTGGAGTAAAATTGAAACAATAAGACATATAATATGAGAATGTAAAGTTGTCAAGCTGTTTTTGGATGATTGTTTAAAATTATTTTGATATTATCTATGTTTGAAATGTATATGACAAACGTGCCCTGTTGTGACTAAATATGCTAACCAATGAGTGGCATAAATTTTTAGAAGAAGAATTATTGATCAATTATAGAATATTTTTAAATAATTGGTTTTTCCTTGTACACTTTATTCTAACATAATTATTTAGATATCAAATTTATTTCTACAATTGGGGGGATCTTGAAAGATTAATAAGGTCCTTGTCATTAAATTAAAACGATCTAAAATTAGATAGCTAAATTGAAGTAAAATCATATAGAAATTTATATTAAATTAGGGACTACTATTTATTTTATTTTTTCAATCTTTACTCATTAAGACTTTGCTCCAAAGTCAAGCAAACTTTTTTTTAAGCAAAATGCTATTAGTGTAAATATTAATATAGTTATTTTAGAAATTTACATGTATTTGTGTATAAGGATGATTTGATGATCATATGTATCTAATTGACTAATAACCAATGACCTTGAAGAAAGCCTACAACAACCTAAGAACATATTTATCATCCCTATCTTGAGAAAACTAGAAAGTAAACTCAACCAGTTACCAAAAGACCACCTTAAAACTATATGGGAGCCATGCTCAACCAACCACAATACAAAAAGAGATCGTATAACATTCTAATGCCAAAAGATTACCCTAAAACTATATGGGAGTCATGCTCTACCAAAACACCATAGAAAAGTGATAATATTAACATGATGGAACAAAGTATTTAATCTTTACCCAAGGATATTGTCCTCTTTTCCCTCACGTGCCTTAGTGCAGAACATGAGTCTCTGACATTTCTTGTATCACATTGTGATGGTGGCAATGCAAAACCCTTGGACGAGTAGCACGATTGGTAGTAATGCATCATTAGTAGACTCTCATGGATCACAAGGAGGGCCACAACTCTCTATTTGTTTTGTACAGATTCCATTTTTGTCAGATCTCTATTATCCCTAGATGCAAAGAGAGCTCTTTTGAGAATGTCTTCATGTTGGACCTCCAAAGCATTTTTGAAAGAATCATATAATCGCTAGATTTTTCTGCAAATCTTCCTTGAGGAAAAGTCCCCCAATTTTTTGACTGGAATTCATGACAATTATAAATTAACTACCTCATCAAGAGCTTGATTTGCCAGGTAATTGTCATGAACAAATTCACAAGCGATACGATCTAATTGGTTATATGCTTGTTGAGATAAATCTAGGCAGTTAGAGAGAAAAATTAACAGTGCCGGGGAGGGATAGATGAAGCAAGGGAACGGGGCTGAGAGAATATATTCACCCACAATTTCTCTAATTGCATCCTCAACCTATTGATTATTCAAGACATAAATGCGACTAAGATGTCTGTGAGAGAGATGACCTAAAAGAGGAAATTTTCACCAAAAGTTTGATCCTGTAGACTGTAGTTGAAAGGTTGATATGCAAGGTTGGCTCTATTTGCGGACGCCACCATGCTTACTCCCAAAAAAATACTCACCGTAGCTTCTAGAAATGTTGATACTGAATGTATTCGATTATGACTGAAGAAGATGATATATTAAGCACCACACAAGTGACCTATCCTATTTGCATTGCAATTTATTGCAAATTTAATATTTGAAGATCTGCAAGGGTGAGTTAATTTTTGACACATGTGATTTGATGTTTATTAATTGTCTAATGTCTCGACAAAACATTTCACATAAATGTGGAGTCAATCATATCTCTAGCCCAAACCTCCATAAACCACATTTTACGATCCAATTGAGATTTAATTAGCTCTCCTAATGTTGGGATTTAATTAGTGGCACAAGTGGGTTTGAAGAGATGTTAAATTTGTTCGATGAGAATGTTAACAAAGATCACTTATTGTTCTCAACGCTTAGATGTAAGATTATGGTAATAAAAAACATTAATATCAAACACCAATGTACAATGATTAGGTACATTGTGGGTGTAAATTCATTTGGATTTCGGCTTCAAAAAGAAAAATTGTTGATGTCATATACATCGCTAATTCAAAAGGTTTGATGGAAGCAAAGATTCTTAACAACCCATAATCCAAAAGAATTAACAAATTCCTACAAAACATACAAAATGTTATTACAAAATCAAGCTTTTTGTTCTAGCTCACCAGCAAACTCAAAATATTTGAGGAAATCTTCGTGAGTAAAGAATTTTTCACCATTGGAAATATTTGATACTATAGTGGCTAAATGATCTACCAATTTGTTTTTTATTAAGAAAGCAGCAAAGCAAGGGTGTTGGCCCTATATACAAACAACCTGTAGGTGGCAAAAAAGAAAGGCAACAAAACAAGGGTGCTGACCCTTAACAATCCTAGGTCGGACAGTCCTTTAACAACAAATCAGAAGACCATGTTAAAATCCTGCCAAACCATCAATAACCCAAAAACCCAACTCAAGAGTGGGGAGAGACACCCAAAACTTGACACAAAGGAGTTTAGAAGGGGGGAGGACTTACCCTTTCGCCTATGACAAACAATAGTCTAGGCAATACTATTATTAGGAACATCATAAGAAGGATCAAGCATAGAGATCCCCACATAGTTTTTGTCTGCAACAGGGCGCAGACTATTATCACAGAACAACATCAAGAGTAGATTCAGCAGGAGTAGACCAATGTTGCAAAAATAGGTGTAGGAGCCTCAGGGCTAGAGGAGGCCACATCAGTAGCAATGAGAGGGTCGTCAGGGGCCTCAACAACAGTAAGAGGCACAACCTCATCTTAGGATGATTCATCATCCTCATATAAGGAGTCATCAGAATCATCAAAATCAGAAGCCTTGATTGTCAAGTGATCAACAATAGCGTCTTTCCACAAAGTAGCAACACCTCTATGGTGTGAGAGAGAACAATCCAAAGCTAAGTGGCCTGTTGAGAAGCATCTCTGAATGCAAAAGGGGGGGCCCTCATAATCCAACAACTGATTTCATGGCCTATTTGCAACCATAAGAACCACATCCCTAGGGAGGGGCATAGAGATGTCGATGTTGATTAAAATGTAAGCAAAGGTAGAATGAGCCATGGTAGACGTGCAATCATCAACCTTCAAGAATTGGCCTATAGAGTTATCAATTGCATCGTAACAAGAATGCTCCTAGAAATGAAGGGAAGATTAGGAAGGCGAACCCATACCAAACGCACATTGAGTGGTTCAGTAAGAGGGTTAAAACATTGTCTAGGGTTTGACACAAAGAGAGAGTTAACTCCCCAAGCCCACAACTTGCCTAGCACCAAGTCTTGATCATGAGAAGAAGTAAAGGACATAATGAAAAAGCCTTTAGCACAAGGGTAAATCTCAATGCTACCAATAACTAAGGGCTTTCAAGAATCACTCACCCAATGATGGAGGTCAGGGAGAGAAGGTCAGAACCCAACAAATTTGCACACCAACGCACAACGTTGATAGAAACCAACATTTTCTACCACATCTTAGCAACAAACCACCATAAGGGAGGTATTGGCACAAGGAAGAGGATGAGTAATAGTTCTAGCCACACAAGAAAATATTTGCCCACCAACAAAAGAAGAAGGTCCAAGAGGGACCTTAGCACATAAGTCCTAACATGACCACCATCAGCAGTAGAGGCAACGACATCACCGAATGGAGCAGCCACAACACTTAGCACCCATAGGCAAAGCAACCACAATTGAGTGAAGCATAGGGAGGAACATTGTCCCCCAGCATAGCAAAGGAGGGCACAATGGGAGTAACAACATTTAAAATTTGTTGTGCAGGAGTCTCAGGCAGCAGAGCGATAGACATCGTTCTATTTGAAAAAAAATCTCTTGTTTTGAGGTGCATTGATCTGCCAATTTGTTGCCTTCTCTATAACAATGAGTAATTGGGTAACTTTGGAAGGAATTTAAAATTTGTCATGATTCTAAAAATATGTACTTCAATCTCCAATTAGAGACCTATTTATGTCTCAAAGCATTGATTGTTATTAATGAGCCACCTTCAATGATCAATTGAGAAATATTGGATCTTTTTGCCTATTTAAGACCAAATAAGAGAGCCTTAACTCTTGCTAAGTTATTTGTGTCACTTGTATTTTTTAAGTTGTTGCTGAAATAATCTTCCTTGTGTGAGACATTAAGACACAATCCATTCCTTAAGGGCTAGGGTTACCTTTTATAGAACCATCAGAGTTAAGTTGCTACATCTTAGGGCCTAGATTCACTTGAGGAGCAACAAAGCATATGCCTCCAACAAGTCCTTGGACAAATAAATCATTGTATTATGAACCAAACCCTCTCATGTAATACATATATGTTAACAGGTGAAGGGATGCCCATAACAACATAGGGATCAATAGGTGCTAATAATTTGGATCATGGATGACACATCAAGTATCAACCTACACAATCCATAAATATCCTAGAAGCCTCACCTATAATATCATTAACATTGTTAAATGATTCCCTTTGCAAAGCAATGACAGCCTAGTTTGTAATAAGGCCTAGGACTAGGGAAATAACAAGCAACCTCTCCCAAACCAAGGCCCTATAAGCTAGAGGCTCTTGTTCTACTCAACAATAAGGCTCCCTATGAGAAACTCGTTGTCACAAAAGTGTGCACCCTTGATGAACTCAGAAGCTCATCAACCTTGTGACACATTGAAACAGCCTCCAAGTGTGAGACCTTGCATTGTTGAGGTTGAATCTCCGGAGAAGGTCGACTTCCTTTCCAATCTTATGCAAGTGTTGGTCTAACCCAACACTGATAAGTCCTAATCTACTAATTTTAAAGGGACAAGGGGAAGAAGGAATGCTTGAAAGGCGAAATGAGGTTTGAACCTAGATTGAAGATTGATCTTCCCTACTTACGACTACACAAAACATCAAGAAAACTACCTAGAGATGCACAAATTTATATTCTAATTATCTGCCTAAGTTGAGTGAAGGCCAGAATTCTTGCAAGATGGCAAGAGGGATTGATTCAGTCCACATATGACATCTACAAAGGAATCAACATAGTCACCTATGCTAAGGAAAACAAATTAGAATGCACCCAAACAATAAGGTAACACATTACACAAATTGTTTAGACTGAAAGAAAGCAAGATAGGCCAATTTTATTAATGTCAAGCAAAGAAAATTTACAAATACAAAGAAACATAATTTTTTTGGAGAAGAAAGAAAGAAGATCCCTGGAAAGGGGTACAAAATTGCCTTTATAGTTCGGGCATAATTGAGATAGATTACAGTTAAGAAACCCTAACTCTGGTCGGGGTTAGGTTACAAAATATCAAAGAGGAGAAGGAATTTGACATGGTGATATGATTTGCATTTATTATAGTCTCTGAGAATGTCCTTTCACCTAGGAAGAAACAAAACTTCCCCTGCAAGTGAAGAAGCCTCTATATATGACATGTCTGAATATACTTGTAGGGCCCAAAAGTCTTCATTCGGCATTAAAGAGCCATAGGTGGCATCCAAAATCATCCTCATGGTCACTTCTAGAGTTAAGTCAAAGAAAACTAACAATTGGAATGAAATCCGATTGGGTTTGGGGCTCCAACCAATACAAAACTTGGATTCGACTGCTTGGTCAGCAACTACCCTATGTAGAAGTTTAAATTTTCTCCTGCCCTGCAAAATTTGAATCTCAACCCTTCAATCATCTATGGCGCGAGAAGATGGACATGGGAGATGACACCACATAACCCTCCAAAGGTCTTAAAAACAGTTAAAAACATGGCCGTTGATCGGCCCCTTAAGTGAAAATCCATGGTTGTGATCAAGCCACATATTGGACGAGGCCACCTCCCTTAATGCTTAGCATTTTTGCCAAACCATTGCGACCCCACAAAAAGGCACTTGTTTCTTTGTTGTGTGGCCCATCGCCATTTCACGGCCTAGCATTTTACATTGCCTTGACCACCAATAAAATGGTGAAATCCTCTATGTTACCATGACCACTTTGTGGTTTTGCGGGGAGGGCCCCGCCAAAGGCTTTAATCTTCGCAAAATCGCGAAGGATCTTAGCCCCTAACACTCCTACCTTGGTCCCTTTATTGCTATTTCGTTGAGGGGGACCCGCCATAGGCTTTCCTTCTGGTGAAATGGTGAAAACCTTTATATAACTACGAAGGGCTTTTTTCGCTAGTTTGCGAGGAAGGGTGGCATATTACCTAATGCTCTTGCGAAATAGTGAAACACCTAGCCTTTTTGCCATTTTGCAGGGGGAACAAAATGATAAGTTCCCCTCTCTGCGAAATAGAGAAAGCATTGAAACTTTGCGCTAACCAGTAGGGAAATAGAGGAAACTGACTCGCGAACAAGTAAAAACCCTCCAGCCAGTATGGTTTAAGTGATTTGACCGCCTGGGCCAGTCAATATAAAATTAGAAGTTTAGAGCTCGAGAAGGATAAAAAGGTATAAAACCTTAGGGTTTAGGGTTTTAGGGCTCTCATGGAGCTTTTAACAATGCTTTCTTAGCTAACTGGGCATTCTCAGATCGTATTTTTTCAGGGCTAAGGTTGACATGAATTTAGTCAACAAAACCCTACCATCTCCCTAACCAAAATAAGGTGGTGGATCACAATAGTTAATGTTGAGTCCAAAATGAATGCCAATGTATAGCTATTATGCAAAATATAATGCAATTTGGTTTCTATTTGGATAATGACCACGAGTTGCAAGAAAACATACGTAGATCAATGGGACCATTTGAGGGTCCACACATCTAGTGACCTAGTATGCCCTCACCTATGATCTACCATCATAGTGTGGAAAACATTGTGATTTGATGATTTCTTTGGGGACATTAATTTGAACTGCAGAAAGATAAACATCATCAGTGACCTCTTGCCACATTTGGGTAAGAATAGTGATTAAAGTATCACTAGAATAGGCAGGTAGAGCCTAGTGTTTGTCTATTGTTCTCTAAGCTAGCTAAGTTTCTCTCACAATTGTCCTTATAAACCATTATGGTATTAAGGTCATCTAAAACAACTCTCAACATGTTAATCTCTATATTGGTATGTGTCCATATACTAGGTGCATATGTCATATCAACCTGAGCCGTGCACAAAAATAAATTACCTGCCTTGGTTTTTTAATTTAAGTTGCACATTAAGTTCGAGACTATCTAAAATATATCATTTTAAAAAAATAAAAATCATAAACTTTGTATCAACATACATAGTTTAAGCATTCAATATATAAGACTGAAATATATTTAACCATTAAATATAATGTAAGAAGGAGCAATAAGGTTCTTGTTATAGAATCTTATCACAAATAACAAAGATAACATGAACAAGCAATAATAGTCATTTAACATTAAATAGAAACATATAAGAATGGATCTAAATCTCATGCAATGTATGTAAGTATAAGATGCAATGTAAAAGATGTAGCCATGGAAATAAATGTAATGTTAACATGTAAGTTATTAGATGATACTTATTCTAGACGAAATCTTAAATTAAAAAAAAAATGTATCAAAATATTTACATGTGTATATATTAAACATTCAAATATCTATTTCATTAGTTTCCACCATTTCAAAATTTGAAGTTCACACATATATATAGTGTCTTACATGCATTCAAAGTTATATCTAGATTTTTAGTTAAACTCGTTAAATCATGTGTGTTATGTTCATAACATGTTTTAGATGAACGAAGCTCTCATGAGCATGAATGATCCACCAAACACTCATTGTGCATCTAGGCAATGCTCACATATAGGAATTATCCTTATGTAGGAATTATAGGTCATAGGAATGAACCTCATGTAGTGTAAGGACCTCCATTTAGTTAAAATATTAAATTACATAATTACACTTAATCTCATACAATTAAAAACACATTTACACAACTTGCTCAAATATATATTAAAATAGAGACAAAAAAAAAATTTAACGTAATGTCTAAGTACATGAGCCAAGAAATAGGCAAACGTAAGGAAATTATTTTATTGATAAGATTGATTACAATAATGCATAATGTATATAGCTAATGATAATCCTAATAGGAGATTTCGACATCTATCTCGCTCGAGCACACTACGGGTGAGAACATTACCAGAGCACTTTTCCACCCAACCACAAAGAAATTATGCTTCCCTGGAGTTCCTCATGACATGAAGAACCATCAACCATGCACCAAGTTGTCTAACAACTCGAAACTGGCAGGGTGATGGAATCTAGTGTGACATAATGTATCTACATTCTAAGATACTAATGTACCAAAACTATGATATAGAAGAGTATAAAACATAGTGATTCAATTATTAAGCATGTGCTAAGAGATAAAATGCAATCACATGATTACACACATGGCATCAATCACATTTGATTTCCATTACACATTTGCATTTGTCTCAATTCCTCACAATAGGAACATCAATTCCTTGATCACCCAAGAAGGCATGGATCAAGCATCCAAATCAATGTAGGTCAAGTATTTAAAACAATATCAAACCAACTCTAACATACCAATTTTACATTCTTATTTGATTTTAATCATCAAACACAATGTCACATTCATATTCCAGACATGCATGAGAGAGAGAGAGAGAGAGAGAGCATAAAATCTTGAGGAAGCGTGTATAAGCATATAAAACCATAGGTAAGCATTAATCTTTACGAAATAACTTGGGACCATGCAAGATTCAAATACTAATTCATTCTCAACTCCTTATGGGTCAATAATAGAAAACTACTTGATAAGATAAATATATCCAAATATATATGATAATGACCAAGATCATGAATCGTGGTATTATAATTTTCCTTTGAAATGATACATTAATCTATGTCCCCTACCTTAAAGTCTAAATGAGATGTTCAACATTAACTATCATGAGGTACTCTTGAATCAGACACTAGATGACCAAATTTGACATAAGTAGTCCTATATTTATCTATCCTTGTTCTTAATATCCACACTACAAGGAGGATGCCAAATGAAGATATTATATAGTTGCCTATATCAACTATTTCGTGTCAATAATTGTGTAGATGACATTGAAGCAAATTTCTTAGATTGACATTAATCCTTTTTCCATTAATTTTTAGATAGATTAAAGCATCTATAATGACTTATTTAATTTCATTCAAATTGAAACTATATACTTAAGGTACATGAATTACACATCGTTTTACTAAACTTGATTAACCCCTTTCACTTGATTACAAGTTTATCTTAGCACATGACCATAAACGAATGAAGATAAACTTAAATCGAGCCAATTAAAATAATTTATAATATAAATCCACATTAAGCTATGACATAATAACACTCAAATTATACTTTTTGAATAAAAACCAACCGAAGAGGCCATCCTCCATTGATGGACCTTAAAAAGCTTAAAAATCCAAAATACTCAAAACCAAAATCTGAAAGAACCCATTTGTCTACATGTAGCCAACAACACAAAAATGCATTCAAAATTCCCTTCCCACAATCTAATGAAAGTTTAACAACATTTCACCATATAAACCCATGCTTGTCCAAATATGAAACATACAAATAATATACTCATTCAAATGAAAAGGAGGGAGAATTCTTAAAACCACACCACAATCAATTTGCAACAAATTTTAATTCAAAAGGAATAAATGAAGAAGATATGAGAAGTGCTACCTCGTTTTTCTTCAAATTGAAAATGCAAAGTACTCCCAACATACCAAACAAATTTGTACAAGTCTTGGACAACATTGAAGACCTCCCAATTCCTACTCCAATGCAACAAACCCCATTAAAATCGACCCACAAATCAATTGATTCTTCAAAATCCAAAAATAAAGCAAGAAGAGGGTTTTTCTCTCCAAAGTTTGGCTAAGTTCTTTTGTTGGTAAAATAATGTTGCAAAAATAATGAAACGTTATCTCCTCCGTGATTTGGAAAACTCTCCCCTCTTAAATAAGAAAGCCTACCTTCATGCATTTCACGATAGTTCCCTTCATGCATTTTATGCATTATATTCTCTTCATGCATCTTATGCATGATTATTCCCTTTATTAACACTTTATAATAAAATATATCATTTTAAAGAAGACCATTTATAAATAAAAAGATATGTATATATATATATAAATCTATTTTTCCATAAAAGCATTTTTATATGTATAAAATATATACATTTTTTTTTTTTGTTCTTTATATTTTTATTTTATATATCTAAGGAAAATATTTGATTTTCAAACAGAACAGTTAAAATAAATATTTTAACATTTAGTTTTAAGTGTAACTTTTTTATAAAGAAAATAATTTACTTTACTATTTGTAAAGAAATTCATTCTCAATCATTCTAATTAAACTTAAAAGAAATGTTTAAAATAGTGAGTGAAATTTAGGGTTATAACATACTCCTTCCCTAAAAACATGCGTCGTCTTGATGCATCATACAAAATTTTATCATCATACCAAAAATAAGGCCAATTGGATTCATTCTAAACATGGCTAGTATTTTCATTAGTCACATGCAATATGTACTTCACTTTTGCAATCATTGAGTTAATGCAAGAATACTTAAACACGCACATTCATTCAAATAATCATTTATCATATCCTAAGTGAGTGTGTGAATTTCATCACTGCCATTTAGTTTCGTGAAGTTAGAATTCCTCTCTCCAACAATGTTCTCTTCCTTATGATGTGTTGACATAACTGTCACACTTATACAAACAACACTTGCACATTAGTCCTCATTAGTGTTCAAAATTCCAAATCAAATTAAATATTTCTCAAAACAATTCTACTTGTCCAATAAGATTTAAATTCTTCATGTCAGACGTATTAATAGTTACCATACCCTTATATTTCAAAAATTTGCCCAAGTTTTCAAGTATTCCTTAACACCCCTCTTGCCATGTCCTTATATCTATATGCACTCAAACTATCTTTATCTCATTCACACATATCAATACCTTAGAGCAAGATCATTTTGATATTCAATATTTTCATGTAAAAAAATTCATATAAAGATTATAATTGTTCAACTAAGAATTGCAATAAGCTAGATCATAACTTGATCATATACAAATAATTATGTTCATGCATACCCTTTCACATGCGATACTTAGGTATGTCCATAGATCAATAATGCATACTCGCAAATCACCTGAAAAAGTTAATGGATCTACCTATCTAATCATGCGGCCTAGGCATCATTCCTATCTTGTCACAATATATTCATGCTTATAGCACAAAATTTTCAATATTAACATCATATTCATACAGAGACTCAAATGCGATCTAGGAACGCCAATGTTCTAGAGTCTAAAGGTAGCTATATTTTGATCAACAACTCAATAGTCATATTAGCGTAGGTATAATCACAAGATTATTAATATATGATCAATAATTATGTATATGTTCCATCATCATATGTTATAGTATCAAATCAAATATTAATTGTACATGATTACACATGTTACAAAAGATGACTTGGATAATTCATTGCCAAAAAAAAGTCACATTACTTAGGGAAGTCCATCACCATCAAGTCACAACAATACAATATGAATACAATAAATGACTTAGGTATTCCATCGCCATCAAGTCACATCAATACAATATGAATAGTAGAAATGACTTAGATAGTCCATTGCCATCAAGTCGCATCAATTTCTCAAAATTAAATATTAACTCAATTTCTCATGATATGAAAATGCAAGGCACATAACCCTTAACTATCTAATAGAATATACATATACTCATATTTGCATAAATATAGATATGGAATGAAATATCTTCAATAAAATTTCACCTCATATATATAAAAGTGCCTAATCTAGGTATTAGTACATGAAATAAGATATAGCATAACTTAGGCCCTCACGCCTTGTAGTCCACACCATAATGTTATGCAATACAAGTACTAATTTAAGAACATAATCAATGAAGTCTCCTGTCGCCATTGACCCACATGGTCATCCGCAAAGCCTGAGAGACGAGAACATGGTTTGGGTGCTTTTCCACCCAACCACAAAGCTTATGCTTCCTTAGGATTCTTCCTACTTGAAGAATACTTGACCCTGCAATGGCTAGCTACCTAGAAACAATAGGCAGGAGGGAATCTAGTGCAACTTGATACATCTACATACATTCGTAATTATGGAGTGCAATATCTTATTAGCAACATATGATAGAGAATCATATTAATAAATTTTGCTAGGATAATTCTATCTATTTCAATGGACACGTGGCTTTGGCCAAAGCACTTTTAATTATCTAGAAAGATCATGAAACGAGGACTATCCTTCTTAGTTCTTCCATATTTGACACCTATCCTGATAATATATTAAATGAATTCATTATATCATGCATATCACTCAACATTAACTCATGCAATGCACTATAGCCTTATCGCTTCATAATGTTCAGTCAGGATACTAATACAATTTAAGTTTGCTACATTCTCTACTATCTACTCCCTTATACATTCTATCAATGTTCACAGTGAGTGTGATAGAGAACAACACTTAACACAACATAGGACCAGTGTTGTGAAACATTTGGAATAGCCACCATGAGAAATTAAACTAAACTCAAGAGGAAAAATTATCTAATTCACACTAAATCATAAAAAATGTTGGCAACTTCAACAATAACTCTAGTGCGACAAGTGTCACAAAATAGATATAGAAAAAAGTTGGTGACTAAGTTGATCATAAGAAAAATCAAAGAGATTCAATGCTTGGCATTACATCATAAAAGATAATTTCATCAATAAACCAAAACAAGTCATCAAGCTTATAAAACTTACATAACTAAGTGACTATCATTAGTCACATAGAGGGAGTAAAAAAATACATGATGCTTGAGATTACATCATCCCAAGTCCGTTAGAGAACATACCCATGTACATTATATTGTCAAGTCATACATGACATCAATAAGACGACTTTAATAATATGTAACTGTAGTCACACAAATCTGTCCAGCTTAATTAAATAAATATTCGCTATTTATTTGATTAAAAATCCACTAGCCATCAGTTAATTAAATTAATATTTAATTAATTCATCTCCAAACATTCTCCTATTAATTAAATAAATTATTCAATTTATTTTAATTCATTCATTAAAACCAAATTCACAATCAATTAAATGAATAAAATCTATTTATTTAATTAAAATCCCCTTTTCCTCTTTTAAATAAATTAAATAAAAACATTTATTTAAATCATTATCCCCCCCCCCACTTGCATTTTCCTACAAATGCAACTTGCACACATTTATTGAAATAAATGAATTTTTATTCTAATAAAATCCTATTTTCCCTCACCCACCAAATCCAATTGCAAATCTAATCCCCTTCTAGATTCTTCTAACCCCTTCCTAATTAGCCTAATCCACCCCCTAATTATTGTCACATTCCTAAGCAAAATGGAGTCACTTCTCAAGGACTTCAAAAGTCTTTGAAAAGCATTTAATGCTTTGTGTGTTCAACAAATTAACCCCCAAAGTCTTTCAAGACCACTAATGGCTCTTACATGACCATTTATGGCTCTTACATAACCATTTATGGTTATTTCAAACTTGTCTCCCCAAACATTTATTGTTTTGACCATATTTATCCCTTTTTATATTTGCACAAGAGTTTATCCATTGGATAAAAGCTTTATTCTTTGAATAAAGAATTTATTCATTCAACTAACCTTGACTTTAACTCCCAAGGTCATATCAAGCATTTAATGCTTATTCCCTCTCCTCTCAACCTATCTCACATTGACAGTTGTCATCCTGGGATTGGGTTGAAAGCCCTCACATGGATTTGAAATCATTCAATCCTGACCCTTGTTGAGATTGCTCAATCTCAAGCATCCATTGCTCCATTTTTCCTATAAATAGAGCCCATTTCTTCATAATCCAGATCCTGAAAACTTGTATGCATTTAACCTATAGGCATTTTAGAGAGCATTTAGCATAGCAAACTAAAATCTTGTTATTTTGGTTAAAATCAATCATTTTTAAATAACATCTAGTATTTTAGCTTTTCATTTTACATTTGGAGCAAAATACCCAAATCTCAATCCTCCATAAGCATCCATAGTGCAAAAAGCTGTTGAGAGCTACACTATTTTGGAACTTGGAGAGGAGAGGAACAAGGGAGAAGGAGCTAAGGGCATGCTAAGAGGCATTTGGATATGCCTTATTATCTTTGTTTCATTTGTTAGATATATTAGCATGATTTTAGTATCTCTTTTGATATGCCTGTTTAGATTAGTTTTTGATTGATTAACACTAACGATTTCTTGTGTCTTGTGTTGTTTGTCATTTGCTAACCTTGTCCATTTCGCAGAGCATCAGTAACAATTCCATTCATCATTATAAGAAATTGTACATATTCACTCATCTTACAACAACTTCAATTTTATTTTTTTAATGCAATGAAATCATCTTATACAAGAAAAATATGCAAATGAAAATTCTTCCACGCTCACATTACATATACATAATACAAGGATTAATCTTATTTGGAGAATCACACACATTAGGATTATTACAATATTCAAGGATTTAATTCATTTGATCACTTCATTCAACCAAGAGGCAAATGTAGGGATTATCAAACATAAGGACATGACATGCATTATCCCCTTATCAAATATCCAAGAAACAAGCCAAAGATAGATACATAATGATTCTAACCTGAGGGCACTTTTCACTTGGTCAACACAAGACATCCAACACTTAGTCATCAAGGAACTTCTTACATGAGTATCATGCTTCACTTATTATGACATGTTATGATATAATTCACAAAATAGTTCAACTAAGGTGTTTTACCACACCAACAAAATGATGTTATGAATAAAAAGTTTTACATTAAAACTTCAAATTGCACACTATACCAGATAAGCTTACAATGTTGAATATTCCTTTGTTCATGGACCCACATAGGAAATTATCAATCCAATTAGCCATGCAAGAAATTCCATGAGGGATGTACATAAACTTACATCACAAACCACTTTCACAAGTTTGATACAATGGTACTCAATAATTATCAACACAATAGAGGCTCTAGGTCGTATTAGCAAAATTTCCAAGATTAAGAACTCAATTTCACCAACTACCCAGGGTAAAGTCAACACAAAATCTCAACCTCAATTTTTAGGACACATGAAGCAGGATTTTCTTTAATAGATAATTATGCTAGATAGGGTCAACACCAAACTATGGCTGCAAATAAAAGGTACACCAAGAAAAATGAACCCATGGAAGCTTCCTTAAAACACTACATAATAGCTACATAGGTTATTTTATGAATACAATAAGTAAAGAAATATGGGTACATAAGTCATTCACCCAGATGATCTATATGATAAGAACACTTTCATGTAACGATGCATCATTACATAATACAAGATATCGTGCACACCTAGCAAGTACAACAATATCAATCTTACAATTAGCCCAAGCATAGAAATCATTCTTAAATCTTTGCAATCATCATGCAATATGAAATGATAAAACAACATCAATCAAGAAATCAAGTCAAACAAGGGGGTCTATCCTTCTCTAATAGGTGTGCTAACACATAAGGGACTCCATCCCTAATTATGCTATTTGACCTCTATTAAATTAACTATTTAATCAATCTACATGTGCTTACGCATCATGCTTTAAGCACTATTTGAATTGGAGGTTTGTGCAATCAAGTGTCACGACTAAACATAGTGAACTCAAGGCCCTAGAGCTGAACCTTTGGCTTTGATACCAAATCTAAGGACCTTCATTTAGTTAAAATATTAAATTATATAATTACACTTAATCTCATATAATTAAAAACACATTCACACAACTTGCTCATATATATTAAAATAGAGAAAAATATATATTTTTACATAATGTCCAAGTACATGAGCCAAGAAATAGGCAAACATAAGGAAATTATTTCATTGATAAGATTGATTATAATATTACATATTGTATATATTTGATGATAATCCTAATAGGAGATTCTGGCATCTATCTCCCTCAAGCACACCACAAGCGAGAACATTGTTGAAGCACTTTTCTGCCCAAACACGAAGCAATTATGCTTTCCCAGAGTTCCTCATGACATGAAGAACCGCTGACCCTGCACAAGGTTGTCTAACAACTCGAAACTAGCAGGGTGATGGAATCTAATACGACATAGTGTATCTACATTCTAAGATACTAATGTACCAAAACTATGATATGGAAGAGAGTGCAAAACATAGTGATTCAATTAGTAAGCATATGCTAAGAGACCAAATGCAATCGCATGATTACACACAAGGAATCAATCACATTTGACTTCCATTGCACACATTTACATTTATCTCAATTGCTCACAACAGGAACATCAATTCCCTTATCACCCAAGAAGGCATGGATCAAGCATCCAAATCCATATAGGTCAAGTATTTAAAACAATATCAAACCAACTCTAACATAAAAATTTACATTCTTCTTTGATTTTAATAATCAAACACAATGTCACATTCATATTCCCAACATGCATGAGAGAGAGAGAGAGCATAAAATCTTGAGGAAGCATGTATAAGCATATAAAACCATAAGTAAGCAAACTTGGGGGGGGGGGGGGGTGAATCAGTTTGCTCACAAACTTTATTTTAACTCAAACACAATTTCATATTTGATAATTAATAATGAAAGCACAAATCAACACCACATCAATAACACACATAACACCAATATTTTTGACGTGGAAAACCCAATTAAAGGAAAAACCACGGTGGGAACCTACCCACAATGAGATGATACCCTGTTAGAAGTATATGAAATATTACAATAGGGAATGCGCATGCATTCAGGAACACTGCCTAGAACTCATTGCTCAAAACACATAACAAGAAGGGCTACAATCCTTGGGAAGACTCACTGTCTTACAAAAACATTCAGATTACATCTAGAAGATCATGAATTGATAGAATAGCATCTCCTCATGCCTAGTTATAGTTTTGATTAAGCACATAATCTAATATGCTCTACCACACTTCTTCACACTTCCAAAGGATCAAAACATTTGTTCGCACATTTATCCAATCACATACATTTGAATACATTTGCAGATACATCTCTCACATGATTATTACACATATTTATACATATCATCAACCTATCTTTCAAGGTCGGCACAACACACATCACAAATTACAAGAATATAATCACGCACGCTACAATATAACATGCAGACCAAAACAATGTTGGCTAAGACAGTATGGACCCAAATCAACACCTTCAACACGCAACACCTTCAACAATCACCCCATGAACATCCGCAACATGTTATAATCATCTAGTCGACCAAGAACATCGCATAACACGAACATACCGAGGAAATCATCAACAACAAGCACAACGATCAATGCAGACCATCAACACAAATAGAACATGATCTAGAAACATCCACGAGCATCATGAATTACCATAGAAACAACCACAACATCACCACTTACTAGAATCTTCATCATCATTACGCCGAACCTTAAGAACACTTACAAGACTGACAGTCAAACTGAAATATTCACTTGCGGACCTCCAAATCATGAACCATCTAAATTGAGGACACATATGAACGTCCCAAACACACTGCCAAAACCGCAAACCAATATATTACAACGATGAGCAATGCGGAGAAAATTCTAGATCAACACTAAACAATTGAAAAACCAACCGCAATACTAGATCTTATAACTTGATCAAATCACCATGCGGACCTTTGAAACTTTAGCTCAATCAACGAGAGATACTTATCTCAAAACCCTTTAATCCATAATAACTCATCTACAACACACTGGCCAAACCAACTCACTTAATCTAATTGCAACACTAGAACACACAAAGGAATATGTTGACAACACATGTCATTCCAACAAACTTCTCAACAATATCCAACAATCTCCCCCTTTGGCATTGATGGCAACATATGTGTGAAAAACAATCAATGCAAAGAAAGAATTCAACTACCACCAATCTCCCCATAACTCTCAACAATCTCCCATATAATACAAATATATTCTCTCTCCCCTTAGATTATTACACATTTTTTTACATGATTCTCTCCCCCTTTGACACCAATGCAAAAGGCACATATTAGCAATCATGATTCTCTCCACCTTTGATCTATCTCTCAAATTGGAACATCTGAACCACAACACTAACTACTCCTCCTAAGTAACATCCTCATCATCAATCCGGATCACAAGATTTTTCTGTGAAGTCCACCAGAGTAATGCAATTCCATTCATCTTAGTTCTCATCAGGAGGGGCGATCACCCCTAGCTTCTCTCTAAGATACTCAAAAATATCCTTAGGCAAAGGCTTAGTGAGGATATCTGCAATTTGTTCCTGTGTAGATACATATTCCAATCCAACTTCCTTCTCATTCACCTTATTTCTCAAGAAATGAAACTTGATTGATATATGCTTAGTCTTTGAATGCAGTATCATATTCTTAGAAATGTTGATAGCACTTGAATTATCACAGTATATAGTAGTAGGCTCATCAAAAACAACTCTGACATCCTTCAGCATCTACTTCATCCATATCACCTGAGTACAGTTGCTAGTAGTAGTAATGTATTAAGCCTTTGTAGTATACAAAGAAATAGCATGTTGCTTCTTACTCATCCATGAAACCAATCTCTTACCCAATAAAAATGCACCACCACTAGTACTTTTCCTATCATCAATATCACCTGCCCAATCAACATCAGTAAAAGATCTCAAAGTGAAATTGTCATCTTTAGGATGCCACAAACCAAAATCAACTGTCCCTTTCAAATATCTAAAAAATCCTCTTCATAGCTACAACATGAGATTCCTTAGGATTAGCTTGAAATCTAGCAACAAGACAAACAACATTCATAATATTTGGTCTAGTCTGAGTCAAATATAATAATCCACTAATCATAGATTTGTATCTAGTCTTATTTGCTTTCGAAGAATCATCATCCTTAGTCAAATTAAATCTAGTCACCATACGAGTACCAACTGACTTTGAATCTTCTAAATCAAACTTCTTCAACAATTCATTCACATACTTGGACTGAGATATAAAAATACCATTATCCAACTCAGTAATTTGTAATCCAAAAAAGAATTTCATCTCACCAATCATAGACATCTCAAACTCATTATGCATATCAATAGCAAACTTCTTGCACAAACTATCATCTTCGCCAAAAATAATGTCTTCAATAAAAACTTCAACAATTAAGATGTTATCATGATCAATCTTGAAATACAAATTACTAATAGCAGTACCTTTATTAAATTCAAGCTTTATCAAATACTTATCCAATCTGGCATACCAGGCTTTGGGGGCTTGCTTCAGTCCATACAGTGCTTTCTTCAATCTGCAAACCATATCTTCCTAATCAGTCAACTGAAATCCATCTGGTTGCTCAATATAAACTTCCTCTTCTAACTCACCATTAAGAAAGGTTGATTTAACATCCATCTGATAGACCTTGAAATATTTATAAGCATCATAAGCAAGATATAATCTAACTTCAACTCTAGCTACCAGAGCAAAAGTCTCCTCAAAATCAATTCCTTCCATCTGAGAATATCCTTTACAAACAAGTATTGCTTCATTCCTAACAACTTCACCTTTTTCATCCAATTTATTTCGGAGCACCCATTTAGTTCCAATTACATTTTTATTCTTAGGTCCGGGAACAAGAATCCATGTATTATTCTTCTCAATTTGGTTCAATTCTTCTTCCATTGCTTTAACTCAATTTTCATTTTTACATACTTCATTAACATCCTTAGGTTCAATCTTAGAAATCAACCAATACTCTTCAGCAATTCTTCTGCTAGTCATCACACCTTTATTCTTATCCCCTATGATCTAATTCTCTGAATGATTCAATCTCACATATCTGTGAGTCTTAGGATTTTCTTGATTTTCAGACTCTTGAGCTCTTTCTTCTCCACTAGAACTAGTCTCTCCTTCATTCTCAGAATTTTATGGAACAATCTGAATTTGATTCTAGGTATGCACTTGCTTTCCTTTATCTAAACTGACATCTTGAGCATCTAAATCATATACGCAAGATTTGGGCTGATACACATTTCCTTCATCCACTTTCACATTAGCACTTTCAACTATCTTTCTCAATCTCTTGTTATAACATTGATAGGCCTTTCTTTTAGTAGAATAACCAAGAAATATTCCTTCATCACATCTAGCATCAAACTTCCTTAGATCTTCATCTCTTTTGATATAGCATTTACTTCCAAAAATTCTAAAATATCTAATTGTAGGAACATGACCAAACCATAACTCATAAGGAGTCTTACTGATATCACCTTTGATATGCACCCAATTAAAAGTGTATACAACAATACTCATGGCTTCTGTCCAATAGATATGCATAACATTTCCTTCAATCATCATCATTTTGGCAACTTCCTGAATTGTCCTATTCTTCCTCCCCACAATACCATTCTACTAAGGGGTCCACAAAGCAGATAAATGTCTCTTCACCCCATGCTCTTCACAAAATGCATTGAACTCACTAAAAGTGAATTCACCATCTCTTTCAGGTCTCAAACACTTCAGCTTTAGTCCAGTCTCAATCTCAACCATGGCTTTGAAAATCCTGAATTTCTCGAATGCTTCAGACTTATCCCTTAAGAAAGTAACCCACATCATCCTTGAATAGTCATCAATCAGCAACATGAAATACATGTCAACCTGGAAGCTTATCACTCCAGAAGAACCACACAAATCAGTATGCACAAGATCTAATCATCCATTAGAACTATACTATTTTCTTTTGAAAGTAACTCTTGTATGCTTCCCTAACTGGCATTCCTTATATACTGCTTGAGTAGAACTTATCTTAACCATGCAATCAAAATTTACACGACATATCCTTCTATGCCATAACCAACTTTCATCAATCTGAGCAATCAAACAACTTTTACCACTAGCATTCAAGTGAAAAATATTACCTTTAGTCTTTGTACCTAGTGCAATCTCAATTTTGGAACCACTCAAGATCTTACACTTGTCATTCTTGAATTGTAAATCATATCCCTTGTTAACCATATGTCCAACACTCAAAATATTATGCTTTAGACCTTCTACATATAAAATATCATCAATGTTATGCTTACCATCAAGAGAAATGCAACCTCTACCATGGATTATACCAGCTTTGTCATCACCAAATCTTACTACACCACCATCATACTTTCCATACTCAAAACTTACTCTTATTACTTGTCATAAGATGAGAGCAGTTGTTGTCAATAACATATTCATCTTTCTCTTCAACTTTAGCAGCCAAAGATTTTTCCTCGTTAATGCAACTAGTAGAATCAACAGGCACTGGATCATCTTCCTTGATGGCAATAAACACCAATTCATCTCTTGAATTTCCCATATTAGATTCATCATCTGTCATACCTTCATCAGCAGCATAATAATATTTCTTCTGATATTTAGGCTTATATGGCTTAAATGGCTTCTTAGGAACTCTTTCTAGACACCTTGAGGCAAAATGTCCTATCTTATTACATGAAAAATATTTAAGAGGTAAATTTCCTTCATACTTATCGACACCTTTAGGAAATCTCCTAGAAATCAGGGCTTCAAGCTCCTCAAGCTCTCTTTCTTCTTCTTCAAGTTCTCTCATCTCCTTCTCATATCTGGACACCCTTGTAGAACTTTCTCTCAGTCATATTTATACTTCCTCAAAATAGTAGCTTTGAATGTAGATTCTGACTTAGGAAGAGTTTCACCAAATTCGCTCAAGTCAAAGGCAACAAGCTTTCCAATCAACATGTCTCTAGTCACATTTGTCACCGTCCAGATCTCCTCAATAGCAACAACTTTGTGTTTATAAGCAGGAGGCAAGGATCTCAACACTTTAGCTACAATCTTTGATTCTTCCAACACTCCACCAACACATTTGATATTCAACACAAGCTCATTCACTTTCTGCATAAAAGAGGTAATATTCTCATCTTCGCCCATCTTCAACAACTCATACTTTCCCTTTAAGCTTTGCAACTTGGCAATCTTCACATGGCTGTAACCTTCATAAAAAGTCTCTAGATTCTTCATAACTCATGAGTAGTCTACAAATTCATAACATTAGTCATCTCGGAATCAGTCAAGGCACTCAACAATTCTTCCTTAGCTCTAATATTGAATTCAACTTCCTTTATCTCATCCAGAGTTGTAGGACCATTCAGAGGAATATTATACACATTATTAGTAATATTCCAGTAATCTTCACTAATGCATCTCAAGTGACACTCCATCTGGTTTTCCCAAAGAGTGTAGTTCATTCCATCAAATCTCGGACTATCCTTCTTTTAAGCCTAGGTTTCCATCCCGAATCACCTCAAGCGATCAAGCTTCTTTCGAAGGATCTAGCTCTGATACCAATTGTTGGCAACAAGGCAACAAACTAAGAGGGGGGTGAATCAATTTGCTCACAAACTTTATTTAACTCACACAATTTTAGATCTGACAATTAACAATGAAATCACAAATCAACACCACATCAATAACACACATAACACCAATATTTTTGAGGTGGAAAACCCGGTTAAGGGAAAAACCATGGTGGGAACCTACCCACAATGAGATGATACCCTGTTAGAAGTATATGAAATATTACAATGGGGAATGCACATGCATTCATGCACACTGCCTAGAGCTCACTGCTCAAAACACATAACAAGAAGGGCTACAACCCTTGGGAAGACTCACTGTCTTACAAAAACATTTGGATTACATTTGAAAAATCATGAACTAATAGAATAACATCTCCTCATGCCTGGTTACAGTTCCAATTAAGCACATAATCTAATCTGCTCTACCACACTTCTTCACACTTCCAAAGGATCAAAACATTTGTTCACACACTTATCAGATCACACACATTCAAATACACTCGCAGATACATCTCTCACACAATTATTACATATATTTATACATATCATCAACTTATCTTTCAAGGTCGGCTCAACACAGATCACAAATTATAAGAATATAATCATGCATGCTAAAATATAACATGCAGACCAAAACGATGTCGGCTAAGAAATAGTATGGACCTAAATCAACACCTTGAACACACAACACCTTCAACAATTATGCCATGAACATCCGCAACACGCTATAATCATCTGGTCAGCCAAGAACATCGCATAACACAAACATATCAAGGAAATCATCAATAACGAGCACAATGATCAATGCAGGCCATCAACACAAATAGGACATGATCTAGAAACATCCACAAGCATCGCAAATTACCACAACGATAATCGTAACATCACCACTTACTAGAATCTTCATCATCATTATACTGAACCTCAAGAACACTTACAAAATTGACTGTCAAACTGAAAGATTCACTTGCGGACCTCCAAATCATGAACCATCTGAATTGAGGACACATATGAACATCCCAAGCACTCTGCCAAAACTGAAAACCAAGATATTGCAACGCAAAGCAATGCGGAGCAAATTCCAGGGCACTGATCAACACTGAACAATTGAAAAATTAAACACAATATTAGATCTCATAACTTGATCAAACCATCATGTGGACCTCTGAAACTTTATCTCAATCAACTAGAGATACTTATCTCAAAACCCTTTAATCTGCAACAACTCATTTGCAACACACTGGCCAAACCAACTCACTTAATCTGACTGCAACACTAGAACACACAGAGGAATATGTTGACATCAATGACAAAGCATCATTCCAACAAACTTCTCAACAATATCTAACATTATCATCAAACACAATATCACATTCATATTCTAGACATGCATGAGAGAGAGAGAGAGAGAGAGCATAAAATCTTGAGGAAGCATGTATAAGCATATAAAACCATAGTTAAGCATTAATCTTTACAAAATAACTTGGGACCATGCAAGATTCAAATATTAATTCATTCTCAACTCCTCATGGGTCAATAATAGAAAACTACTTGATAAGATAAATATATCCAAATATATATGATAATGACCAACATCATGAATCATGATATTATAATTTTCCTTTTAAATGATACATTAATCTATGTCTCCTACCTTAAAGCCTAAATGAGTTGTTCATCATTAACTATCATGAGGTACTCTTAAATCAAACACTAGAAGAACAACTTTGGCATAAGTATTCCTATATTTATCTATCCTTGTTCTTAATATCCACACTACAAGCAGGGTGTCAAATGAAGATATTATATAGTTGCCTATATCAACTATTTCATGTCAATAATTGTGTAGATGACATTGAAGCTAATTTCTTGGATTGGCATTAATCCTTTTTCTATTAATTTTTAGATAGATTAAAGCATCTATAATGACTTATTTAATTCCATTCAAATTGAAACTATATACTTAAGGCACATGAATTACACATCATTTTACTAAACTTGATTAACCCCTTTCACTTGATTATAAGTTTATCTTAGCGTGATCATAAATGAATGAAGACAAACTCAAATTGAGCCAAAATAAATAATTTATAATATAAATCCACATTAAGCTATGACATCATAACACTCAAATTACACTTTTTGAATAAAAACCAACCCAAGAGGCCATCCTCTGTTGATGGACCTTAAAAAACTTAAAAATCTAAATTACTCAAAACCAAAATCTGAGAGCACCCATTGGTCTCCATGTAGCCAACAAGCAAAAATGCATTCAAAATTCCCTTCCCACAATCTAATGAAAGTTTAGAAACATTTCCCCATATAAACCCATGCTTGTCCATTGATGGACCTTAACAAAAATCCAAAATACTCAAAACCAACCCAAGAGGCCATCCTCCATTGATGGACCTTAAAAAACTTAAAAATCCAAAATACTCAAAACCAAAATATGAGAGAACCCATTGGTCTCCATGTAGCTAGCAACACAAAAATGCATTCAAAATTCCCTTCCCACAATTCAATGAAAGTTTAACAACATTTCCCCATTTAAACCCATGCTTGTCCAAATATGAAACATACAAATAATATACTCGTTGAAATGAAAATACATAAGGAGGGAGAATTCTTAAAACCACACCAAAATCAATTTGCAACACATTTTAATTCAAAAGATGAAGAAATGAAGAAGATATGATAAGACCTACCTCATTTTTCTTCAAAATGAAAATGCAGAGAACTCCCAACATACCAAACGAATTTGTACAATTCTTGGACAACATTGAAGACCTCCCAATTCCTACTCCAATGCAACAAACCTCATTCAAATCCACCTAGAAACCAATTCATTCTTCAAAATCCAAAAATCAAGCAAGAAGAGGGCTTTTCTCTCCAAAATTTGACTAAGTTCTTTTGTTGGTAAAATAATGTTGCAAAAATAAAGAAACATTATCTCCTCCATGATTCAAGAAAACTCCCCCCTCTTAAATAAGAAAGCCTACCTTCGTGCATTTCATATTTATTCCCTTCATGCATTTCATGATAATTCCCTTCATGCATTTTATGCATGATTATTTCCTTCATGCATTTTATGTGTGATTATCCCCTTCAAGCATTTTATGCATTATTATTCTCTTCATGCATTTTATGCATTATTATTCTCTTCATGCATTTTATGCATGATTATTCCCTTTGTTATCACTTTATAATAAAATATATCATTTTAAAGAAGACAATTTATAAATAAAAAGATATGTATATATATAAATCTATTTTCTGTAAAAGCATTTTTATATGTATAAAAAAAATACATTTTATTATTATTGTTCTTTCTATTTTTATTTAATATATCTAAGAAAAACATTTGATTTTGAAACATAATAGTTATAATAAATATTTTAACATTTACTTTTAAATGTAACATTTTATAAGGAAAATGATTTACTTTAGTATTTGTAAATAAATTCATTCCCAATCATTCTAATTATACTTAAAAGAAATGTTAAAATAGAGTGAAATTTAGGGTTATGACATGTAGCTCTAGTATTTGGGTTCAATGATCCTAGTTAGTGGTAGAGGCAAGTATTGAAGTCTCAATTCAATGGATCCTAGTTTTATTGGTCTTCATCCATTCTTTAGCACCACTTCAAGTCCTAGTTTTTCCTCTCGGTCTCTTATTAAAACTAAATTCATAGTTTCAAAATTTTCCAATATATATAGTGTAGACGTATAAAACTGGTCAATGCTTGCGAATCATACTTTAACATTTGCGCATTGCCTTATTTTAGGGTTTTTGCGTCGCATTAACATTTCTTCTATGTCACGCACTTGGTTTTTATCATTTGCAAGCATCGAGTCCTTCTTCTGCATTCTTCATTTTTCTCGCTCTCGAATTTGGTCTTGTCGACAACAATCTTCAGTCATGATTTTGGTCAATCTTATCCTATCGCATCAATTTGCGTGCTCATTTGTTATCATTTTGGACATCATCAATCCTAATTAGGTTTTGTCCTCTTATCAATCTTGTCGTTTTGTGATCGATTTGTCATCGATCGTTGTCCACTTATCAATCTTGTCATTTTGCGATTGATTTGTCATCGATCATTATCCTCTTATCAATCTTGTCGTTTTGCGATCGATTTGTCATTGATCGTTGTCATTTTCAATCTTGTCGACTTGCGATTGATTTGTCATCGATCATTGCTATTTTCAATCTTGCCGACTTGCGATCGATTTGTCATCGATCGTTGTTATTTTCAATCTTGTCCTCTCGCGATCAATTTGTCATCGATCGTCGTCCTTCTCAATCATGTCAATTTGGATCAATTAGTCATTGTTCCTCGTCAGTTGGCACATTTATCAATCAAATCACTTATCAGTATGAACCATTTATCAATTCAAAATCATGATCGAATTGACATCAAATCAATCTTACATCAAGACCTAATTGTCGTCCTTGCATTTCTAATTTATCTTCTAGGGTTTCATGATTTATTCATTTAACCTTGTTTGTCATTTTCTCTCCATTTTCCCTCTAGGTTAAATAATTTATTTATTTATCCTAAGTCTTCTTGTCACAATTAAATATTTATTTAATTGGCTAATTAATTCCCCCTCTTTTTGTGAATTAATTAATGAATGAAAAATTATTAATTAATTCACCTATTTTTCTAATTTCCAATTCATCATTTCTAACCTTATTTCTAATTTTCCTAATTCCTAATTTCCACCTCATTTTCTAAATTCAATTTCCACCTAATCAATTCCTCTCTAGTCTCTCCCTATTTTTGTGCTTCGGTAGAAGCATGAATTTCTCATGCGGCATACTGTTGGCATAGCAAGATGTCATAAAGCTTTTAGTCCTCTAACCTTTGCATTAGCAATATGTCATAATTCATGACATAGAAGGTGTCATAACCTTCTTTCTTCAACTCAATTTCGCCATTTTTGAAATCAATTGCCTCTAATATCAATTTCATGCTAATCTTGTCCTCTCTCTCCAATTTGTTTATAAATTGGATGAGTTTCTTCATGCTATCTTGTCAATCTTGCTTTCATCTCATGTGTATGCACTTATAGGTGAGATCCATAAAACAAAGCTATTTGAAGGAGAAAGAAGGACAATGGAGCCACATGAAGGAGACATTTGTATTTGGTTTGCTTAAATCTCATTTTGAATGTCTTGTTTTCATGTTTTCATTAAATGTTTTTAGGATTGTTATCACTGCAATTGAGTTTTCGTGATTGAACTAGTCCAATTTGTTACTTGCTTTGATGATTTCCACATTTCCTATCTACATTAATTGGTGAACCCGGCATGAACTAACCCCCTAACCATGCTTTTGAGTGCTTTTGAGTTGATTTGCAGGTGAAAAACCCAAGAAACAGGGTAATTCAGGGCTTTCTGGGCACTTCTGCGCCTGTGTCAAGCAATCTGTACCTGTGTCAAGGACTTCTGCACCTGTGTCAAAGGGATCTGCGCCTGTGTTACTGCATTTTGCACCTCTGTTACTGCATTTTGTGCCTGTGTGGGACATTTTGCGCCTGTGTAAGGCCAGAAACAGAGGTAAAAAGGAATGTTTTTACTGGCAAATTGCTTTGTTTTGCATTCTATTTCTGCTTTTTGGTTTTTCTTTGGTACTGATTCTCTATGCAACACCTTGGCATTACACATGACAAAGACAAAAAAATGAAACTACTAACACATTTTATGCAGGTTCGCTAGTCAAATACCAAACAAATCAAACTTCTAACTTGGTGATTTTGCAAGTTGCCTTGTATTTCAACCGAACTTTTGTGTTTGTGATTCATAATTAGGCACCTAGTATTATTGCTAAGTAGGATGGAATGAACGTGTGTTTGCTTTGATTGTCGAGTTTGACATTGGAGTAGGAGAGTATGCTCTCATCCTTCTTAGGGTGATCAGAAATCCAGATCTTTGATACCATTCTCATGGCTCGAATTGTTTGTTACCTTTAGAGGGCTTGCCTTCCCGACCATTTGCTTTCTTTTGCAAGCAAGTGACAATCGTGAGAAGGGAATGACCCAAAGTGAGCACAACTAGAGTACCTTGGCATTCTAACTCATTATAAATAAATACTTGATGGGCGAAAGCTTTGAAGGAAGGGTTACGTGGGAATTACAGTTACTTGGGAAGTGATGACCCTTGAACTCTTTCTCATATCAACATCTAAGTAGGACCTCATGGTCTAAATCATGCTTGCGCGACTACATTTGTTTGGTATCTTGGTGGGCTTAATGTCTCAATCACGCTTGCGTGACACCAAGGAGTAACACTTAACAGAAATCCTTACTAAACCCCTTGTATTTAGAGGCCAAAAATCCTTCTAGTTGCTTGAGAAGGACAAGTTTGGATACTTGGAAGAGATACTAAGTTCACCATGGGGAGATTTCCATGGGGACTGATGCTTGGCTGCCCTGAGAAGTGAGTGTTGTGGAGGGGAGCCCGTGGGGTCAAGCATCTATGTATTCTCCTTGAATCCCATAATGAGTCTACCTCTCAAGTACCTACTATCCTAGCCATCCATAAGAAATGTGTGAATGAGCATGATTGTCTTGAGTCTAAGTTAAAATAAATTGTCTTCTTTGCTTGTCAAAAGTTGAGTTGTGTCTCATTTCAAAAACAAGGCAAATTGATTCAAAACAAGGTTAAACCCAAGAGTATTTCATTCAACAAAGTTCAAACACCTTCAAACATGGTTGTCAAACATTTTTCAAAATCTTGTCTCAACATTCATGTCACTTAGATTTAGGTTTGCATTTTGCAAATTCATTGTCAAGTACCAAGGTTAGGTTTTCACCTAAGTCATACTCCTTTCGCATATCAATAAAAGTCATCCATTTGCATGTGTCTTCTTGCATTAGAGTAATACCATTTCATAAATCAACCTTAGGTTGACATTGTCATACATTTGCATGTGCATACCCTAGGTCCCTTCATTAAGCTTAAGTCATTATCATATCATATTAGAGTCATTTGCATAGCAATTGTCCCTTTGCATATAGTGTCAAAACTAGGTTTTGTCATACTTGAGTAATCCAAATCTTTGAATAAACCCTAAGTCATTGTTAAGAAGTCTAGACCTTGTCAAACTTTTGTCTTTTGTCATCAATGTCATTTCGTCAAACCTAGCTTAGTATCCAAGCATATAGGGGAGACATTGTCATTTTGTCCTTTTGTCACTTGGTCCTTTTGTCCTTTGAGGTCTAGACATCATTTCAATTTCCTAAGGGTCTCTTTTAGATTTGCATTCCAAAAAGTTTGTCAAAATCTTGAAAAACAAACAAAAACATAGGTTGCATTCTTGCCATAGATTGCATTTTCATCTATCTAGTTTGCATTTAGTTGCATATCATATATTATCCTTAAAAAATTCCAAGAATATTGCATTTGCATAGTGACATGCCTGTTGAGACAAGGTCAAAATCTAAAAAGATGGGCGAACCAACGTATCAACCCATTGACAACATATCAAATTCACAGTTTCAAACTAGTCAAACAGTACAAATTGAAGGTTCATCAAGCACATCATTACCACCATATGGAATGGTTCAACTTGGACCACCTCCATTATATGAACCAGTGTTTGTACCCATGAAACCAAGACATGGGAGTGTTCCACCAACACCAAGGGGAAATGCACCTTTTGATTGGAATCAACTGAACCTGCAACATGATATTCAAACTCAAACATTATATGAGGAACAAACTCTTTCACAAGGATTTGGTTCAGATCAAGGCATGCAACAAGAAATAAATCCAAATATTTTACCAGATTCTTCATCAGATTCTGATGCCTCTGATGTTGTTGATATGTTCCTTCAAGATCCAAAGTTGACAAAAAAGATGGATAAATTCTTGAACAAGGTCTTCAAGATGTTCCCACAAAAATATCTTGACATGATGAGTAATGTGACCTCCTCAAGTGAGCAAATCAATGTGCAAAAACAACAAGGTGGTGAGTTGTTAAGTTTCTCTCTGCATCCAAATGAAGAACATGTGCAACAAGAAACTCAACCTACCTTGATGAGTAAACGTGCTTCAAAGGCATTGACAGTGACTATTCCTCAAAAGTCGCCATTTGAGAAAATAAATAATCCATTATTTAACACAACACCTGCAACACAAGATCAAACAAGGACCACACAAATATTGACAGTTGTCCCTCAACAAGAAGTGGTTCCTCACATGCATAAAATTGGATCAAAATCTAAGATGCAAGAAAGCTTCATGACTGGAATGCCTGATCTCACCAATGTCCAAAACAATTCTACAATGCAACAAAGTTCCTATGTCCCACTAAGTTCAATATATTTACCAAACACTCAAGTACCTGTTATACAGACTATTGTGATAGATCCTTCGATAATGGCGACACAAAGAGCTATAGATAGCGGTTTGCACCAACAACAAATGTTGCAACAATTGAGTAATACACAAAAGGTATAATCAAATGTGCAAACAAACAATGCTCAACAACAACAATATCACATTCGACAACAAGTTGCAGCGCCCTCTGTACCATTACAAGTTAATGCAAACTTTCAACCACCACAATGGATTGGACAAACAACACAGCAAGTTAATGCAAGTGCCATACCCCATCTTAAGGAGAAACAACAAAAACCACCCAAACAAAGTTTTTTGCAAATGATGGGATTTACACCGCGACAACAACAATTGGCACAAAGTCAGCAAATTCCGATTCGTCAGCATCAACAACAACATGTGCCTCAATATGTGCCAAGACAAACAAGCTATCATACTTCACAACTGCAATTGATGTCTGTGCAATATCAACAACACCCTCAATTGCAATATCAACCTAGGCTACAAACAATGATTCCACCACAAGAAGCATAGCAACAAGGTCAATATCAAGGCATGGCACAACCACAACAACAAGAGGTGTACCAAGAACAATATATGCCGGAGACACCAAAGATGGTAATTTCAGAGCATCAACAACCAATCGGAAACACGATGTATCGACAAAGAGTACCCACCAGGATTAATGATGGACCTCCAAAATCTGACACAATTGCGCAACAGCTTGAGAAGTTGCAACGACAAGTCGACGCATTAGAAACCAAAGGAACAAAGAAGTTGTACACAGATCAAGATTTATGTCCTAATCCATTTGACAAGAGCTTATACATGCCTCCCTTCCCTACGCATTTTGAGGCACCTAATTTTGAGAAATATAAAGGGAATGGCAATCCAAAAGATCACATTCGAGCATTTTTCACGGTGTGTACTGAAGTGAGTTATGAGGAAACATATTTAATGCGCTTATTTGCACGAAGTCTCATGGGACAAGCCATGGATTGGTATTCGCATCTGCCAGGAAATATAAAGACTTGGTCAGAATTGGCTCAAAAGTTTATATCTCACTTCGCATTCAACATTGACAGTGACGTGACCATGTCAGATTTATGCAACACCAAGCAAAAGCAAGGTGAACCATTAGTGACTTTCTTGCAACGATGGTGAAGCTTGTATAGTTGTTCTTCCCTAGATATACCTGAAGAACAACAAGTGAACTTGTTTATCCAAAATTTGGTCCCAGAAATGATGTATGAACTCAAATTGAAAAGTCCCAGTACTATTGAGAAACTCATTAAGAAAGGGATGAACATTGAAACTGCTCTTGTAGCTAAGGGAATCATTAAGCTCAACAAGGACAGTGATAACACAAACAACTCAAGGGACAGGAATAGATTTTGGTACAAAAACAAGAATGTCACTAATGATGGAGTTGTTGATGCAAGGGCGGTGAATGCAAATCAACCCCCGTTCACAATCAAGAAATTGAGTGCTCCTAATATGTCAACTATGGAACAAAATCAAACACCAATGAGCAATGTTACTCAACAGCCGCAATACCAACAGCATACTCAACAATACACTCAACAATATAATCAACAACAAGGTCAGCAATAAAACCAGCAACGAAAACCTTTCCGATCAAGGGATGGGCCTCCTCGACAATTTACACCATTGGGAGAGCCTATTGAGTCAGTAATGAAACAATTAATACAAGCAAAATTTATCAAGTTACCAGATATCAAGGCAGAACCATTGGTGGAATGATAATGCATATTGTGAATACCATCGATCAAAAGGACATAAAACTGCATCATGTTTTCAATTGAAACATATGATTCAAGATTTGTTAGAGCAAGGAGTAATTGAGGTAGATCCGCCCAACGCGACCTCTAACACTGATCATACAATTTTCAAAACTCCTTTGCTTGATCATGACAAGGGTAAAGCATCTTCTTCAAACTCTACCCAAACAACAAATTATGCAAATACTGGTTATAACAATGTCATCAATTGTTTTCAAGCGTCAAATGAGTATGTTTCCACCCTAAGAATAAAGGGACAAGATCCTTCTTGCATAGTCACCACTCGTCGATCCAAAATAGTCCTAAAAGGAGCTCCTACAGTTCCTCCCAAACCAACTCCTGCAAGTCAATATAATCTCTTGGATCATCTGGGAAAGACACCTGCACAAATATCGATCCTTGAGTTGTTGAAAATGTCCCCTATGCATCGCGCAGTCCTAGATAAAGCTTTAATTGAGTCCACTATCCTGACAGACATTGATGTTGACCAGTTTCAAGCTCGAATAGGACATCTAGCTGTTTCCCAACATGTTGCATTTTCTAATAACGATATTTCACCTGATAAGCTCCCTCATAATGATCCTTTACATCTTGAAGTCTTTGTCCATAATTGCAAAATCCGACGAGTCTTGATAGATGGCGGAGCAGGTCTTAACATCTGCACCTTGAGAGTGGTCATTGGTCTTGGTTATACAGAAAATGATATTGATTCTTCCAGAAGAATAACAATCAAAGCATATGATGATGTTGAGCGCCCATCTAAAGGGATAATTACATTGCCTATCAGAGTTGGTCCAGTAACAGAAAACACTTTCCTGCAGGTCCTAGACCTCGATCTCCCTTACAATATGATTCTTGGTCGTCCATGGATCCATGCAATGAAAGCAGTTCCATCCACTTATCATCAATGTTTAAAATATCCTTACAATGGAACTGAGATAACAATTCCAGGAGATCCTAATCCATTTCAATTTTGTGCTACTCTAAAGGATTCCCCGCAATAGCAAGTCCTAGTCAATAGAGAGGCCAAATCACATAGTTATGTGGATCCTAAAGAATTGTTAGAAGTTGTCAAAGGTAAACTGAAGATACAGGACCAAGGATGCGGAGAGTATTCAATGGCTCAAACATTCCTCATTGGGAATTTACTAATATCTCCAAAATCACATGGCAAACCACATTTGTTGCAAAAGGAACCTAAGATAGTCATTCAATATCAACCCCCCACTACATTTACAAGATGGGGTGAACTTGACAAAGAAACCTTGGATGACGATGTCATAGATTGGCTTTATAAGGATCCGAATGAGACCCCACCTGTTAGGTTGTCGGTGGAACACTACGGCAAAGGATTTACTATGTTGCAGAAGAAAGGATATGACGGCTGCAGTGGCTTAGGCCCTGACAAGAAAGGACGGCTAGAACCTATTATACCCAAGATGCGACCTCCAACTTTAGGGTTAGGTTTTGTACCATTGCGAATTGGACCCTCGTCTACCAAAGTGACCACGTGTGGAAAGGGGCGTGACTCTGATGATGAAACAACACCTGAGGATACCCAACCCAAAACTGATTCCAATGAATGGGAGTGGAGTTCTTTTTCTTCTAGCTCCTATGCCCTTGACAATGTTTTCCTTGACCTTGATGATTTGCCCATGGAAGACAAACATGAAATAACTCCCCCTCCAAAGACATGTCCTAATGCTTGGATAGAGTCATTCTGGGACCCAAGATTTGAATCAGACACGAGCAGTTTGAATAGTGATACCACGGATGTTCACATCTTTACCATTTCGGCCCTCTCTCTCCTTAAAACCGAAGATGACATGCCCCTCATTTATCCTCAGCTTATCCAATAGGACCAACAAGAACCACTCACATTGGACTATTTTCAAAATGACGAAGCAATTGCAGAATTCTTGGGACTACGGGAAGGCATACCACAAGGTGATCATAAGGCAGGATTTGCTATTGATCTAGATTCCACAGCATATTTTGGGGAGTCAACTCCATCTTCCAGTCATCAAAATGAAAAAAGAAAAGAAAAAGTAAAAAATCAAAGAATAGGTCTTTGAGTGAAAACCATAAGGCAATCTCTGATCATGAAATAGTAAAAATAAAAGATGTACCTGCGGGTGAAAACCTCTTGGAGGCGCCCAAAGGTGGAAGATTGGACATACCCCTATCAAGTCAGGATAAATCAACATTGCTTGTGGAAATGACCGAAGAGATAAATTTGGGTACACCTGACAACCCTAAGGTCATTCATTTCGTTGCTTCTTTATCAAAACAGGAAAAGATAGATTTTGTCAATTTCTTTCTTGAGAAGAAGATCAGTTTTGCATGGTCCTATGCAGATATGCCTGGCCTTGATCCAGAATTAGTCCTTCATCACTTGCCATTAAAAGCAGATGCCAAGCCTGTCAAACAAAAACTCAGAAAGATGCATCCCCAGGTGGCTCTTTTGGTCAAGGTAGAACTAAAAAAATTACTAGATGTGGGCTTTATTAGACCCATTGATTATGCAAACTGGATTTCAAATTTAGTACCAGTTAGCAAGGTAACTGGGGGCATCAAAATTTGTATGGATTTTAGGGATCTTAATAAAGCATGCCCTAAAGATGATTTTCCACTGCCAAATATCGACATCATAGTTGACATGACTGTTGGATATTAGATGCTCTCATTGATGGATGGTTTCTCCGGCTATAACCAAATTCTCATTGCTCCTGAAGATCAACATAAGACTGCGTTCACCTATGCTTGGGGTACCTATTATTGGAATGTGATGCCCTTTGGTCTTAAAAATGCTGGCGCAACATATCAAAGAGCGATGACGACAATTTTCCATGATTTCATGCATACTTTGATGGAGGACTATGTTGATGACTTATTATGCAAATCTGTCACAAGAGATAGTCATCTAGCCATCCTAGGCCCAACTTTGACCGAATGGAAACTTATAAGCTTAGACTCAATCCAAAGAAGTGTGTCTTTGGTGTCACAGCTGGCAAATTACTAGGGGACATTGTCTCTCACTGAGGCATCGAAGTTGACCCTGCCAAGGTTAAAGCAATAATGGACATGCCTCCTCCTTCTGATCTCCGTCAACTAAGAAGTCTGCAAGGAAAGCTACAGTCAATCCGCCGCTTTATAGCTCAATTGGCAGACAAATGTCATCCATTCCAGCATTTATTACATAAAGGAGTCTCTTTTAAATGGACTGAGCAATGTCAATCACCATTTCAAGCTCTTAAGGACTATTTGCTATTGCCACCTATTCTAATGCCTCCTATAGAAGGAAAGCCATTTATATTGTACATTTCTACAACTGAAACGGCACTAGGAGTTCTCTTGGCCCAACAGGATGAGAATGGCAAAGAGTGAGCTATTTATTATATCAGTCGGACATTAGTGGACTATGAGTTGAATTATTCAACTATTGAACAGGCATGTTTAGCAGTAGTCTTTGCAACGCAGAAGCTTCGACACTATATGTTAAGTCATCAGACATTGCTAGTTGCAAAAATTGATCCCTTGAAATACTTGCTTAGTAGGGAAGCTTTGACAGGTCGCCTAGCAAAGTGGGTGATGATCCTCAGTGAGTTTGATATTGAGTACATGGAGCGAAAGGCAATAAAAGGGCAAGTCATAGCGGATCAACTTGCAGAGGCTCCTATTTATGATGATCATCCCATGTTGACCGATTTTCCGGATTGCTCTCACATCTTCTAATGAATGGAAGTTATACTTTGATGGATCCCATACCAAATTCGAGTCTGGAGCAAGTATATTGTTTGTCACCCCTCAAGGTGATGCTATTCCAAAATCCTACAGAATAACTTTCCATTGTACCAATAACATTGCAGAATATGAAGCTCTCGTCACAGGACTCCGAGTAGCAGTCCACTGGAACATCACACATTTACAAGTCTATGGAGATTCTCAGTTAGTCATCCATCAAGTGAATGATGACTATGAAACAAAAGATGAAAAACTTATTCCCTACAAGCATATGGTAGATTTCTTCAAGACAAAATTCACGGCTATCCATTTTAATCAAGTTCCAAGAATTCAAAACAAGTCGACAGATGCGATGGCTACGATTGCTTCCATGTTGAATATGCCCCACCATATGGACAAATGTGAATTTTTGGTCAAACAGTTGCTTGTCCCTTCTTTTGAAATTCCGACAGCAAATGTGATGTGTGTTCTTGTTGGCCCTAACTCCTCGTGGTACAATGACGTCTATCAATATTTGAAATCCCAGACCTTACCACCTAATCTTTCCGCTAACCAATGCCGAGCCTTCATCCGACAGACAGCCAAATATGTCATCATTGTCGATACCCTTTACCATCGTTCCTTTGACCACACCCTCCTCAGGTGTTTGGATTCTGATGAAGCACAAACGGCTTTACACGAGGTTCACGATGGTATATGTGGGGGCCATTTCAATGGTCTAAGCTTAGCCAAAAAGTTGATTCGTGTTGGGTATTATTGGCCCACTCTGGAAAAGGATGTTCATGATTTTGTTAAGAAGTGCTACAAATGCCAAATCCATGGAAATTATATCCATGCGCCAGCCCAAGAGCTTCATTTTGTCATATCTCTGTGGCCCTTTTCTCAATGGGGATTGGATCTTATTGGCAAGATTCACCCGACATCTACAAATGGACACAAGTTCATCATTACAACCACAGAGTATTTTACAAAGTGGATCAAGGCTATCCCCATGACCTATATCACCAGTGTGCAAATTTCAAAATTCCTGCTGAATTATATCATATGCCGATATGGGGTTCCCCTTGCCATAGTCATAGATAATGGCCATCCCTTCAAGAATAAAGATGTCAAGGAACTTTGTGAAAAGTTTCATATCCAACACCGTTTCTTCAGTCCATACTATCCATAGGGTAATGGTCAAGCTGAAGCATCAAATAAAACCATTATCAAGATCCTGAAAAAGGTTGTCTATAACGCTGGTCAAGATTGGCATGTACAGTTGAATCCAACACTATGGGCTTATCGCACTTCTATCCGTACACCTACTGGAGCAACACCTTATTCTTTGGTGTATGGTGCGGAAGCCATTTTACCCTTGGAAGTGGAGATTCCTTCTTTGTGTGTTTCCTTGTAACATCTGATTGATGATGAGACGCACAGAGTCTCTCGGTTGCATCAGCTTGAAATGTTAGATGAGAAACGTCAGACAGCCCTGATACATTTGCAAGCATATCAAAACCATCTCCGTCGCTCTTATAATAAGAAGGTCAAAGGGCGACACTTCAAAGTGGGAGATTTGGTTTTAAAGGCAAACCCCAAGAATGCACAATCTACTGATGTCATCAAAGGCAAGTTTGAACCTAATTGGGTTGGGCCTTTCATAGTGACTGCAGCCTATGGCTCGGGGGCATATCAGCTTGCCACCCCAGAAGGTGAACCTTTGTCAGATCTTGTAAATAGCATGCACCTTCGCAAGTACTGGGCATAATTTTCTATCAGCACTTCTTCAAGTATGATCCTGAAAAAATACAAAAAAATCAAAAGGCTCAAAAAAGAAAAAAAAAGAGAAAAGAACAAAAAAAGTAAAGAAAAATGATTCGCCCTCTAGTGAAAACCTGGCAAACAGACACTTTGGGCAAGTACCATGGTGAAAACCTGGCAATCAGGCGCCATGTGTAATGAGATCATTGCTCCATCATCTGTCACAACCTCTAGCTATGCTGTCTCTCTGCAGGTTTATCAGGTCTATCTTTGTCCTGACCCAATGTTCTGATCCAGGCCTATGATTGGTCAACATCATTCTCTTGCATACTCCGGTTTCTTGTGCATATGTTTTGGTCCTGGTCTCTATATATGTCTCTGCGATGTGCATTGGGTGCGTTCCCCTTGTCATGATCAATCACTGGAACTTAAAAAATGGAAAAATGTCCTGAAATAATCCAAAAAAATGGGAAAATGTCCTAAAATAATCCAAAAAATTTGAAAAATGTCCTGAAATAATCCAAAAAAATGGAAAAATGTCCTGAAATAATCCAAAAAAATCAAATAATGTCCTGAAAAAAATTTAAAAAAATTGAAAAATGTCTTGAACAAAATCCCTAAAAAGTCAAATAAAGTCTTGCAAAAAAATGAACACAAAAAAATTGTACACACTCGAAAAGCAAAACAAAAAAAAAAATCCTCTTGGTGCATAAGATAGATCACTGAGTATACATCCAACGACATGCAATCACACACTGTGCTTTAATGAAATCATGCATAAACAGATGAACTTTTTCAATCAAACCAGACATTCAAACTGATCACAATTGACTTCTCAAACGAATGTCAGCATCAATATGATTTGTCCTTGTCACTACTATCATGGGTCTTATACAGGGTGTGGTATGCTTGAAACCAGACTGTGTCCTATCTTAGACGGGGTACCGCATGTCCTGAAACCAGACAGCATGATCGTCCTATCAACGCTTTCAACTTTTGACAATGAAGATCAAGATGTTTGTTTGACTTGTTGGAATTAGCGAGTCTTATCATTTATTGATTTATTTTCGATCATGTTCCTATGTTGCTTGATGATGTCACTGAGTGATTTAGAGTGACCGGAATGGTTCATGGTCCCCTTTCTTTTTTGTTGTGATTGTTGTTTGTGGAATGTTTGTCACAAACTGGGGCAACTATATCATTGGGTGTCTGTGATAAGTACGTTCACTTTGTGAACGCCGCACATACCTCAACCCTTGATGTATGCACCCTAGGATGCTTCACTCATTCCTTGTGTGCGATGTGTCTATCTTTTGCAAAAAGGGTTGCATTTCAGCTTTGGCCTTCAATGCCATGATGCTATGCGTCTGTTTTGCTACATTAAATAAAGGTTCTCACCTACAAAGTGCATTACTGAAAGCAAGTTTTTCTTCGTCTCTAACTGTCCTCTGCCTCATTTCTTCTTACTAACATTTCTTTCGTCAGTTCGAATAGTCAGTTTGGTCTAGTGCTCCGATTTCCCCAAACACATATGCTGCATCCTGCATTCATTGGTTAGTACATTTGCATTAAATCAAGCATCACATCAAGAATTTTATCCATTTCATATTATAAATGCATCAAAAACACAAAAAATATATATCCATACATGTTCCACAATGGTATATAAAACCTTGCATAAGCCATCCATACATCAAAAATAACTATAAGTCATAACACATTGCATCCCATCATATCGATGCATATCATATCATATATCAAAATAATATAAATTGGACTGTCTGTCCTAAGTATGGCCCGTAGGCTGACTACATAAATGTCAAGCTACATTTGTCTCTGTCCTAAGGAGCACGTGCCTCTATCACTGGGTTCTCCCTCTGTCCTCTTCATCCCTTCCATGTCTCAAGGATGATGTCCCTCCTACCCCAGGTCTTGGCTGTGGTGGTCTCATAGGTCCACTCACCCCCATGCTGCTCACTGACCTCTGAGAGCGTGCCCTGCTCTCTATCCTTGATCGTGCCTGATATGATCCTACTCTCTGCTCTGGTGGAACTACACTCTCATTTAGTGTCCTCCAATGGTGTATCTCCTCTCCAGTCTCTACCAACATCTGTGCCATCTCACATGCACTGGCATCCCTAATCGACCCAATATGCTCAGTGACTTTCTGTTCTTCTCGTTGTGCCTGGGCTATTGTTGTATCTCGAGCCGCTGTAAGTCTAGCTATCTCTGCTCTGAACTGATCATGCTCTGTCCTCAAGATGGCATTCTGTCTCTCTAATGTTGCAATGTGATCATGCTGACTCACTATGGTAGCCCTGCACATCTCCATCTCTTCTATCCTAGCTATCTTTGGCTCTATGGGTATATCCTGCAATGATTCCTGATCGGCTGAATCTAGCTCATAATCTTCATCCTCATCATCTCCGTCCTCATCACCGCCCTCATCCTCATCACCACCCTCATCCTCCTCATCCTCATCTCTGTCCTCATCCTCTCCTGCGAGTGGGAAGTCTTCCAGTCTCCTCGGTACCGAAATATCAGGATCTGTCAATGGCACTGGCCGTTGTCGTGCAAACCATCGCTCATACTCCTCTGACGTCCCGACGTCCACCACATCTGATCTCCAATCCCACTGTCTCTACTGTAGCTATGTGAAGTCAGCATATGCTATGTGTGGCTGAATCATCCTCCCCCACTGACTCATCTCTCTATGAGATCGGGCAAAGTGTGTAGTCCCTTTAGGTACATCCTGCCTCTCTCCAAACTATCGTCTGACTCTCTCTGGCAGGTACATCTCAATCACTCTCTGGCAATTCACTGGTCGCCCAATCAGGTATCTCTCCTGTCTACAATACGATAGCTCATCACTATCACCTGACCATCCAAGGCAATCAAGATATGGCCTCCATGTGAACTCTCTCAATTTGTCTAGCTCATGTCGCCAATACAGTATGTATCCAAACGGACCCTGTCTCAGTGCTCCCCCATAGCAGTACACATATGGTCGGTGTGGTAATACTTATCTCATTGCAATCAGTCGACATATGGCTATGTGCTCAAATGCCCATACCTGTAGCAGTGTGACTCCACAGCTCAAAGTCTGCAGTCCCTGATATGCTATCTGATGCAGCTAAAAATATAGCATAGCAAGTACACATGGTCCCCATGTGTACACCATCCCCTCTGTCGCCATCTTCTCTAGCACTCTTCCCCATCCAATAGGGAATCTATGTCCTCGTCTGTCCCCTGCTAGTAGGCAAGCTATCACCACTGCTATCACCACATATCGTCAATCATACTCTGATGCCATGGTCTCCCAGCCAATCTCCCTCTCTACGATATCCAGATCATCTGTGTCACACTCAAATAATCTGCACAAAGCGTCTCTCCCTGTCACTGGGTCATACTCTATCATCTCTCCATGAATCAGAATGCGGAGGATACGCCATACATCCTCTAGTGTCACAGTCGCCTCTCCAGTCGCCAGATGGAAGGAGGAAGTCTCTGAATGCCATCGCTCTGCCAATGCGGTCAGTAGTCCTGTGTTTGCCCTAATCTCGGGCATGAATGTGATATAGTATATTCCAAGTCCTGCTAATGTATCTCTGTCCGTGCTCCTGAGTCTATGTCGTAACATGAAGCAGTCAGGTTGGTTCTCCCGTGTGATCAATGGATACTGTCGACTCTGCATCACAATTGGGGCACATTTTGTCAGTTTTAGGGTTTGCTCCTATGGGCTGCATTTCCTTGTTTCATGTCCAAATCAGGGTGTTTCTAATCTATTTTGACCTATCCTACCCTTATCCCCCCTTTTCGGATCATTTGCATGTTGTTTTTTACCAAAATTGAGTTCCCAGTGAACAACTGCGCCTGTGTGTTGTATCTTGCACCTGTGTTGCATCAACTTGCGCCTGTGTACCCTACACAAGCGCAGGATGCGCTCACACAGGCGCAGAAGTCACTTTCTGCATTCTCTGTGGGCCCCGCAATGTCCTGCAAGCAAGTCAAATTCATGAAATTGACAATATGGGTTTTTGAGATACATACCGCTGCTCCCGCGTCGTCTGGTCGTCTGTAGGTGCGCACACGTTCCCTGAGGTGATCTGCCATTGGAATGTTCGCCATCTCTCTGCAAGTGTCCTTTTCCAGAGCAACAAATCCTCCTCTTTTGCTAGTGCAAATGAGCACTTTTCACTCTCTTTGTCTCATTTATAGATCTTTGTTAGTGCATAGATGGACGTGCACCCTCTCCATCTTATGCTGGTCATGGTCTTTTGCGTCTTTAATTGCTTGTCCTTTGTGTATCCGATCCCTGATTTTCAGTCTGTTTGCTCCTATCATGTTCTATCATTCTTATCGATCAATTGGCCTCTTTTCTGGATGTTTCCGGCCAATTCCTCGAGGGGGCATGCATATGTCATTGTCTGTGGCATTTTCATTATTGTTCTTTGAAACAAGGCTTAATATCGCATTGTCTCAAAGAGGGGCAAAATGTAGACGTCTAAAACTGGTCAATGCTTGCGGAATCATACTTTAACATTTGCGCATTGCCTTATTTTAGGGTTTTTGCGTCGCATTAACATTTCTTCTATGTTACGCACTTGGTTTTTATCATTTGCGAGCATCGAGTCCTTCTGCATTCTTCATTTATCTCGCTCTCGAATTTGGTCTTGTCGACAACAATCTTCAGTCATGATTTTGGTCAATCTTATCCTGTTGCATCAATGTGCGTGCTCATTTGTTATCATTTTGGACATCGTCAATCCTAATTAGGGTTTTGTCCTCTTATCAATCTTGTCATTTTGCGATCGATTTGTCATCGATCGTTGTCCTCTTATCAATCTTGTTGTTTTGCGATCGATTTGTCATCAGTCGTTGTCCTCTTATCAATCTTGTCGTTTTGCGATCGATTTGTCATTGATCGTTGTCATTTCCAATCTTGTCGACTTGCGATCGATTTGTCATCGATCATTGTTATTTTCAATCTTGTCGACTTGAGATCGATTTGTCATTGATCGTTGTTATTTTCAATCTTGTCGTCTCACGATCAATTTGTCATCGATCGTCGTCCTTCTCAATCATGTCAATTTGGATCAATTAGTCATTGTTCCTCGTCAATTGGCGCATTTATCAATCAAATCACTTATCAGTATGAATCATTTATCAATTCAAAATCATGATCGAATCGACATCAAATCAATCTTACATCAAGACCTAATTGTCGTCCTTACATTTCTAATTTATCTTCTAGGGTTTCATGATTTATTCATTTAACCTTGTTTGTCATTTTCTCTCCATTTTCCCTCTAGGTTAAATAATTTATTTATTTATCCTAAGTCTTCTTGTCACAATTAAATATTTATTTAATTGGCTAATTAATTCCCCCTCTTTTTGTGAATTAATTAATGAATGAAAAATTATTAATTAATTCACCTATTTTTCTAATTTCGTCAATTTCTAATTTCCTAATTTCCAATTCATCATTTCTAACCTTATTTCTAATTTTCCTAATTCCTAATTTCCACCTCATTTTCTAAATTCAATTTCCACCTAATCAATTCCTCTCTAGTCTCTCCCTATTTTTGTGCTTTGGTGGAAGCATGAATTTCTCATGCGTCATACTGTTGGCATAACAAGATGTCATAAAGCTTTTAGTCCTCTAACCTTTGCATTGGCAATATGTCATAATTCATGACATAGAAGGTGTCATAACCTTCTTTCTTCAACTCAATTTTGCCATTTTTGAAATCAATTGCCTTTAATATCAATTTCATGCTAATCTTGTCCTCTCTCCAATTTGTTTATAAATTGGATGAGTTTCTTCAATCAAAAGATCTGGTCGAATCAATCACGCTTCTAGTACCCTTATGATGTCATGCTATCTTGTCAATCTTGCTTTCATCTCATGTGTATGCACTTATAGGTGAGATCCACAAAACAAAGCTATTTGAAGGAGAAAGAAGGACAATGGAGCCACATGAAGGAGACATCTGCATTTGGTTTGCTTAAATCTCATTTTGAATGTCTTGTTTTCATGTTTTCATTGAATGTTTTTAGGATTGTTATCACTGCAATTGAGTTTTCGTGATTGAACTAGTCCAATTTGTTACTTGCTTTGATGATTTCCACATTTCCTATCTACATATAGCTTCCTAAAATCCCCTACTCTTTATTTGTATATATTCTTCACAATATCACGAGATCTGTAGATTTATCAAATTATATAAATATATATAGATAGAGTTCATCATCTTCGAATGTTTCCAAGGTGACATTGGATAGTAAGAGGGCCTCTAGTGCACAATATAGTAAAAGTGTCTAGAGAAGAACCATTGTTTAAACACATTGATATTTATTTTAGGATATCTGATTTGACATGAGTGCACACCTATTAATATTTTGTCTTGTTCAATACACCTTGTAAGTTGGACTTTAATAAACTTGTTAGACTTCCTCTACCTATGAACACAATAATTGTATTTGAAATAAAGGGGTAATATTTCTAGATATATAAATTTAATATGTGCATGCACGCAATAGTGAATACCTTTAAGTGATAAACACATACATACATTGTGTCTACATATAAGTTTTGGAATTAAAATTGTTAAGGTTCAAGACATAGATGTAAAGAGAATTGGTAGTTCATAGATAGTTTAAAGAAAATTTAAACTCTGGGACTAGTATCTACCTTGGTTGCCAAAATTATATCTTCTAAATTGTTTATTTAACTTTCTTGTTCAAAACGATTATGGTACAAATCATATTTTCAATCATCATGTCCTTGCATACATCTAACAAAAATGATCAAGGCCAATATTCTTCTTTACCTATTAAAATGATCTTGATGGACAAGCGGTGGAACCTTGAGGCAATGAATAAGATCATTCTTGAGTGCACGGTCACTCAATCTCAATGGGAACACTTTATCAAGTAATGTATACTCATGAAAATAAGGGAGGCACATAACTTAACGAATTGCACATGATGTAATAGATTGCCTCTACTATCATACTTCATAAAACAAGGTCCCATACCATTTTGTGAAGGACAAATCAAAGTGTCATATGTCAAAGAATTATGGAATAATTTGGTATTTTCATCTTTTAATTGAACCTTTTTGTGTAAGTCATCCATGTATCATTTTAGATTATCAATCTTGGTGATAAGGTAGTTCACATATAAGGTGAATAATCATGCTTAGCATGTCACCTATTCATATGTGTATGTATCATGTTATATAAAAATGGCAGAGAATGTGAAAATATGTATCATCAACTATTGATGCCTTATTTCACATATTTCAAGAAATAATTGTACAATATATAAGCATAATTTTGTATGTCTAGAGCATTTGCATTATGATTTGCAAAAGGTTTTGTCACAACCCTCCTTTTTCACTTTTTGATTTAAATACAATTCTATTATATTTTTGGTTAAGCTATTTAAATGATTGAATAAATGTTATAAAAGAATAAAATGAATACACACACACACACACTTGGAGAATATAATTCAAAAGGCATTATTTTTATCTATTTATTTTCCACTCCCAATTATGGCACATTTTGTAGGAAGAATAAGAAGCTTCAAGAGGAATCTCCACCACGTTGCATGTAACTCCCCCACTAAGTTTAATCAATTTGCATGAGTCCAATATTGGAAAAGAATCTCCTTTTTAATTAAATTTTCTAGATAGTGGAATGGAGGGATTTTCTTATAAATGATATGCAAGTTTCAAAGAAGGGAGTTGATTATGTTTTGAAGAAAATTTCCAAAGTTTTTTCTTTGGTAGTCTCATTTTTCATTGCAGGATTTTTAAGTTGTTGTTTGAAAGGTTTCTCTCAAGTTGCAAAGGAGGATCAAAAGGATAGCTAGAGGATTCAACATCAAGCTTCGATAAGCCAAGTTCTCTTCTTGTTATTTCACATTCACATATGAGAAATGGTATTATCCAAAGATAGTTTCTAATCCTCCCTTATTTTAAATCTTTTTATTTAGGAATAAATATTGGTAAAATACTTTCTCATAATGCATATAAAGGATAGCATTATTATTTATTTTATTTTTCCTAGAAAATATACACGTAATCTTGCTTTTTGTTTTTCCAAAGATTTTTAGATCTGTGCAAAAATCATATTTCCTTTATTTTTAAATCTCTTTTTCTGAGATTAAAACTCTTCCCTGTGTGATTTGAATCTTATTCTTTATTTCTTCCCTCTAATTCATTTCTCTGGTTCTTCGAATGGAAATTTGAATCTCATTCTTCAAATAAATCTCATTGTGAATACTAGTTAAATAAATCTCTCTATGGATATTAGTTGAAAAAATATCTCTGTGAATATTAGTTGAATAAAATCTCTTTGTGGATATTAGTTGAATAACATCTCTTTGTGAATATTAGTTGAATAAACTATCTCCCTGTGAATACTGGAAATAAACTCTAGCTCTCCCTGTTAATGCAGAAAATAAATTCTTTCCCTGTGAATGCTGGAATAAACTCTCTCTCTCTCTCTCTCTCTCTCTCTCTCTCTCTCTCTCTCTCTCTCTCTCTCTCTCTCTCTCTCTCTCTCTCTCTCTCTCTCTCTCTCTCTCTCTCTCTCTCTCTCTCTCTCTCTCTCTGTAAATATTGATCTCCTGTTTACTGTAAAATCAATTTTAAAGCAATTATCTACCTTTGTGATATCTTGATTTCTATTCTATTCTTGTTCCTATTTTCATAAATACTCTTTTATTATATACCTTTAAATAAATGTAAACCATATATATATATATATATATATGGTTTACATTTATTTAAAGGTATATATATATATATATATATATATATATATATATATATATATATATATATATATATATATATATATATATATATATATATATTCACCACTGCGGGCCTGCTTCCGTAGACCCACAGTGGTGATGGGACCCATGGGTCCCACTCCCACTTGCTCCCCTTTCTTTATTTTCAAAAAAAATGCCACTATAAATTCAGACATTGTTAAATTCTTTTTTTAAGTTAATAAAAAAAATTTAGGTAATTTTCGAAAAACATTTATTTTTAGCAACTTTTCCAATTGTAATTTAAATTGTATAATTGCCCTTAGAAAAATTTATAATAATTAAATTTCTTTTTGCAATTTTCAAATTGTAAGTTAAAATTGTATTAAATTTTATAATTGGAATTTTATTAAAAACTACTTAAAATTCATTGGGTTATTTAGTTGGTATTTGGACTCATTAAAAGCAATTATCGTATGCTAAATGTCTAAACTAATCACTATTTTTGGAACCTATGACCATAATTAATTATTCCCGTGATAGGAATCATGCATTGCTTAAATCTTGCATGCAAGTTACACTTTGAATTATTAATAGGCAAGTTTCATAATTATCATTTTTATGCAAGTTATATTTCAAGTTTTGAATAATAAATAATGCTAGTTATGGTTTTTATTCCGTGTAATTCATCAAGTAGTTATTTCAATTAATTGAGCTTTGCATATGCATTCAATTCATAATTATTTTCCAAGCATGATGTTTATCATAAGTTAGAAATTAAATAAAGGAAGTTGGAAAACCAAAACCTAGCAGCGTTCAGTATATACAGTGCCTCTGGGTCACGCTTACGGGTAATGCCGTCATGTTGAACTACTACACTTAACACCTATTAAAGTTGCATCAATGACGTCTGTGGCATTGTCCCTATAAATCGTCGGGGAGTAATAAGGGACACTTGGAAGTTAAAATCCAAGGGGCGGGTAATCCCCCTTGGATCGATAATTTAATAAGATAATTCTAAAACGATCTTTCATCTGCTGAGTTAAACTATAGTAAACCCCTTATAGGGATGATGAGTGAAATGCTTTTATGAAATCGATTTAATCTCGAAGAATTGTTGTCGATTGATAATTGGACAAGGGTGACGCTTATGATAAGAATTAGGATCTAGTGTTTTAGGCCACAAGCAATAGGCCATCTTGAGCCTTTGCTTAAGCGCTACCACCGTGGGTAGCAACCACAGAGAAACTGTCTGGGACATTGACCCTAGAAAGGGTTGCGTACCCACTAATCAGTTTACATCAAACCATAGAGTAGAAAATAGAACTACATATTCTACGCCTTGATCTCGTGCCGAAATGGGTATGTAGGTAGTCTTGGGACGGAGTTGTCCCTAGTACTCAGGCATTCGTGGGTGGGGTCTAGGCTTGGTAAGAAGAAGGGTTGAATAGAATCCTAATTTGAAGGATAAGTATAAAAAGGGAAAAAGTAAATCAATGCATACTCGGAAGGAATCCCGTATGGATTCGCTTGACTTCCCGAGGCTTTAAGCCAAATTCCGAGGTAGAACTCAAGTTTGTATTATGTAATTTAATTACTCCTAAGGACGGCGACCTCAGTGCACTTCTATTAGAAGAGTGTAGTACTTAGTGAGTGGCTCAGGACCCGAATGGTCCCGATGAGTCTAAGTCTCTGGCCAGAGCACCTATCCTGATTGGATAGATGCCTACCCCGTATGGGTAGATGCCTATCCCGTATTGGATAGATGGAATCTTATGTCCCGTATGGACAAATGCCTAACTCGTATGGTTAGATGCTCATCCCAGATGGATGAATGCCTAATCCAAATGGATGGATGCCCAGAGTATGCGATTGAATCAAACACAATGATTAAATTAAACACACAAAAAAAAAGAATGGTCAAATTTGTTGAGTTAATTATGGTGGGTTATTACAGGTTTGTCACAATTACTAATATATATGCATCATTTACAGGCATGAATAGATGCAAAATAGGGTTGCTATTATAAAATGCTATATCATAATGATGAATAGAAAAATAAATGGGATCCACTAAGAAAAGGAAATCACAAGGGTAGAATGATAGTCACAAGTAGTTTACATATCCTAGGGATAATATATAAATAATAAATGAATTCATATGACAATGCATGAAAGGATATATCTAGAAGGAAACACATGAATGCAACCATTATTTATCTTTATTAATCAAAGTATCACTGAAGGTGTGTATTGTAGGACTGTTATCATATATAGAAGCATAGTGTGAAGATAGGAATTGTCTAGCATTTTATTTTACATCTTAATCGCCACCATATGGTTCTATCACGTAAATATGTAAAAAATATGTGTACTTCAAATAAAATCACCATGAAATAAGGGTTCATCAACTTCATCATAAAAATATAAAGAAGAATCATTGTGGTCATCACTAAACATACTGGTATCAATAAACCATGGGTTGTAAGATAGGGAACAAAGATCATCATGAACTACATGGGGAACATATACATTGTACAACACCTTTTCATAGATTGAATAGAGATATTAATAATAGTGGAAGTGATTCTTATCTATAGAAGTTGATGATACAACCACATGCGCCATCAATCTCCATCATAGGTCTGGTAAAAAAATTCCGACACAGGCCTTTTATTTTAAAAAAGAAATTGTGCAAAACACATCATTTAAAAGGAAGGTCATTTAAAAAAAAATGGACACTTTTTCACAAACTGTGTCAAGTCTGTATAGACCTACGCAACCCAACATCTCCTCGTACCTTCAGCCTGCATCACTGACTTTTAAGGGAAATACTAAAATTAGCAGACCCCTTGATTTTTAGAGACACACTAAATTTGGTAGCACTTAGAATAATCTATATGGCATATTTTAAGGAATCTTCTTTTTTGGTAGGCAAGTTATTTTTAGGTGGATCGAGAATATTCTCATAGTATTCTATTGATGCTTGCATATGAACTGCACATGCAAGCCCCCTCAAGCCCTAATCCATGAAGAAGCAAATATTGTGTTTTGATACCATATAAAAGTTGATGATTCATCCACATGAGCCAAGAATCGTTTGCAAGCAAAATGCATGTCACACAAAAGAGATCAAGTAAAGATAATTTGCTCCATAATAACCTAAGAATTTTGTATTATTGCACACAAGAATATTGGAGATACAATTACAATGAATGAATGAATCCTTATCAAAAGATGAATGAAACCCTAGATACAAAACCCTAATGCTAGATTAAATTAGCTAGCGCCAAGTGTAGCTATAATAATGACTTAGATAACTGAAGCTATTATTGGCTTGAATTATTAAAAGGAAAAAGAACCCAAGTTTAGCTTAAGTGAAAAAGTAATTAAAGGACCTAATTATTTAATAATTACATAAAGTGTCCTAAAAACCCCAACATTATCATGGGTTGAAAAAGCTAGTGAATGTTATGTGGAATTCAACATTTAACTCTATTAAGAGTTGGGGTAAGGATTAGATTTTAGAGAGATTAATAAGAAAATCAGAAATGGCATAAGGTCAATTAAACTATAACTAGTGACAATTTCATTCAAGCCAAGATAGTGCAAATAAAATAGACCCCGAAGAGTTGAGTGATGCAAAGTTATATATCAAAATATTTTTAGGGATTCAGATTGACCTTTTATACTCATAGTATTAGAGTGTTCTATTAATATTGTTGATGCTTATCTAATAAAATTAATGGATTAAGCCCTAAACTAAATGTACATATAGCCTTGCTAAAAAAGAAAATCCAAGGTTACACAATCACAAGACAAATCTAGAAGTTGAAAATGTAATTTTAAAACAAATATTGATCTAAGTGAGAAGGTGTACATGTTGGTGAACAATAGGTTGAATAAGAGGGTGTAAAGGATGAAGAAGTTTTAGAAAGTTCAAAGGGAGAATGGTAGGAACCTCTTATTACACCCTTGAGAAACTTGAAAAAGCATCAAAAATCAATTGACCAAGTATAGCCAACTAGAGTTTTATTGTGTATTTATTTTATTGTGTACTAATGATAAAGATAAATTTGTGAAGGAAGCTCTTTCTTTTAAGGAGCATGAGTCTTGGATCAAAGCCATGCAAGAGGAGATTATGGCCTTGGGTAGATTTACGTATCATGAAATTTAGTCTCCATTTTAAATTTCCACAAAGAATAAATTATTGTTGAATGGCAAGAAGTGCAAATATGCTAAACCTTGTTTAGTGTACCTTAGTCTCATGGGGGGTGATAAAGAGATAAATATTGGTTCATATAAGGTTGAAGTCATTATTAATTTCCCAATTCCTAGTTACTATGAGTGAGATTGAGAGCTTTGCAGGTGCAACATAGCACCTCAAAAAATTCATGGAAAGCTTCTCATATATATTGTTGTCTTGTTATATAAGGTTATGGGCTACAATGGAAAAAAAATCCAGTGGGGCAATAAATATTAGGAAGAATTTGAGGAGTTGAAAATAAAATCAATATATCCTCAATCCTAACTTGCAAGCAACCTTTGAGATGGAGGAATATATCAATGATTATGGAATGGGTGTAGAGTTTTTGTACGTAGGTAGGCTTGCGTGTGATCACAATTCATAAATGTTCACAAAGATCATATTAAGTTGCAACACCAATGATAGAGTTATATGCTATATGTATATAGAATATTATGATCGTAAATTCAACAAGGTATATTAGACAATTTCAGGGTTCTCAAATACGTTTTTATCAATTCACTTCAATTTTTATAGGGTTTTGGATATATGCAGGTCTTTGTTGCATATGCTTGGCATGCTTTGATTAGGGTTTGTTCTTACATAGTGAAATAACTTTGTCATTGTTCCATGGTTGTCTAAAATATACAAAATGAGGAGGTATCTAAAGCAATAATATAACAAGCATGCATTATTTTACATCTCATGTGCCAAAAATAACTAGGTATAAACAAAAACCACCAACCTGGGTGCTAACATAGCATTTGCTTGAAGGCATATGGAGTTGATGTAGTGGCATAGGTGGTGGCTAGGGTCTTAGGTGTGAAAAATACTCTTTCCTTTTGTCATTGTTGATTGTCTCCAAGTCTCACTATAGCTCAAAATGATAAAATAGTTGTCATTTTGAGCTTATAAACTTTTTCAAATAAATAAAATAAAATAAAATAATGCCTTTGCTTGAAGGCCACCTTCAATCAAAGGCATTATTTTATTAATAAAAATATAAAATTTCACCTTCATTTGAAGGCTACATGGATAGTATATTGAAGCAAATGGGGTCCTTCGAAAGAAGGTACTATCTTTGAATGAAGGGTACAAAAGGACCTTTGTTTGAAGGTGTTTGTCAAATTATTTTTGGCCACATATAATTTTTTGTTCGTCACGGGTTTGTAACCCATTATTGTGGATTCATTCTACATCCTTTCATATTGGTGAAATTTATATATCCATGCCATTTTCTATTTAATTTTGTGTTTATTTTAGGGGAATTCTTTGCTACATATGCATATACCAAATGGTGTATTTTGTGTGAAGTTGGGTTTCTTTCTCTATGGGTATCCATATATTTTCACATCCCTATACATTTTCCCTATATATCCATCCATCACACCTATGCATACATGTACTTCCATATACTCATTATGCATTGTAATCTAAATCCTTTCATGTTCTTGGACTAGTTCACAATTGTGGGGACATACTCACAATTGTTGGCTCATCTTGTCTAAATTTAATTTTTTAAATTCAAAATTGACTAATTCCTACCTTCACTATTCTTTCCTAAGTCTAAATAAACATACGTTACTATCTCCTTGCAATTAAAAGCATTAAGTGCATTAATTGAACATAGACAAGAAAGAACCATTAAGGAATCTCCTAATCATCAATCATTATTTATCATTAAAATTGCCTAGAGTATATCAAGTTTCTTACTAGACCTTTCTTATAGGATTTTGTACTTATATTACAAGTTCTCATGAATGAATCTACACCTTACACATTTGGGTGTTACAATCCCAACAAAAGAAATACACAACATCAAAACTTTTGGTCACTCATAACTACAATCCAAGTATCCACCTCAATATGATGTTCAATATATATCATATTTGGAAATGACTCGACATTTATATCAAAATCCACTTTGGGCTACTTATAAATTTTTTTTATCCTTTTTTTTGTATTAAATATAGAGTAAAATATCAAATACACTATCTAGATAGGGATTTGATTCTCAGACTACTGTTAACAATTATAGACTACTTGAACATATTGTACATGATTGACTCAATAGATTACCACCCCAACAACAAAATGGGATCTATACAAAATGATACACTACTGCTTTCTATACAAAATGATATACAAAATGGTATACAAAGTGGTCTATACACTAAGACATGTTATATATCAAACTTGTATACTTTAAGATATTTAAAAAATCTACAAAGGAAAAATACATCAATTGTCGACCTAGGAGGTCCATCCTAGGGGGACATCTATCCAGATAACAATCCTATTCCAAGGGATCACTCTAACTTCTGCTAACTAGGCCTAATACTGGCGCTCCATTTTGTTCTCTTTATTGATCTCATGCATCGAAGGCTTCTAGAGTGTTGACAAAGGGAGATCTCTCTATGTTGAACTTGGACCAGGTATAGCCACGAGACAACTCCGACATGCACATTGTAGTTTTCTCTTCTATGAATCTCTCAATTTTTTTGACTACAAGCCTCATAACAATAGAAAATTGCACATCAACGTTGTGAAATATGAGTCTCCTTAGAGACTTAGTAAGCAACCTATCCTTAGTCTAATATCTAGCTTCATTCCTAAACTTCCATATAATCTAGAGAATCTCACAAGATAAGAAAGACCATAAGTGATTACTGTCCTTTTTAATTCCTTTAATGTACCCATAGAGAACATCATAATGAGTGAAACCATTATAGAAATTAATACCAAACATGTTCCAGATTTCCTTAGCATTTTCATCCTTTTCAATTTTCAAATGTAAAAAATAATTAGAATCACATTTATTAATTCTTGAATGGGATTTTTTTAGGAGGATTCAATGAAATAAAATTGTTTTCTATTGTCTTACTTAAAATAAATGCCCACAATCACAAATCAATAATAATATCTTTTGAATCAAAACAAGATTCACTAAAATAGCTCAAATAGCTAGATGATATAAGGTATATATTTATTACCATGAGCTTCGAATGGATGCATATTATTTTTTCGATCATTTTAGGCAATTTATAATCAATCAACAAGTTATTTATGTATTCAATTTGTTTGAATCTTAAATTATATTTTCTTATTTTAATTTAAGTTAGTTTAGATAAACCTTTTTTTTGTCAGTAAATTGCGGACATGGGGTCCACTCCCACATAAATGTATCAATAATAAAATTTGCATCAACCCTTAAATAAGGGTGACTCAATGTCATAGATATCTTCATAATGTTTCCTTTACTTTGATGATATTAACATCATATGATGCTTGAGTTTTAAAGGGGGGTACTTCTTCTACTTTCATCCATTCATGATTTGACTGAGGATAGAAGCCTAGGTCGTGATTGATTTTTCCTTTTGAATTATCTTCATTACCAACAACCATAGAATTTTCTAGTGACTTTGGAGAGACTCTAAGATCTAAAGTCTTCATAATTGTTGATAATTGTTTACCTTTACCTTTTGGGTAATTCTTTATGCCACTAGGAACAATAGGTTTGGAAGACACCAGAGACATAAGAGAGCCATCTAAATCATAAGAGAGAGCTATCATCTACTTTGTAGCATCCATATTTTGAAGTGAACATGGTTGGAATTTTGTACATCTATCATAAATATTTTCTCCTTTCTTATATCTTCATTTGTGTGTGGACCATTTCCTAGCATAGGGTTCTTATTAATCGAATTCATCACCTACAAGGATGGTGTCTACAAGATCAAAGGAGAATTGGGCAATGGATGAAGCACCTTCATAGAGTTCACAAGAGAAGCATACACAATGTAATGCTAAGTAAGATAATTGATCCACCAAGACCCAAAATAGTTAGTATTTGGCTTTATCTTGGAACAATTAGTAGTAGTGTAACCTGTTTCAATACACCTTCAACAGTGAATGGAAACACCTTCATAGTCCAATGCTCATGTCTAGTAGTGATCAACAATTTTGAAGGTGATTTTAGTTGGGAGATCTCTTGAAATGTTCATTCCAATAAGAATGTAGACAAAAGTTGTGTGGGTGAAATCATAAGTATTAGTATCTATTAACATAAAAACACCCAAAGAATTGTCAATGACTTCAAAAGAAGAATTGAACCAATTTTGTAACAAAAGGTCCATGAGACAGACTCAAATGGGTTTCACTCTAAATGATTCAATCAAAGGATAGAAGGCAATGTATCGAGCTTTGAGAAATAACATATGTTGTCCCCACATTCAATGCTCACATAGAATAAACCTACTATGTGCATAAGGACAAACTTACAAATTTATTTTCAGAAGAGGTTTCCATGCATCAGTAATCCATTTGTGCATATCCAAGAATCTAGGATAGAAATGATTAAATTTCCCAATTAATCCATTAGCGGTGAAAAATCACTCAGTATCAATTATTTCATTTTTCACTCCTTTGTGAACACAAGGACAAAGAGTGGAGACATGTTTGAGTACTTTAATCAATTTTGAGTTGTTCTTGGCTTGACTTCTGCTTGGGCTTTTGTTGGGTGTTTAGGGTGAGAATCCAAAGAAGGGGAATTTGCACCAGATTTAGGGTTCATAGGGGCCACAATATATTGAATAAGGGACCCCAAGTCGTCCCAAACCCCACCACAATGTCCTTAAATTCATGGTACAATTTGCAAGAGAAGTAGAGAGTTTTGTAGGTAAAAAACCATCTAATACTAGTAGCGGAGGGGGCGGAGGGTCCACCATTTGAACACAAAAGGTCTGAGCATAAGAGACCTATAGAGGCAAAGTTGTACAATTTTTAAAAGCCGCTATGTAGTTTAGATAGACAATTCTATTAGTTCTTTTCTTAGCAATTTTTATCAAGTAATTATTATAATACAAATTTCAATTAATAGAAATTAATAATTTTTTATTTAAAATATACATTGAATAGGTTTTAGAACTATTTTTTATAAATAAATATTGAATAAATTTTAGTTGATTGTAAAATGTATTATGAAAATCATGTTAAACATAAATAACCTCTAGAAAAAATTGCACACAACCATAAACCTTCTTAGAGTATGATGTTTTAAACATTAAGTTATAAGGTATTATAAAAATATTTCAAGAATAGGCATTTGAAATTTAGAGTGAATGTCAATGGTTCTTTGGTCTCTTGGTGATTTTGAATCGTTTGGTCTCTTGGTAAAGTTGAATGGTTTCAAAAGAGCCAATCAATTCTTGGCTCTATTGCAAAGGGGTTCTCTCCCTTTAAACCTCAATTGAAATAACAACAAACACACAAGAAATTCGATTTCAAAATATACAAGACATAACATAGAATTTTGATTAAAAAATAAATAAGTTGATTACAATCTCTAAGCCTATTGGTTTTATATATCTAATACTCAAAAAGCTTATTACAAAGCCTTTATAGCCCGCAAGAACAAACTACCACAAAAAATACAATCTCAAATTAGATTTCTCCTTCTTTCCTTTCTTCTACACCTTCAAACCCCTAAAAAATCTAATTTTGAAAATGGAAGGATGAAAGTTGAAGTTGCTAAACTCCACTGGGGTCACCTCAAACTGTGGTTTGGTAACCCCAAGCTAAAAATCATGCTAAAACCAAGTGGCAAGCCTCTTTTCCATTTAGAAATTACATTAAATATCAATAGATGCATTTCCAACTCCACTTCCAGATCTACTAATAATATTAGTCAACTAGGCCATCCACTACACTCAACAGGATCCCCAAATTTAAAACTAACCAATAACTCATTATTGGCATCCACTTTGAATTGGTATCATTTACGAGGGAAATTATGAGTGGTAAAAATGTTAACTCCAAAAAGATAAAGCCCAAAAGGGTATATACCAAGTTTGAACTAGAATGTGCTAAATTCAAATTTGATCCACTTAGTCAAAATTGCCTCCAAAACTATGACCACAAATTTTTAATAAAATATTGGCCTTTTATTAATTTTTTTTCCTCCTACAACATTATTCAACAACACCTATGACAAATTAAATCAACATATTTTTGGTTGATGAGGATAGACCCTTTGACCATGGATGCTCCTGCATTAGACACCCAAGGTAGATTGAAATGTTCCATGTGTGAAACTCATAAACATTTATAGATTCCATATTTGTCCTTGATCCATCTCTCTATCTTATCTACTTAAATATTCTTCCCCACTTTTATTTGCAATTTGATATCTCTTCCATCTTTCATTCTTTCTTTCTCTCTCCATCTTTTCATATAATCCAAGTCCCACCTATATGCACTATGAAATTCTGAAAAATCGTAAGCATCAATTTCCTCCTCTTCATTAAAATAAAAGAATTCACGTATTACCTCTTTCTCTATTATTGTTACAACAATTTGTTCATTCTTTTCTGCAACATTGTGTTCCTCTTTCTCCATGTCTTCTAAAATACAATTTTTAGTTGCATACTCCTCCTTTGTTTTTAGACCAATGTTAGCAAAATAAACAAGAGATTCATCTTTCCCATCCTATGACAAACTATCAGTCATAAGATATTTATTTTCACCAATCTCTTTATCAACATAAGAGGTCATCAAACAACTCAACCTTCACTTGCTCATAAATATTCCTCACTTTTAATTGTACCTTCAACTTCCAATACATTTATTTATGCTATGTCCTCTTCTATGCCAATCTTATCATTCTCAAGTAAATCAACTTCAACATTTTTTTTGCAATAATAAGATTTTACCTCTTCTTATTACACTAGAACTTTCACTCTCATGAATGGAATCAACACTATGACAACTTGTATTAGCAAATCACTATCTTTGTCTTCATCCCCTTTCACTAATTGTTTAACTCCATTAACTAGACAATTTTTCAGTTTGATAACAAATCTTTCCTTCTTCCTTACTCAAGGGCTTTAACTTGTGATGAACTTCATCCTTTGTCAAGGTATATGTGTTTGCATACCCATGATGTACTGCATACCTGCCAAATTGCAATGGTATTCTCAATTACATGTGACAAACATCCATAGACATCATATCACATCAAACTTCATCATGATAATTTCCAATTTTTAATTTAACCAAACATTGTTCTTTAATAAAAACGTTACGATCATCTTGCAACCAATATGGTTGCGGGTGTTTTCTCCTTTCTATTTGCAATTTACTTACCATTTTTCCATATACAAGGTTGTTTATACTTCCACCATCAATAATAACATTACATACCTTACCTTCATACTTACATCTTGTTCTAAATAAACTTTTCCTTTGAGTTGATTTGTTTCCTTCATTCATCAGGGCTCTTCTTGTAACAAGTACTTCTTCATTTTATGCATCTTCGAAATATGATAACTTAGCATCTTCATCAACATGTGCAACTCAAGCATTGGCTTCTGGTCTTCTATTTGTCTTTCCCTATTATGTACACTTGTAAGCTCTATGTCCTTCTTCTCTACATCTGAAACAAGTGATTTTATAATTCCCTCTTCTAGATCCTTTACCGGGTCTTCCTCTTCCTTTTTTTATTTTGATCACGGGGATGATTTGAATCATCAAATTTTTTAGTTTTGTTGATCCTAAATTTCTCATTATTTTGATTTCTTGATTTTAAACTTCATTTTTCTTTGCATACGATCTACCTCTTCCCTTTTGTTTTCTTTCAAATTTATTTTTCAACTTTTCTTCAACCTGTAATGCAAATTGATATGCATCTTCCATAGTCTAAATTCTGATCAAACTCAATTCCTCTTGAATACTCAGTCTCAATCCATTAATATATTGTGCTACCTTCTCCTTACTAACCTAAGAATACCCTATTCAGATCAAAACTTTATGAAATTATTTAATGTACTCCTTCATAGATCTTCTTCCTTGTTTTAGACTTTTCATTTTCTATAACAAATCAAGTTCATAATCTATAGGAATGAATTGTCTTTTCATATTTTCTACCATCCTATCCAACCTGGTGATCTTCTCCTTTCCTCTCTACCTCTTTATAGCTACATTTATTTCCACCAAACAATTGCATGTCCTTTCAACTTTGTCTTTGCAAATCTTACTCTCTGTAGGTCTTCAACTTCCTTAAATTCAAAGAATTCTTCCCTATCATTTATCCAATCTATGAGTTCTTCTAGATTTAGATTCTCACAACATGTTGAGACTTCAATCTTAGTCCCATTTTCAATCCTTTAAAGTTCAACCAATAATGGATTATTTGCAACCGTTTCTACAACATTTTGTCCATGACTTGACCAACTAGAAGTGTCTAAAGATTCATCTTCACTCTTAGGTTCTCTTCTTCTTTGTTCAATACCTCTATGCAACTCTTCTTGTAATGTATTTACTTGCCTTCTAAGGGTTCTTAAATCATCGCCATGAACAATATCAAGAGGGTTTCCACCTCCACCTCTATCTATTAGGGCTCTTCTTGGAGGCATAATTCTCAACACCCACAACTCACAAGTCCTAGTGCAAATTGTCTCTCTTCAATGGTTTGTTCACACAATCATGATTACCTTCTCTAAAAACACTAATGCAAAGGGATTCTCTTCATTCAAACCTCCATTAAAATAATCAACAATCACACAAGAAATTTAATCTCAAATTATGCAAGACAAAACATAGAGTTTTGTTTGAAAAACAAAAAACATAATTTGATTGCAATCTATGAGCCTACTGTCTTCACATCTAATACATGAAAATTTAATCACAAAGTCTTCATAACTTGTAAGAAGAAAATACCACGACAAATATCATCTCAAGTATGATTTCTCCTTCCTACCTTCTACACCTCCAAAGACCTTAAAATTTTAAGTCTGGAAATGAAAGAATGAAAGTTGAAGTTGCTAAACTCGACCTAGGTCACCTCAAATTAGGTTTGGTAACCTTGAGGTCAAAATCACACCAAAACCAAGAGGTAAGCCTCTATGCCAGTTCTAAATTGCATTAAATACCTATATATGCATTTCCAACTCCTCCTCCAAACCTGCCAATAATATCATTCAACTATGAAAGGCACACAATATAGTGAGAGGGGGTGGGGTGAATTAGTATATCCCAATTTCAAATTAGTCTAACATTAATTCTCATTAATAGCTTTTCTAAACATGAATCCTAAACATCACATAAACAATCTTCTTAAATATTTAGCAATCAAACATCACATAAGCACACACATCCACACAATGAACACCGTATATACATAAAAGCCCAAGATGGAAAAAATGACAATGAGGATAGCTACTTGGATCTACTGCCCAAATCTAACCTCACAAATAAATAATGAATCACTTACAATATGAACTAGGCACCAACCTATTGGAGACACCAGTCCCCTATTGTGTTTGTAGGCACCAATCCATCGAAGACATCAATCCCCAACACTAAAGATTTGAGCACCAACTCATTAGGTAAGACACCAATCTTGCCAAAATACAAAGGTATGATTTGTAGATCTTCAGGATTGATAACACAACTTTTTATCGATCTCATCAACCTTCAAACACTCTCCCACACAACATACAATCTTCCGATAATTGCACACAATGATTGGAATGCAACTCAAATCACTTCAAATTTGATACTTATATTGAAACCGTAATTGCATAGCATTCCAACAACTCAATCTACATAAGACAAATCCTAAATCACTATATATGAATTGCATTTACACTTACATTCATGTGTCGACCTAGAACATATAAATAGTATGTACAAGTTGGTCACACAAGAGCTCCTTAACTAAAGATGCAATAGGCTAGGTCCAAAAGCCCACAAGATACACTTGAAAAAAGAACATGCTACACAATTCCCAATGTAGCCCTATCTAGTCCCAAAGGTCATTCACAGGCTACCTCCGTACAAGCACACACTACACACCTTTGCCACAATGAACCAAAACAACAACCTAGTTAATTAATTAACACAATGACAAATCTATCACTTCAAACTTTTTGTTTGATAAACATTAATTCCAAAAATTCCGGAAGAGGATAAAACATGTGTAGACTTACTCGCCTTTCAAACTGCATAACATAACTCACAATCATGAAGAAATGCATATCATAAAAAGTTGCCAGAAGAAGTTCATCATCTGGGTAACTTACCTCAAACATTCCAAACATACTTTCAGATCACTTTAACTAACATAAATAGATACAATATGATACTACAAGCATTCCTCAACAGATTTCATCACCATAGCTAGCCACAATACTTTCTCAACTCAAAATGCTCTAATATGACATGACAATATTATACATTCTTCAATCCTTTCAGATGTCGCATTGACAAAACTGACTAACACAACTAACACTCTTCTAATATCAAAGACAACACTTCTTTGAAATCAGTGACAACATATGTTCAACAAACTAGGCGACCCACTCCACTCAATAGGACCCCCAAATGAGAAACTAACCAATAACTCATTCTTGGCATCCATTTTGAATTACTATCATTTAGGAGGGAAGTTATGAGTGTTCAAACTAGTAACTCCCAAAAGATCACATCCTAAAAGATATATTCCAAGTTTGAACTAGAATATATGCTAAATTCAAATTTGATTTACCTAGTCAAACTTGCCTAAAAAACTATTACCACAAATATTTAATAAAATATTATCCTTATATTACATATTTATTCCTCCTACAACATTATTCAACAACGCCTAAATGAAATTAAATTCAACATATTTTTGGTTGACAAGGATAGCCCCTTTGACCATAGTTGCTCCTGCATTAGGTTCTCCATCAAAGAGGTTTAGATTGTAACTCATGCTCCCATATTAAATAGCCAGACAATTTTAAATTTAATTTAAAACCCTTAAAATATATATTTTTCAAAATAGCCTATATATATATATATACAAACAAATTGCTTGACCAAAGCAATTGATAGCCGAATTTAATTCCCTTTTCAAAATTAATACCAAAAAGTTAAATAGAATACCTTTTCTATAGAAATGTTAAAAGAGATTTTCTTTTCTTTTAATATCTGTACCATGCTTGTATTTGAAGACGAACAGCAAAAATAGGAGAAATGGCAGTAAAATTGTCAGCAAGAGGTCTTCCCTTTGTGCTGCGAGCGATAGGCAACAGCTCAAACGCTAAATCTTGGCCGTCTCTCAGGTTCCATTATTGTCATTACTTCCATCTTTATTCCAAAAGGTGAAAAAAAAAATCAAACCTATTTTCAATCTCTGATAAATTTGCAGGCGCGCATTTTCCATTTACGACCAGATCAATGTATTGCCTGGCGTCCCGAAGGACCTGATTCGCATCGAAGGGTCAGCTTCACTTACTGTTTTATCTATTCATTTACATTTTATCTTTCATTCTAAAAACTATTTCCAACGAAGCTGAAACCTTTGTTCATTGCTCTTTTTCAACTGAACTATTTGCGGGAACTGTTAATAATAATATTTTAATATAAGCTAAAAGAATCGCTTAGCCAATTTGCACCCTTATAGTAAGATTTGATTCCTAGCAAAGACGTAATTAGAATGTTTGCAATTGGGTTCGAATGGTAAGCTGGGCGTTGGTCCTTGCCACGATTTGATATCATGGCTCGAGGAATTTCAATCTACAGTTTCATCCTTAAATTAAGGAACAAGGTGAGCTTGAACAATTTTAAATACATTATTCATCGAACTCTTCATTGTGGCTTGAGATAAATTATAGAATGAGAGCGTGCATTGGTTATTATGATTATTAGGCCAAATGAAATGAAAAACAATGAAAATTGAAACAGAAGGAGAAGTTAATATACTCTCACGACCCTTGGTCTAGAGGGAACAGATGTCAACAGCTTTCCATAATGCTATCGCTAAAGGCAAAGGGAGTTTGCTAGGTTCCCATTACGAAAGACATCAATTTTGTCTATGAGAACCTGTTGGAGATGTCTACAAGAGAATTATTTATCCATTTACCTATATGTTCATATGTGTCTACATATTCTATCCCATCTATATTTGACATTGTTCCCTCTCTGTTAAGTGTACAGTCCAATTTCAAGTAAAAGAAATACAAAGCCAAGGTGATCTATCTAACAACAAGGTTTGGAACTTTGGGTTCTCTAGAAGATTGCCTTCCCAAAGGAAAATGCTTGAATGCAGATTAGTGTATGGAGTAATAGTGTTCTGTAAAAAACGTTGAAAAAAGGGAAAAACTTTTGGTCCCCGTTTTTCTTTAGTTGATTAAGAATATTGGATATTGTCTCCCATACTTGGTCGTTCTTTAGTTTTCGCTTATAGTATTACAAAGCTTTAGTTAACAACATATTGTGATCTAGCTGTCCATTATGCTTCAGATAGACCACATAAAAAATAAGGAATTGTAAAAACTAAGGAATTGTAAGGAGATGGGTTTATTTGGTTTCAAGAATAGTTTGGAAATTTGGATCCAGCATGGACTTAGTGAACCCAAAATTTGATTCAGACTTGATAGTCAATAAAAATAAAAGAAAACATAATTAATTTGAAAAAAGAAACTAATGTATTTAGGGAACACACAAGTCTATTCTGATCATCAATTTCTCATAATTCAAACATTACATAAGTCATATGATCCTCAAAATAATAAATGACATAGTTCCATAGAGTCAATAGGGGTAAAATGGGCTTAGATTTGGGGAGAACATAGGAATAGTCACAGGTGGGAATCTAGGGGTGGAGCCCCTAGCAGGCTTGACGGGTAGTGCCTCTTACAAGGGTTTGGGGGTGGTGCCCCAAGTGGGGTTGAGGAGTAGTGCCTGCTCTTTGGGTCTATGGACAATGCCACTTGCGGGGTCCAAAATTAGATCCGTGGTGCATTCCCTGTCATGGTACAAGGTAGGTTTGAGGGGCATTACCTACCACCAAGACCAAATCAATGCATTTGAGATCAAACAAACCTTCATGGTAAATGCCATCTTTCATAATTTTATCACAATATTTTAAACTTTCTCTAGTACCGAGGCCTCACTATTTCTAACCAAATCTTCATTCTTCCAATCCCTTCTCTTAGCATGTTTTTGTCACATAGGTGCCAAAGATGTCTCTTGCTGGGCAAAATATGACCATGAGATGAAGTGAAATAACGAAAATCACATGAGTTCTATTTTATCCCATCGCTACACAAGTCCACACCAAGAACTCATGAGTCTTAATGGAAAATTTAATTGAGTCCCAACAAGAACTTGCTGAGTAGTCTACCTGAGTTATCCACAACTCAAAGTGCGAGTTGCATTCATTTTGCATGTCAAGCTAAAAAACTTGTGAGTTGTGGCAGGTCAATCAAGTACTTGTCAAGTTTCCTACTATGATTTCAAGTAATCAAATCTATTCATCACATCATCTTGAAAATAAAAGTATTTACGTAAGCAACTTAGTCTCCAAGATTTTTAAATAAGGATTTACTTTCTACCTTTCTTAGAGATGTTCCAGTATTTTCTTTCTTTGTTTTTTGACCTCTAGTTTATTAGTAAACAAGTGACGAACTGGTTAATTGTTTTTCTTCTTCCAATTCTCCTAGTTTGTATATTTAAAATTTCTATTGATTATGATGAACTTAGCTATCTTTTACAATGCTTACCCTGTGTTATATCCTATGTACCTCGAGGATGCCAATTTTTTTTCCAAGGATGATAGGAAACATAGGGGATGACTAGGGGACATTTAGTTGTCTCTTGATTGTCATCTAGATGTACAGCCCAGCAGCCAAAAGTTTTATATAATAAGAAACAACCACAAAATTAACAAAAAAATAAAGGGATATTGGGGCCCACAAGTGGTCTGACATCTCTTTACACTATACCCAAACCTAAATATTAGACGCTAACATCTTAAAGAAAAAAAGAACTCATTTTTGCCTTTTTAAAATTTGTGTTGGTTGAAAATTTTGTACACTTGTGAAAGCAAACAAAATTGTGGCTTCAACCACAGTGTGTGAGTATGAAACTCTCCTAATTAAGGGAAGGCTCCCCCTATCTATCTAAAACTGAAGTAAAAACAGGATGGGACAGCAGTCTTCCTTCTTTCTTCAAGGAAACCTATATCCTTTTCTCTCCTTAGAAAAGCGATAGCAAGAAATTGTATAATAATGGTAACAACTTCAAATAAAAAAGAGAGAAAGGAAATGAAGTTTTCGAAAGCTCAAAGACTCCCGTCACTTCCTTCAGGACGGGACAACAATATCAAGCTCAAAGACTTGACTATTGGAAGTCCTATCTACCCTTTGATATACTAAATTTTACAACGAATAAAAGACAATAGCTCAAAGACTGGAATAATCTATTCTTTCAACACAAAGACAAGAACTAATGCAAGCTCAAAGACTTGCTGCTATTTCTTATCAAACAATAATATTTCCTCAAGAATAGACGCAAGCTCAAAGACTTGCTGCTCCTTTTAGAGATTTTCCTATTTTAATTAATTTTCTCTACTTGCAACTCAAAGACTTCAAATCAGATTGGACTAAGCTCCTTTAGAAACACTTTGCATGGAAGAAATAAAAAGATTCAAACTCAAACATGTAGCTCAAAGACTCAAAACTTGAGTAATCCTTCTTTATTATTCTTCAAAACCTTCAATTCATATACATAAGCTCAAAGACTTCTTGCTGTAAATTGGGCAGAGTTTTTGCTTGCTTTCCAAAAGATAAAAATTACAATGGACCCTCTCTTCTATTTATAGGAGAGGAGCCTTGAGAAAAAGGTGGGAGGATCCTAACTAACTTGAGAGATTCTCTCAACCACCAAGACTTATTCAATAACTAATTAAGACTTCATTAACTAACTAAGACTTATTTCAACTATAGTCCTAATCGGACACAACTTGTAGTTGCCTTGCATGTAATTACAAAAGTGCAAATAATGAGTTAACTTGCAATTACAAAGTTATTTTTTACATGTAACTTGTCAAAACAAAATTACAAATGCATAACTAAAACTATTCCATGTGTCTAAAGACACGACTCTAACTGCATCATCCTTTGTCTGTGATGATCTTCATGTTGCTTCAGGATGCTAGAAGTTGAAGTATTCTGGATTGGTAAAGACATCTTGAACCGGAATGGGAACTTGCATCCTTATCTTCTTGCTTGGGGTAGTACTAGCTTTTCAAGAGGGAAAGGGCTGCCTTCCTCTTTTCACGTCATGACCATCTTTGTCTTGAAAGCATTCTATGCTCTCAACCATGAATTGTTGTTGTATCTCTTCTTTGTATCATCCTTCATTCTTGAAATCTTCTTGCCAAATAAGGCCCATGCCTTAATCCATTGATTTGGTAGATCATGTGTGCAAACCGGACTGACAAGGGAAGGGATAAATTGATGCAAAAATGGGCTCACAAGTGAATTTCGGGTTTTGGAAGTTGCATTACATGTGTGGGGAAAACAAGAGCATTAACTTGCAATTGTGGAGAACAAACATGCAACTTCATATGTGTAATGGGTAACTACAAGTTTGCACTTGTAATTGGACCTTTAAAACTCATTTTCAAGTGTTTTTTGAGTGCATTTTGGACCAATTTCGGGTTCTGGATGGCTGACTGCAGGTAGACTTTAAATGGGGAAAATGAATGAAGGTGTGAAATGAGTGGATGAAATGGTATGTACGGATGAGGGAATTGGAAGCGGATAGGTAAAAATGAATTTCAAGAAGATCACTTGGAACTTTGCCAATGCAAAAATGGGAAGAACTTTTAACTTGCAATCCGGATTTCAAAACCCGAAATTGGGAAGAACTTGATTTTTTAATCATTGAAGCTTGGTTTTTGGACTAAAGAAGGTTAAGTCTTTGTCCAAAAAGGGAAGAACACTAATTTTCCTCTTACTTGCAATCGGGTTTTGAAAACCCGAATACAAGTAAAAGGAGATTTTCCAAAGGGGAAGAACAACTTTATTTTACAAATTTCTTTGTAAAATGGGGAATTTCCTCTCATAAACCCATTTTTTGGGGGAAGAACCAACATATTTGAAAACAAGAAAAATGAAACAAGAAGAAAAGAAATCTTACCTTGCTCCAATCTGAAAATACTTCTTCAACAAGATGATTAATCTTTGGAAGAAGAAAGAAAAACTCTTAAAAAGAAATTAACCGCATTCCAAAACCCTAGCCACGTTTTTGAAAAAATGCCCAAAACTGAAAAACGTGGCAGCAAATGCATGAGAAATGGCATGGAAAATGGCCAAGACTCTTTCTAACCTCAACGCCTTAGCATACCAAGCCAAAACGATTCATAACATTGCTGATTCGTGGCATTCCAAGTGGCAAAAAAACGTGGCTGTTGTTATAAACCAAAAAAAAACAGCAAACTTAGCCTCCATGTGGCGTGAAAGGTGTCTAAAAATGCATGGAAATAGGAAGGAATCCTAAACGCCTTCCTCCTGCAACAAATTCTCCACAAAAAATTGCTAAAAAGCCTCAAAAAAAACGTTTTTCCTTGCAAATCGGGTTTTTTGGAACAAATAGCAAGTTTAAAATGCATGAAACAATGAAAATCGGGTTTTTTGGAGGATATAACAAGTTTAAAATTTCACTTTTTCAACATGTTAGGCAAAATCGGGTTTTAGAAAAGAAATTACAAGTAAAATTACTTGTAATAGGGAAATAGAATTCCCTTTACAAGTGATTTCACTTATAACATGTAAAGGGGTTTTAAAATCCCATTTACAAGTTTTATTTTAACTTTATAAAAACAACTTTAAGTTATAAAGACATGTAAAGGGGTTTTAAAATCCCATTTACAAGTTTTTAAACACTTAAAGTCAAGCTACTGGTAATGGGGGTTTTAAAACCCCCATCACAAGTTTTATAAAAACTTGCAATTGGAGAAAAATTCCCCTACAAGCCTAAAAGCTTCAAGGGGGGTTTGAAAAACAAATTACCCGTTACTGGTAATCATCGAAAAATTCCCCTACATTGAAGCAAAAACACAACAAACGAACTCGAAACGCGACAAAATTCGAAACGTAGCTTGGGGATGGACTGAGGATTAAGCCAGTCCAAGGATTAGGTGAAATTTTGCCTCGTGAAGCGTGCCATAGAGTAAAATCTTCAACCTGCAGTGACTGTTCTGCAACCCGAAATTGCACAGAAAGCTACGAAAAGGAAGACCAAAACTCACCAAAACTTGGACAATGATGGAAAAGACAGCCCCCAATGATTGGACACTATCAAATGTGAGTTTTGTACCTCATAAAACGTGCCTTGGAGACAAAAAATGACACTTTTTACGCAAAAATTTGTAGGGGTTGTCACATTTTTGAGAATCCAAAAATGAGGACAACAATTTGTGAAGAGGAAAATAAAGAAAGAGAAGAGCTGAGGAAAGAAGTGAACAACTAGGAGAAAAGGCCAACAGAGCATCAAATCTACAATACGTTATCCTGAGTTCTCGAGATGGAGGGATGGGGAATGGGTTTTTGGGACGGATTTTTTTTTCCATTTCAGGGGATGGAGGGGACAACAAAGGGGTTGGCTATATAAAAAATAGGGAAAATTTAATATATATAGGGAAATTTCAAATTTCAATTATATTCATATGATAACATTGATAAATGAGACTTGAAATTCATAAATTCATATACATGATGCCATTAATACTATGTAACTATAGTTAATTCAATTGCTTTCAAATTTTCAATTTCATACATTCATAAATATAATTCATTGAATCTGGAATCAATAAACACTTTCAATCTGCATGTAATTTATATGAATATCAAAATGCCTAAAGGCTGCAAGTTTCAACAAAATGAGATATATCAGTGTATCACAGTATCATATATCAAAATACTAAAAAGTCTCAAAAGAGTCATGAGACTCAAGACTCAAAATTAAAACAAAGAAAGTAAACTACCACCCCTAATCTTCATCGAAATCAGTGTCATTGCCACTATTAGCCTCAACCTCAAAGATTGCATCATCCATTGGAATCTCAACCAATCCCTCTCGTGCCTCATCCTCATCAACTTGGGTGGTATCTTTGGGATTAAAATCCCACCACTATCTTATCCACTTGTCTATATGTCGACCAATTCTCCTCTACAATATAGGAACTAGCTGTTGATGATTTATAGCTTCAGTCGGATAAAATTAAATGTTAAATTGGCCTTAAGGCCTTCAACATTTAATTATATATATCATTATGTTATTTAGCATTTGTTAGTATAAACAAAAGGGCACGATCAAGTAATGTCTTGATCGGTCATGACCGATCAAGGCATTGCTTGACCGTGTCCCATTTGTTATATACTTATATTGAGTGGCATTCATGAGATAGGACATAGAAAATAAAAATGCTCCTCTCACTTGCCATACAAAAGAAGATAGTCAGATTTATATTTTAATCAGTAATACATAGAACAAGATAAATTTTAATTCTGATCCATAAATTTAACATGGTATCAGAGCCAAGTTTCCTTCTATAAAGCCTAAACCGCCAGAAGGAAAATCCAATTGATATATAGACACATCCTTTTCAGTAGTGCTATCATACAGAATCCATTCTAGATTTACATGCGGGCTGTTGACAAAGGACTGCTAAAAAACCCAACTCTTGATGCTAATTTGGGAAGCCGTTCCATTGGAAATCTTCAAGCTTGGGTAATTGGGCGGTTCAAACGTGGCCTCCACGGCTTTCCCTCTCGCAATATTTGTGACGGGATTCTGGGATGATTTGGTCAATGAAACAGAGTGGACATGGGATTCAACTTGGGGCCCAATGGTTATACATATCTTTGCGGGAAAGTGACTCTCACCTTCAAGGCTCGTTGGAATTGGCTTGTGTGGTGGATGTAGTCGAATCACATCGCATCCAACAATATCGATTTCCAGCCTAACTTTAATAAAGTCTCTGTAAACGTTAACCGCATGGCGGAACTGAAGGATGCATTGCAGGTGCTGGTAACTCAAGGCGTTGGAGAGTCGCTTATGGCTGGTGATTTGATCAGCAATCTGCCCCTTGCTTGTTCTGGACATTGACAACATTGGACAGTAGCTGTTAATGATCCAAAATCCCGGAAGACTTGAACTGCAATACGATATTCTCAGTTCATTTCCCCCTTTATTATCACTCTTGCCCTGTATGCACTTGTAAGTGAACTCTGTAGACAAGCACCGCAACAGAAAATTAGCTGCACCAGTTCCTATGATTGACAGAATATCCTCTGCTTTATGACAAGGGAATTTCTGCATTTGACTTTCGGAGATTTTAAAACTGGAATGCACTAGAAAAGAATTGCAAGAACTTGTCCTCTCAAACTTAAACTACAAGCATCCCTTGCTGAAGTCAGAAATTCAGACTTATGTTCAGAAAAATATGTTCTCTAGAAGAAACTCAAGATACCTTGTGATTGAGAGGGAGCTTACTATAAAGATTGAGCACTTCTGAGGTAAAAATTGTAAATATTGATTATTATTATTAATACTAATAATTATTTTATGGGCCCTGTGTAAATCATAAGGAAGTGACGACTTCCAAATGATTTCCACTTGTATTTTTGAGATTATTGGAAGGTGACGATCTTACAATAACTCATGATTGTCGATAGAATCGCCGACTGAGGCAATCCACGTAAGAGCTTGTGGATAGAATTGCCGACAGAGGCAATCCACGTGAGAGCTCATGGATAGAATCGCCGACTGAGGTAATCCACACAAGAGCTCATGGATAGAATCGCCGACAGGCAATCCACGTGAGAGCTCATGGATAGAATCGTCGACTGAGGCAATCCACACAAGAGCTTGTGGATAGAATCGCCGACAGAGGCAATCCACACAAGAGTTTGTAGATAGAATCACCGATAGAGGCAATCCACTCAAGAGTTTGTGAATAGAATCGCCGACAGAGGCAATTCACATCTTGAAACTATGGTCCCAAGATAAGCATCATACGATTTATGAATATTGCTCCCAATACCTTTTATCCTCCCTAGCTAAGAAGGAGTGTTGATGATTTATAGCTTCAGTCAGATAAAATAATGTTAAATTGGCCTTAAGGCCTTCAACATTTAATTATATATATCATTATGTTATTTAGCATTTGTTAGTATAAACAAAAGGGCACGATCAAGTAATGTCTTGATCGGTCATGACCGATCAAGGCATTGCTTGACCGTGTTCCATTTGTTATATACTTATATTGAGTGGCATTCATGAGATAGGACATAGAAAATAAAAATGCTCCTCTCACCTGCCATACAAAAGAAGATAGTCAGATTTATATTTTAATCAGTAATACATAGAACAAGATAAATTTTAATTCTGATCCATAAATTTAACACTAGCAACCTATGAAAGTAGGTGAATGACAAGCATCCACAACTTTGGTGCATTTGTCCAATGCCATTGGTGCCATCCAATAGGGTTTCTTTGTGCCATTATTACTGCTCTATTTATCTTTGTCCCTATTGTATTAAAGCTTGGACCATCAAGATTTGAGAAGGCGAAATGCATCTTTTGAAGTGCTTGCATAAACCCACGTCTCACCTCAATATTATCACAAGGAGGGCACATTCCTGGCTTGGGCTCATACCATTTTGGATTTAGTGCAAAGTCTGCCATGTGAAGTGGAGTGTTCAAAGTGTTCCACTTCCGCATGACAATGGGATTAATATAGTCCAATTGCTAATCCTTAGCCAAAATTACTTCCTTCATCTTGTAATGTCCCCCACTTAATCTATTTCAATATACTAAAGTTGATTGATATTCTTCAATTAGTTATTAACAAGTTCTTATTTATTTTCCTCATTAGATGATTAATTTCATTATTCATAGTTTTTAATATAGATATCAGACTCTGCTACTACTTCAGTTTTAAGGGAGAAGGGTCTATTTATGTTACCAAAGCGCTTAGAGACCAAATACAATAGGTTCCCTCAAAGTTTACAGATCCAAGCCCTTACCTATCTTGGGTCTATACCCTCAAAGCTTATGGGTCGCTGATCCCCACCCTATCTTGGGACTTAACCTATTGTTTGGATTTAGACTGCCCCTCTTTGGAACATCTCATTCCCATCTTCTTAAATACTGACAGTAATAACATGATTTAGACTATAAGCATACTAATTTCTTATGTATTATGAATATATACGAAATTAAGTATGACTGTCATACATATTGCAGTCCATATTAATATTACTATTAATTCTGTATAAGAACATTATCAGGTTCCATATATTAAGCATACACACTCAGCTCATCCCTATGCATACCACCAATAACAAAGATGTTACTGCTTGTAACTTAATAACAGTTCTGATCTTATCATTCCATGGTGATGTTATTGGATGCTTTGATTCCTTTCCTTTATATCTCTCAATGTGAGGGAGAGCTCACACCTCTTCATCATGTATGCCCTTTGGCAAGAGACACACCCTTTCACCATTAGCACCTTTTGAAAGAGTGCAACTCTTCATTATTTCTGCCCTTTGAAAGGGACATAACCTTTCATAATCAGTTGTGCACTTCTTATTTAAATCAGATCTGCACTTCTCATTTTTCAAATTCTCCCCCCCTCAAATGAGTTTCTCTTCTCCCTTTTATATCTCGCGTTAGAGGAAGTCACAACTTATCATTTCATGCCTTTTGACCTTTCATTAACTTTATCAAATTTTAATTATATTCTTTTATATTTTAATTTTAATTTTTATATTTATTCTTGCGTATTCTTATAAAAGGATGCGTCGTTCTACATAGACACAAAGATATAAATAACATTTGAAGATCGTAGGGAGAACATATTGGGGAAGGAATATGGGCAACGATGGAATAGATTGGGAATTATCATATCTAGTATGTGCTCATAAAAGGAGGTCAGATTACATCCGTTTTGATCACCATCAATTAGATCAGACTAGTATTGTTATTAAGTTACATGCAGTAACATACTTGTCCTGAGTGGTATGCATAGAGAATGAGTTTTAAAGTAGGCTTAATATATGCAGCCCGATAATGTCTGTATGCAGAATATAATAATAATACTAACATAGATTGCAATATGTATAATACTAATATTTAAACTCATAACAATGGCAGACCAGATCTGTTATGCGTCAGATCTGTCTGCCTTTCTCCAGCCACACTATATATTAATAACCAATATTTTTAACCAGTGATAGTATCAATAATTTATAGAATAGGTAATTAGCAAGTACATAAATTATTGGTAATATTATTTAATTCATTTATTTATTTATGTATATATATATATTCCAATAAGAATAAGGAATAATATAAGGGTTATAAATATAGATATTGTTATGATATTACTATAATGATTATAATTAATATAATATCTTTTAGAAATTGTTCTGCAGTAACAAATAATAATTCATATAATTAAATATGTAAATGACTTATAAATGAATCAGAATAAGATTAATTATCTAGTATGGTAAATTAGCAAGTATTTGATAGACTAAAAATAGACAGGATATCGCAGATTTGTTTCATGTTAAGATAGACTTGACTTTTAATCAAGTTAGTTTAAGTCATAAGTACTTTGAAATAGATTAATTATGATTAAAAATAGACCAAACCCTAGTAGGGGACATTACACATCTTTTGAATCATGTTGTCAAAAGTCTCATATATTTTTCCAAGATGAGGAGAGTCTATATCAACATATCTAATGACATCTACAACAAGTGAGATGATGGAGCAAACATATCTGCAAAGTGTAAAAAAAGATTTCAAATAAGAATAAGAGTAAGTTAATTGACAACTAGGAAACTTAGAAACTTTGAAAGATTCAACAATAAAATTAAAATATTAAAATCAGAATTTTTTAAATAAAATCTGAAAATTAGTAATGTCTTACCTCATAGTGGACCACCAATCATCATCAAGGATCTTTTGTTTGATGGTTTTTCCTTCGGTCGTGCTCGCATTAGGCCATCTATTCCACTCTGTATTCACCACCATCGGCTATAGATTGTCATGCACCTCAATCATCCTCTCTAACAAAATGAAGGAACTGACATATCTTGTCTTCACAGGTTTGAGAAATCCCTTCTTTGAAAAAGTTCCAAAGAGAGCAAGTGAAGTGTGGTGGTTGCAAATGAACATTTGAATATTTCTAGCTTGTGCCACCACTTCCTTTACCCAATCTAATTTTCCTATGTCCTTCAATTCATGAACATAACAAAGAGTCCAAAAGATGTGCTTGTACGTACCCTGCACCATCAAGCTAGGCAATTTGCACACGTGCTCAATTAGTGATCATTTGAACAACTTTTGAGGCTCGACTTCCTCTGTGGCCTCTCTCAAAATGCTAAATTGAAAAAGTCTGCATCCTTGCATTTCCTTGAACAATCAATGTGAAAAGCACACAGAAAATACTGAGAAAGGGGGGGGGGGAGTGAATCAGTATATTAAAACTTTTAAACACATGAAACATATAAAACATAGAGAGAGCAAACATCAAGATGCAACACTGGATTTCATGTGGAAAACCCTTTCAGGTAAAAAACCACGGCACACAATAGCTTTCATTAACAAAATGGGCACCAACCCAAAATACAAAAGTGAGCACCTACTCCCCTTGAAGCACCAACTTCAATTAGCTAAAGCACCTACTCCAATCTTTTTCATAAACAAAAAATACTGAAACTTTTGAAAGCTCTTCTCACTATACATTTGAAAAACTCTATCATATTCACATATACAGCTCCATTAAGTATTTCTCAAATATAAGCTCCTCATTCTGAAAATAACGCTAGACTCCTTAGAAACTATGCTCGATCCTTCTCTATATTGCATTCAACACAATCATATCCTACACACCCTATCACTTGATTGTATGCACCTTGTATTCTCAGCAGGTAATGTGTCAAAGATAAACTTGCAGCAGATCGAACCAGAGATATATTTTTTTACCTCCTCCTTTTCACTTCACACAATGTATGTATAGCAAGTTTCAAAATAATCATAGCTCCTTTATGAAACACAACTCATAACCGCACAACATATCCGATTCATATTCACAACGTATACATAGATTCAAGCCGTAGAAAAGATGTACCATCGGTATCTGTATTCAGCATAATAAAAATCTCAAAAATATGTTTCCACTCAACAGTATTAATGTTAATTTTAGTTCTTTCAGATTGAATAAAACTCAGAAAATCAGAATTAGTTTTAACTAGGTTAATTAGATTTATTGTTTTCCAGATTTAAGCATAGTAAAGGAAATGAATGCATAAAGACAAAGCACAGTTACCTTGGGAAAACCTCCCAGGAGGAAAAACCCAGCCAGAAAAGATCCTCAGATCTGTTTATGGTTTTGAATTCAACTGATAATTACACACTTATCTAGAGTATAGATGTTGCAGTCACAAGGAAGATGACATAGAAGTCTACACAATTAGTTTGCTAATGGAGATCATGATTTGCAGTCCTTCTAATCTGACTTGCTGTGCGTAACAAGGGTAGCAGCACTTTTCAACTAGTTCGCAGTCCTTCTATAGGGTTTGTTTGGGCCTTCAATGGAGTTCTCTATCTCTTGGTGGTGATCTGCTGCCTTTGATGAAGTTCGCTGTCTTCTATTAATGATTTGCTGCCCTTTAATGTAGTTCGCTGTTATCAACTGCCTTGAATATATATTTCGCTTCCTTAGAATATAATTCGCATCTTCTTGCAAAACTGAATGGATAATATTGTGTGAAGTATATGCTTTATTTATAGGAGAGCAATACTTCTTAATCATGTCGGCCTTCTTTGCAAATTAAACGTATTAATTTATTTAATTCCATTTTAAGCGAAATGGATAGGGTCGGCCCTATCATGGAGGCGTGTTGGGTTTGGATGTAGTGTGGAGACCTTTTAGGTGGAGCCGAGAGGTATGGGGCCTGGCCCTATATGTTGGAGAAGGGGCTGGCCCCCTTAGGCGGATTCCAATGTTGCCCAAGGCAATTGGAATCCACCAGCCCTAATTACAAACAACAATTAATATCTTCTTGCTGCAGGCCTTGAAAAGTTGCGATGAAACATTTGAATGGAACTTTTTAAATTTCCGATCTGACATTTGTTAGATATCATGAACAGAGTCGTTACAAACACTAAACTTAACCACCGCCTCCACTTACTTACAATGAAGCATTATCAAACTGTAACGGTAAAGGATGAGCAGATAAAAGAAACTGTTCCAAAGAGAGCCGCCTCCAAAATAGACCGTCCATTTTCATAACAAAACATTACTAAACAACAAATGTCAGAAATAAACCATCGCACAAAATAAAGAAAACGTCTATCATAAATCTTGATGCAGCCCATGAATCATGCCTTTCCATTTAATTCTCTTCTGTTTAGAAGAGTCAACCTTCAAGAATGACGTGGCAAATAATCTGATTTGGCAAGAGAAGCCGACAGCAAGTAGGTGACATGGACAAGCAGCCAGCTCAAGCTAACAACCACGTAGCTCAACCAAACAACCAGGTAGCTCAACTAGACAACCAAGTAGCTCAACCTAACAACCAAGTAGCTCAAACAAACAATTGCTAGACAACCTTGATCATCATCCTTTGACATCAATGACAAAATATCCAACACAATGACTCTAAGAAAATAAGAGCCAGCTATGCATGTGACTATGATGTTGATGAGTGGCTGATGTCTAATATTGGTCCACCCATCCATCACAATATAACAACCTGTCCTCATCCAAGTACGCCTCATGTCCTCCATCACCAAACTCACATTAGAATATGCTTTGTCAAGGATGGTAGTGCATAGTTTATATCTCCAGGGGGTACAAAAGAGGGACCAACATTAGCTATATCTTTGACCATTTTTTTGAAATAAGAATGGGCCACATGAAATGGGAATAAAAAAAATCACTAATGGAAGTCTCTGTCATTTCCCGTGCCTGCATATTGAACATATTTGAAACTGATCCTGGCTGCATACTATCACTAGCCTTCCTCTTTTCTTTTTTGGCATCCACACTATGAATAGCACTGCCACTAGAACATAGGCTGGAATGTAGATGGCTGTGAAGGAAATTGCATTGGCATGCACACATTTTTAGTTTTACACTTGTTTTCTGCCTCCATATGTAATCTATTAATCTTCTCATGCTCCTTTATATCTTTACAAAATTTAACTCCATTGCCTGAATGACCCAAGAAATGAGACCACACCCTTGTGTAGTTCCCCAGTATTGCATATGTGACATAATCACACCCTACTCCTGAGTTTTTCTTTTTGACATCTATGGCATGATCAAGACAAAGAAGAGGTTTGTTGGGGTTAAAAGGACCTTGTGCATAGGGTTTTAAGGTATTTGAAGGGCATTCAAATTGGTTTTGTGGGTGTTTTGCTTCACCTGCAACACCCTCACTCCCACCTCGAGTTGTATTTATTTCATTTCCAACTTCTTCCTGGTCTTGGTCACTACTATCATTGCCACTGCTCCTCATGTTTTATGAGTGTAATGCAAGTTTAAAGTATTGAAATATGAGGGAAAAAATCAGACATTTGTGGACATTTCTTCTTTCAAACTTTGAAACAAATTGAAAACAAAAACCAAAAATGAAATAAGGGAATCACCTAGAGTGTTTTCAATGCTCCAACTGGTGCAAGTGATCTTTCAAACTTTGCTGTTCCTCCTATTTTTCTCCTTCAAAGTTTCAAACCTTGCCGGCTGCTGCTGCTTGTTTCTCTTTTTTGGTCTCCTTCAAAATGACAAAATGAGATAGCAAAGATCAAATTAGGTTTTTTTATGCATACAGGGTGAGCTGGAAGGTGTGGGGGCCACTAAGGAATAATAATGATATTTTTTTCTATAAGGCTGGGCAAGTTTTTGTTTTTCTGAGTTTTGGAAATGGGAAGGAAACGTTTCTTGCCGTTCCTCATCCCTGGACATGTTTCTGTCCCTGAAACACTTGTGATTCACCCGGAAATGTGTCCTCGGGTACCATTGAATCTACACAATCTGAGGTAAGTTTGCTATCTATTGTTCATTTTAACAAATTCTTTTGCATTTTTTTGTTTTTGTCAAAAATTCAAAAACTTAGGAGGGCTTTTTTGTTTATTTTTGTTTTATGTTTGCATTTGCAGCTGTCATTTGAATTTTCAACTGACAAAAAAAATAAATAGCAATGAAGGTAGTGAAGATGAAGTAACTCAAATTTGACAAAGAGCCCTTGTTGGTAGAAGTAATGTTGGAGGTTCATTTGGGAGTGGGAGTTTGTAAGGACAGCTTTTTCAAATAACCCATTTGAATGTCCTTTTGAACTCCTCAAAACTAATGCAAAGAGCCCATTTAATCTTAAAAAATATCTTATACCATTTGCAACAGCCATAGACAAAGAAAAGAAACAAAATTGTGGGGGAAGTAGAGTACGGCTGTGTTATTTGTGTAAAGAGAACTATAGTGGCAGCTACACGGGTTTACTTTTGTTTCTTGGGCATAACTGGAATGGGTTAAAAGGGTGTGAAAAAATAACCTTAGCTAAGAAGGCCAAGGTGACTATGTTGCATATGGATATGGATACAAGAAATAAGGGAATGCCTATTAGAGTCTCCACAATCTATTATGTTGTTGCCTACCCAACTCATGGATATTGAGAGCCAAAGAGGAGAGAAGAGAACCACTATTGTCGCTGGCATGTTTAATGAGGAATCACGAGAAGTGGCCAAGTCTTCTATTGCCAAATTTTTCGATGCCAATGCCATACCATTTTGTGTGGTATGCTCTCCACATTTTAAACAGATGTTTAATAATTTAGTTACTGTTGGTCCTTCAATTGCCCACCTTGGAGAATACAAGCTATACACCTCCCTCCTTGATAAAGAGTATTCTGAGGTAAGTGTATTGATGGAGGAGATTAGACAAGTTTGGATAAGGGATGGCTGCTCTATTATCATGGATGGGTGGATTGGTGTTAGACATCAACCACTCATCAATGTCATTATCCTATATCCAGTTGGCTCTTATTTTCTTAGAGCCATTGATTGCTTGGGAAAGAGGAAGGGTGCAAACTCCCAATTTCAGATAATCTTTACCTCCATTCATGCTGATCTAGGTAGATGCCCTGCACACCTCCTTGTTGCCGTTAGCACTCCAAAGGAGGAAAGGCCTCAACAAAGGAGCAAACTCGCTCACATGAAGCCAGTTTCCGCCAGGGCACAAAAAACCTTCACCATTTCTTGCCATCCCAATAAGTCTCTCCAAACCTCGACACCACTCCACTTTCACCAGTTGTTTATCAACCAATTCACCATATCCTGCAACTCCAGCTCAAAGCACCGTGCCAAGAATATCAAAGCAATGTCAACATTGGTTTGATAGCGAAACTGGGCATTCAAATATTCATCACCCAAAACAATCTTGACTCTATTCAAGAAGTCACGATCTTCAATTTTGAAAACATGCATTAGACGTTCATCTGAGATACGCCCCCAAAAGGCAACCGTTGGTTTGGAAGATTGCAAGGAAAAATTTGCCTCCATAACTCTCTCGCCAATGACTCCCTGCGTTGCCAATATCTCAAGCTTCACAGAGACAAAAGAGAAATTCGCCCACAACACACCCCAACTTTGCTCATTTGAAAGCAAATAGACTCCATGACCACCACATCGCCACATGACTTATTAAATGAAGCAATAAAAAGCTTCTAGACCTTAGCCACGCTAGCTATGCCGTAGTCAAAAGCACCATTTTGAGAAGTTTCTCTTAAATGCACCAGACAAATGAAGAAAGAAGCAATTATTTTGCCTTATCAATCGTCCATTTCAAATTTGAACCTTGTACCAGGCGCACACCACATGCCGCCAACGCGGACAATCTTTCTCACCTACGCTCCTTTCCTATACAATAAATCTCCATACTCAGATTCATACAAGTTAATGTCAAATCATCCATCTCATATTAAATATCCAGCCTGGCCTCTCGACTCTACATTCCATCTTGCCGACTTATATATCAATTAATCTTTGCCACCTCATCTCCCTGCAATGATGTTACCTTATCTTCCTAACAACAGAAATCCCTCCAACGTATTCCTCAATCATCCCCTACATTCTAACCATTGAGATGGTCATCGAACCACTTGATTTCTCCTTTTTGAAGGTCGAAAGCCATGTTGGCTTGCACTTTGGCCTCTCTGTTGCCTTCCCTCAACACATGTGACACCTTGAATCTTTGGAATGAAGATAAAAGCCGTTTGATACTTTGAATAATTTAATCAAGATTCCAACTATCGGCTTTTCCTCTTAGAATAGCATGCACTAGAATTTGTGAATCTTGAGGTGCGATTCACCACCCCAACTTTCTCGCCATTTGGACCGCCAACAGAGCAGCATTTACCTCAGCTTCATTATTAGTACCCACACCTAAACATTGACTACATCTTGCAATAACTTGACCTTGATGATCTCTCACTACACAACCTGCACCTGATGGGCCAGGATTCCCCCTTGCAGCGCTATCGAAATTCCCCTTGACCCAATACCGGTCAGGTGGCGTCCACGATACCTGACTGGTTTCATTTTTCAAAGGATGAACCCTTTTAGGCCCATTAACAGGTTCCTCAAACTCATTGATACTTGATATACTAGCTATTTTATTTTGTTGGAGAGGCTACTTGAGCTGTAGAAATCTCTATAGTTAATGATGGTTAATCTAGAGTGGGATAGACGGCCAGATGAAAGCATGGCTGAAGGAAAAAATATGAAACAAAAATCCTCAATGGTGATTGGTGGTCCACAATGAGGTAAGAAATCATTGTTTTTATTATTAAATATCTGATTTTATTGTTAAATTGTTGTTTCTATTATTAAATTCCAATTTTATTGTTTCTAATTTTTCAACTTATAAATTATATTCATTTATTGCAAATATGTTTGCTCCTTTATCACATTTGTTGTGCAGGTCATAAGTTATGCTAATAAAGACTTTTCTAGCCTTGGAGTGATTTATGAGACATTAAACAACATCCTTGGGTAGATGAAGCAAGCGATTCATAGCAAGGACCTTGATTTGGGGTCTTTTGAGGAGCATATTAGGCCTATTGTGACTTCATAGTGCAACACTATGAACACCTTGATTCATATTGAGTGCATTCTAATGATGAAGATCTCAAATAAGGGCTCCCGAAGGCCCTTGCAAAAAATATATAGTGGTGATGAGTCTACCTTAGAACACAATGGCTAACCCTCAAAAATCTATAGTGATGAGTCTACCTTACTTAGAACATAGTGGCTAGCCTTTGTCAATCTTTATGGTCTAAAATTCAACAAAATAGAGGCGAGAATATGTAGAGCCACATTAGCTCAAACAAACCCTATTGGATAACATGGCATGGCAAAGATGGACCAGAGTTGAGGATACTTCCCATTTGTCTCCTTGCACAAGTTTCCAATTCCTCTTTTGTAGAGAGGAATTGGCTTACATATAGCTTCATCCAGTCAATCACGAGGAATAGATTCACCTCTTGATAATTGGAGAAGCTAGTGGCCATGCTTTGCGGTTTCAAAATTGATAGACTCTAGCTACATGTTGAGATGTTGATTGCAAAGATGCTACATAGCTTGATGAGGAGGTGGCACAAGAGGGATTGGTCGGAGTTCTATTGGATGAAGAATCCTTTCATATTGGTAGCGATTTGGACTCAGACTTTGGTTTTGATGTAGTGTTACTAGTTGCAGATTAGGGATAGTTGCATATTTACATTTTCTATGCTTTTTTAATTATTTTTTAGTTGAAACTTGTAGCCTTTGAGCATTTTGTTGTAATTTTTATAAAAAATATATGCATTTTGATGATGAAAGCAACTAAATTTTGTTATTTTGTTGTTTCTTGTGTGAAATCTTAATTCAATTCAAATGTTATGTATTAAGGTTCTATTATGTATATGATGAATGCCTTATCAATGTTACCATATGATAATTTAAAAATTGTATATTTTTATTATATTTTTCTATTTTTTTGGTAGCCATCCCCTACCATCCCCTAAAAAATGGTCTTAAAAAAACCTGTCCTAGGAATGCTTTCCCCTGTCTACTATTGTCGCAATCCCAATAACATTGGGGAAGGTTATATCCTTCGCTCACCATGCTGCACTGTGTTAGCAATACGACCTATTTACAACAATCAAACTTTAGTGTCATCTATTAGATTTTCTGTACTTCTTGTTGAAGGAAATTGTGATGGCCCCATCCAATCCATAAAACCAAACAAGTGAACAGTATGCAAAAGCTCCTTGTATTATCTTTATGAATGATGTGGATAAGGAGAAGTGAATAAGCTGATTCTCATAATCAGCTATAAAGGAAGATACTCAAAGAGCAATCAATACTACAACAGTTAAAGCATATCAAAATAATGATTATGACTGCAGCAATTTATACATCGTTTCAGTCACAAGGGCATCGGTCATGAAGACAATGCTTATGAAAGAAGAATATGTGAAGGAATACATATTGAAGATATATTGGTAGCATTCATACATCATGCAGAATATTAAAGAAGAATTTGATTATATGCAGTAATTATTAATACATCTAGCAGTGAAGAAGGGAAACAACTATCGAATGACTTGGAGCAGCGATTAAGATAATTATGATTATCTTTTGTTATCGATTCATGAAAAAAGGTGCAAATGCTAAGGAAAGGCAAGTCAGCGATTAAAGGATTAAAAAAACAGTAATAAAGATGTGTTTGAGTTATCAATTATGTTAATTAATAAACAAAGAAATATGACTCCTCATATGAAGGGAGGTGACTCTTATGAAAATTAAAGATATAAAATATAATGAGAGGTATGTGGAGAAGATGTGAAGAGTTTATATTTTATTCTTATTCAAGTCTGAGTGCTCAAGTAGAGTGGCAGAAATACCAAGCGTGGATGCATGAGGAACTAATTCTACCAATCAGGGAAAGCTCCATCCATTGCAAATGCATCAATACATTATCAAAAATCTGAAACGGCATTCAACCGATCCCTTAAGGATCACAGTTAGACCAGAACTTGTCGCATAAGCAAGAAGATTTATTATCAGAAATAGCGATATCAAACTATTGCTAAAAGCAGAAGTTAGATTGATAGGATCAAGAAACAGTGATCATATGAAATTGTGACGTCTTATCAGACTGAACCTTAGTAACATTTTTGCATATTTATAAGGCAATATAAGGAACATCAACCATTATAGATCGTCTATAAGTCATCACCATTTCATAAGAAGTACATCTGATAAGCGATCAGGCTGATCGAAAAAGAGATCATTTGCATATTCATACAGTGATATCTGAAACAGCAATATTGTTCACACTGTCAATAACATTCATTGTTCAATAGTTTGCAAGACAATCATCATAACATCAACAAATCGGATAAGGCTTTGGTACTCATGTTAAGAGGAATTCAGAAACAGAAAAACCTATACATGATCGATATAATCATATCGATAGGGTACATTCCTTTAGTCTTGCATATTGAATTCATCTAGATCAATATACAATTGAATAAGGTTACTTAGCAGATATTCATATTGATCTTATTGTCCACCACATATGGATATAGGGATAATCATTGCAATCCAAAGATCATTTCCATCATTTATTATCATTGCATTAGTAATAAGGAAGTTGATATTTGCAATTAGCATATTATTACTATCTAGATCTTTTAGAATATAAGATTTAATAGAAAGAAGTACCTTGCAATTGAATATTTATAGAAAGAAGTCTCTTGCAATTGAATATTTATAGAAAGAAGTCTCTTGCAATTGATTTTGTAAGTTAATTGTCCCTAATTCCTAAGAAATAACATAAGGGGACATTACAAGTGGTATCAGAGCTAATGAACCTGCTAGACTGTGTGGAAACATTTCAGATGAGCAGAAAATGAGGACAATTCAAAGGTTGGTACAAACTCAATGAGAAAATGAACCCGTCAATGGCACAATATAAAGACACTCAAGAAAGACTGACTCAATTGTTGGACATGCTAACACAAGTAAACAATAATGGGAACAAAGGAGGCAATAAAAATCAATCAATCAAGAATCAAATTCCAAATAAACGTATGCCTACAACAAGCTCGAGGCCAATGATATCAACATTTCCACCTAAAGCAGAATATCAAGAAGACAAAGGACCCACATTGATTGATCTACAAAATCAATTTCAACTGTTAGTTTTGTGTCTCAGACCAGCGATCAGACTTTCAGTATTTAAATTCAGATTAACATCAAGTAAATGATAAGCAAGTAAATGAAAGAGAGAAAACAAGTGCACAAGAGACCAACACAATTACCCTGGGATAACCTCCAAGGAGGAAAAACCCAGCACTAAAGACCCACAGGTCAGATTATGTATTCAATCTTGAATTGTAACAATACAATACTTAGCTCCAGTCATGTGACTCGGATCTGGGATCTTCAACCTCTTATTTGAATGAATCAGATCTGCCCTTTTATTATATCAGGTCTGCACTTCTAAATTCACGAAGTCTGCTCTTTAATGCACCATCTAACAGTAATTAGGAACACCAAAATAGCTTTGTCTTCCTTGAATAAGTTCGCCCAGTTCACCTCATAATTTCGCACACCAAGGAGCAGATGGATTTCGCTGATTGCATGAATTGATTGAGTGAATTGATCTTGGCAAATGGTCTTTATTTATATGAGCATATAACCTTCAAGTCGGCCTTAATTAGATAAATATGTTTGGCGCCAATATAGGTTTTAGTGTGGCATGTCATTATAGGGCTGGCCTTGTTTAGGGGCACGCTACCCTCTTTGGCGTGAAGGGTCCAACCCTACACGTTGAACTTTGGGAAAGGGGGGCCCAATCCTTTAGGGGTTCAGATGTTGCCTTAGGCAATCCGAACCCCCTTTTCTGAGACTAGTTACAAACAATATCAACAAGATTGGATAAATGGAGGATTACAACATGATATGCCTCTAAGAGACTACATAGATCAAGGATGAAGTACTTGCCTGAAGGATGTAGAAATCATCACTTTGACAGTTAACCTAGGGAGAAAAATTGGAAAGCATGAACAAGAGTTAAATGATTTTTGAATTGATGAGTGTGTGTGTGAAACTCTTGATGCAGTTTTTGAATTGAACACTCTCATCAATTCAAAAATCACAACAAATATCATTAGAGACCTTGAAGATTGTTACACCAAAGAAAGTGTAAAGTGTCTGGCAACTGCAAATCATGAAGCCTTAGAAAAGGTTAAACCAATAAAAAGTCATCAAGCACTACAAGAAAATCAGAATATTGTCACAAGACATTTCAAGGAGCCAAAGATACAAGGAAAGGAAATAGTCTTCGACACTTGTAAAGAAACAGGAGCAGCTGATTCTTCATGTGTTTTAATGCTCCCTTCTCAGCAGTAATCAACTTAGTTGACTGTTAGCCTATTCCGGAGACTCGTAGGCTAGCCGGAAGCAAAAATTAGGGTTTACTACCTCTGGGAGGATGTTTCAGCATTTTTGGTGACTTGCATGTCGGAGTTTGTCAATTTTGGTTCTGGATTCCTTCTGGGTTTTTAGAAAGCTTCGCAAAGATGGTACATGCATAGCAAGCAATGGAGTTTGGCGAACTTACTATTTTTAGTAAGTGGAGGTGAGGGCAGTTTATTTCTCTGGTTTTTTTCTGGGTTTTTAGAGAGCTTCGCGATGGTGTAACATGCAAATGAATCTGAAGACCTTTTTTGGACTTACTATTTTTAGTAAGTACGACAACTGCTCAGATTGGGGTTAAAATCGCTTTGGAAATACTTACTATTTTTAGCAGTATGCTATTTTTAGCAAGTACTATTTTTAGCAGGGGCTCAATAGGTAAGTTTAGATGGTTATTTCTGGCAAGTTAGTTGAGCAATTTGCCTTCCAACATTTTTGGAGCTTATTTTGGGCGATTTATGCTTAAGGAAAACATTTTACAAGTGAATTATTTATAGGGTGTGATGGACGCCTTAGAAAGAAGTATGTTAATTTTATGAAAAATAATTCACTTACTTCCTTGGACGCCATATATCACTTTATGAATATTTCATAAAGTATATTGCTACCTAGAAGGGGGTCGAATTGATGCATTAAGAATTATTTTTTTTAGGCCTAAGTTAAGTGGTTGACCCCTTTGGTGAAAATAAATGATTTAAAAATTAAAGAAAACATTATTCTAGCTTGGGCACCCAAATTGGATGAAATTGCATTTCATTTCGTGGCATTTTAGAGGGAGTTGAATTTGAATTTGGAGCTCCAAAAAGTTATAAATAAGAGTGCTTGGGCCTTGTTTTGGGTATTGATGATTATTTGCAATGAAGTGCTGCCGAAATCCTGAGTGATTGCTTTGAGGAATGCATACCTCCTAGCTGGTTCTTGGCTTCTTGCTTGAAAGATAGCAACTAGTTGAGATTGTGTGATTGTTATTTACACTGAAGAACATATGGAGTTCATTGATGTAGTAACTTTTGATGTTTTCTGATGTGTTTTGGGTGTTTTGTGAGTTTCCAGGTTGCTGGTTGGTTATAGAGCTGAAGCGGTTTTGTCATCATAAGTCTAAGGGCGAATTTTTGTGGCTTCTGGGTATTCTCTCTTTATTTTTCTAAGCCTTAGGTGATACTATTTGCCAGTTTCTAGAGTCTGATTTGGATTTGTGATTTTATTATTGCAAATCGCCCTATTGCCTAGGCCGTACCATGTTGGAGTTGTCTAGAAATGTGTGCATTAATGTTTTAGGCAAGTTTGCTGCTGTTTGTTGGTCTTAGTCTGGCCGCCTCCTTCCTAGAATTCATTTGCATTCAGTCTTGAGTCTTTCCGTTGAGTCTTAGTGGAGTTATGTGCATTTTAGTGTGGTTTGAGGTTGCTGGTCTGTGTTATTCAACTTGCTGGAAAAAGTATATCAGATTCTGAAATTTGGAGTGTGAGGTTGTTTTTGAGGGTAGTCGGTCTTTGTAGCTTGTGGAGTGCAATAAACATTATTTACAGCTTTGGATAGTGATATCTTTTTATCTGAAAATTCATGCTATGTAATGTAAAGCTGATTAGTAGTACTAACAGCTATCGTATTTTGAATTGTATCACAAGCCCCACTGAATAAGTGGAAGAGGCTGGCTTTGCCGCCTATCTTATTTCATTGTATTGCTGTCCTCCCGCTGAATAAGTAGTTGAGTGGATTGTTATTAAGTTTAATTGTTCTCTCACTGCATAAGTGGTTGAGTGATCTATTTCTTTGTTGTAATAATCGTCCTCCCGCTGAAAAGTGGTTGAGTGATTCTCTTTTAGTTGTTCTTGCCCACTGGACAAGCGGAAGGGGCTGACTTGCCGCCCAACATTGTAATTTTAGTTGATTATTGGAGCTAGCGATCCTCTATTCACCGTATGCTCTTACCTTCCCACATTGGGCTCTTGGTGATCAGAAAGTGGAAGGGTTCTCTTTCAGCAGTATTGTGTTTGTATCCTAACCTTAACGGGTGTTTGTGATGTTTGAAAACTGAAAATATTGAAAAAAAAAGTAAGGGGGTATTTCATGTGTTTCCTCTATCACAACTGAACTATGTACATGGGTTCATAAGGATTGCAAGATTAATTTTATGCCTTCTTAAGGATCATGTGTTAAAGATGACATGGTAGTAATAGAATCTAAGGATCATAATTCAGACTTTGTGGAAATTCTTAGTGATGAGGATGTCACCCAAGATTCCCCTTCACCTCTTGAAGAGCACATGGCAGTCCCTAACAAACCAATGATCGAGGATGAGAAGGATAACATTTCTAATAGCAGTGAACCAGAAATTACATTGTGTGTCCAATCTGATCACCTTGAGGAAGATAAACAAAGAAATGTGAAGGTATCGAGAGATGAGATACCAAAGATAGTGAACAAGGGTATGTTTCAGTGTGCCAATAATCCCTTGTTTGAAGTTGAAATGGATAAAACTAATGACAACCCACTTTTTGAATTGAATGAAGAGGCTATTTTGGATTCATATAAAATTAAAGATGAAAACAAAACTTGGGACCCCGGTGCAACTCCTATCAGTGAAGTGTGGAAACAAGCTTGGAGTAGTGAAACAAACCCGAGCAAAGCTATCATTAATCACTCTCCAATCAAACTACGAGGGATTGCAGTTCGGATCAGGTTAATAAAGAAGATTCCTTCCTTTTATCAAAGATCAAATGTTGAATGTTTGAGTTGGGTAGAAAGGGGAAGCAACACTTACCATATGTATCCTACACAAAATAGTTATTGCTGCATAGTGATGACACCCATTGATGACCAAATGGTTGTTGGACCATTGCTAGCTTTGAAGTAACAAATAGTGAAAATTCCTACAAATACCATTCAGATTTTCACCTCCACCATAGTGAGCAATAATTCCTACAACATTATGGTGAATCCAATAGATTGGGAAACTCGGAAAGAAATTTTGATTCTAAGGTTGAACAAGTTTCATTTCCATTAACTAAGAATGAGACTAACAATGATAACTATTTCGGTTTGGAGTTAGACAACAAACATCCCTTATATTTGAATGAGAAGAGGGTGCAAGGTGTACCTAAGAATCAAATTGTGGAAATCAGAGTGGTTCAGCATCAACGTGTTGTTTCGTTTCCAAGACTAACAACTTATGATGATTTTCAGAAGCCTAATCCTATGATATTAAGGTTGGAGTTTTTTCAAGGATCATCTTCTAAGGAGTTAATGCAACATCAGATTACTCATCTTATCGATGGTCATCCAAAGATCATTGTTACAGGTTTTCAACCTAACTACATTTTGAGTAGATGGCACTACAAACCTTGGGATCTGGGAATTACCTTGGTAGACAAATATTGTGGAAGTAAATTGTTTCATAGAATGATAGAGATTGATACACCTTGTATCAACGATTGCTTGTGGACAAGCAATTTCAAGGAGGGGAAACTGTGATGTCCCCATCCAATCCATAAAACCAAACAAGCGAACAGTATGAGAAAGCTCCTTGTATTATCTATATGAATGATGTGAATAAGCTGATTCTCCTAATCAGCAATAAAAGAAGATACTCAAAGAGCAATCAATACTACAACAGTTAAAGCATATCAAAATAATGATTATGACTGCAGCAATTTATACTTCGTTTCAGTCACAAGGGCATCAGTTATGAAGACAATGCTTATGAAAGAAGAATACGTGAAGGAATACATATTGAAGATATATTGGCAGCATTCATACGCCATGCAGAATATTAAATAAGAAGCGATTATATGTAGTAATTACTAATACATCTAGTAGTGAAGAAGCGAAACAACCATTGAATGACTTGGAGCAGTGATTAAGATGATTAAGATTTTCTTTGACATCGATTCATGAAAAAAGGTGCAAATGCTAAGGAAAGACAAGTCAGTGATTGAAGGATAAAAAAAACAGTAATAAAGATGTGTTTGAGTTAACAATTACGTTTATTAATTAACAAAGAAATGTGACTCCTCACATGAAAGGAGGCAACTTGTTGTGACCTTTTCACACATTGCCCCATTGCAAACGGGAACCCCTCTTTCCTGCTTCCCGCGTCTTGTTAGTTTAGATTTTGGCAGTAACCGACAGTTTTGAGCTCCCAGTGTTGGAGTCTTAAGTTTAGAAATTTGATCGTGTCTAATTGCTATTAGGGTTTTTGAATTTTGTATAGGATCAAGTGTGTAAAATGTTAAGCGTTTAAGTGGTCCTGATTTTGTCTAAGTGTAGACCTTTTGAGCATGAATGAGTTTTAAATGTCCGAGTTGGTGATATTTTTGTGCCTGTGTGTTAAAAGGTCCTTTAGGAGTTCTTTTCTTGCTCCTAGGGTTATTCAAGTTAGATTTGCACTTTATCTCGATGAAAATCCTTTTGTCTCGCTCAAATTTTGGTGAATTTGCCTAAGCCCCGATGTGTTTAATTGAAAATTTGAAGTGTCCAAATGATTTTGAATGGTTAAAACATTAAATTCTTGATGAAAACCTATGTTTTAAGGGTCTAAACCTCAAAATTCTTGATGGGAGGTGCTTTTCCCCTCACATTTCCGATGACCCATAATTTTCCCCCACTCAAAATCTTGATGGGAGAAGAATTTCCACCAGATTTCCGATGGACCTAATTTTTCCCTCATTCAGATTCCTGATGGAGGGCTATTTTCCACCAAGAGGGCAAAATTTTGACTAAGTGTTGGGAAATTGTTCTGATGACCCACGATTTTCCCCTGGGAATGCAGATGACTTTGATGCAGATGAAATTCATGTTCCTGATGCAGATCGATTTTTCACTAGGACAATTCATGATCAAATTTCGAGGATTTTTATGCGGATAATTGTTCCTGATGAAGGGTGAATTTCCCCGAGTGCAGTTTTGATGAGATTTTGATCTGGATAACTATCTAGATAGGGGTCAATTTTCCCCCAAAGTGAGTTTTTGGACTTAATGATGAAATGAAGTTGGAATTTTGACTCTAGATAGATGGCGATTTTCCCCCAAGGACAATTTTAACATTTTAAATGAGTTTTATTTGGATTTTTTAATCCAAATATGGGGCGATTTTCCCCAGAAGCCCAAATTGAGTTAAATTTTCAAAATTTTAAAATAAGTGGGCCCAAATTTAATTGTATTTGCAATGACTAACGATTATTTAAAATAAAAAACAATTATTTAATGATTTGCAATGGTCATTTAAATAATTAAATATTTTCTAGAAGCAAATCGATTTTCCCAGGTAGGCTCTAAAAGCAAAGTTTTATCCCACATTGCTTGTGTGGTGAAACCTCAAGGTGAAAGCAAGTTTAAAAGAGGCTGGCCAGCATTAAAATAATATTATATTTGCTGAGTGTTGCATCTAAGTGGCTGATTTGGGGATTTTTCCAGCTAAGGTGATTTTGTAGTGTCATTTTGACACCATTGGAGCTGAAGTTTGTGTTTTGAAGGCTTTTTCTGCCCAATCTGACCTGGATGCCATTTTTTGGAGGCCATTGGAGCAAGCTTGAGGGATGATTTTCATACTTGGGCAATTTTCCTAGGGTGGCGCCATTACTTCAGCTGGGTGATTTTGGTTTGGTGGAGATTTCCTCCATTCTTGGGGTGATTCACTTGCATTTGGGAGGCGCCATTGCTAAGTGTTGGCTGTGTATTTTTCAGACCTGCATATTCCTTCGTAGCTGAAGGTTGTTTGACCTCCATTGTTGACTGAAGTGTGCATTTCAGAGTTAATTTTCACCACCTAGCCCATTCATACCTAGGCGATTTTGGATTGAGGGCCATTTGAGAGTATTTTTGTGACATTTTAAGGGCTGTTGCAGGTCTGAGAACTCCATTTCTAGCCTGTCTTCAGACTTGAAGTTCATTTCCAGCCACTTCCTAGTTGAGCGATTTCACTAAGGAGGCATCTTGGGGGCATTCTATGGTCATTTTCTGAGAATTTGAGAGTGTTTTCATCGCTGGTCTGAGTCTGAAATTTCCATTTTCAGATTTGTCCTCAGACTTAGACATTTTTCCAGCCCATTCCTTGTGCCTGGATTTGACATTTTTTTGACTTGGGAGGTAAAATTTTATCATTTGCGCATGTTTTCCCATGGCTGCAACCCTGTTTAGGTGACTGATTGTAAGTGTTGCAGGTTGTCTTCAGACTTTTTGGCAGCCATTAGTGAGTTTGGAAGGGTGTCTTAAGACATTTTAGAGTGAAAATCAGACTTTTCACGCCTTTCCTAAGGCATTTCCAGATTTGGTATACTCCTTTGGACCTTAATTTTGATGAATTTTCTGAGTATACTAAACGTCTTCAGACTTTGTTAAGTCTGAAAATGATGATTTTAAAGGTTTTTATGAGGGTTTTAGACCCTATTCTTGTCATATTTGCATTCTACTTTCAAAATTCGTTAGAAATGTGGATAAAATTCTTGATTTCCATTCCAAAAAGATGCCTAAAACATTAGAAATCAGAACTTATCTAATTCCGAAAGTAGCTATCGGGATGATTTTTCCGAAGTTATTGACTTCCAGCTTCGTATAGGTACAATGCCAAAAATCTGGAATTGGAGTTCGGAAGAAGCAATTGAAGATGGTCCAGGAGGGATTCTATCCGGAATCCAAATTGTCATCTAGATGGAAGGATATCACAGACACAAACATGCACTTCTTGAATATGGAGTAGATGCGGCAAAGGATGTTCGGGACAAGGAATCGGATCCCCTCTCCTACTTATGCAAACATCATGAGGAGTGGTATTTATCATGTTGCTGGATTTCCACAATCCGTACAATGCAACGAGCTGGTCTTGGAATGCGCAAGGTACTACGATCCTCTCTCCCAAATGATCCGGACTCCCAAAGTGGTGACCATTGCCTACCTTGTTGAGGATGTGATTGCCGAAGTGTTTGGAATTCCCCGCAGTGCAGGCATGAAGGATAGAACAAAGGAAGAGTGTGAAGCAAATTACAAGTTGAAGGCGGATGCATGCAGGACCGTAGTGAATAAGAAATGGATGATTGAGCCGAGGCCTCATCATTCCAATGCACTCAAGACACTCATGTGCACTTATTTGAAGGAGGGATATAGCGATTTGGTATTCTTGCTTAACTGAGTGATGGGGATGCCACAGGGCGCATTATTTGAAGGATGGATGTTTTATTTTATCCAGGATTGTATAAGAGGAACGATGATCAATTGGTCCAAAATCATCAGTGACAATCTGGATTTCCAATTGAGAAATGTGGAAAGAACTAAGTCATTCGCCATGACTTCCTACCTTGTGTATATACTTGCACGATTTGCCACATACTAAGGATTGACATGCAGAGGTGAAGTCGGGAATGACCAATGACAGTACAAAAGTTATGAATGTTATCCACAACTAGACATGCATAGAATTGAAGACTACAGGAGGGTGAATGATGCATTCACCATGTATATTCTGAGGATGTTGCAAGGCAGAATCCACAAGAGGGTGTCCAAGGAGGCAACAAAATTAATTGAACAATATGGATCGTGGTACATACAATTTCCCACTTTCACATACCTAAGGATTCAGGGATTCCAATCCGAACCATACAAACTTACTAGGTATCCTACAGATAGAATGATCTTTCTTGAGGTGGTGAGACAACTTCTAGAATATGATTTCATCTGGAAGGAAAAACATAGAACAGGGATGACTTTTCCTATTGCCATAGGGGAAACATTGGAAGAATGCCAATCCGCTGCTGCAGCTAGTACGGTGATTGATGAGCTTGCATTCTATCGCCTTGGAACATATAAGAAAAGAGACAGATTTGATCCACATAAGAATGTTGAGAGTAATGGACAAGCAAGTAGTGACGAGAAGAATGTGGTCCAAGATGTTTGTGGATTTCATGAGGAAGTGTGAACTCTTTCTCATTCTTGATCCATTATTGGATGATAGTGATCCTACTCATCTGCAGTATGAAAATGAAATGAAGAAGTCTATCCTATTGCTTAGTTGGTCAGAGCAAGAGGTGACAAATTTGAATGTGCTTATGAGAGACGTCATGGATTTCTCCAGAGAATGGGTAGACAAGCAAATGAACATATTGATAGACATGGTTGTCTTCACGTATGAGAAGATGAAATAGATGGAATCCTCTCTCGAGGATGATAAGAGAACAATTAGCGATTTGAGGATTCATGCAGATGAGGAAAGCCAAGCTCCTAAACGTAAGAAGAATACACTTGGAGAATCCAAGACGAAGGGGAAGGAGATAGTGAGTTAGGATAAGAAGAAGAAGAAGCAAAAACCCAACACTCCTTTGTCTCCCCTTAGTTTCTCGTCAATCAAGGAGGTTGACATACCAAAGTAGAATAGAGATTTTGAACACTGTTCCAACACCGTGATTTTATCGGATAATACTCAGGAGTTGCATGCCACGGCTACATCCGCACCACCTAATGAAGATGATAAACAATTGGGATCTCCTACTATCCTTTTGGAGGTTAGCTTGGGTAATGATGTTCATGATTTGACTAAGGACAAGGAGGATGATGATGATGTTATCTCGGCACTGAAGGAACTCGGCACTGAAGGAACTTGATCGGGAAATGTGTCTTGATGATGGAATGGAAATGTCCACCATTCCCAATTGGTTGATGAAGAGCATGGGGAAGAGTAAGAGGGTAGTAGAAGCCCAGCCTATTGATGATATTGATGATTACTTAGCTAGGAGCAATCAGGAGAAAGAACCTAAAAGGGCGAAGATACTTTTGAATATAGCTAGAGATGAAACAAGAATGCGGATTGCGCAGGTGACTGTCCCAATTGGTGATGTAACTATGGACGTGGCCACTCCTATGGATTTCCAAATTACTTCGGTTGCCCTTGGATGGACTACAAAAGAGCAAGAGTTCTAGGAACTCAATGATACAGTCCGGGTAATCAATGCGAGGGTGGATAGGGAGATTGAGAAGAAAGAAAAGTACAAAGAAGAGAATATCAAATTAAGAGAATACATTGCAGGGATGAGGCGTGAGAATCACGCCTTTGTTTCCCCTATTGCAGTTGGTCATGGACTACATATTGGTCATGAGGCAGCAAGAGATACACTTGCATAGTTGGGAAAATGGATTTACTTACTCAGTTTGTCCAGGCATTTGACAGGACAATGACACTCATATTCAGGATACAATATTTGGAGGGAGTTTGGGATGAATTACAGCCTATTTAGGAGAAGACTATTCCTTGCCTCAGAGTTTTGAAGCAGATTCCAATGTCCACGTTGATTCATGAGAAAGTTGTGCATGATGGAGACAGATACGATTTCCATGGTTGGTATAGTTCATTGACCATGAGGAAATCCACTTATGAGCATGCATGGAAGGATTGTGCAAAGATGGAAGGATTGATTTAGGATATACAATCGAGGATCCTTACATCTATTGAGGAATTGTTGGGGATAGTTATTAGTGTTGCTAGTGGTCTACACTTAGAAGAATTGAGAGATAAAATGAAGTTCATATACTTCAATCAGTTGGATTCTTTGAAGAAGAATTAGATAGATGATTTGGTTTCCTTGTTGATTCATGTCCATAATTCGTAGAAGCTTATGCCAGATTGGGAGAACACTTTAGATGCTTGTTCTGATGCGTTGGATGTGATCAATGTGCAACGGGATACTTTGCCCAGCATTACCATGGAGGAGTTAGATTTAGTATTGGCTAGATTCCTGGAATATGCTGTGAGGGAGAGGGATGCAGGCTGGAATCTTCTAGAAGATTCATTACTTGATGATTAGGCATTATTTCATTGAGCCATATGTTGGTGGCTCCATTGTTGATGTAAAACCTAATCAGGGCAACTTTAGGGTATTGTTGGCATGATCTTGGCCCTTGATTTTGAATGAATCCCGACCATCCATTTCTTTTGAGGCTCTATATAAATTCCATTGCCTGTCATTTGTAAGAGAGATTTTTGAGAATTGTCGGTTATATGTTGTAGATTTGAATACAAGTCATTGTTCGAATTGATGGTGATTTTTATTTAAGTGTTGCATGCATTTGTGGTTCTCATTGCCTCCAAAATTAGATTAGAATTTGCTTCCAAGTATTTTAGATTGAATGAAGGAATTTGTTGAATGTATTTGTGTAGAATCCATTAGTCCATACCACTAGCCTCTTGCTGATTGTAAGTGTGCCTTGCGTGGTCAGCTGGAATTTTATGCGAACTTAACTTCAATTGTTATGCATTGCCTTGAATGGTATCAATGTTTGATGGTAATGATTTGAACATCTTTGAAATATACCTTAGATGATTGCACTAAGCTTGTGTCAAATTGTTCAACTTGATGGTGAGACCTTGCCTGGTAGGATTCCATTGAATCGTTCACCCTTTTCTTACATTCTAGGCCTTAGAATAGAATTCCTAAACCCTATTCCTTTTGCCCCTTTTTTAGAAATCTTTGTTAGATTAGAATAAACCAAGAGCTGAATTGCAAAATCTTAAGTCATAGGCATACCTATTCCAATTCCAAATCCATGAAAAATTCCCAGATTGAACAATTACGTAAGTCCCTAAGTGAAAATAGCATTATCACATCAAGCCATTGAGTTACCCACATGTCAAGAACTGATCGTAGAAACTTTGGAATCATCATATGAATTTCTAGTGATCTTAGCATACAAGGTGATTGTGTTCAAGAGAGGGTAAAATGCTTTGGTATTTTATTCTGTGATCGTATGTGCATAAAAAACACATCAACATGACTCTTATGAAAATTAAAGATATAAAGTAGAATGAGAGGTATGTGGAGAAGATGTGAAGAGTTTATATTTTATTCTTATTCAAGTCTGAGTGCTCAAGAGAGCAGCAGAAATAACAAGCATGGATGCATGAGGAACTAATGTTACCAATCAGGGAAAGCTCCACCCATTTCAAATGCATCAATACATTATCAGAAATCTGAAACAGCATTCAACCGATCCCTTAATGATCATAGTTAGACCAGAATTCATCGCATAAGAAAGAAGATTCAATATCAGAAATAGCAATATCAAACCATTGTTAAAAGAAGAAGTTAGATTGATAGGATCAAGAAACAGCGATCATATGAAATTACGAGGTCTTATCAAACTGAACAGCAATAACATCTTTGCATATTTATAAGGCAATATCAGGAACAACCACCATTATAGATCGTCTATTATTAAGTCATCACCATTTCATAAGAAGTACATCTGATAATTGATCAGGCTGATTGAAAGAGAGATCATTTGCATATTCATACAGTGATATTTGAAACAGCAATATTGTTCACACTATCAATAACATTGATTGTTTGATAGTTTGCAAGACAAGCATCATAACATCAACAAATCAGATAAGGCTTTGGTACTCATATTAAGAGGAATTGAGAACAGCAAAAGCTATACATACTCGATCGATATAATTATATTGATTTAATACTAAGTTACCGGTTCGGGTTCGAAGAACCCGGTATGCCGGTACGGCAAAATTTTGAAAAGGGGTTTGAGTTCGTTTGGGTTCGTTAGTACAAAAACATGTAAATTATATATATATGCAGCCTATAACCATGAATTAAGATTAGCATGTCACATAGCATCATATAAACAACAAAACCAACATAAACTTGTAATCATAGCATCATGATCATACCATAACAACATCATATACATCAAGTTTAATATCAAAATGATAAAATATTCAAGTATCATTGTTTCAACTTTCAACAATTTAAAGTTTGATCATCAAATGGATTTTCTAATGGGGGTTTGGGGCAACACCCCCAACAGGGTCAAGGGGCAGCGCCCCCAGCGGGGTCGAGGGGCAACGCCCCTTGCAGGGTCCTGTTGACGTGTATTTTATACACAATCATACACAGAATAAAATACCATTAGGCATCTTATCCTCTCTTGAGAAAATAGTCTCTAACTGCTGAAGATCTGCAAAAAGGATCAGTTAGATGGACTCCAAGGTTCTTTTAGTGGGGTCTCCACGTGTGGACAAGCTTTTTTAGTGGTATGATGTGATTTGCTGTTTCCTCCAAGGCGTCTTACGGATTCAAAGGCTCGAAGATTTTACTAAACTAAAAAGAACTTTCAAAAAATGGCAAAAGGACAGGGTTTAAGGAAGTCTAATCTAGCCTAGCCCTATGAACGACTTAGCATGAATGAGATTTGGCAAGACTCAACCAACTTCAATTTTGCCATAAGATAACAACTCAATTGAAATTAGTGCGATCTTCTAAGGTAATAATGATGTTCAATGCATCAAAGACCAAGGACACTACTACGAAGGTACATATCCTAGATGCGAAAATGCTTGAAGGTTAAGGACTCAAAATGTTTTCCAGTCGACCACGCAAGGCGTTCCTACAATCAGCAAGAAGCTAGTGGTTTGGATAGCGAATCCTACCAAATATCAAATCTCACACTTAGCCTTTCAAATTAACAAACTACTTTGATTGAGCGTGATTCAAGTACATCCAACAACCATGAAGATAACTTAATAAATTTGCAACAAAACACCATAACTTCAATATTTTATTGATTTCCAAGTCATCATATACAACAATTGCTTGAATTTCTCTCTTCAAGACTCAATCTTGCTACAAAATAAAAATTGCCTCGAACTCTAATCTCTCTATTACATCAACTATTATCTCTCACACTTATTCACTATTTTTCTATTATTCAATGAAATGAAAAATGGGGGTATAAATAGCATCCCCAGTTACAATGAAAGGTCCAGATTGAAAGTAAATCAATGGACAAGATCATGACACCTAAACCCTAATTAGGGTTTGTTACAAATGACCTCCTTTTTACTGAACAACATTAAATACATAGCCAAATATTAAATTTGGCACAAAAATCTAGGAGGTATCAACCAATGAGAAATAAGATGTCATGTCATCTGTAACAACCTTTCATCTAGAATCTTATTCCCTTTCCAATTCTCTTTCTTAGCATATGCAATGAATTTTGTCACGATTCCTTCGATTTCTGTGTTTGGAATCTCGGGAAGATTCTTGATACTCTCTTCTAAGTGGATAACCTGATCAAATGCATCTAGAAGAGCTGTGTCCCAAGTAGGTTCAAGTTCCTTTGTTCTATCAATCAGGAGCATGGTGGCATACATCTGATCATACTGCTCATCTGTAACATCTGCGTCCTTGCGAAAGATGATCTTGATTCTATCCTCAAATTCCTGGATATCCACATCTGTCTCGACCTCGATCCTTCTGCCAAGAATGGTACGAAGTACCTCAAATACTCTGTCCTGGATCGGATTGATCACCTCCTCAACTTGACTACATCTAACACTGATGTCCTCGAAGAGAACACTCTTTATATGGAGTAAGGTTGACCACTGAAACAAACTGTGAGAATCACCTTCTAAGATCCTCTCTTGTGCTAAAATTCTTCTGGATGTGTGTCTTATAACTTTCAAGACAGGGATGACAACGTCCTTGGCATGGGCAAATGCAGCTACTGTTGCCATCAATCTGTGAATAATCTCAAGAACTTGGATAGCCTGATGGGTGATCTTCGACATCCTTGTAACAAACTCAATGGCCACCGTGTGAGATCTATCCATCCAACTACATGTACGCTGGACCAGGTTCCTGAATCTTTCTGCTTCATTGATTGATTGAAGGGGCAATGCCTGCAATGGTGATCTAACTAGATCCTGACGTCCCAAAGGTTCATTGATGTGACTGAAATATGTCCTCCATGCACCGACCTCTTTCTCAAGCTTTCTATTCTTTTCTACTTCTTCTCTAAACTTGTCCTTCAATGCCTCAAATGTGTCGGTGGCATCATCTAAAGTCTGCTCTGCTGTGGATGGTCCTAACTCAATAGTCTGTATATGATAGTCTTCTGCTAGGATCTCACCCTCATATTTGTCTGCTGCCGGTGTAGCTATCTGCAGTTTTCTAGATCCAGTCTCATCTCGAATCATCTTGGACATCTTTGTAGCCTTCTTCTTCTCTGTTGTCATATGTGAACGTCCCACGAGGCTCTCTAAATCAATTGCACTGTCCTCGTCCTCAATTACGATCACCCTAGTCAATCTTTCCTTCAACCAATCTGGGATATTTGATCTTGTCTCTTGAACTTGAATTTCTTTATGTACTATTTCTTCTTGTCTGGGAGGAGATGTTACTTCATTATCATTATCTAAATCATAGTCTTGGAGAGATCCATCGGATGAAACATGCTGTGCCTGTCCTTCCTCCTGTCTATCATTTTGTACCATTGATTCCATGGACTCTTCCACTCGAACTGTTCTATCCTCTGGTCTGGAAGAAGTACCTGGTGTTTGATCTTTGTTGGCACCTTGCTTTTTCTTGGAAGACTCTTTCTTTTCTGATCTTTCCTTTCTCTTCGAACCTCTCGAATGGAGATTGCCCTCACTGGCACATCGAAGGTTACCTTCACCTGAATTCCTAGGATTAGGATTGCCTTCGCTAACACTGGCTCCACCTTCGGCTGGCTTTTCTTCCAAAGTAAAAGACATAGCTATGCCTTGTTCTCTCAACCTCTGATGCTGAACGTCTACCCATCTGCGAGTACAAGACAAGACTGGTGCCATCAAATCATCTAAATCCACGACCTCGGGCTCATTCCAATTCAAACTAATTGTTTTACTTTCTCTATCATATGAAGATTGGATGTGCCTGCCGTTGTCCTGAGCTTGGTCGGCCACTCTGTAAATCTTACATTTCCTGATGAAATCCAAAGGCAATCTAGAATGTATCTTTCGTTTCACTTCGAGATCATCTAGGAGATTCATCATAAAATCTTCAATCTGGTTCTCATGTCTAAATCTTCTACCGACCGTCTCCTCTAAATGTCCATGGGGATCAAAACTATTCCTCCAAGCAAAAGATGAAAAAGGATACAAGGCTAACTCCTTCTCTGCGTCATCCATGGCTAAGACATTAGGACATACCTCAACTGAATTACCCAAAATAATAGGTACCTGAACTCCATTCTGATGTCTGTGTCTGAATGCTTTCACATATGCTGCCAACTGCCTTGTTACTTCAAGTAACACAATTCTGTCTGTCGGGTACCTCGGCAACATGTATGGAGGTAAAGGACATCCATACACTCTAATGTAAGTGAACTTGGGAAACTGAATGAACCAAGCACCGTACCTCTTGATGAATTCCTGGGCATCCTGAGATAATCTGTTGTGAATCCCTCCTTGCAACGTCCTTGTGATGTTCATCGTGAAAGTATCATTGATTAACTTGTAGTTCTTCCCTGGTGGATGATGCAAGTAGGTATAGGATTCACAAACTCTGACCTCGTCGGGTCCTCTTCCAATCACTCCTCTGTGAGGTAGTCCTGCGTACTCAACGCTCCTGATTAAGGCATAGATGACGTATGAACTCATGTGGAAGGACTTAGTAGCCCTGAGTCTTCTCAACTGTACGTCTAAGCAATGGCTAATTATCCTAGCCCAATGTATTGTACCCTTTCCTTGAACAATCACCTGGATGAAGTAAAACATCCATTTCTCAAAATAGAAGGCATGAGGTGCTCCTGTAACTCTGTTGAGCATGGTAATCAAATCTCTGTACTCCTCCTGGAAATCAATCCTGTGTGGTGTGTTCGGTACTTTGCTCAGACGGGGACGACTCTTGAGTAGCCAGTTCTTGTTGATTATGCTTAGGCAAGCATCTGGATCATCATCGTACACTGATCTGGCTCCTTCAATGCTCTTGTATATCATGTCCCTGTGCTCTGGAAGATGGAAGGCCTCACTTATGGCTTCCTCTGAAAGGTACGCCAAAGTGTTTCCTTCGTTGGACACAATTGTCCTGGACTGTGGATTGTAGTGACGGGCACACTCGATCATCAACTCGTGGCACTGAATAGCTGGAGGAAAACCGGCCGCCTTAATGATGCCACTCTCTATTATTCTCCGGGCGACAGGTGATGGCTTGCCAATGTAAGGGACCTCTCGGAACTTCTTCGTGCTAAAGTTCCCCAAGTTTGTATCTCCAATGTTGCTCCACTTAGACACGATCTTGGTCTTGATTTCTTCGGTCTTCTGATCCTCTTTCATGAGAGCCGAGCGACTAGTGGATGCTCCCGCCTTTGGGGTTGCCATACCTACACAACATTTCATTATAAGAAATAGATTTTGCAATAAATAGCGTAAATAAGAGAGATAAGTTTTAGGAAACCTCATGATAAGTCTCTAGAGTTATCATTTCCTAAAATACAACGATTGAGCTAAGAGATTTCAAAACTCAAAATTTCAAAATTTGAAATATGACGATGAATGAATAAAACAATAATAATTAAATCGCCATACCTCGATAGAGAGCTAACTCTAGAATGCAAAAACAAAATTTGCCTAGGCAAAATTGAGGTATAAAGTAATCTTCAATATGATCTCCTCAAAATTGACTTCGCCACCTCTGGAGAGAACGTGATCTTCAATTATCGCTTTTGACGTGGTCTCAAATGGATCTTCAAGTTCGCACAAATAAATCTCCAAGTTTCGCACCTTCGACGTGGTCTTAGAAGGATCCCCAAGTTCGCCTTTAGTGTGGTCTTCAAACTCGCACCACCTTTGGTCTTCAACGCAATTCGCACTCCACACAAGATGATATTAGCGCCACCTTTGGTTTGAAATCGCACCACCTTTTGATAACTAAGCGCGCCACCCTTGGATGAATGAAACTCGCACTATATTCGCCTCTTCTCAATTCGCATGAAGGAAGGTAAAATAATGATGTAGAAAATGATAATTCCACTCCCCTTTATATAGCGCTCTCATCCTTCACCCCTTTGGCCGACTTGATAAAAATAAAACCATTTTTTAAATGATTTGCAATAACATGACAAGGCCGACTTGCCTAATTGAGCGCTCAAATCGATTTTTTATTAATTAAATAATTAATTATTAATGCCTTGCGTTTTTTAATTTGCAAATTTCGATTCTAATAAAGGCAAAATAATTAATAAATGTTTAACACCATATTAAATGCTAAATAAATAAGATTTTCAAATTTTAAATCGATTTAGCATTTAAGGAAATTTGAATTGTTTAATTTGGCGCCAAAAATATGAAAATAAAGGGACGTACCTCATCGCTCTGGTCCCTTGGAGAGGGACAGGAGCGATCCATGATTTTGGTCTTGATTCTTGCGTTTTCAACGTTCAACTCCTTCATTTCCACGTTCCAAATCGATCATCTGGTGGTCCTTCGAATTTGAATTTCTTTCTTGTGCGAGCAAGTGCATCTCATGACCATTATCGCCCTGGTCCCTTGGAGAGGGACAGGAGCGATCCTAAGGTTTTTGCTTGAAATTCTCCATTTTGGTACGATCCTTTCCTTGTATCATCTTCCAAATGCCATTTAAAACCTTGTGCGTCCTTGTCTTAATGTGATTTTCAAAGAATATCATGTGTTTTGCCTAACATCGCCCTTGTCCCTTGGAGAGGGACAGGAGCGATCTCCATGTCTTCACGTTCATCTTGTATCTTTGACCTTCGAACTTCCATTGTAAGGCGAATAACATCTATGCTCATTCCTTTCGCGCTTATTCCATTTGTCTTCATTATGTGTTTGGACGTATTAAAGGGACCATCGCCCTTGTCCCTTGGAGAGGGACAGGAGCGATCCACGTTTTCTCCTTGACCTTGGCAACTTTACACTTTGATCTCCTTTGCGATGTCCTTCAAATGTCGTCCCTTACCTTGCTTATCCTCGCCTGGCTTTGGTCTTGAAGGAACGTGAGTGTTATTAATAGCATCGCCTTGGTCCTTGTCCAAAGGACAGGAGCGATATGGGGCTTTTACATTATTTGGCGATGTTTGGACGTTCAACACTCTTGCAAATTATCTTCAAACGATGCCTTGGACCATATGTTATCTTAGGACGTCTTGACTTAGCTTGATCTTGAAGCAAAACAAGGAATCCAAAGCAAATCGCCCTGGTCCCTTGGAGAGGGACAGGAGCGATATGGTTCCTAGGTCCATTTTGGTGATTATTTAACGTTTGAAATCTTCATGCATCACCTTTCTACCTTTCCGTGGACCCTCTAAGACCTTGCGAAATCTTGTCCTTACGTAAATCTTGCTCAAAATGATCAATACATCTAACATCGCCCTGGTCCCTTCCTGAGGGACAGGAGCGATCTATGTTATATGGTGTCAATTTCTTCATTTTAACGTCCCTTGAGTGTTTGCGCATGATGAAGATGCCTTGAAATGTCCCTCGCCACCTTGTCTTGACTTGTGTCGACCTTGAACTTTGGAGGAACGACCTTGAACTTGCGTAGGGAGTATTATCATCATTGTATCGCCCTGGTCCCTTGGAGAGGGACAGGAGCGATCCTTCCCTTGTGGCCACTATCTCACTTTGCCAGGTTCCAAGTTTATATTCAACGGACTCGTCCTTCTTCACTCTATTCGTTCATGCCTTGACATTGTCTGTAACCTTGCAAGAAAAGCAATTATATCAAAAATCGCTCTGGTCCCTTCCTGAGGGACAAGAGCGAACTAGGCATTTAACACTATTATGGACGTCCCAAAAATCTTCAATTTATATTCAACGCATTCATCTCATGTTTTCCCTTGTTTTTGAACGTAAACTTGCCTTGACCTTTGTCTGGATTTTGCATAATGAAGGAAATCGCTCTGGTCCCTGGGAGAGGGACGAGAGCTACAAGGTACCTCGCCCTGGTCCCTTGGAGAGGGACAGGAGCGATTTAGTCAATATAGGTCATTTTCCTTCGTTTTTGCATATCAAATTATATTCATTTGGCAAAGCATCCTCCCTTGGACGTCCTCAAATCATTAAGCTCTCGAAATCTTGCAAGGACAAGGCGAAATTTGAATTGTAGCTCCGGTCCTTCACTGAGGGACAGGAGCGATTTTCCTCCTGGGGGCATTTCTGTGCTCATGAAAATCTTCAATTTATATTCAATGCGTTCATCTCGCCGTTCTCCATCACGTCCAACTTGAAATTTGCCTAGACTCTGCAGGGATGATGAGATATTTGAAAATGAGCTCCCGTCCTTCACTGAGGGACAGGAGCGATTTTGCTCCTACAGGCCAAAATAACAAGATTTTTCACATCTTAACACTTCACGAGGCGAAAACAAATCAATTCCAATGCCCAGGATCAAAATTCAAAAAAGTCAAAATTTGGTCAAAATATTCAATCGGACAGAAATTCACATTGACGGTCAACACTTAGACAAATTTAAGCTCTGCATGAACATTCCAATTGAAAATTAGACCATTTTGGCGAATTCATTGCATTCAAAATTTGCATCCTAGAAAAGGAAGCTCAAAAGCTCTCAAAAACGACTGGATTTTGGCCTGAAAAGACAAAATTTAAAACCCTAAGGCTTGACCCTAAATCCAGACGACTAACCGACTAACAAAATCCTAAAAACGAAAGCGAAAACGAGCGAAAAACAAGCAAAAAGAGGGGGTCCCCATTTGCGATGGGGCGATGTGTGAAATGGTCACAACAGGTTCCCAACACTAAATTACAACCTTCAAACCCACACAGAACTCCATGGCGTGCATCAATTTTCTGCTTTTTTAAGACGTCAGGAACAAGGCCAAAGAAGTCAAAATTCTGATCAAGGTGCATTCTCCCGTACGGGAATTGTGTTTTTTGACTTGTTCTTTTGTACTGACTTGTGCTTCTCTGTTGGTTGTACGATGCATAGGTGTGTGGCTTGAGACCAAAAAAACGGGACTCGGACTCGGCTTGGACTCGGCAAGACTAATTCAGACTCGGACTCGGGACTCTACGTCAGACTCGGGAAAGTGAAAAACTCAAGAAATTTAGAGATTTTTAAAGATTTAAAACTTGTTTCAGACACCCTTTATTGAATACACCTTAAAGACACAAAAACATCATCAAACTCGGCTCATTTGATTACATACACAAGTATACATCAATCACATAAGCATAAACGCAAATTGTTGCTGAAGAAAATAACAAACATAGATATATAAATATTGTCAAATGTATACAATATTACAAAACTCATGGAATAAAAAATCCATGTCATCATATGATCATCATCAAATGTTTCATACAAATACCAAAGGTAAATAGTAAATACTAAATACAACTACAAGTGTACAAGCCTATGGCTTAGAGGGCCGTGCACCCTCTCGCCTTGGCCTCCTGCGAAGGTGTTTAAAGTAGGTCCTGGATGATTCAACAACCATAGTCGCTCCCCGTGACACCATGCCATGCTCACCAACATCAAGAACAACTGTGTCATGCTCACCAACATCAGGAACAGTTGTGTCACTCTGAGTCTCAATATTTCTTGTCTCTGCTCGTGCTCTTTGCTCCTCCTCTGCCATGGCTACAACCTCAGCCTCTATATCTACCTGGTCGATCCAATCAATGTCATCATCACTAAAGACAGCTGTAGGAGTCCCAGGAGCTGTCTGATTCTCATTGGCCCACTCTGCTTCAAGATCAACCTCATCTAGAATGATAGGAGAGATGTCAACTAATGCATTCTTTCTCATTCTCAGGCGAAGGTTGTAGTGAACAAAGACGAGATCATTCATCTTCTCCATAGATAATCTATTGCGCCTTTTGGAGTGTATGTGCTCAAACATACTCCAATTGCGCTCACAACCTGATGCGCTGCATGGTTGGCTCAAGATGCGAATGGCCAACTTCTGAATATTTGGTGTCTCTGGGCCAAAAAAGCTCCACCAATGATTTGAGTTTGAAATGAGAAAAATAAATAAAATCAGTCTCACTCATGAACTCAATTAACAAGTTACAATATAGTATTGAATAAAACTAAAATTAAGCCTTACAATTTATTTTTACCTGGCATCATAGTTGTCCTGTCGTCTTTGGCGACAGGACGAGAGAAGGTCTCCCCTTGTGCACCTGAGAACAACTATAGCTCTCGAAAAAGGTCTATCTGAGAAGTTCCAGCAGGTCCCTTCTTCTCCATGATTCCGTATAGCCCATTAAGGACCTCCACATCAGCCTTGAAAGAAGGGATAAAATGGATTGCCGGATTCAGATAATAGGCTGCCGCATGGATGGGCCTATGAAGTTGATGATGCCATCTCCTATCAATGATCTCCCAAATGGGACCATACTTGCTCTCATCTCCTCCATAGACGAATCTGATGGCCTCCTTCACCCTATCCATGCCCTCATATATATAGCCCATTGCAGGCTTATCTCCATCCGCAACTCGCAACAAAACCACCAAGGGCTTAACAAACTGCAAAATTGAAAATATTGTGTAATTTAGAAAAATGAGCAAATAAGAGAATACATATAATAAGTTATAAAACATGAAGTTAAAATTTAAATTGTAGAATTTATGAAAAAACTTACCTTCACTATCTCATCACAAGGGACCCAAAAGCCTTGCTCATAAAAAATGCAGTCTGCCATATCTTTCCCTGTAGGGGTGGTAGCATAGTATGAGGAAGACCACTCCTCACCAACAATCATACGTCTCAAGGCAGACTTAGACCTAAGCATGGACTGCAATGTGAGGAAGTTTGTGGCAAATCTTGTGATTCCTGGACGAGCTAACTCCTTCTGCTCTGTGTATTGTCTCATAAGAGCCAACACCCATGAATGATTATATACAAATTTGCAGACATTTCTTGCCCTTTCTACGCATCTCTTGACCCATGGGATTTTTCCAATATCCTCCAACATGAGGTCAATGCAATGAGCAACACATGGAGTCCAAACTATAGATGGGTGCCTCTCCATCAATAGTCTACCTGCGGCAACATAATTTGTTGCATTGTAAATTGTAATTAATGGAGGTAAAAACTAGAAGATAGTAATTAATTTGCAAACAAAATTAGTTTGTAATCAAAAGTTTACCCGCAACAACATAATTTGCTGCATTGTCGGTCACCACTTGTACCACGTTCTCCTCACCCACATCTTTAATCACCTCCTCTATCTGCTCACATAGGTAGGTGGCATTCTTGCAATGGGCGGAGGCATCAATGGACTTCATGAAAACGGTGCCCCTTGAGCTAAAAAAATAAAGCTAGGTCAATGATCATTCAATAAACCATTAGATAAAAAATAAAAAATTAAAGACTATATGAAACTAAAATTAATCAATCACCTGTGGAAGAAACAAGAAAATTAAGGAGAGTTCTATTTCTCCTATCCGTCCAACCATCAGTCATGATGGTGCAACCTTTAGTGCTCCATATCTGGCGTTGTTCATCTAAATCCTTCTTCACATCATCCACCATTTGAGACAAAATGGGTCCCCTCAAATCACTCTCACTAGGGGCTTTGAACCCCGCCCCGCATATGGTAATGACATCAACCATTTGTTGCCAATAAGGGGACTTGTCGCAAAGAAACTCAATGAGATAAGTTAAGTATAAAAATTCAATGAGATAAGTTAAGTATAAAAATTAAAACAATCAAAGTTATCAAACATAAAAGTTAGTAAAACATTCACCTGGCTACAAAGAATGGAATACAGCTGTAGCTCCAAAACCTGCCAGCTGCCATTTTAGCAGCATTATGGACCTCCTTGTTCCAACCCATGCCCTCAAGCGACGGTTGGGACCCAGGAGTAGTGCGAGGCACAAAGAAGGAATCCAACCTAGATTTACGAATTCTAGGTCCAATGGCAACACTCCCACTACAACTACTAGTGCTAGGAGCATGAGAAGTGGCGGTGGCACTGCCACTTATAGAAGCAGAAGCAGAAACGGAAGCACCAGCAGTAGCAAACCGAGTGGGATGATATGGAGGTAAGGAAGAAGGGCCTCCAACACAACCTAACTGTGTCCCTCTTCCTAAAACTGTCTCTCTCCCAATGGCCGCTCGATCCTCCTTTTGTTTCTTTTTCCTTTCAATCTCCTCAACCATTACATAACATTCACGTACGGCCTCAGGGACTGCTTTTAGGCATGGTTCAACATCATGTCCACGCACACCAGCAATATGATATTTCAGCCTATATATACCTCCATGGAATATTGTTTTGCAAAACATACATTTTGTTTGCCCCTTTCCTTACCTTGGAAAATCCTCATGATAGGGTCCTTTCTAATGGGGGGTCTAGAAGCTGAAGTAGACATTTTAGGATAGTTTTGTGAAACTTGAAGTTGAGGCAAATAATAAAGTGAAGTTTGCTGCAATAAAACATTACAAATACAAAATAAAATTAATACATATTACATACATTCAAAAAAACTGAAGTAGGGTTTGTCAAACCCTACTTTAAAAAAAAAGAAATTTACAAACCTTACATAGTACAACACTACAACTACATACTACATGCTACATACAAACATACAAAAGATTTTGAAAGAAAATGTAAAACTTTCAAAATAAATGAATAGAAAATGGAATTTTTGCATACAAGAAACAAACTAATCTTCAAAAAAACAATCTTACCTCTTACAACAAGCTTGAAATGAGTTGCAAAGTCTTCCTATCCAACTCTTGATGTACCAAATCGAAACACAATGCAGCTCGAATGTGACAAATTGAAGAAAACTTGAGCTTCCTCCTTGCTGGTTTTTCTTCTATGCACCTTTGTTTTTCTTCCCAACTCACTTTACTCCTTTTTTTGCAAGTGAATGAAATGAAAGTCACTTTTAGGGATAGAAGACAATTAACAAAAAAAAAACGGACTTAAAAAAACATTGCAAAATAATTTTTTTTTGTGTTTTTCTTTTGGCTTGACGCCGGCCGAGTCTGGGGCTCGGGACTCGCCGAGTTTGGGCCAAACTCGCCAACTCGGCGAGTCCCGAGAGTTTGCTCGCCAGACTTGGACGAGTCCGAGTCCGAGTCCCTGGGACTCGCCGAGCCTGACTCGTACTCGGACTCGCCAAGTCTGGGCGAGTCCCGTTTCTATGCTTGAGACATAAGGTCATTTTAATTTTTTATGTGGTGGAATTCAAAAAGAAATAAATTTTGCAAAAAAAAAATCCATTTTTGGGCTGTCAGACCCCTGGGTTTGACTTGGGTCCTCTTGGGTTCGACCCTGGGTCCTCTTGGGTTCGCCCTGGTTCGAACCAGGCTTGTGAACCATGAACCCTGTCCGAACCACAGGCGAATCGGACCAAAACCCCGAACCAGGACCGTACCAGACCAGTACCGGGGTTCTAGGGGGCCGAACCTGGTAACTCAGATTTAATACCTTCCTTTAGTCTTGCATATTGAACTCATCTAGATCAATATACAATTGAATAAGGTTACTTAGCAGATATTCCTATTGATCTTATTGTCCACGACATTTGGTAATAGGGATAATTATTGCAATCCAAAGATCATTTCCATCATTTATTATCATTGCATTAGTTATAAGGAAGTTTTTATTTGCAATTAGCATATTGTTACTATCCAAACTCTTTTAGAATATAAGATTTAATAGAAAGAAGTCTCTCACAAAACATTTTGTGAGTTAATTGTCCCTAATTCCTAAGAATTAACATAAGGGGACATTACAGAAATTGAGAAAATTCTACAATGCACAACCCTTTCCTCTACATAAGAAAACACACACTAAGCATTGTGGAAGGCGTTATTTGAGGCAAAAAATTATTAAAATGGCATATGGAGATAACTTGTTGGGCATGGGATTCAAGCTTAGAAGGGTGATCTTCATTCTTATCTCCAGCTGAAAATCATGTATCAATCTGGACGATCATAACATTCCGTGCTTTTGGCGAATATGAAGTATGGTCTGGCCGTGAACATTATGCTTAGGTTGGCATGTGAGCAAAAAGGACAGATCAAAGGTTTTGTTTGTATTTAATTTGGCCCAGAGGTGGCGTTTAACTTTGGTGCAGTTTTAAGGCGTTTGGGGCCCCTGTTGTAGGTCATTCCAATCCAACACGGCCGAGCTCAGACTGAAGGCTTTCTATTGCTGGTACAAACTCAGTCAGTCACAAGAGAGTGTGGGGGATTGATAAGTGTTTTGCAAGGAAGATTACACCCTATTGCTGGTTAGAAATTCATTTCAATTTATCTCTGTTCTTGCTGGCTATGACAACTTAATATATTTGATATTGCTGTTCTAAACATTCGGTTAAATGAGGACAGTTATTTTAACAAAATGACTTGTTACATATATTTATGTTGATTATATGTTAAAATTGATTAATAAGATTTGGAAATGAGCATATTTTAGTTAAACATAACGCAAAAATACCACACCAAATCAGCAGAACTTAAACTGTTTGATGAAAGGTCTGTGCCCAAAACTCTGATCATATTGGCAAAAAAATTTGGTTTAAAATTTAGGGTGGTCATTACAACGTGTGTCCACCCAAGCTAGGTTCCAGATATCACAAGTCAATCCAAGTTGCCTACCCTAATAAGAAGCCATCATAGGAAGACTTGCAGCCTCCTGAAGCTTTCCTTAGTCACCCGGGACGGGCCTCCAACCATAAGAAGCCAACTTCCAGGCACCTAGGAAGATCTCAGGCTGTCACAACCAACTTTATGATAGGTAGAAGTGTTTCTTGACATGACTCAATTATTAGTGTTTTAAATTGAAATCAAACTCATTTTAGTGAAAAAAAAGCAAAATTCAATGGTGTTATCTTTGCCAGATTGATATTTGGGACACCAGGGAGAAGTGTGTTGTCACAGGCTGTTGTTAGCTGTTTAGAGCTAGTTTTGGCATTATTCAGCGTCATGAAATTCCTTGTTTCAAAATCTACAGATGTACTACATACCTAAAATTGGGAAAGACAACAATCTAAACGTAAATTCAGAGATAAATTACAACCAATTGGAGAAAACAAAGGAGGGAAGTGGTTGATATCTCTAGTTTCGTAGGATGTCCGACTTCATTACCAGACAAGAAGGTTTTTCAGATCCAAATTGTGTAATGAGACTTGCTTGGACTCGCCAAAACTCAATGAGTCCGAGGCGAGTCAAGCTTGCTAAGTCTCCTAGACTTGGACTCAGACTCGGCCGAGTCTTTCCCAGACTTGTCAAGTCTAGAGACTCGCTCAAACTCTGTGAGTCTGGGCCTAAGACTCAACCATTTTAGTTTTTTTTTTAGATCTCACAAATTTTCAATGCTTTTTAGTTTATTACATGCCCCCAGACTATCTACATGAAATATAACATTTGACTCCCCATCTTTGTCTTCAAGTCTGTCTCATTCTCTTCATCAAGATATAACATGAAATATAACATTTCACATTTCAATATGTCTTTTCCTTTCTTATGCTTTAAGTTATATTTCATGTATATATTGGTAGTATGTTTGAGAGTTGTTTTAGATCTCTAGGAGTTATAATGCATATTTTAGGTTTTAGAAGATCTTATAAATTTTTAGACTGAGTCAAATTTTAGTAATTAGCAAGCTCTTATCAACATTCTCTCACTCTCTTTATCTACCTGTTGATGTGTTTTTCATGCACATGCGAACACAGAATAAAATACCTAAAGGTACCTTATCCTCTCTTGAGCAAAGTTTCTCGACTGTTGAAGATCTCACCGAAGGATCAGTTGAGGCAACTCCAAGGTTCTTGTATGTAGGTTCTCTACTCGTGGATAAGCTCTTTGTGGTATGATGTGATTTTGTTGGAATCACAAGGGGACTTACACTTGATGACTAAACGTCTGATTTGCTTTGAATATTGCTGGAACACGGGATTTCACTAGCCTAGATTTCGAAAAAAAAAGAAAAAAAGGAAGAGGGCGAGGAAAGAATCTAATTCTGACACTAAGAATGTAGGAGCAATGAATGATCTTTGATGAAATTCTAACTAAGTCTTGTTTTGACATCCCAAGACCATCTCCACAAGATTAGTGCGATCTTCGGAGGAAAGCTTTATGATGTTCAGATCATCGCTATAGGCATAGACACCATCAGGCTGATGCATATCAGTGAAGAAGCGACAATTGAAGTTAAGCTTAAGCTAAATGATTCCAGTTGACTACACAAGGCAAGTTTGCAATCAACAAACTGCTAGCAGTATGGATATACAAATTTCACCATCAATCAAACACATTTCTTCCACTCATCTAATAACATGAAATCAAATCTGAGAAGTATAGAGACCATGCAAATTGTTGAATCGACCATTTCTTCAATGAAGTTTTACAAGCCTTTTACAACAACATCTTGGCAACAATCTTTGCCTTCTCTTTCTATTCTACTCTAATTGCTATACTATTAACTGACTTATTCACTATTTCTAACTATTCACCTTCTAACTCCTGACTAACTATATATTAGCCCTTTACAAAATGAGGAGCCAGGGCTTATATAGCGCCCTTAATACAATTCGATGGCTCAGATCAACTTGAGATCAATGGCCGAGATTTTACAATGAAAACCCTAATTAGGGTTTGTTACAACAAACTCAATTCTAGCCAATTAAATAATTGCATTATTTGGACACATGTCTTCTCTGAAATATTCGACCAATGGATAACCGGGGTAAGTACATCGAAGTTTGTGTCATCTTTGATGAGTCAGGTACATTGAATCTGGACACGCTGAGGTGGACCAATCCGACTGGAGGAGTGATGATTGGGACGCCACCTTGTTTGACACTTGCAACTTGGTTGATGTTCAATTTGATGATGCTGAGAAGCTAACTTTAATTAACTCTTTTGAGACTATCTGCTTCTCAAATGGACCCTTGCTTTAACCTCCTTTGTCTTTGATGTGCAGGATGGATGGTGTACCTTTCCTTCAAATGCTGGTTTGGAAGAGGTCGTCCCTGATGACGTTGGACCGAAGAAGGCCGTCCTTGTTGATGCTGGACTGGAGAAGGTCGTCCTTGTTGATGCTGCACTGGAGAAGGTTGTCCTTGTCTTGGCTTGATCTTCTTTCATCTGCAAAAACAAATCAAAAGATGATTAAGGACATAATAAATTCATTTCAACATAGTATTTCACACCTTAAATCATCAACAAACGATATTAAAATGAAGTTAGTTCAAGACTCTTTCTAGGGACAGGCCCTATAAGAATTTCGCCCTGGACCCTCTGGAAGGGTTAGGAGCGAATTTTGCATTCCTGGCTCATTTAGACCTCCTTTCAACATTACCTCACAATTAGCTCCTCGCCTAGGCCCAACAAGGTGAAAAAATAGCAGTTTCAAAGGATTTCGCCTTGGACCCTCTGGAAGGGTCAGGAGTGAATTTTGCATTTTTGGACAAATTCCATCATGTCTCTACTCCAAAATGCCTTCCAAGGCAAGCATACGCTATCCTTCTCCTCACCAAAGGCTAGGAATCTACAACTTGACCTTCCTCATGGGCAAACTAGGTGATTTTGGGAATTTCGCTCTGGACCCTTTGGAAGGGTCAGGAGCGAAATCCACTCTTTAGCTCAAAACCCTTACCTCTTGGACTCAAAACTTATTGAAACACATGCCTATGGCCACCTTTAGGTCCAATTTGCCTTGATCATCGTCTTGGTTTAGCTCAATCTTGAAGGAAAAAGGACATTTTGTGAATTTCGCCCTAGACCCTTTGGAAGGGTTAGGAGCGAAATTCAAGTTTTAAGCTTGATCCTTCATCTTCTTCACTCCAATCTATCTTGCAAGGCTAAATAACATCCTTCCATCCTCAACCACGCCCTAAGAATCAAAGTCTTGGCCACATACAAAGGAAAAATAGTTGATTTGAAGAATTTCGCTCTGGACCCTTTGGAAGGGTCAAGAGCGAAATTCATTCCTAGCTTGTCTTCCCTCACTCAATTCCTTTCTTTTCACTTTGCCTCCCCTTGACACCCTCAACTGGATCTATCTCTCAACTTGACAACATTTGCTTGATCCCCGGAAGGCCTAAAAGGAAAAATTCGCTCAAAATCATGGCTAGGGACAGGACCTCTCTAGGATTTCGCTCTGGACCCTTTGGAAGGGTCAAGAGCGAAATCTTTGTCTTAGCTCAAAAAATACATTTTTGGTGGCCAAAATCCATTCAAGGGCAATCTTAAACGCTTATCTTACCTAGGTCTAGGCTTAGCTTGGCACAAATTTTGGAAAAAATGATGGGTTTTAGGATTTTCGCTCTGGACCCTTTGGAAGGGTCAGGAGCGAAAATCTTGTTTTAGGCTCACTCCTCCATCATTTCAACTTGAATTCACCTCCAAGACTAAGGACACATTGCGTCACTCCTATCTAGGCCATAAAAATCAAAATTTTAACTTGTCTTGCAAAGAAAGTAGGTGATCCTAGGATTTTCGCTCTGGACCCTTTGGAAGGTTCAGGAGCGAAATCCTTGGTTTGGGCTAATTTCCATCATTTTTCAACATCAATTAACTTCAAAAGGCAAGAACATGTCTCCTCGCACCCATCCAAGCCATGAAAACCTAACGTTTGACTAGACTTGCAAGGAAAATGGGTGATTTTAAGATTTTCGCTCTGGACCCTCTGGAAGGGTCAGGAGCGAATTTCTTCCTCTAGCCCAAAATCATCATTTTCAGAAATCCTTTCAAGGGCAATCTCAAGGGCTTCTATCATCTTTGTCTAGGCCTGGCTTGGCACAAATGTGAGAGGAATAGGTGGATTTTAGAATTTCGCTCTGGACCCTCTGGAAGGGTCAAGAGCGAATTTCTTAATTTAGGCTTATTCTTCCATCATTTCAAGTTGAATTCACCTCAAAAGGCTAGAAAACACTTCCCCTCTCACATCCAACCCAAGTTTGACCTGATTTTGCAAGGGAAAAAGGGTGATCCTAAGAATTTCACTCTGGACCCTTTGGAAGGGTCAGGAGCGAAATTCCTGATTTGGCTCAAAATTTGCATTCTTGGTGACCAGAATCCATTCTAAGGCAATCCAAATGACTTCTCTCACGCTTGTCCAGGTTTGACTTTGCTCAAATTTTGGAAGAAAAGATGGTTTTTAGGATTTTCGCTCTGGACCCTTTGGAAGGGTCAGGAGCGAAATTCACTTTTTGGCTCAATTCCTTCACATTTGATAATCATTGATAAGTCAAAGTCATTTCTAAGGACCTCTCCCATCAAAACTCACCCCAGTCAGCACTAGGCTTGGCACAAAATTGGGAAAAAAGGTGGTTTTGAGAAAATTCGCTCTGGACCCTTTGGAAGGGTCAGGAGCAAATTTCTTGTGTTGAGCTCATTTCTTCATATTTGATGACTCTTGACAATTCAAGGACATGCCTAAGGACACCTCTAATCTTGACCCACGCTAGACTTGGTATATATTTGAGGGAAAAGATAGGTTTTGCACAATTTCACCCTGGACCCTCTGGAAGGGTCAAGAGCAAAATTCACTGTTTAGACCAAAATCATCATTCTTTCAAACCCAATCTTCATTGCAAGGTAAAATCTCATCTCTCTTTGCCCTAGGAACAAGGTTTTAAACTCAAGCAAGGTTAAAAATATAGGCTTGTAAGGAATTTCGCTCTGGACCCTTTGGAAGGGTCAGGAGCGAAATTTCCTTCCTTGGCTAAAACACTCATTCCTCAACTCTTTCAAACGTCCTTAAGGATTTCAATATGCCCATTCTCCCTTTCAACATGCCTTGGACATCAAAATTTGGCCAAATAAGGAAAGAAATGAGGTCTAGGAGGATTTTCACTCTAGACCCTTTGGAAGGGTCAGGAGCGGAAATCACAATTTGGGCTTGATTGTTCATTTTTCAAACTTCAATTTTCTCCTGGAGGCAAATATAGATCGTTTTCCATCTAAGGAGCAAGGTTTCAAGCTAAAACAAGGGAGCAAATGAAGTTTATAGGGAATTTCGCTCTGGGCCCTTTGGAAGGGTCAGGAGCGAAATTCTCTTTTAGGCTAAAACTTTGATCTTCCAAAGCATCCCACTCCCTCTCAAGGCAAAAACATACCCATTCATCCTCCATCAAGCGAACGCCTAGCCAAAATAAGGAAGAAAACAAGAGTTATAAGGATTTTTGCTCTGGACCCTTTGGAAGGGTCAAGAGCGAAAATCATGTTTTGACCTTGATTCTTGATTTTTCAAACTCTAATCTTCCTTGGGAGGCAAACATAGATCCTTATTCATGCATCTCCACCTTGGTCCCGACTCTTGCTAAAAGAAAAATGAGTGTTTTCAAGAATTTCGCTTTGGACCCTTTGGAAGGGTCAAGAGCGAAACTTGACATTTTGGTCTCTCTGTCAAGATCATTTTATGGATTATAACATTTAAGTATAAGAAAGAAGAAAGATATAAGGAAATGTCACTTATACTTTAAGTTATATTCCATATATATTGTCAGGATGTTTGAGAGTGGTTTCGGACCTCCAGGAGTTATATTGCAAAATCTAGTTTTTGGAGGATTCTTCAGTTTTCCAGACAGCCAAATTTCAGGATTAGGACATTCCAGACTTAGCCAAATTTTAGGGCATTTGAAGATCAGGATGACATTCCAGACTTCATCACTCACCAACTTGACCTAGCTTGGAGCTTCAAGAATGATACTCACTCACCAAGCAAGACACAATTAGCAACAAGATCAAAACCAGGCCCTAAGGAAGACTTTCAAAGAAACCCTAATTCTGGGGCCCCAAAGACTCAACCTAGCTCAAGCAGAGCTTGCTATCCAGGTGATCCCCCTGGCGACACTCGAAAAGCAAAGGCTAACAGACAAAACTCTAAAACCTAGAAAGCAAAACCCCACAAAGCGAAAAAAGTAGGGGGTCCCCATTTGCAATGGGCGATGTGTGAATACGTCACAACACTACCCCAAACTCTAGGCCTATCTTTCTCCCTCTCACTCTTCTTCTATCTACTCTCTCTACCTCTCTCTATATCACTCTCTTCTCTCTCTCCCCCAAGATCTAGACCTATCTCTCTACATCTCTTAGACAGTGAAATTTTAGTAATCAGCAAGCTCCTATCAGCTCTCTCACTCTCTCTATCTCCACTCTCTTTATCTCCCCCAAACTCTAGACCTATCTTTCTCCTTACCATGCTTCCTCTATCCCCTTCTCTCTACCTCTCTCTATCTCACTCTCTTCTCTCTACCCCCAAGATTTAGATCTATCTTTCTACATCTCTCTCACATCCCTGCAAGGGGTGCTACCCTCAACCTTGTTTTGGTGTTGCCTCCAAATCCCCATCAAATTATAAGTCTAAGCAAGTAATAGGTCAATGATAAATCATGATCATAAAAATCTACATAATACATATCCCTTGTTGCAAATCTCTACATATTCATAGTCAAAGCCACAGTGAAGGATTATCTTGTTTCATATGCTGGACAACTTGTTTAGTATACAAGGACCGCCATAGGCAAAGTTGGCATGCTACAGTCCTTGTACTATTAAATACAAGTTAGGTCATTGTTGGCAAGAAATGCCATTTTCATAATGCAAAATGTATCAATCATGTCTCGCATAGACAACTGATAGAAGAATCTCATCTATTAGTATCCTTGTTAAATTCAAAATAGAACATAACCATTTATCTTTTTACTTAACTACTCCTCTTTGTTATTGAGCTTGTCAACAAAACATGCAGTATTGAAGGCCACAAAAACAAATTACTAATTTAATTCCTCAGTTGAATATACACACCAATCATTGAGACACAAGCAAATATCATGGCTACATTAACATCTAGGATCCATCTTAGATACCAACGCATGACTTGTTGTAATGTTGGGATGAGTAATGCAACCTCCTTTGAGCCAGTCTTATAATTTTAGTTTTAATATTTGTTTTGATGCCATGGATTTCATATTCCATGAGTTTTGTATGCATGTGACAATATTTATATATCTTAGTGTGCTATTTCCTTCAGCTACAATTTGTGTTTATACTTATGTGATCAATGTATACTTGTGTATGTGATCAAATTAGCTTCTATTTGATGATGTCATTGTGTCTTCAAAGTTTATTTAATAAAGGTTGCATGAAACAAGTTTTAAATCCTTAAAATTCATTGAATTTCTTGTGTTTTTCACTTTGCTGAATTTTTGCTGATTTTTTTCGTCAAGTCCGAGTCCGAGGTGAGTCTAAGTCTTGTAACTATGGATCCAATCTTTCCACCAACAGACTGGACACTTGGATTCCAATTGAAACTTGCAGTTTAAAGACACCCTGTTTTAGTGTTATAAAGTCATTTGTCTCTACTTTTCTAATTCTAATCAGATTTGAGCCTTATGCTACTTTATGACTGTTATTGGTGGAATATCAGATTCTTTTTTGTTTTGGGGGAGAGGGCACTGACAAACAGGATGAGAAGGGAATATATGTAGTCAACAGTTTTAGTGACTTGCACTTATCTATTGTATTAACAAGTTGAGTGTGTAACAAAGGGAAGATTATACAAATGTGTAATGTACACACACACACATATATATAATTTTGCAAGTGTTGTTCTAACTTCTTAATATTTCTTTTTGCAGATGTATGTTTTGAGTTGGTAGGATTATAGTTCTCTATCCATGTGTGTCTAGGACTCTAGAGTATCATATGTGAATCAGAAACAGACGTAATATATTGGAGATAATATACATTGCATTCATAATTAGTGAAGACATTTCTATTTGTATACCATATTATGTTTAATTTTGTACATGATGGCTTTGTATATCTCTTGCAGATGGTTTTGTGTACATGTCGTGAGTGATGTTTTCCACTACAAAATCTTTGTAGAATTAGTACCTAAAAGACAGACATCCAATGTAATTGTTGCAAGAATAATGCAGTTTACTCCTAAATTATGGTGCATTGTTGTAGTTGTTGGGAATGAATAGTTTTAACTATAGCTTTACTAGCTCTCTAGCATAGTTGGATGTAAGGAATTATATTACCTTGATTTATGCTGAAGTGGTGGTACATTTGGTAGGAGCATTCACCAACAAAGTGCTTAATCCTTCATGCTTGATCATTCAGATGTACAGATACAGGATTTGTGGCCAATGGAGTGCAATATGAAGGTTCATTGATCTGCATAAACAATTTGATTCTTTCATGGAGTCCAAGACAACTAGTTGATGTAACTTCTGACAGGTAATTTTTATTGGAGTTGTTTTCTTTGGCTTCTACAGTTGCTTATTGTGTGGGGAAATATTTTTCTTTCATCGATCATAAAGTTACCTTAGAATTCCTTCAAGATAGATTCTGGCTGTCTAAATTAAATCGCTAGAAGGTGGCCAGAGAAGCTATGATGTACTTTCCATCTATTTCGTAGGATGCAAAGAAACTGATGTACAAAAAACTGCCTAATATGCTTAAGAAAAGGGGCTAAAGTACTTAATTTGGCTAGTCAAATTCTGTATTCATTCTAAATTATGATTGTGATGGATGAATTGGTTGCTTTCAAGTAGAATAAACTAATGATCTGAATTTGGTTTGGTCAAATTGCTCTTGTCTGGCTACTTTTTCTGGCTATCATGTCATTATGATTAGCTATGCTGCACAAGACAGCAGCCTTGCTGCACAAGACAGCAGCCTTGCTGCACAAGCTAAGAACCTTGTTGTGCAATACCAGCTTCACTACATAAGGTAGTTGCTGCATTGTGTAATGTAATAATTCTGCTATAGAAGAGAACAGCCACGCTGTGCATGACAGCAGGTTTTTTAAAATATCCTGTGCTCCAAAATACGATGCAAGAGGTTATGCTGGTTGCACAAGATGCAAATGTCGTTAATCTAGACTTTTGCAAGTTACCAAGAAAAGAATGGCCTTTGATAAAACCAAACAAAAGATGAATAAATTTCGTTAGGTTGTTAAGGAATTGTTATTTTCTTATTTATCTTGTAGCACATGTTGCATTCTGGTCAAATTTATTTTTGTAGCAATATCCCACTGCTAGGATCTATATAATCAAGGTTCTCTACTTGCACCTAGTTAGCTTGACTTGTTGTTAGCCTATTCCCGGGTTCCTGTAAAGCTAAACAGAGTTGATTAGGGGACTCAGTGCATGGTGGAGAGCTCAAGCCCGTGTTTTCAGTGAGTTTTGATAGTATTACTATTTTTAGCATATGCTATTTATAGTAAGTGCTATTTTTGGCACTTGGCATCAGCTTTAGAGTGAAGTGTGCTTGTTTTCAGGCCTTGGCAAACTTCCCAAGGTTAGAAGAATAATATTTTATTATTTCACTCAAGTGTTTTAATAAAGTGACTTTATAACTTAAGTGAAATAAAGTGTTCATGAAGTGACCCCATGGGCTACACCTAGGGAAGGGGGTCAACTTAAGTTGTTTAGAAGTTTATTTTGTGGTTTCTAAAGTGGGCGCCTAGAATAATGGATGATATCCATGCCAAGGGTGATGGAAAAGTGATTTTAATTTATTTAAATTGCCTCCAAAAGGGGACAAGATAAATAAAATATTGAATAGGTTTGGAAACACTTTAGGGAAAAAGTTTATATTTTTTTTTTATTTGGAGTTGCCCTAATCTGGTGTTGCCCTAACTTTTCATTTAAACTCTACAAAAAGAGTTTTGGCTCTTATTCTATCTATGCTAAAATGGAGAAGATGAAGAAATGCTGCTGGAATGGACTTGGAGAGTTTGTTTGAAGCAGTGTTCCATGGGGACGTGTCCCCCCCCTTTTTGGGCGCGTCCCCCCCTCATAAACGTCTCGGGGACAGGGGGACGGGGACGCGACGTCCCCCACCGTCCCGCCACCGCTACCCAAGTGCCGTCGGGACGCGGAGACATCTGGGCGTCTCCCCGTCTCTCAAGAGACGCCCAGACGTCTCTCGAAGGACGGGGAGACGCCCAGGCGTCTCCCACGTTCCCACGTCAAAGCAAACCAAAAAAAGCAATTTTTAAAAAACATGTGACTTTTGGGGGGGTTAAGGGGTAACCCTAATTGGACGTGGGCCCCACCCTGCCCCCCAAAACAACACAAAAACATGTTTCTTGTAGATTTCACTCTCATTTTGGAAAACTGATTTTTTTTCCAGCAAGCTGAAGAGGAGGAAAAACTTGAAGAAGACTGATTGAAGGGGTGAGAAAAGTGATTGCAAGCATGATAGGATCTAGAAGAAGGCAAGAAGAAGAGGAAGAAGAAGATTCTTCTACATTTTGGAGAGATTTTTCAAGCACAAGGTAGGGTTTTTCAACTTTTTCTTGTTTTTTTTTGTTTTATTTTCTTATTTTCATTGTTCTATGTCATTTTTGGATTTTATTTCCCTATTCATCTCAAGACTCAAAATGAGATTTGATATTGAATCTTGAGGGCAAAATGATGAATCATTCATCATTTTGCCCTCAAGATTCAACATCAAATCTCATTTTGAGATGAATAGGAAAAAAATTTAAAAATATATTGTTAAACTAGGCTGATTTTATTTTTATTTTTATTTTGTGAAATGCAGTGTCAATTTCACAATGAGCTCCCAAGGCATGAGTGAAGATGACATGGAAATCCATTCTCATAGTGAGAATGATTCAGAATATGAACCTGAAAATGAGGGGGGTGACCATGGGGCTGATCCTGGAGCCCAATCTAGTTCTATGGTGAGTGCACCAGCTAGTACAGGTTTCCCTTCAGAGTTGTTGGCACCATATGCTAGGGGTCATTTTGATCCTAAGTCTCCTCTAAAACAGTTTGGTTCACGAATATCAGTACAAGGCACATCACATTCAAGTGGGGGAACAAGGAAGTGGAAGTGCAATATTTGTGACACAGAATGGTTCGGTAGCATTAGTAGGGTGAATGCACACTTTTTGTTTTGGAGAGGAAAAGGCTTGAAACATTGTAAGTTTTTGGAGGAAGCCAAAAATATACAGTACAAAATTGAGTTTAACAGGCTTTGGGGGGTTTCAGATGACACAAATATTTCAATGCCTACTACTTTGTCTACTAGGGCAGTACTTCAGGGCAACCAGAATGTGCCACATGCTTCGCAGACGGGAGGAATAATGTTTGGATCTCCATCCACTTCCACTTCTATTGTTGCCAGGGCTGGGAAACGTAGGTTGCAGACACCACATAGCAACCCCATTGCTGATATGTTTAATGTGCAGCTGAGAGATGAGATAGATGAATCCATTGGCAAGTTCTTCTTTGCCAATGGCATTCCATTTCATGTTACACGGTCTCCTTATTGTAGGGAGATGATGGCTCTGGTGGCCAAGGGAGGACCATCTTATGTGCCACCCGGGGAGACGAAAATGAGGACCTCGATCTTGGATAAATGCTATTCCAAGATCAATATTTTGATGGAGAAGATGAAGGCATGTTGGGTGGCATTGGGGTGCAGCATAGTTATGGATGGGTGGACAAACATTAACCATCGTCCACTCATCAACGTCATGGTCACGTGCAGAGGGCCCATACTTCCTTAGAGCAGTTGATTGTACAGGGCATCGTAAAGATGCTGATTTCCAGTTTTAGGTCCTCAGGGAGGCTGTTGAGGAGGTTGGGCCACAAAATGTGGTCCAAGTAGTGACAGATGCAGCCTATGTGTGTAGAGCAGCAGGGAGACTCGTTGAGGCAGCCTATAGACACATTTGGTGGACCCCATGTTGTGTGCATGCCATGAACAATGCACTCAAGGACATGGGGAAGATTGACTGGATTAGAGGAGTGGTCACCGATGTGAGAGATGTGCAGATGTTTATCTGCAACCACCACACTTCACATGCACTCTTCAGGACCTTCGCGAAGAAGGAGTTCTTGAAACCAGTTGAGACTAGATATGCATCCTATTTCATTCTCTTGGAGAGAATGATTGAGTTGCAAGAGGCATTGCAACTCATGGCTATGACTAATGAGTGGAATAGGTGGGCTGAGGCCAAGACAGAGCAGGGGAGAAGGGTGAAGGAGATAGTGAAGAGTGATGTGTTTTGGACTGATGCGAAATACATTGTCTCCATCATTTCTCCAGTATTCCAGGTGATCAGATATGGGGATGGGGATGCACCTAACCTTGGAGAGGTGTATGAGTGCATTGACTCTATACTTGACCAAATGAGGGCTGCTGTGCGAGTGAAGGACCCCTCTCTAGCATTCTACAATGAGCAAATCCGGCCTATCATTCAGTGTAGATGGGACAAGTTGAACACTCCTTTGCATATGGCTGCCTTTGCCTTGAATCCTAAGTGGTACAAGGCTAGACCGGGTAGAGTGACACCGATTCAGGATGATGAGGTGAAGGCGGGTTTCTTTAGGTGCATAGAGAAGATGTTTGATTCCAGAGATGCCGACACAATGCGCACTGAGTGGGGAAGATTTGCCACTCTTAGAGGTTATTCAGATGCAGCAAAGATGGATATAGACACTATGGCACAGGAGGACCCACTTTTGTGGTGGAATTGTCATGGCCCGAAATCTTTGACCACCACTCTAGCCATCCGTCTGCTATCCCAGGTTTCCAGTTCTTCAGCTGCTGAGAGGAACTGGTCTACATATAGCTTCATCCACTCTCTTAAGAGGAACAGACTTAACTCTAAGAGAGCAGAGAAGCTTGTGGCTATACACAGTGCTTTGCGTCTTATGGACCGCAAGACACTTGTGTACAAGGAGAGTCCAGCGGCACAATGGGATGTAGAGCCAAAGGAGCCTTCATAGATTGATGAGGATGATCCTACCACTTCAGATGCAGGGCTAGTTGGTGTGAGCTTGAGGGACCTTGATCTTCAGGAGTCCAACAGTTCCAGTGAGGAGGAGTTCGCAGATGATTAGAGGCCTCCGTTAGCTACATTTTGAGTTTTGTGACTTTTTGTCATTTTGTCTTTGACTCTAGTCTCTTTTGTAATGCTCTTGCTACACGTATTTGTATTTGGCTACTCATTGTAATGATGAATCATGTAATCATCTTTATTATTATAGACTTTGCAATGGCATCAGATATTCATATTTTCGTTTTCCTTTTTCGATATAATAGAAATCTCCAATTTGACAATTTCATTTGTCAAATTTTATTTAGCATTTAGCAATTACTAATCTAAGTAATCTTGGTATTTCCTATAGTTTCTTTTGAAATCTAATTCTTATATTGTTATACTGTCATACATATTTTCAAAACTAGTTTTTCAAGTAATATATGTATATGTATAACTATATGAGCACCACCACCCCGCCACCCCCCCCACCACCGTCCCACCGCCATCCCCCCGCTTTCCCCAAACTTAGGCCCTTGGTCCCCCCGTCCTGGAAACGCGTCCCCGCGTCCCCCCATCCCCAACGCTCGTGGAACACTGGTTCGAAGATTGTTGAGGACGAAATCCCTCTTCAGCTAGCCCGGTTTCGGTGGTGGAAGATCCACCCTAGCTGGTTGTGTTCTATAGTTTGCGTTTTTCAGAGATTTTGGCTTTAAATTGATCTAGAGTTGGTGTGTTTTGAAGCTGTTTTTTAGAGTGCTGGTCTTCATTTTCAGAAACATTAGATTTTACATTTCAGTTCATAACTCACTAGGTGAGTTTTCTAAATTTTGGGTATTGGATATTTGTTTTTGTTGTATCTAGGGGATGAGTTTTGTTGTGACCTATTTCACAAATTGCCCCATCACAGATGGCGACCCCCATATTTTTGTTTTTTTTAGGGTTTTGTCCTAGCTCTGCAGTTTCATAAATTCATTTTCTCTGAGAGTTTTGAGTTAGAGTTTTGAAGTCATCCCGAGCCAAATAGAGAAATCATGCTCGGAATCATGTTTGAATGTTGTCAAAGTGCTTAGAAGGTCTGAAGGATGAGGATCACAATTGCTTTGAGTCATTTTTGACAACTTTCTATTTTTAGGAATTTTTGCTTTTTTGCTTTTTTCTAAAATTAGAAAGTTTGATTTTTTGGCACTTTGGGCACAATCCGAGAAGCAGCTTTTTTTGGCTTGCTTTTTACTTTTTTCTGCTTTTTAAAAAGTAGAACTTGGGTTTTGTTCCTCAGATCATTTGGTCAGTGCCCATGTCTTTAGATTCAAATTTTTTGCCTCGAAAATGAAAAATTTGGTCGCTAAGGGTAAAAAGCAAGATGGAAACCCTAATTAGGGTTTTGTTCCAGAAGATCAGCCATATGATCAGTGCCCATGTCCTCAGATTTGAAAAATTATGTCTTTAAGTGCAAAAAGCAAGGTGTTAACCCTAATTAGGGTTTCGTTCCAGATAAATCAACATGGCATGAACTTGGCATGAACTTGGCATGAACTATGATGTCCCCGATATAATTAAATAATAAATCTAATTACTTTATTGTAAGGCCCCAAATTTAATAACAAATCTTTCGAGTCCTTTTATTTAATTAGATTAGGCAAGTTTTGGTTGGTCGTGTTGTCTTGTTTGTAACCCTTCGGGAAGTTTCCCGGAGCCCATATATATGGCCGTGTTAGTCATTGTTGTAGGTATGCGAATTTTGGTATTTTTTTTCTCTCCTGTGCGAATTCCTGTTGGAGTTTTGGTATCCGCCATTTCGGAGGTGAAAGACCCTCCCTATTTGGTATTTGCAGTTTCGGTGAGATTCACCCCACCCTATTCTGTTTATTTGTACTCATTCCGGATCTGGCAAATCTTGAATCTCATCATTGTTTATCACTCCAGTTGCATATCTGTTAATCCGATACATGCACAAGAAATTCCTAATATTCAGAATTTATTGCTTACGGAAGATCAACCCTTCACCGCACATTCACTAGAGCACACCATACGATTATACCACCGTACACCTCACACCTCCATCGTACATCCTCACCATACACCATACCTCCACCGTACCTCTCACTCCACCGTACATCGCGCCAACCCCACCGTGCGCCATACCTCAACCGTACGCCATTCCTCCACCGTACACCCCACTGTACGCCATACCTCCACCGTACCCCCACCGTACCTTACCACCGTACACCTCTCACCACCTACACCTTCCCCACCGTACACCATCTCCTACATCCCCACCATACATCGTCTCCTACATCCCCACTGTACACTCTCATTTGCACCATATGGTTCCACCCCCTCATCGTACATAGCACACTCACAGGTCACCTCCATCGTACAGTCACACCCGCACACTCCATATTGCCGTATATTGGCAGGGGAACATTACATGAACATGGCTGATTGGGTATAAAGGTAACAATGGAAGGTGGCACATGGCTGTCTAAGTGAAAATTTCGCCCAAGTTGGAAAGACATGGCTAATGGCAAGACTTATTCCAAGTCTGCCTATGCCAAGAATGGAAGCAAGACATGGCGAAGGTTAAGCAAAGTCCACCCATGTCCTAGAGGTCATCAAGTTCGCCAAGCACATTCAAGAATGGCAGACAAACTTCCAAGTCTGCCTTGTCTAGGAAGATGGCATATCAATTAAGATGGCTAAGACTTTCCAAAGTCCGCTTAGGCATGATAGAGCAAGGATGATCAAAGTCCACCTAGACACAAAACAAACTTGGCAAGCACATGTCAAACTCAGACTCCTACTCGAGGTTAAGTGAGCAAGACCAAGTTGAAAGGAAAGGAATTAAACTAAGGCAAGGATTGTAAGGAAGGATTAAAACAAAGGAAAGATTGCTTGGCAAGGCATACTCCAAAGTTCGCTCAAGCTAATAAAGCAAAATAAAACAATGTCTAAGCACATGCCAAGTCCGACATGGCAAGCATCATGCCAACTCCGCCCTATCTTGGCCAAACAAACATGGCACATAGTCTTCAAAGTCTGCCAAAAGGTAGATGGCACAAGGGGAGCCAAGTCCACCTTGACTTGTAAGCTACAAAGTCCGCCCATGATGGAATAAAAACATGTTCAAGAGCACACAAAGTCCGCCCAAAAAAAGAAGAAAGCTAAAGCAAGGATGGCACATGAACCTTGAAGTCCGCCAAGAGGATAATGTCAACACATGATCAAAGTCTGCCCTCTTCTTGACACGATATGTCAACTCTGCCATCTAGATAAAGAAAATCAAGCAAGCACAAGGAAAGGCTAACCAAGTTTTGAAGTTGGTATGATGTCTTCCAAGTCTGCCCTCTAGGAGAAGGATAAAAGCAAAATAAAGCATGATCAAAACAAGATGGCTTATGTGCTTCAAACTCCACCCCACCCAAGGATGGCACAAACAAGTTAAAGTCCGCTATGCCTAAAGGCTCTCCAAGTCTGCCTAGGTGAAGTATAATATAAAATGGATGAGAGGAATAACAATTTTGGCAAGGAAGAAAGGTTGAAGAAAACACTTGAAGTTCACTAGGCATGGGAAAGGATTAAAGCTAAGGAAAATTGGCTAGACATGATCCAAGTCCGCCCTCTTTGGCAAGACATTGACAATGAAGTATATTTCGAAGAGAAAATTTAAATTTTAAATTGTCCAAACACTTTGGAAGTTCACTCAAACATAAATTGGCCAAGATGAATAAACACAGACATTCCAAATTTGCCTAGGCATAAATAAAATATGTGAAGATGCCTAAGACAAGATGAAGAATTTGCCCAAGATTTGAAGATCAAACACGAAGACAATCAATTTACCATGGCGAAAGACGAAAATTGGTCAAAAGAAAGCAAATTTGAAAAAAATTTGCACATGAAATCAAGGGTCAATCAACGAACAGGTTGGAAAATTAACTTGACACATTAAATATTTTTAATATTTTCCAACACTTAGAATTATTTTCGAAGGAAAATAATTTCAACACTTGGAAATATTTTCAAAAATTCAAGAAAATTGAATTTGAAAGAAAGTTCTAGAAGATTCCTTAGCTAAGCATGGAATTTTGAGAGAAATAAAACTTTCCATTTTGGAAAGATTTAAAACATTAAAACACAAAAAAACAATAAAAAAATTAGAAAAAAACAAAAAAACACAAAGAAGAAGCTTCTAAGTCTAAAAACCTTAAACTCTATATATTTTCAACCAGTCACTGTCAAATTCATTATTCAGGTTGAGTATTTGGAGAGCAATTGAGAAGGAGTTTTCTCTCAAATTTTATGAAGATTGATTTTTTGAAGAGGAATTTTGAAGAAGTAAAATTCTTCTAAGTGTTGGAAGTGAAGAAATTAAGTGTTTTTTTTAAATTTTAAGACAGATTTTCAGAATTGAAGGTGAATTTCAGTCACAAAGATCAATTTCTAAGACATAAAATCTGAAATTGACTAAATTTTTCTATTACCCTGTCTTATTTCTCTTAAATTTTATCAATTTCTTGACTAAATTCTTCACTTTCAGTTTGCTTTTTCGCAGAAATTTAACCTTTTTAACAGGCTGAAAATGAAAATTCAAGAAAAAGGATCAAAAATCAGAATTAAAACCTTAGAAATAATATTGAATTTTCATGTGTTTTGCAGGTTGATGACCACCAAAGAAACACCTTCTAGAAAAATACCAATGAAGTTCGCCAGTAAGGGAGTACAGCCAAAATCCAAGATCAAATCTAAATGGAAGAACGTCACAGACACTGACCTTGGACATGTAGATATGGAAGAATTCAGAAAGAAAATGTACGGGTATGATGGACACCTCTCGACGTCCATTGCTTGCCGGATCATGAGAAATGGCATCGTCCAGACAGCTGGATTTCCTCCGGCTAAGGAGTGTGCTGATCTGATAGTCGAGTGTGCTATTCACTACAATGCACCATCAAGAGAGATCATTGCGCTTGATGGAAGGGTTTTAGCTAATCTTTCAGAGTTAGCCATTCAAGAGACATTTGGGATTCCAAACTAAAATAAAACCTCCTACAAGACCAAAGAAGATACCAAGAGGATCTATGATAACTAGTCTGAACTTTGTGCGGCAAATATTAACAAGTCATGGTTGGAAAAGAAAAGACCCTAGGGAAAAGTGCCAAAGTATCTGTTTCGTCCATACTTCAAAGAAGAATATGGTGATATCATCCTACTGCTGAATAGAGTAATGGGCAGCCCTTAGGGTGCACCATTCGAGACATGGATGTACTACTTCATATATGAAATTACCTCGGGAGTCAAAATGTTCAATTGGTCCCACATAATCAGCAACAATCTTCATGAACAGATGATAAATATGGAGAAGACAAAGTCATTCTACATGAGCTCCTACATTATCTACTCATTGGCCGAAAATTTTAGATATTCTAGATTGATCTGCAGAGGCGTAGTTGGCAATGGAGAAAATGAATTCAAGTCTTATGATTGTTATCTTCAGCTACAACTTAAGGAGAAAACCCACTTCAAGCGAGTGAATGATGCATTCTTGATGTACATCACAAGGACATTACAAGGAGGAACTCACTAGAGGTTATCTCCTGAAGCCAAAAGTTTGATTAGCAAGTATGGATCCTGGTTTATCCAGTATCCAAAATTTACATACATAAGAGTCCAAGGTTTTGATGGTCGTCGTTACCGACTTCCAATCTATCCAACATGATGGTCCTACTTGAAGTTCTCAGACAACTTGGAACATATCAAAGCTTCATAAGAATAAGGCAAAAGGCAGCAATTACCTTTCCATTCTTTATTGGAAATATGGAGGAGTCTTGTCCGATAACACAGGCAACTGAAAGTGCCAGGCTAGAGATGCAGTGGTATCCCTTTACATTCTACCGGTCCAAAGTTAACTATGATCCTCACAACAATATTGGATTAGTGAATGGAGAAAGATTTAGACATAGAGTGGACATAGAGGATTTGTGGGCAAATGCTGTAGATGAATTTGACATCAAGAAAAGACTACGTTCCAGATTGCCAGTAAGCTTGATCAAAACGACCGAACCTTCCCTTGTACCGGATTAGCTGGAAGATAATGCAGAATATACTTAGCCTGGCTTTGATGAGCATGCACCTCTTTCTCCTATCAAATGGTCGGAACCAGAGCATGCAAACTTGACCACTTTGATGCGGCCAGTTAGGAAATATTCCAGGTGTTGGGTTGATCAGCAGTGTCATAGATTGAGACGGAGAAATATAATCTTGACTTATGACCTGATGGGTGAAGCAAAAGGATATTCTTCAAATGAGGAGGCAACTCAAAGTGCCAGACCAATTGAGAGTGCTAAAAAGAAAGGGAAGGTAGTTGTTGTTGAATTGATGTATATGTATTCTGTATATTTTTATTCTATCATCAATTGCCTTCGAGAGGAAGATTTATTCTTTCTTTATACTTATCGTTGGTGCCCCTTTACCAAGGGTCACCACTCTTCCAAGTCGGCCATTAGGTAATAATAGATTTTTTTTTTAGCAGATTGCTGTATTTAATCATGCTTGCAGATCGCTGTCATTAAATATTGTTCCTTTGTCTTACTTGCCCATCTTGAAGTCGGCTATATCATCTTGAAGTCGGCTGTAATTCTTTACTCCAAAACAGATCACCTATGGTTAGTCGCTTTATGACATATTATTGGCCTTTGTAGTCGGCTGTCATATACTTTGTAATCAGCTGTCTTTAAACATATGAATCACTGTTCTCCTTATTTAAGTGTCAGTGCTGCTCATATCAAATAGCATCGTTGTTTTTATTAATCTCTGCCTTTTAATACTTCCACTCCATGGGATTTATGATTAATCGTTGTATGACCAATGATTATGATTGTGGTGATCTTCAACACATATTCTGTGAACTATTACTTTCGTATTATTTGAAGGATCATTTGCTACATATTCTGTGAACTATGTATTGGCATTTGGTATCGTTGATATTCCATATGTAACACAAATATGATCTGCCATACTATATATCTGCGGTATCTCTGAGATATGATCTTCCATATGCAACACGAATACGATCTAAAATGCAATCTCGATAAAGACTCTCTAATTAGGAGGTCTCATGCCATTAATCACATCTAGAACTAGTTGCAATCCACCCACAACAATGACCAGAAATATTCGCCAATAATATAATCTCTCTTGAGCAATCTTACAGGCCGGTAGGAAAGCCTGCTCTGATACCATGTTGAATTGATGTATATGCATTCTGTATATTTTTATTCTATCATCAATTGCCTTAGAGAGGAAGATTTATTCTTCCTTTATACTTATCAGTGGTGCCCCTTTACAAAGGGTCACCACTCTTCCAAGTTGGCCCCCCAATAATTATATTATTAATAATAATATAATTATTATATTATAATTTAATTTATATTATCACAATAATATAATTATTATATTATCACAATAATATAATTATTATATTATCACAATTATATTATATTATCAAAATAATATAATTATCAATATAATTATATTATTACAACCTCTATGTCGGCCTGAAGGAATCCGACCATAGCTACAATAACATTAACAGTTGTGAGTGAAGGGCTTGCTCAAAAGAAACAAAGGCTAGAACCATCTTGTTTTGCCGCATCAATAAACATAAATGATATATTGGCCATGAATAAGTCATTGGCAGAGATGGAAATTCCTTCCACAGTTCATGAAGAAAATGTAGAGTCAATCCATCAAGAAGATGAACAACCTCCATCTCCTACTGGCACAAAAGTATTGAAATCAGACAATGACATGGATGTTGAGGAAGGTGAATTTCAAGAAGGAATGATTTCCACCCTTTGGGGAATTGCATGTGAATGAGGCAATTAGGAATCGGAAGGCATTGAGCAGCCCACTATTCCAAATTGGTTGAAGGAAAGATTGAAAGTGAAAGCACAATAAATAGAAGTTCAAGAAGAGGATGATGTGACAGATTTCTTGGCTAGATCAGAACAGGTTGCCACAAAGAAGACAACCAGAAGGTTTCCCACCATCCAGAGAGATGAAGCCGGTTGTAGGACAGTGCAAATTGTTGTGCCAAAAGTGGACAAGGCGAAGGGAGATATTGGTCCCCATGAATATGAAGTCACTGCAATCAGTTTACGACCAACTACCAAGAAGCAGGAAGCTGAAGACTTGGATAATTCAGTTGCTTCCATTAAGGCAAGAGTGGACAAGGAACTAGAAAAGAAGAAGGAATATAAGAAATAAGTTGAGCGCCTAAGAGAATACATTCAACACTTGACTAAGCCACTTAACCAAGCCAATCTAGAAGCTCCTCCACTCCTGAACTCACAAGAAACCGTTAGAAGTTATGAGGAAGAAGCAGTAACAACCAGAGAGACCAAGTTATGGATGGAAAGCACAAATGAAGAGGCAGCCACATTTGTGGAAAGATTAGCACTAAAATATGGACAAACCTCCTCTTTACTCTCCAAAATTGCAAGCATGGCCGAAGCATGGGCCAACCTTTAGGACATCCAAGAAAGAATTATTCCATGCCTTAGAGAATTGAAAGGAGTTTCAAAGAAAGAACTAATTGATGGAAATGTAATAGAAGTAGGAGCCACATATGACTTCAGCAGTTGGCATTGGACATTGGTTGCACGTAGTGAAGTCTTGGAGAAAGTGAAGGCAGATGCTGACAAAACTGAGGAGCAGATAAAAGAAATTCAAGACAAGGTTTATGTTGTAGCTGTAGAGATACTTGAAAAATAAACTATTCGAGAGAAGGATATTAAGTTGGAAAATCTAAAGACCAAGACACAAGAAATCTTCACCACTGGACCAGTCCTAAAGCAGAATCTAGCTAAGGCATCAAACCTGCTGTCCATCAAAGATGCTTTCCAAAAATAGGAATTAGATTGGGAAATCAGTTTTGTTGTATGTGTAGATGATTTGGAAGGATTAGAATTTTGAGTCAGTGTGCTGCCACATGTCATGATGGAAGAGATTGATAAGATTGTGTCCAAGTTCATTGAACTTTCTGCCTCTCAACAAGAGAAGGGGGTGCAATCCTAAAAAATAGCACCTTGTGCCATTTGTCTTGTGTGCACTGGATATTGATTTTATTTTGGGAAACTCTAATTAGGGTTAGGTTTTCTTAATCTCGACCATTGATCTTAGATTGATCTTGGCCGTTCATTTTGCTTTCAAAAACTCTATATAAACTCATTCTCTCATTTTATTTCAGTGTGGAGAGATTTATGAAATTGTTGCGTAGAGCTACTTGAATAATAAAAAGTTCATTATCAGTATTGTTTTGAAGTCTTATTTGTTATCAAGTGGTTGCATGGTTACATATTTTCTTCAACACTTAGAATAGATTTGCTTTAAGTAATTTGCTTTGAAGTTGTTAGATGAATGAAGGATTGATAGTTTAGATTGGTGAAATTTTGCTCATACTTTTGTTGGATGGATGATTTTCATTCAATGTGTAAAGTTAGCCCGAGCTTTTGATGTGGATTCTTAACTTCTACTTTGAGTAATATTGTTCAATTGTTGGTATTATTCATAAGTGTGAAAATCTTAAGCACAACCCTAGAAGATTGTACCTGCTTTGCGTAGTTGTCCAAGTGTGGCGAAACAAAGTGTCATTATTAGTTTCACCCAGTCTTTACCATCTCTTGAGTTCATAGGAATACTTTAACAGTAGTTAGAATTCCTAAACCCTTATCCCTTTTTATCCTTTTTTTTTGAAATCCCAAATCAGAAAATCAAAAAACAAAGAGCATTTATTGATAAATTCGCCTTTGTCTAGCTTGTGAATGATAACAGTTGTTAAGTGTAAGTCCCCCTTGTATTTCAGCACACACTACCCAAGAAGCTATCCACATAAAGTCGCCCGTGCGCACATATAGACCTTGGAGTTGCCTTGTGGTCTTTCTCGCAATCTTGGCACAAGTAGTAATTTTGTTCAGGAGAGGATAGAGTATCCTTGGATATTTTATTCTAATGTTCGGTATATGATAAAACGCACACCAACAAGTTTCCAAACATGATTTGTGTTTTTTGGGTTGACTATTGAGTTTTTAGCATCAAATCGATCTAGGGAGGAGCGCCTAGCATCAGGTATTGAAAATGTGTTTGTTTTGAGGTGACTTTAAGGTGATATTGGCTGCAAATCACTTAATTTGAGGCATCTAAGGAGTTTCATCAGGATCTGTTCCAGTTTGGGTGGCTTAAGAAACGCTAATTTTTATTCATATGAATCGCTCAAGTTCCTAGGAGCGCTTAGATTTTCTGTAGCAGGGTATTTAGTGAGGTTTTCAGATTTGGGGAAGCTTGAAAATGTCTTAAAAATTTAAAATCAGTTATTGAAAGTCTGCAACTAATTTGGTGTTGACATCTTAATGGAGAAGACTCAAAAAACACTCTAGGTTACTCTTTGAAGCCTTGAAATCAGACTTCTTCTTTCAAGGGCATAGCTGATTGCAATGTTTAAAGATCTGCTATCTTCAGGTCTAATCAGTCTTCTTGATGTTATGCACTTGAGTTGATGAAATGGTTATCCATTGATAATTCTATGCCCTTTTTCTTTTCAATAAGCTGTAAGTTTGAATGTTGTTGAATGTAATTTGCAATGAAAACATGAATGAAAACTGAGAAAACCAAGCAATCAGGAAACTTTCACTCTGGCATTCAAACTTGCAAACAATCAAAAAAGGGAAAAAAAAACACTAGCAAACAGGGTGTCGCTAAGCTAGAGCTTGATGAAATCTCTTCACTCCATAAGAATTACTCAAAACTTGAGGAGGAATTAGAAAGTTTAGTCTGATAAGAGGAACAAACGAGATAGGATAGTTAAGAGAAGAAATTGCATACTTTAAAACTGATATTCTTATCTAGCTAAATACTACTCTTGATGGAGTGCAAGCTGGAAACTGTAATGTCCCCATTTTTACGCCTTCCAATTCTGATAGGGTTGATCTGTTCCTGGAGGTTTCCAGTTTCTCAGAGAATGTTTTGGAGTTGTTTCACACTTTTTGGGGTAGTTCTGGACAGCTAGTCTGAGACTTACTATTTTTAGTAAGTGTCAATTTTGATACCAATTGGGTCAGTTGGGAGTATGGGCTGACTTACTATTTTTAGCAGTTACTATTTGTAGTAATCACTTTTTTCGGCAGCTGGTCAGAGTTCGGTCTCCCCTCAGCTTCAGCATGTGGTATCTTCAGTTTTCGGAGTTTATTGGTGCATTCAGATGTTCATTGGCCATACTTTCTATTTTTAGAAAGTCACAAGAGGAAAGTCGGTAGGGACAGTGTATGAGTTTCTATTTTTAGATTTGCTCAGTAGGTGCCTGGATATTATTACTTGACAGTTAATTATAGTCTGAAGCTTTATGATTAAAATAACATTATTATTAAAGTTAAATATAATGTTTAACTTTAATGTATTTTAATAAATTTAAAGGGGACTTTATGTGGATGCCTAAATGAGAATTATAAAGTGATTTTATTTTGGTGCCTAGGGAATTATAAGGTTTTAAATAATTTAATGAAGTGTTTTATGGAGATAGGTGCCGATATAGGGAGATATAAGATGAATATAAAATTTAATTCATAAAGTGACTCTATGTTAATAAAAAATATATAAGGGTCACTTTATTATTATTCCCAATTGCAAGTAAATATGAAAATTGAAAGAGGGGGAAAATTAAATGGGTTATCCGGAAGCTTCCTTGGAGAATTATAAAAGGGCTCTGTTAAGTTTATAGTCTCAGACGAAAGTCGCACTGTAACGATCGTACTGATTGCATATTTGTTAGCAGACTTAACTAACAATACTTAGACATAAACAAACATCCTAAGTACTCTTCAGTTGTTGATGCCAATGTTGGGTAGGATCGTGACTCCACACAGGGGTCACGACCCTATGTGGATCGTGACTCCCTGTGGAGGCATGATCCAATATGTGAATGATATATAGATGCCAAACATGTTCCCTGCAGATGTTAAGAAAAGATAATAGAGTATAGGCGACCAGTATACGGATAAATACGAAACTCCATACTGACATTGCCAAAGGTTCATTTTATTACATACAGTAATAAAATCACTGCAGAGATCAGTCACAGATATATGTAATTTGCAAACCAACAGAGGCAATTTGATAGAAGAATAAAATCGAATTAACAATATACAGAGATCAGAGAACTGATTAAATAAAACTATTCTAACAGTCTGTTTAACATTTACATGGTATCAGAGCCTAACTATTCAAAGATCCGAACAAACTAAGGGAGAAGTTTACAATTAAACAAAGACTCATTAAAATGGCGCACACAATCAGATTCGAAGACAGACTTGAAGGAACAGCAAATTTTGCATCTTGGAAAGTCAGAATTATGATTGTGCTAAAAGAGAACAAAGTAGACAAATTCGTGAAAGAAGACAAACCTGAACCCGAGGCTGAACCAGAGAAATCTATATGGACTGAAGGAAATGATAAGGCAGTTAAAATCATTATCGACGCAGTTAGAGATCATGTAATACCAATTATATCAAAACATGATAAAGCATATGAAATGTACAGAACCTTAGAGAAGACATATGAAATAAACAATACGAGCAAAACCCTAGCTCTAAAAAGACAATTAAACCACATAAGCATGAATAAAGGGGAATCAATGAATTCATATTTCATGAGAGTAGGTTCTCTAAGAGATCAACTACAAAAACTTGATTATCATGTTGAGAAAAGGGAACTATCAATGATTACTCTAGATGGATTGCTTGATTCTTGGGAATCATTTAAACAAGGCATAAATGCAAGAGATAATTATACAGAATTTGACCGACTAAGGGAAGACTGTCTTCTAGAAGAATCAAGGCAAATAAAAGGGGGCAATCATAAAACTAAAGATCAGGATCTTCACATTCTCAATACTAACTCTCATAAGAAAGGTAAGAAGAAAAACTTCAAGAAAAGAAAATTCCACCATGGGAAAAGTAAGAGAGACGTCAAAAATTCAATGCCACAGATGTGATCAGTACGGACACATGTCATTCAATTGTCCTAACAAAGTAAAACAACAAGCATCATTCACCGAAGTAGGGAGGAAGTCAGAAATTGAATCTGAGAAGTTTGTATTCTACTCTGCACTTTCAAGTCAAGCTTCAAACAAATCTACCACTTGGGTGATAGACAGTGGATCGTCAAGGCATGTCACTGGATTCAGAGAATTACTAGACTCAATGGAAGAGGAATCTAATGAGGAGGTAACGATAGGAGATGATTCTGCACATCTTGTAAGAGGTGTCGGAACATGTACCATAAAATTAAAGTTTGGAATCTCAGTTCAACTCACTGGAGTACTATTTGTACCAGGAATCAAAAGAAACCTAGTTTCTATTTCTGTGCTCGAAGATAATGGATACAGTGTCTCATTCATAGAAGGAAAGGTAATGGCATGGCCAAAATCATCCACCTTCAAAAGAGCACAAGTGATTGGTTACAGACAAGGTCATCTATATGAATTGTGTAATGAGCCAAATCAGACTTTATTTCATGAAGTCACAAATCAAACGGAAATTTGGCATAGAAGACTAGGGCACTTACACTTTCATGCTCTACCTTCTATGGAGAAATTAGTCACAGGACTACCTAAATTAAATCAAATTCATTCAGGCACTTGTAAGGGATGTGCACTAGGGAAAAATATTAAAAGCTCATTTCCCTGCAGCTCTAGAAGGACTAAGGATGTTTTAGAACTAATTCACTTTGATTTATGTGGACCTATGTCTGAACCATCAATAGGAGATTCATTATACTATGTAATATTTGTAGATGATTTCTCTAGGAAAACTTGGATTTATTTTCTTAGAAGCAAGGAATCTGAAGAGATACTTAGAAAATTTAAAGAATTCAAATCTATTACAGAAAACCATTCTGGTAGAAAAATCAAAACACTAAGGACTGACAATGGTAGGGAATACACTTCAGACTTATTTAAAGAATTCTGTAAAGATGCTGGGATTAAGAGGGAGTTCACAGTACCCTATAATCCTCAACAAAACGGGGTTGCAGAAAGAAAGAATAGAACAATAGTAGAAGGTGCAAGGGCTATGTTATTTGATCAGAACTTAGAAATTGCACTTTGGGGGGAGGCTTCTAACACAGTTGTATATATTCAAAACAGATGTCCTCACTCTCATATCATTGACAAAACTCCTCAAGAAGTCTTTACTGGAACTAAACCTGATATTAGCCATCTCAAAATATTTGGATGTCCTGTCTATATTCATGTACCCAAGGAGAAAAGAACTAAACTAGAACCCACTGGGCAGAAAGGGATTTTTGTAGGATATTGTGAAACTTCAAAAGCCTACCGAATATACATCCCTGGTCAAAGACAAATAGAATTAAGCAAAGATGTCATATTTGAAGAAGACGTAGCTATTAACAAAACAAGAAGTTCCATTACACACGAGACTTCAACCAACTCCATAAATTTGGAGGAAGATTCTATTTCTGAAATGCAGAGGGAGCATCCTGAGGAAAACACATTGGGACAAAAGAACACTACTACTAAGAACCCCAGGAAAAGACCACTATGGGCCACCAAAATAGTACAGGAAGCATAAACCTATGCAGCACCAAGAGGATTAGTTAGGGAAAGCAAAAGACCTTCAAGATTTTCTAGCTATGTGACTCTAAGGTCAGAAATCATAAATGTTGAGCCCTCAAATGCAGAAGAAGCCCTTAAACAACAAGTATGGAAGAATGCCATGATAGAGGAATATCAATCTATCTTAAAAAATGATGTATGAAAAATTGTGCCTAGACCTAAAGAAAAATCAGTTGTATCCTCTAAATGGCTCTTTAAAATCAAGCATGCTGCTGATGGTAGTATAGAAAAACACAAGGCAAGATTTGTTGCTCGAGGCTTCTCACAGAAGGAGGGAATTGATTATGAAGAAACATTTGCACCTATTGCTTGATACACTTCAGTTAGAACAATCCTAGCTATAGCAGCATCTAAAAGATGGAAAGTTCATCAAATGGACGTAAAAACTGCATTTTTGAATGGGAAAATTGAAGAAGAAGTATATCTAGAACAACCTGAAGGATTCGAGGTAAATAATGCAAAAACACATGTATGCAAGTTAGAAAAAGCACTGTATGGATTAAAACAGGCTCCCAGGGCATGGTACGAAAGAATTGACAGTTACTTATTGGGAATAGGTTTCTCTAAGAACATTGTTGATCCAAATCTGTATTTTAAGACAGCCAAAGGTGAAATGCTGATGTTGATACTATATGTAGATGACTTATTAATTACAGGGGAAGATCATCTCATTACAAAATGCAAACAAGAACTAGCTTCAGAATTTGAGATGAAGGATTTAGGATTACTCCATTACTTTCTTGGATTAGAAGTATGGCAAAGACCAGATGGTATTTATCTAAATCAAGGTAAATACACCATTGACATTCTAAAGAGATTTGGAATGTTGAATTGTAAGTCAATGTCATCCCCTATGGAAACAAATCTTCATAAACTAAAAGAAGCAGTAGTAGACTCCAAGTTTGCAGATTATTGGATCACTGATGTACCTTGTCAATACTAGACCTGATATATGCTATGCAGTGAATGCACTCAGTCAACACATGGTTGAGCCCAAAGAAATACATTTAGTAGCAGTAAAACATATATTGAGATACCTTCAAGGTACTTTGGATTATGGACTTCACTATGAACACACTGAATTGAACATACATGGATTCTCTGATTCAGATTGGGCTGGAAGCGTAACAGACAGGAAGAGTACTTCTGGATTATGTTTCAGTTTGGGATCAGCTATGGTATCTTGGATATGCAGAAAACAATCTTCTGTAGCCCAGAGTTCTACATAAGCTGAATATATAGCTGCATCCATGGCAGCAAAAGAAGCAGTATGGTTGAGGAAACTGATAGTAGGATTATTTGGTGAAAGCCTAAAACCTACAATCATTCATTGTGACAACCAAAGCTGCATTAAACTTTCAGTCAATCCAGTTTTCCATGATAGATCCAAACACATTGAGATTCCATATCACTATGTAAGAGGCATGACAGAAAGAAAGGTAATAAAGTTGGAATATGTCAATACAGGAGATTAGACAGCTGATATTCTCACCAAACCTCTAGCAAGAGTGAAAATTGATCACTTCAGGAGGCTTCTTGGTATGGTTAAAATATAATTATTGATATATATATAAAGATGTTTAATTATGTAAACTTCTTGTTCATATAAATGAGTATATGAAATTTATAATCTTTCTTGTGTACATTACTAAAGGATGACGATTCTCTAGTTAATGAACACTTGTATTTAAACATTGTAAGGTGACGATCTTACAAATGTTTGGAAGATCATATAAACTGAATATCATACAATTTGAATATCAGTAATATGATAAGTTATGGTAGGCATTATGTAAATGTATTAATGTCAGTGCACATACCATAACATGTATATCAAAGTGAGTATATCCTTAGTATCACACGTTGATACTTCACACCTAGGTGATGAGATTCTCATGAGATTAGTGTTGAGCTCAGTTAAAGTGATATGTATTAGGCCTATTCTTCTAAGACTAAGAGGGAGTGTTAAGTTTATAGTCTCAGACGAAAGTCGCACAGTAACGATCGTACTGATTGCATATTTGTTAGCAGACTTAACTAACAATACTTAGACATAAACAAATATCCTAAGTATCTCTTCAGTTGTTGACGCCAATGTTGGGTAGGATCGTGACTCCACACAGGGGTCATGACCCTATGTGGAACCACGATGGTTCCACATAGGATCGTGACTCCCTGTGGAGGCATGATCCAATATGTGAATGATATATAGATGCCAAACATGTTCCCTGCAGATGTTAAGAAAAGATAACAGAGTATAGGCAACCAGTATACCGATAAATACGAAACTCCATACTGACATCGCCAAAGGTTCATTTTATTACATACAGTGATAAAATCACTGCAGAGATCAGTCACAGATATATGTAATTTGCAAACCAATAGAGACAATTCGATAGAAGAATAAAATCGAATTAACAACATACAGAGATCAGAGAACTGATTAAATAAAACTATTCTAACAGTCTGTTTAACATTTACAAGCTCATTTAAAAGTGCAATGAAACCTACTTGCTACAAGAAATCAACCGGCTAAACATATAAGTTCCATATCTATAGGCATTTAAAGAGATACTTGAGCTTAACAAATTGGTGAAATAGTTGTGCATAAAGACACTAGGGAGGAAGAAGCAGATTAACACCATTTAAATTGATAGATATCTTGTTGATCTTTTCCCAAGCAAAATTCTGCCACCTAAATATGGTGATCTTGGTAGTCCTGTAATTACAATATTTATTGGTGGAATTGAAATCTTTAATGCACTGGTGGACTTAGGAGCTGCCATAAACATTATGACAATAGAGGTGATGCAGATGCTATAATTAACAAATCTTCAACCTACAAGCACTGTCCTACAAATGGAAGATCAATCTATCGTCATTTCTTAAGGATTATTAGAAAATGTCCTGGTCATGGTAGAAACCTGGGAGTACCTATTGGATTATTTTAGGTAATATGAACTCCAAAAGACAACTATGCATTGATATTGGGAAGGCCTTGGTTGTTGGAAATATTGTCATTGATGTCTAGGGCACTCCGTTGTGATTGTAAGATTTTGTCATTTATGTCAAAGGTGAGAATGTATATGTATGATTGTTTAAAAGGTTGTCATCGTTATCATTGATGACAAATGAGATCCTTTTCAAAAGTGAGAAGATGAATGAAGATTTTTATATTTAATGTCAAAGGAAGAATAACAAGATTGTTAGAATATATCTATATTAGCCACAAGATTATATATTCAGGTAAGATGTTTAAGTTTAATACGTGTATGACAAGATAAAGTCAACTTAATGCTGGTCGGAAGGAGATCATTGCAAGGAGATCCCAGTCATAAAGTAGATATCGCCCTCCAAGGAAGATCATGAGTATTTTAAGGATGAAGGGAGCCACAGAACGAGATTGCTAAATTTGGTGAAGAGATTATTGAAGAAGAATCAGCATTGCAGACCACATACTAAAGCCGCCAACTAATAAGAGGATGATTTGAAAGTCATGGAAAGAATGTAGAGGTGGAGTTGTCGAGAAAAAGATTAAATTGCAGAGTAGATAAATATGCTAGCCAATCCAATATGCAGTTGATAAGCATTTGTATGCAGCAATCCATAATGTCAAAAAGCATTAAACTGCAGAGTTGTTACAACTTACAGTGATACACATTAATAGAGGCAACTTGGTCTAAGTCTGAATGCATCATGACAAATTAAAAGTGTGAATAACAATTGGGGCTGTCACCCAATCCACATCATCCACAGTCATAGAAGAAGAAATACGCAACACAACAGCAAATTTGAACTAAACAAAGTGACAGCGAATATATTAAGTCTTGCAAACATCATAGTTTATAAATGCATCGATTTTTATGAAGAGCAGCAATAAGAAACAGTCAACAATCTAATGTTGATGATAAAATGTGATTAGTATTTGCTAAACATTAAAGGAAAATGAAAGTAATTTATTCAAGAGGTGCGATAACTGAATAGTGAAGTAATCTGTTTTGAAGTGGTTTATTCTCCAAAGGGTTTGATTTAATAAACTCATGAAAAGAAATTAAAGAAACAATTATTATGTTGAAGAGTCAACTCTATTTTAATTAAAAGACAACAATTAGGTAAAAAATAAGTCACGTCTCCTCAAGGGAATAGCTATTCCAAAAGGCATAACTTTTATGAGTGGTATATAAAAAGATAGAACGAAGAAGAAAAAGAGTGAGTGTGAGTGGAACAAAAGAAGATCTGAGGAGAGTGAATTGAGTGTGAAGAATAAAATGAGTTTATGATATATACACAGCAGATTAAGGGATATAAAAAGTAGATACATAAGGCAGTGATCAAAGCTAATATGCAGATCTGATAATAAAAGAAATAACCAGTCAAATAATTGTATCTACATTGAAGTTTTGCATTTTTTCATGAAAGGACATAAGAAAAGGTATAAAGTCTAGATTGTTCGAAAGAGTGAAAGCGTGGGTGTTGTGTGAGAAAAGCAATAGTATCAAATATATACACCAGATTGAGGGAGAGGAATACATGAGAAGATCATTTCAGATTTAATGAAGAGAATCTAAGGAGTCTTATAGTAGATTTATATGAGGAGTTTGAGTTCATTTTGATGGTAGATTTGTGATCAAGTTATAGCAGATTTGAGAGGAAGATTGTGATAGTTTGAAGAAGAGTGTTATAGCTCTTGTGAAGAAAACATGAATGACCTCTAGATGAATGAGGGGTTGGTGCCTCTAGTGGGAAAGGTTCTCATGAATTGAATGAGGGGTTGGTGCCTCTAGTAGGTTGATCCTACAAATTTTGTAAAAGAATGTTTTATATAAAAGCATTAAATTGCTGCGGTTTTCTCCCATCAGGGTTTCCAGTATATCTTGTGTTCTATGATAGTTAGACCTCAGGTGAATATTAATATGCAACGAGTATGCTTTGAGATTAAGTTATATGCTTATGATATTAAGTTAAAAAAGTAAAAGTTTTTTTGTTATACTGATTCACCCCCCCTCTCAGTATAACCGTGTTCTCAACATTGGTTAGTCATAGTAGTTGCCTTGATAGATTGCAGATCAAGAGGAATGATCATTTCCAATGGATTGAAGAGAAAATACTTATCCTTAACCAGCTTTGAATAAGCAAATTTGGGTAGATGAATTGATGGATATAAACAAACAAGGAAATTTGGCACAATTAGCAATGGTTGTGATCAAACAGCACAGCAATGAAATAGAAGATGGTTTAGAACTTATTGATTCATTGCAGATCAAGAGGAGTGATCATTTCCAATGGATTGAAGAGAAAATACTTATCCTTAACCAGCTGTGAATAAGTAAATTTGGGTAGATGAATTGATGGATATAAACAAACAAGGAAATTTGGCACAATTAGCAATGGTTGTGATCAAACAGCACAGCAATGAAATAGAAGATGGTTTAGAACTTATTGATTCTCTAGACTTAGATAATGAAGACGTGGAGACAAATATATGCTACAAAACCACATTCAGACAAGCATTGTTGAATTTGCTCAGATTAAAAAAGAAAACTTCCTTTTAGCATTTAATTGCCCTCATGTAAATATAATCTCAAGAAGTGAAAATTTCTTCAAACACATTACTACCTTCCACATGATGCATCCTCACTATTATTCGCTACACACGTTGATGAGTGAAACTTAAATGATCACTTCCAATCATCTAGGACCGAACAAATTATAATATTACCAGGCAAAACGTTAAATATCAATAGTTGGCTTATTAAACAACAAAAATTGCAGTTATTTAATGTTTAGATAAACCGGTCCAAAGCATTCACTTGGGAAAATAAAGACACGAGAGGAATACATCCAAGGATTTGTACACATCATATTTATAATGAGCCAATTTGACCAGTTTGCCAACCGTAGCATAGAATTAACCTTGCAATTAGGGAAATAGTCAAAACAAAGATTGAAAAGCTTTTGCAAGTAGGATTTAATTGTCTAATCTTTGACAACCAATGTGTCTCACCCTTAGTGGTCGTTCCAATGAGAGGAGGAAAATAGAGTCTGTGTAGACTATAGAGACCCATTACAAAGATTATTTTCCTTTGCCATTTATTGATCAAGTCCTCAGTAACCTAGCTAGGAAGACCTACTTTTCATTCTTGGATAGATTTAATGGGTATAACTACAAATAGGTTGCTTTAGGAGAGAAAGAAGAGATCACTTTCACATATAGAGTTGTCCCATTTGGTCTGTGTAATGTCCCTACAACATTTTAACGTACAATGTTGGCTATCTTTGCTGAAATAGTGAGTGATTGTGTAGAGGTTTTTATGAATGACTTCTCAATGCATGGCAATACCTTTGAAAACGGATTGAAGAACTTGGATAAAGCTCTTGAACAATGAGATCTACCTTATCATGGTTCAACAAGAATTGTGTTGGGACATCACATCTTTGTCGAAGGTACTAAGGTTGACCCTAACAAGATTGAGGCAATTCAAAGGTTGGAAGCTTCACAAACATAAACTAATGCGCACAAGTTTCTTGGTCATGTTGGATACTATTGTAGATTTGTAAAAAACTTTAGGGAAATTCCAGTGCCTATGTTTGTTTTACTCCAAAAAGACATCAAGTTTTCTTGGATTTTGAAGTGCCAAGCCTCATTTGAAGCCATCAAAGAAAAGCTAACAATTGCCCTACTGATTGCGTGGACCCAATTGGGCACTGCCATTTTACATATACGCTAATGCCTCAAATGTTGCTACTGGCATGGTCCTTGAACAAGGAGATGAAAATGGAGGGAAATATGTGATTTATTTCATTAGTAAAAATTTGACTCCCACAGAAAGAAACTACATGATTACAGAAATTGATTTCATAACTATTGTACATACCCTTGATAAATTTTGTCATTACATTATAGGTTATTTGTTTATAGTATATACAGATCATTCAGCTATTAAATACTTAATGAACAAACTTGTTGAAAGTGGACAGATACTCAAATGGCTGTTGCTTCACTAGGAATTCAATGTAACAATTGTAGATAAACCTAGAAAATACAATGTAGTTGTAGATTTTCTGTGCATAAGACAACATGAAGGAGTTGAACCAGTTCAAGATGCGTTTTTAAGTGAACAATTGTTTGCCATATTCAAATATACCCCTTGGTTTGCAGATGTAGCCAATTATTTGGCCTCAACAATATCCCCCCAGACTTTTCTACAAAACAAAGAAAGAGATTAGTAAGAGATAGTAGAAATTTTAAATGGTTAAATGGCTTCTGTTTAAATGTTGTCTTGACATGATTTTAGGAAGGTTTGTAAGAGCTAATGAAACCTACAACATCATGAGTCATGGATTTCTTGACTTGGCTTCTATTGGGGAAAAATTGTAATGAGTTTCAACTTTTGTTTTTGATGTTTGAGGCATAGAATTTCTAAATTGGCATCCATTAAGGGAAATCTCTAATCAACATCAAATTTGCATTAAGTGGACCAAATTCCAGATTTGGCATCCATTGCAAAAAATCCTTGATGAATGCCAAAATCAATGTAACTCAAACATAAGAAAATCCTTGATAAGAATTAGATTATAATGTTTATGATGCTAATATCAAGATGTAATTGAACAAAATCAGAAGGAGATTAGATGGACTCCCCCTCCAACTGAATTCTGCAAGCTAAATTTTGATGCTGCTTCTAAAGGTAATCTGGGTATCTCAGGTATTGGGTGTCATCAGAGACCACAAGGGTTATGTCATCTCAGCAGGGAAAGCAAGAATTCAAGATGACTCTAATAATATTGTAGAAGCTAATGCACTACTGTTGGGTGTCAAAGTCCCTCTGGGAAACAATATCCAAAACTTGGTGATTGAGGGGGACTCCATGAATGTTATTTCTGCTCTTAAAGGATTTGAATCACTAAGCTGGAAAATAAATTACATTATTCAAGAAGCCATCTCAATCACGAAAAAATTAAAAAATTTCACAATCATGCATTGCTATAGAGAAGCTAATCTTGTGGTAGATTATCTTGCGAACCATGCATTGCTATAGAGAAGCTAATCTTGTGGTAGATTATCTTGCGAACCAAGATTGTTGCCTTCAAGATGGTGAACAGATCTTATCTCCCCATGAAGTCCTTATGAGGACAGACCTTAACAAATTAGTTGCAGATGAAATGGTTTCATAATTGGAAGATTAGCAGAAGCTTGACATGGAGGCTGAAGCTAGGTGCATCATTTTGGCTATCAGATATTTTGTAGGAAAATGATAATTGGCAGACTGATTAATGCAATTCAATTTCAATTGTCTTCCTGGTTGGCAAGTTTAAGTTGAAGTCAAAATCTCATTGGTGTCTGCGTTTGGCTTGACTGGGTTTATATCTTGAACATGTTTGCCTTTAATCTTGGCGGCTTCAATTCTTTTCATTGTCTTTTCTTCTTATTTTGGCTCAATGATTATTCATACTTTACTGGTACGATTTCCCTGGCAGTTCGTGGGAGAGGTGACCATCATCGTACTCCTTCATCTCAAACTTATTTATGCTGCACAAAATTTAAGATTTTGCATCTGCGGATTGCTGCATAAATGCACTTGGTATGTATGTCTCTTGGACGGTTGGAGCCTTCTGTGTTTGCTGTTGTGTAAGTGGGCATTTCCACACATTCGATGGCTGTCCTGTGGGCTCATGTAATTTCCTCCTCACATGCTTTTCGGTTTTTCGTTCTCCTTTTTATGGCAGAGATGGCCTTAAAGCTCCTCATTCGAATTGCATTGTTTTTCCATCCTTCTTAACATGGCGAATAGAGTCGTTTTGAAGGGAAATTTCCGTGTGTTTTGGCCTTATGGGAACATTAACCAGTTTGAATCAAATGATGCATTTGCCATTCCTTGTGCAAATATCCAATGGGCTATCCAGACGGTGCTTGGTGAGGACTGGTTAGCGGTCAACCGATTTGCTTCCCTGTCTGCTATAGTTTCTCAGCTGGCAATTGTGATTATGGACTTGTCATGGTATGTGGACTTTACTAAGCTTTTAATTGGGAGCTTTGTGCACCCTGCGCATTTCAACTGGTCTGAAGTAAACTCTCAACTGACAAATTATAATTTGTTTAATGGGGATGGTTGGATCGGGGGTTTTCTAAGTAGGCGTGAAATTTTGGATGACTCAGTGACTCGGGCAGTGTGGATTTCCTTCATCAATGGGCTGCGAGACAACTCCTCTGTTCCCTTTCTCTCTTGGGCTCATGCATATGCGTTCGTGATTGGGGAACCTCTGCTCTCGGTGGTAGTCTACAAATTCCATGCAATATGGGAGTTGTATACTAATGCTCTTATGGACCCTCATGGTCTCCTAGCTTCTTTCCCTCTTCCTATGGACATAGCCTCGTCTCAGGAATCGGGTAGTTGAGTTCCAACTGTTATTAAATCTGATCAAGTTTTGGCTCTTAAGCATCACATTTTGCAGAATTTTGGCTCTTTCAACATGCTTCATACTAGCTCTGCTCTCTGTTACCCTCTCAACATTTGGCATCTTCATTTTGTCTGCAATCTTCCATTACTTGTGGCTTCCGAATCGGGTTGTGGCTGGTCTTCTCTATGGTTGCCGATGGTTTTTGGTCTGAGGAGGCTCTTAGATTAATTGCTACATCACTTGGAGCTCCTTGCCTCCTTGTGTGGAGGTCTTATGCTTTTGGCTAGAACGACACATTGCAACTTTTCTCTTTGTCTGCAGTCTCATTTTGAGAATTTAACTTTCATCAAGCATAATGTATTGTAATTTCCTCAGTCTATCTATCCTTCTTTGGCTATTGATGGAGGAGCTTTCGATATGTGTAACTACACTGGTGTCATATCAGCTTCTAGGTTAGGTTTTATAGCTTTCGGTTGATCATTTTTTGAGGGAGGTTTCCGTACATGGATCAATTATACTTTGTATGTATTGTAATTTTCTTATATTATAGGCTTCGACCTTTTACCCAAAAAAAAAGATGCAATCGAACAAAAAAATTGAACGTTTAAGTTCTTTTGGAGGCCAAAATAAAGATAGAAACAAAGGAAAATTGGTACCTGTTGACGTGTATTTTGTACACCATCATACACAGAATAAAATACCTAAAGGCATCTTATCCTCTCTTGAATAAAGTCTCTAACTGTTGAAGATTCGCATGAAGGATCAGTTAGGATGACTCCAATGTTCTGGTTAGTAGGGTCTCTACGTGTGGATAAACTCCAGTGGTATGATGTGATTTGCTGGAATCACAAGGGGACTTACATCTGATGATTGAACTTCCGATCTGCTTTGCTGGAACACAGGCTCTTACTGGCTTAGATTTGAAAAAAATGGAAAAAGGATGAGGGCGAAGAGAAGATCTAATCCTAATACTAAGAATGTAGGAGCAATGATTTGATTTTTGATGAAACTCTAACTAGGTCTTGTTTTGACATCAATGGACCATCTCCACAAGGCTAGTGCGATCTTCTAAGGGAAGCTTTATGATGTTCAAATCATCACCGCAGGCATAGACACCATCAAGTTGATGCATATCAATGAAGAAGCGACAAATTGAAATTGAGCTTAAGCTGAATGATTCCAGTTGACTACACAAGGCAAGTCTGCAATCAACAAACTGCTAGTAGTATGGATATACGAATTCCACCATTAATCAATCGCATTTCCTCCATTCATCTAATCATCTACCATCTAGGATTGAAGACTCAACAAGAAACCATGCAAATTGCAAGAAACGACACACTTCACCATTACTTCAATGAAAATGGAGTTTGTTTACAATCAATGGCAACAATTTCTTGCCTTGTCCTCCTATTCTACTCTAATTACTATTCTATCAATTTCTAACTACTCTCTATCTACTAACTGCTTTCTATTATTTACAACTCTCTCTAATTAACCTTACAAAATGAAATGTCAGGGCTTATATAGTGCCCACAATTCAATTCGATGGCTTAGATCAATTCAAGATCAATGGCCAAGATTCAACAATGAAAACCCTAATTAGGGTTTGTTACAACCATTACATAACATTTAATGCTTGACCAATGATAAAATTGTATTGCTTGGACACATGTCCCCTCTAGAAAAATCGACCAATGGATAGCCGGGGTAGGTACATCGGAGTTTGTGCCACCTTCCATGAGTTAAGTACATTGAATCTGGACATGCTGAGGTGGACCTCACTGATTGGAGACGTGATGACTAGGATGCCACCTCGTCTGACACTTGGTTGATACTCAATTTGGTAGCGTTGAGAAGTTATCTTTGATTAACTCTTCTAAAATTATTTGCTTCTTCAACGAGCCCTTGTCCTAACTCCATGTGTCCTTGATGTGTAGGATGATGATGTACCTCGCCTTGGAACGCTGGATTGAAAGAGGTCGCCCCTGTCCTGGCTTGATCGTCCCGGCGAAGACCGTCCTTGATCCGGCTTGATTTTCCTTGATGAGATCTCCATTTGATGCCTACACAACATTTCAAAATTAGCAACATGATTTTGCAATGAATAACTAGATTAGAGATTAAATTTAGGAAACTTCATAATAAGTCCTTGAGTTATCATTTCCTAAACGATGATTGAGCTGTTAGAATTCAAAATTTCAAAATTTAAGGCTATGACGATCAAAATTCGAAATTAAAACAAGGGATCTTGTCATACCTTACTTGAGAGTTTAACTCTAAAATGCAAAACAAAGGAATTCGCCTAGGCACAAATCAAAATTTGATGGCTTCAACGTGATCTCTCTCCAAATGAACGTCTACTTTAGCAATCCGCCACCTTGGGGGAGGAATCTTCAATGTCTTGAAGATAACAAATTCGCCTTACTTGAAACAAACACGCACTCCTCTTTGATGATAATTTCGCACCTTGTCTTCTCCAAAATCGCATATGAAAGAGGATAAAATGATGATTTGAAAATGAAATAAACACCTCCCTTTATAGGCGCTCACCTTCACATTGACCCTAGGCCGACTTTGGTGAATAAGGCAAATTTAAAATAAACTTAAAGGCCGACCTTTGTAAAATGAAACAAATTTTAAATCAAGCGCCCCATTTTATTTATAATTAATTAATTTAATGCCTATAATTTTAAATAAACTCGATTTTTAAAAGGCAAAAATTAATTAATAATGACCCATGCGCTAATGTTAAATGCTAACTTTAATTGGATTTCAAATTTATCGATTTTTTCCTAGCATTTAATAAAATCTAAAGAATGTTTTAGCGCCAAATTTGGAAGAGGTAAGGACACAAACCTATCGCTCTGGTCCCTGACTAAGGGACAGGAGCGAATTTGATGTTTAGTCTTGATTCTCTTGCCTTTTATGTTCAAAACCTCCATCCTCACGTTGAGACTGGCATGTTTGCCAAAAAACTCGAGCTTGATCGTCTTGATTTGGTGGATGAATGCCCTCTAAGGTGGATATTGCCCTGGTCCCTTGGTGAGGGACAGGAGCGAACTTCATGCTCTGGCCAACATTTGCTATCTCTCAAGCTTTACTCCTTGTTCATCACCTTGCAAATGATATCCTTGATCTTGCGAACCTTGACTTTGACGTGATCTTGAAGGAAAACGAATGATTTAATGAAAATCGCCCTGGTCCCTTGATGAGGGACAGGAGCGATATAGCTTCCTTGTTCAAATTGATAGTCTTTTGACGTTTGAAACCTTTGCATATCATCATCTTAAGACGCCTTAGACCCTGTGCAACCATGTACAATCTTGACTTGGCATGAATTTTGAATGAATTGGCAAATATGGTGGATATCGCCCTGGTCCCTGACTGAGGGACAGGAGCAAACTTCAATGTCCTGGGCTCATGCTTGCTTTCATCAACTTGCCATTGCTTTCATCGTGTAAAATGAAGTCCCTTGGTCCCCTTTGGACACTTGAAACGTGATCAACATTCAAAATCTAAGCTTTCATGAAGATTTCGCTCTGGTCCCTGCCTGAGGGACAGGAGCGAATTTGTACTTTCAAGCTCAACTACACTTTGCCAACTTCCAAATTTATCTTCAACGGTCTAGTTTCACCCTCCTTTCTTGCCTTCAAACTTAAAACTTGCTTGCTTTTGCCTGAATTTTACCTTATGAAGAATTTCGCTCTGGTCCCTGGGAGAGGGACGGGAGCTACAATGGATTTCGCCCTGGTCCCTGACTAAGGGATAGGAGCGATTTTGCATTTTGGTCTATTTTTCCTCATGTTTGTGCCTTCAAATTATATTCAACTGGTAAAAAGCACTTCCTTGGTTCTCCTCAAGTCATCAAATCGTTCAAATCTTTCAAGGACAAGGAAATTTTGGATTTCAAGCTCCGGTCCTTCAGTGAGGGACAGGAGCGATTTTGCCCTCCAGGCCCAAATGCTTCACTTTTCACCATGAAATGTCTTTGCTAGGGAAGATATCATCCTGCCTCATGCTATGAATAAAAGTTAATGTCCAAAAAAAGGTCTAAAATTGTGCATATAAAGAAAATCGCTCTGGTCCTTCAGTGAGGGACAGGAGCGAATTTGACCTTCTAGGCAAAAACTTCATCATTTCATTGTTTTTGATCAAGTCTGGATGCTCTATCATGCTCATTTCGTCCTTCACCATGCCTTTGATGTCTCAATTCGTCCAAACACGGTCAGGAATGGCTCAAATAAGTATTATCGCCCTGGTCCCTTGGTGAGGGACAGGAGCGCTTCGCCTTGGTCCTCCTGAGAGGGACAGGAGCGAAATTCGCTCTGGATCCTTAGTGAAGGACAAGAGCGAAATTTGACTTTTCGAACTCTCTATCAAGATAATTTTTATGGAATATAACATTTAAGTATAAGTATACTTTAAGTTATATTCCATATATACTTTCAGGATGTTTGAGAGTGGTTTCAGACCTCCAGGAGTTATATTGCAAAATCTAGTTTTTGGAGGTTTTTTTTTCAGTTTCCAGACTTAGTCAAATTCAGGATCAGGACATTCCAGACTTAGCCAAAATTCAGGATCAGGACTTTCAGACTTAGCCAAATTTCAGGATCAGGACATCACTCAAGCCGGACTTGCTTATCCAATTGATCTCCCCGACAACACTCAAAATGCAAAGGCTAACTAACAAAACCCTAAAAGACCAAAAAAACAAACCCTAAAAAGCAAAAAAACATGGGTCCCCATTTGCAATGGGGCGATGTGTGAAAACGTCACAACAGTACCCAACTTAGGATATATATTCAAGTGAAGATTGGAAGGAAAATAGAGTGAAATAAAGGAGAAAATCTGAAAAAGCAATGTGTTTGAGTCCTCCATTCAAAATGATGCCCAAAATGAAACCTATCAATATTTTATTATTTATGGAGGTGATGAGGACCAATTAAAGCAAATTAAACACAATATTAGAAGATGAAAGCCCTTGATTGAAATGGATGCTCAAGATGGGAAATTGCCATGTAAGTAGTTGTGCAAGCTTATCTTTGCACATGTTTTCAACAAATCTTTTGGAGGAATGATTTTAAAATAAGTTGCTCTTAAAATTACCTTGTTTCGCATATCCAATGGCAAAGATGACCTATTTTTAAGCACAAATGTTATTGGTAAACCAATTTATGAAACTTCAAGCACTTGTCTTTCTTGAACTCAATGTTCTTTTTAACCCTTTCCTATTTATTGTGCCTTGTTTTTAAAATTTACATAAGGAAACAATATTGCCATTGATGCTTGAGAATTGGTGTCAACTTTTTTGTTGGGAGGGGGAAACCATTGTCAAACAAAGTTATGGAATCAATGCCAAATAAAGTCACATGATCAAAGTTGGTGGCATTGACAGAGAATATAATTCCCTTTTAAGTCACATGATGTATAGTAGGAGGTGGCAATATTAACTCCATTTGTGCATTCATCCAACATAATTTATGCGGCCCGTTGATGGGCTTCCGAGGGATAATCTTTCGGTGGGTATCACATCCGATGTTGTTTGGAGGAAACTGGAGAAGGGTTGGGTGAAGATCAACTTCGGTGGTGCTTCAAGAGGCTCGGGTATTTCAGGGGCTGGGTGTGTGGCTCGTGATGATGAAGGGAAAATTTTGATCAAAGGTGCACAAAGATTGCAGAATGGGATGAACAATGAGGCGAAGGCTCAGGCGGCATTATTGGCAATCAAATTAGCTCAAATTGTTAATGTTTCTAAATTGCATTTGGAAGGGGATTCCAAAATAATTACAGACGCAATTTTGAAGGACTCCACCTCGTGTTGGCGAATTAATAAGGTTATTTCAATTCTTTGTTCAAAATTGAGTAACTTACAAGATTTTAAAATCTCACATGTTAAACGGGAGGGAAATGGAGAAGCTGACTATTTGTCCAATGTGGCTTGCGATTTGGAACCCCAAACTATCTGATGGTGGGACAACTCAGACGTGGAGGTGGTGTGGTAGATCTAATCGATCAATGTCATCATTGGTTTCAGATTTTGTGGTACTACAATATGTTTTCAGCTCATGTGCCTTGTTCTCGGGGCAGGTTTATTCTCGCATCATTAAAGTCTATGCCGTCTCCTTAGTTTGTCATTAAAACAATGGATTTTGGGATTGCTTGTATGTGAGATGGCATGATTCACGGCGTGGGATGAGGTCAATGGCATTTATTTATTTAGAAATTTCCTGATTTTTTGGCATTATGAAGTTGAGCTCTTTTGAAGGGTGAGTGGTGATTTTTTCTCAGTTCTGGGAGCTGTTTCTGGGTCTTGGCTTTGTGTGGAAATGGAGGCGAATTTTACCCTCCACTCCAAGTTGCAACTAGCTTTCCTCGAGGCCATTTTGGACAAGCGGCTGGGTGGCATATTTTGGTGTGATGAGGAGGCCTTTCTCAACATCATTAAACGTCTTCTGGGCTGAGAATACTTGGTCACTGAATTTAGATACAGGACCAATATGGACATTGTGTCCATATTGGTAGCCTAGGGGTTCATGTTTGGCACAAAATCGGAGGTTGAATGGGTTTGGAAGGCTTGTGTACTGGCCCATTCTCTGTGTGTTCTGGTCTCGTTGATGGGGTGTGCAGTTTCGAGGCAAGGCTTGAGACGGCCACTTGGTGATGGTGTGATGCCGGACTGAATTAATGTTGAATATCAACCTTTTCTATTGTGGAGGGATAGTGCGGACTGAGTGGTGCGGACGAATGGGGCTCGTGAAGCATGGGAGGACCCGATGGTCATTGTTCGGTCTGCAAAGATTGAATAGGAAATGGTGCGTGCTGTGAAGAAGAGAATCGACTGCAATTTGAAGACTAAAATAGAGTTTCCTGATGGGTCGGGCTCTGCGTTTGGCCAGAATGTGGCTTGATAGTCCGTGGTAGTCGAGGGTGGTCGCCGGTCGGTGAGGGCTTGATCAAGCATAGTTTTTGCCCTAGTCTTGATGATGCAAGGTTAATAGATGCTTTGTTTCGTCTCGAGCGTTGGTTGCCTTGATTTTGTAAATTTTGTTTTATTTCCAAATAATTGTAAATGCGTTAATGCTTTGACTTCTGGTTTTAGTATGTAATTTTTGGTGTCTATGTTGGGAGCAACACTTTGGGCTGAATTATGTATGTATGAAGACTATTGTGGGTTGGCATTTTGGTATGGGGCCAACATTTTGTTTGTAGTTTTGGGTTGGTGGGGTTATAGAACAATGTATCTGGGGGTGGTTGCCCGTGCTATTAGGATTTTTGAACATTATGTAAACTTTATTTCCTATATTAATAAAATATCTACATTATCGATTAAAAAAAACAATAATTTATGCATTCATGTGAGAAACATTGTATAATTTCTAGACAAAAGGGGGGGATAATTTCAAGCTAAGAGACATGGTTCACATGATAAATAATTAATGATTTTGATTTTAAATGTGTAAACAAGCTTCTCACATGAGAAGCCTTAAGGAGGAAATAGTGAGAAAAGCCATTATTACAAAAGAGGAACTTTGAGAAGAATAGGATAAAAGAAAATTGGGAGTGACATAATGCAAAAGGAGTCAACCTCTCATGAACGATTACAAAGCAACCCAATAGTTGTGTTGATTTTTTAAAATGTAGGATGGATGTCATTCTTCAGATTATTTAGTGGCTGGGATGACATCACCTTGGAATTTGTCATGACCTTGAGGGAGATGTAGCAACTAAGGTGTCATCTATCCTTAATAGAAGAACTGATTTCTAAAGCTACAAGATTGCCTACACAAGGAGAAAGATGGTATAAATTGAAGATCAATATAGAGCTAGCAAAAAATTCATTCTTCTTGGAGGATGGAAACCATGATTGTTTTACAAGAGGGGTCCTCTACACCAGCTTGTTACAACCATGGCCTAAAGTGACCATCAATATCTCCAAATACATTACCCATGGGGACAAGTATAGCAATTTATAAGGTTATCATTATAAGTTACATTCCCATTTTGCATAATTGGCAAAATATCATCATGCCCTACTTTATTTAAAATCTATTATGGAAGACAAACATGGAAGTGCAAAGGGCTTTCTAAGTTTCTTGGCTCACCATGTATTGATTAAATTGATCATGGAGGAATTGTGCATGTTGAAGCTAGAGGCTTCATGGAAGAGCTTTTTGGTTCCACTTGTGGAGGTTGTGCAACCAAGATTGAAGTAAAGGAGAAATTTAGCTACAAAGAGTGTAAGATTTGGCGCTGAGGGTACCCACCTGTTGTGACGTATTCACACATCGTCCCATTGCAAATGGGGACCCCTACCTTTTTCGCTTTGTGGGGTTGTGTTTTCTAGGTTTTAGAGTTTTCTTTGTTAGCCTTTGCTTTTTCGAGTGTCGCCAGGGGGATCGCTGGATAGCAAGCTCTGCTTGGGCTAGGGTGAGTCAGTGGATGCTCCAAGTTGGGGTTTCTTTCAAGGTCTTCTTTAGGCTTGGTTTTGTTGGTGGTGTCCCGTTTGAGTTCGAGGAAGTCAGTGAGTGGTTGAGCAAATTTGGCTAAGACAGGGAAGGAATGAATCAAGGATCTAGCCTAGGACAAAGTCAAGCCAGTTTGAGGGTAAATTAAGCCAAGAATGTAAATTTTGCTCCCGACCCTTCCAAAGGGTCTAGAGCGAAATTCATATTTCCTCTATTTTGCTTCTTAGCTTGACCAAGTTAGGAGCTTCTATGGCATGGTTTGGTAGGTTCTGATGCATATTTGCCTTGAGGGGGAGTTTTTGGACCTCAAAATGATGAAAGCTAGCCTCAAATGAGGATTTCGCTCCTGACCCTTCCAAAGGGTCCAGAGCGAAATCTTCCCTTTTTGCCTTCCTTTGGCCTTAAAACCTAGTCTGACCTTGCCTGGACCCAGTTGAGTGATGGAATATCTTGATAGTGAAAGAAGGAAGTTGATTTGATCAAGTTTGGTGGAGAATGAAGTGAACCTAAGTGAGAAGCTAGCCAAGAGTGGGATTTTCGCTCCTGACCCTTCCAAAGGGTCCAGAGCGAAAATCCTTGTGCACCTCAATTTATCACTGGTCAAGACCAATTTCATAGTTCCTTAGGCATGTTTGGGGGCGTCTTGGCATGTTCTAACCTTAGGAGGTGAGTAAAGGTGGATGAGGTGTAGATTTTAGCCAAGAATGTGAATTTTGCTCCTGACCCTTCCAAAGGGTCCAGAGCGAAATTCTTGAAAACACTCATTTTTCCTTCAGCAAGAGTCAGGACCAAGGTGGAGATGCATGAGGAACGATCTATGTTTGCCTCCCAAGGAGGATGAGAGTTGGAAAAATCAAGGATCAAACCCAAAACATGATTTTCGCTCCTGACCCTTCCAAAGGGTCCAGAGCGAAAATCTTTGTAGCTCTCATTTCCTTTCTAATTTCGACTGAGTGTTGGTTTCTAAGGCACATTGGAAGATGAATTAGTATGTTTTTGCCTTGAGATGGAGTTGGATGATTTTGAAGATCAAGATTTTAGCCTAAAAGAGAATTTCGCTCCTGACCCTTCCAAAGAGTCCAGAGCGAAATTCATTATATACTTCATTTGCTCCCTTGTTTTGGCTTGAAACCTTGCTCCTTTGATAGAAAACGATCTATATTTGCCTCTAGGAGAAAATTGAAGTTTAAAAAGTGAACAATCAAGCCCAAATGGTGATTTTCGCTCCTGACCCTTCCAAAGGGTCCAGAGTGAAAATCCTCCTAGGGCTCATTTCCTCCCTAGTTTGACCAAATTTTGAGTTGCAAGGCATCTTGAGGGGAAGAGTGGACATGTTTGGACTTTGGAAATGTGTGAGAGCTTTGAAAAAATGAAGGATTCTAGCCAAGAAGGTGAATTTCACTCCTGACCCTTCCAAAGGGTCCAAAGCGAAATTCCTTACAAGCCTACCCGTTTGACCTTGCTTGGGCTTAAGACTTTGTTCCTTGCATGAGAATGATGTTTAGTTACCTTCTAGAGAAGATTGGAGGTGAAAAGATGAAGGATCAAATCAAGAATGAGATTTTCGCTCCTGACCCTTCCAAAGGGTCCAGAGCGAAAATCCTAATCATGAGAATGATGTTTAGTTACCTTCTAGAGAAGATTGGAGGTGAAAAGATGAAGGATCAAATCAAGAATGAGATTTTCGCTCCTGACCCTTCCAAAGGGTCCAGAGCGAAAATTCTAAATCCACCTATTCCTTTCACATTTGTGCCAAGTCAGGCCTAGACAAGGATGATAGAAGCCCTTGAGATTGCCCTTGAATGGATTTTTGTCTCAAAAAATGATGATTTTGGGCTAGAGGAAGAATTTCACCCTTGACCCTTCTAGAGGGTCCAGGGCGAAATTCATTATAGGTCCTGTCCCTGGCCATGATTTCTAGCGAAATTCTCTTTTCTAGTCACTTTGAGGTCAAGCGAAATGTTGCAAGCATGGGAGAGGGATCCAAGGATAAAAGTCCAAGTAAACAAAGTGAAAAGAATGGAATTGAATGAGGATAAATAAGCAAATCATGAAATTCGCTCTTGACCCTTCCAAAGGGTCCAGGGCGAAATTGTGCAAAACCTATCTTTTCCCTCAAATTTATGCCAAGTCTAGTGTGGGTCAAGATTAGAGGTGTCCTTAGGCATGTCCTTGAATTGTCAAGAGTCATCAAATATGAAGAAATGAGCTCAACACAAGAAATTTGCTCCTGACCCTTCCAAAGGGTCCAGAGCGAATTTTCTCAAAACCACCTTTTTTCCCAATTTTGTGCCAAGCCTAGTGCTGACTAAGGTGAGTTTTGATGGGAGAGGTCCTTAGAAATAGCGTTGACTTATCAATGATTATCAAATGTGAAGGAATTGAGCCAAAAAAGTGATTTTCGCTCCTGACCCTTCCAAAGGTTCCAGAGCGAAAATCCTAAAAATCATCTTTTCTTCCAAAATTTGAGCAAAGTCAAACCTGGACAAGGGTGAGAGAAGTCATTTGGATTGCGTTAGAGTGGATTTTGGTCACCAAGAATGCAAATTTTGAAGCCAAAATGAGAATTTCGCTCCTGACCCTTCCAAAGGGTCCAAAGCGAAATTCCTAGGATCACCCTTTTTTCCTTGCAAATCAAGTCAATTTTTTGGTTTTTATGGCCTAGATAGGAGTGAGGCGATGTGTCCTTGGTCTTGGAGGTGGATTGGAGTTGAAAAGATGAGGAAATAAGCCTAAAATAAGATTTTCGCTCCTGACCCTTCCAAAGGGTCCAGAGCGAAAATCCTAAAAACCATCTTAGCCTCCAAATTTTGTGCTAAGTCAGGCCTAGACTAGGGTGAGAAAAGCTATTTGGAATGCCTTGGAAAGATGTTTGACCTTCAAAAGTGTGAATTTTGAGCTAAAATGAGAATTTCGCTCCTGACCCTTCCAAAGGGTCCAGAGCGAAATTCTTTATCTACCTATTTCCTCCTTGGGTCAAGTCAAGACTTGGAGTCCTAAGACGTAGTTGAGGTTGAAATGATGTTACTTTGCCCTGCAGGATGAATTGAAGTGAAGAAAATGAAGAGTTGTGACCTAAAAGGTGAATTTCGCTCTTGACCCTTCTAGAGGGTCCAGAGCGAAATTCCCAATTTCACTCAAATTGCTCATGATAGAGGTCAAGGCGTGAATCCCTGGGCTCTAGAGGAAGGAAAAATAGTGTGTGCTTGCCTTGGAAGGTATTTTGGAGAGGAAACATTATAGATTTTGTCCTAAAAGGTAAATTTCGCTCCCGACCCTTCCAAAGGGTCCAGAGCGAAATTCTTAAAAACCTCTCTTTTGCCCCAAATTTGCATCAGGATTGGTGTTGGTTGAGAATAAGGGCGTCCTTGGGCATGTACCTAAGCAAGTACGGTTGCAAAGTGAGAACAATCTGAGCCAGGAATGCAAATTTCGCTCCTAACCCTTCCAAAGGGTCCAGGGCGAAATTCTTATGAAGCTTGTCCCTTGAAAGAATCTTGAGCAAACTTCATTTTGATGTCTTCTTGGTGATGATTTAAGGTATAAAATGCTATGTTAAAATGAATTTATTATGTGTCCTTAATCGTCTTTTGGTTTGTCTTGCAGTTAAAAGAAGACCAGGCCAGGGCAAGGACGACCTTCTCCAGTCCAGCATCATCAGGGACGACCTCTTCCGGTCTAGCATTTGAAGGAAAGGTACACCATCCATCCTGCACATCAAAGACAAAGGAGGTCAGTGCAAGGGTCCGTTGGAGAAGCAGATGGTTTCAGAAGAGTTAATTAAAGTTAGCTTCTTAGCGTCACCAAATTGAACATCAACCAAGTGTCAGATAAGGTGGCGTCCCAGTCATCACTCCTCTAGTCGGATTGGTCCACCTCAGCGTGTCCAGATTCAATGGACCTGACTCATTGGGGATGGCACAAACTTCAATGTACCTACCCCTGTTATCCATTGGTCGAATATTCCAGAGAAGACATGTGTCCAAATAATGCAATTATTTCATTGGTCAGAATTGAGTTTGTTGTAACAAACTCTAATTAGGGTTTTTATTGTAAAATCTCGGCCATTGATCTCAAATTGATCTAAGCCATTGAATTGTATTGAGGGTGCTATTTAAGCCCTGGCTCCTCATTTGTAAAGGCTAATAGTTAGTCAATAGCTAGAAGGTTAATAGTTAGTTCATAGAGGTTAGTATGGCTAATGATTAATAGCAAATAGAATAGCAGTTAGAGTAGAATAGAAAGAGAAGGCAAAGATTGTTGCCAAGATGTTGTTGTAAAGGACTTGTAAACTTCATTGAAGAAATGGTGAAATCTATGGGTCAATTCAACAATTTGCATGGTCTCTATACTTCTCAGATTTGATTTCATGTTGTTAGATGAGTGGAAGAAATGTGTTTGATTGATGGTGAAATTTGTATATCCATACTACTAGCAGTTTGTTGATTGCAGACTTGCCTTGTGTAGTCAACTGGAATCATTTAGCTTAAGCTTAACTTCAATTGTCGCTTCTTCACTGATATGCATCAGCTTGATGGTGTCTAGGCCTATAGCGATGATCTGAACATCATAAAGCTTTCCTCCGAAGATCGCACTAACCTTGTGGAGATGGTTTTGGGATGTCAAAACAAGACTTAGTTAGAATTTCATCAAAGGTTATTCATTGCTCCTACATTCTTAGTGTCAGAATTAGATCCTTTCCTCGCCTTCATCCTTTTCCTTTTTTTTTCAAAATCTAGACTAGTGAAATCCTGTGTTCCAGTAATATTCAAAGCAAATCAGACGTTCAGTCATCAAGTGTAAGTCCCCTTGTGATTCCAGCAAAATCACATCATACCACAAAGAGCTTATCCACACGTACAGATCCTACATAACAAAACCTTGGACTTACTTTGACTAATCCTTCGGTGAGATCTTCAGCAGTCGGGAACTTTGTTCAAGAGAGGATAAGGTACCTTTAGGTATTCTATTATGTGTTTGGTTGTGTACAAAAGACACATCAACAACACCCAAGATCTAGAGGCCTAATGGAAAGCACAATAACAAGAGAATAAATGTGACTAGAATAAACTGCATTCTCATCAATGATGTAATAGAAGTGGACAAAAGTACATAGGAGACTTGTTGGTTATATAGCCAAGGTGATTACAAAGGAGTGAATGAGATAATGACAAGTGTGGTTATCTCATTACATGATAAGCAAAATGGAAAGCTATCATCCCACCCAAGGTGGATAGGTGATAGTGTGATAATGCCACGAAAGGTGGATCATCCACTAAAGGTGGAAAAGTGCAACCACTATAAGTGGAAATGATAAAGAGATAACATGATAAGTCCACCTAAAGTGGAAATGCTCCAACAACTCCTATGTAGCTCCCTAAGTAAGCTTAAGTGACATGTAATTAGGACCTAGGTGAGAAAAAACCAAGGTAAAATTACACCAACACCCCCCCTTAAGTGCAACTTAGGTAGAATGTGCACAAAAGCTGACGATGCAAGATGGGTCCCGATTACTAGGCCATGCTAGGTACCCATGAACAAATGCTATGCAACCTCTCACAAATGGAGAAAGGGATAAAATCCAGTGGGAAACCCCCGCCAAAAAAAAAGAAAAAAGAAAAAAAAGAGAGATGAAAACATAAAAGAACTCTAAAAGAAGAAGGAGAAGGACAAAACCCCATGTAAGGAAAAAGTCCCCCCCATAAGAGAGAAGATAGACCAAGTAGCCCCCCTTCAATATAGAATGTGCACCAATGGTAGAAGCTCTAAACTGGATGGAGAAGCTGTTCCATGAACGTCAAACAACATTCCTCCTCTTAGGAAGAAACAAAACCAAAGGTGTATGTATGAAGTCTCCCCAATCTTGAAAAGAAGATGTATGAAGAAAAATCAAGATGTATGGAGTCTCTGAAAGCTGCTCAAGTGTCCCCATGTCAATGCTGAAAGTTGCCCCCTCCACATCAAGTATATTGGGCCACACTATTGAAAAAGGCAATCTAGGATCTGGTGAAGATGAATGAAGAACAAGATCCAAAGACTTAAGAGTTTCCTCTAAAGATAAAGAAACCTCCTCGAAATGTTGTGCATAAGTATCTACAATCGCATCAAACTTGAAAGAATGATGATGTAGAGAATGAACAAGAGGGTCAGAGTGCTCCCTTGCAACAATCGAAGAAGGCTCATCTCCATCAAAGAGAAGAATATCATCAATGATGTCTCCCAAATCTGCAATGTAGAACTCCACAAACAAGCCTGCAATATCTGTCAAGTAAGTCGTGTCTAGAAGACAAAGTATATTCTTCTACATTGAATCACAAGAAGCCAAAACACAAGGATCATCAGGAGCAACATTATATGTGATATCAATAGGAGGAGATAAAATGCAAGGATCAAGAACAACTAGATCACATGTGAGAACACCCAAGTCCAAGTAACCAAAGTTCTCAATATTAGAATCCACACTAGAAGTGTGATCATCATCTGAAAAATCAAATTCATCAATAGTAACAAAGTCTGAAAAGGAGTACAACTGAGATGCATGATCCACCACCCCAATAGCAATGATAACTCTACTCTCCAAGTCACTAATGATAACTGAATTAGGAGTTAATTTCATAGCCTTCCTTGCTGCACCATGAGTGATTTAATAGATGGAAAGAAGATTGTTTGTCTAGTGAGGTATACACAACACATCATTGAAGGTGCCATCCCCAATATCAATAGATCGCTTCTCAATTGCATTCATATATGTTTGATTGCACATCAAAATCGGTGGCATGTTGCAAGGCTCAAATGAAGAGAACATAGATTGCGAAGATGCCATATGATGAGAAGCTTCTGAATCCAGAACCCCTCTCCCTAAATCATGAATTGTAGTAGCACAAAGAGCTTGTCCTTTACATGTCCCAAAAGTGTGACTCTTTCCCTTATCAAATTCTTTTTCTTTGGAAGAAGAATCTAAAGTAGACATTCTAGAAGGCAAACTGATTCTACTCTTCTCAAGAAGATGCTTCGATTCATCAATATCCTTCTTGTAACAATGGTGTTCTTCATGTCCTAACTTCTTGCAATATGCACAAGTAAGCTTCTCCTTCTTGGGTGATTTCCCCTTAGGAGAGGATGTAGAATCTCTTTGTTGAGGAGAGGAAGATTGTGCTCTATGCTTTTGTGGTGTTGGTTTTGATTGCTTCTACTTCTTGTTGGAACCTTTCTCATGACTAGCCACCAAAGCATGTGACTTGAATGACATGAGAATATCCATTGTGATCAACTTTGCTTGTTCAAGCATCAACATTTCTGTGAATGAATTAAAAGATGGTGTAGTATAGGCACTCCCCATTGTCAACCGATGAGTGTGGAAACTAGAAACAAAAGCTGCATATTCCGAAGGAAGTTTCCCAACTAATTAAAGACCAACTACGCATCCTTTTCTCAATGCCACAATCTTTGATTGTTCTTTTAGCTCATTTGCCTTAGTGATATAGTCTTGGAATGTATCAAAATCTTTAGGATACAAACTTAGGAGATCTCTTTCAAGTGTGTATCCTCTAATCTCATCAACTTGACAATACAATCGAGCAAGTTTATCCTAAGCCTCCTTTATTGTCTTACAATTTTCAATGTGAAAGATAAGATAAGGAGATATATACTTCCTCGACGTTTTAAGAGCATAGAATTTTTGATGAGCCATTCCATTTTCAGATTAGGATCAGCTTTAGGATCTAAGGTTCTGAAATAGTGCCATCAGCATAATGACTTAATCTTTTTCCATTAGTTTACTCCATGTATTAACTTTCCGAGTTGCATAATTATGTGGAGTTAAAAGTGGAGATTTAAAAGAACCTATAACTGAAAATTAAAGGATCACAAAAGAGAGAGAGAGAGGCACAAGCACACAAGTGTAATGTCCCATTATGTTAGTTTTTAAGAATTTGGGGCAATTAATTGAAAAATCAATTGCAAGAGACTTCTTCTTGTCAAAAACACAAAATCCTTATGAATGCTGATAATAAATATTTAATAGAATGACAGTATATCAATTCTAAACCATATACTCAGTATATGATAATGCAAGTATTATATAATCTGCAAATAGTAACTTGATTGATTGGATGTAATATATCTGCTGTCTCTGATATAGTCTTGGGAATTATGCAATGGTAAGATGACCAATCTGCAATGTAGAGATATCTCTGCTCTTCCTGATGTATCGATGTGAGATATGCTATGAGCCTCCTAATTCAATGATAGTAATGATGCTGTGTTGTTGTGTCTGATTGGTCTTTGGAAATTTGCTAATACAATGGCGCTGTTTCTGATTTCTCTCTTGAAGTATGCAACCTGATTTAATGCCAAAGGCAGATGCTCAGTCGAGCAGATCAAATAATGGATACAAATAGAAATAAAAGACAAAATCCAATGATGTTCTTGGAATGAGAGTGATCCTCATTAAATATCTCATAGTGTTGTATAGCGGCAACCATTGCTTGGAAATAGACACACCTTTCCCATAATTGCATCTTTTCACAAATCGGGCTTATTGTTCTAATTGCAGTTTTTTCCATGTTAAGTATAATTGCTGTTCATTCGATAACTAATCATCCGATTAGTAAATTGCTGATCCTAATCAGTTCTTTAAGCAATACTAATTCTCCTTTACGTGACATCAATAAGTTTACTGTGTTACTTCATGATTATGATAATCATTGACTTGCTTGTTGAACCTATCTAATCCTCCTTCCAAAATGATGGTAACCAATCCTTGATCATGCTCTTTCTGTTGTCTCCTCTGCATTAGAGGGGAATCATTACAAAGCGATAATAAATGATGGATGATGATTTGACCATGTTACCTGCTATTTCCATTATCATCCCTTTGTATGATGGGTATTATGGTGGTGATATTGTAATGTCCCCTACTTTGAGCTGCCATAGTTTCAGTAATTTATCAAGCATTATTGAACAAATTACCAACCTATCATACTTAATAATTAATTCCATTATTCATAATCCATAATTTCTAATGCAATGTTCAACCCTTGTCACTACCGAGTCCTAAGGAAGGAGATTATTATGTTGCCAAAGTGCTTAGATACCAAAACACAATAGGCTCCCTCAAAATTTATGGATGCAGGCCCTTACCCTATCTTGGGACCATGCCCTCAAAGTTTACGGGACTCTGATCCTTACCCTATCTTGGGAATCATCCTAGTGGCTGGATTTAGCTTACTCCTCTTTGGAAACAATTCAGTCCCTTCTTCATAGATACTGACAGTAGTAACAAGAATGGAATCATATATATATTCTTCTTAATGTTTACTACTTATAGAGTTCTTTCTGTTATATAATCTATTATTGATTCTGTTATTTAACTGGTTAATTACTTAAGACATTATATACATTCTTTCATTTATATTTCAGAAATAATTATAAATTTACTGCAAAACAGTATCAGAAAGAATTTTCAATGCTGCAATAAATATTGACTCAGCATACTGTTTATAGCACCAAGATGTATTCACTTACTGACATCGCCACCGATCTCAGCCCATTTCTTTTTTTCCCCGATTCTTGACATTAGGCTAAATGCTCAGATTGAGCGATCCAAATAGGATGTATATAAAAGAGATGAAGATTCGATGCTTCTTCTCTGATCCCATTCGATCCATCCCCTTCTCTCTTGCAAATCGATCTTATATAGCTTCTAAGATAAAGTGAAGTCTCACCCCTCTTTGCAATGGATGTCATGTTTCACAGGGATGTGTCTCTTCTTAACTAATCGTGGCTACATGACCTGAATTATACGTTGTTAACTAAATCGTTGCTTTGCTGTTAGTAATTGATTGTTGTTATTTTATTAATATTAATAATCGCTCCTCTAAGATTGAAATTGCAGATTTACAAGTGATAAGATTGCTGCTTAAATAAGATTGTTGTTCCATAAATATTAACTCACTGTTCCTTAACTGACCAATGGGTAAAGTCTTAGAGTCACAGAAAATTGTGAAGTCTTAAGTAAGACAATTTTCTCAATTCGTTTATTTACTTCTAATGTGGTAGTGAACTTTTTCATTATGTCCGTTATGACATGATAGGGGACAGGACAGATATCGATATGGATTTGTCTTTATATATGGTGGATGCATGCAAGAGTTCTTCATGATCAGGTGCAACGATATGTATGCTTCTGTGTGGCTTTGATATTATGATCCTTGAGTATTGCTATATCCATGCTAAGTCTTCAATATGCATTGTACTTTCTTCATGTTATCTTGATGATGATAGGATACCTGCTTATGGACATGTTGGATTATGGATTTGCCGTCTATTATTTTGATCATTGTCATATATCATAGACTATTCCCTATTCCTTATTTACATCATTCATAAAGATAATACAAGGAGCTTTCTTAAGTTAGCAACATAATGCTTAACAAAGTCTCGTTTTGTATTCGAATTTGGGTGGGGACATCACAACAAGACATCCTCTCGATTCACTCAATCAAAGAACCCTCCCCCCCCCAAAAAAAAATGATGATTTGGCACTTTATACTTAGTGCGTGTACAATGGCCACTTGCAAAACAAGACAAAGTGGACTTTTGATTTCATTGTTTATAATTGCCCCAATTAGGCTATAGTAGACTCAAATCACTAATGCAAAAGGCCTAACGGAGATTTGAGCATTACATATGCCAAAATAGGCAAAAAAATGACCATAGGCTGAAAGTACAATTTATACTCACAATCATGACAAATTGTTAGCACCAAAGTGAAGTAGACAAAAAATCATGCATTTAAAAAAAAAAAACCAACACCTAAAAAAGAGTTCGTATGATCTCGAACGAAGCCTTTGAAGTTGAAATAATGGGAATTACTCAGCTATAGCTATGAAAAGCTCATTTTTTTGAAAAATCTGTGCATCGAAATCAAAAACTAATTTCACCACTGTGTAGAGCATGGAAAGTTGGCCAAAATAAAAAAAATTGCACTGAAAAAGGAGGTTATAAGCCCAAGATATTGCCATTTGAGGTTTGCCTATAACACTGGAAATGCAAATTGTGAGGGGTGGGCAAGAAGAATAATCTCATGTTGCTTGTGGAGTGAACAATTTCACTGTTTATATATAAAAATCCACAAATATCTTGTGTGAGCTTGTTCAAGGGCCATGCAGTAGTTGATGCATGACTATGTTTTGGTAGACGTGTCTGTTGGGTTTGCACGGTGATTGGCCTGACTTGTAGAAGTTGACTAGGAAAGTACGATGTTGATGTGGTAACAACGTGGCTCTACATCAACAAATCATGCGCTGCCATGTGTCAAAATCTAGACAGGTACTGAAGCCCATGCACCATTGACTTTTTGCAATTTGTGAGGATTCTGATTGGACAAGTTGTTGATTGGTTGTACAAAATAAGCAAATGATGGTAAATCTAACTGTACTCTGCCACGTGTCAATTGCTGAGTGGCTTGAGTTGTGATATCTATCAAATTAATTGTTGCTACATGTTAGTTGCTAAGTCCTACTACCACTTGTCAATTGTCGAGTCCCTACTGATGTGGCCAGACGCGGTTGCTAAGCAAATAGAAATTTGCCACGTGGGCGATGATACTGAAGGTGGGAGCAATTTAGGATGCGTGATGTGGCATTGGGGCCACTATGGCCTGTGCAGGGAACATGGCCTTCGATTCCTGCAATTGTAGGTAGTCGTACCTGTATTGCAAGTACAACTTGCAAAATATATTTTTTTAAAACAAGCTTTTTAAAATTGCAAAATAACCTTTACAATTATAAAAAAAAACTGTGAATATATAATAAATTTGAGAATTTTTAATTTCACAAAAAAAATTATTTATTATTTTTAAATCATAGCACAATAATAATGGCATTCGTCGTACTGAATTGGAGAAAAATAATTCTGATTTCCCCGGGTCAACTACTCTGATTAGGACGAATTGACAGGCGATATTGAGGTTTTCAAGCCTTTTGAGTGCAATGGCGAGGTTGGTTTTGGCCCAAAGTGCTTCAAATTTGTAGGTACCTCCCGGATTTGGCAACCACCTCCAAACTTCAAACAGATCTAGATTTGGCCTCCGAAGTCTGATTTGGACAAAACAAAAGGCAATTCTAATTTTCATGAATTGCGTCAATCCAATGGTGGCCTTAGATTTAACCTAACAAGCTCTAATTTTGACTTGCAATAGAAAGCTACGAAATACAAAACCCCAATTTGCACCAAAAAACTCTCAAAATGACTATCCAAAGACACCCTAATGGCTTTGATACCATGTAAGATTTGGCTATGAAGGTAGCCACACAAGATCTAGAAGCCTAATGGAAAGCACAATAACAAGAGAGAATAAATGTGACAAGAATAAACTGTATTCTCATCAATGATGCAATAGAACTAGACAAAAGTACATAGGAGACCCCTTGGTTATATAGCTAAGGTGAGTACAAAGGAGTGAATGAAATAATGACAAGTGTTGTTATCTCATTACATGATAAGAAAAATGAAAAGCTATCATCCCACCCAAGATGGATAGGTGATAGTGTGATAATACCACGAAAGGTGGATCATCTACTAAAGGTGGAAAAGTGCAACCACTATAAGTGGAAATGATAAAGAGATGATAACATGATAAGTCCACCTAAAGTGGAAATTCTCCAACAACTCCATGTAGTTCCCTAAGTAAGCTCAAGTGATGTGTAATTAGGACCTAGGTGAGAAATAACCAAGGTAAAATACCTTAACTTCACCAACAAAGAGGAACTACTTAGGGTTAAACCCCGGATGAGGTTACATCATTCTAGAGTACAAAGTCCTACAATTATTACGCAAGGAACAATCTCTATAGGGCTTGAAGATGTTGTGCAAGCTGGTTAGGCAAAAGGCCCTTGTCATCCTCCATGAAGGAAAAGTGGTCATTGTGCAAGGTGAAAATGTAAAGATTATCCAAAAGGAAAACCTCGTTGCTACACAAGGCGAGGATATGAAAAGTATTGCGTTTATTCATGAGGAAGAATCAAAAGTTGCTCAAGCTAGGGAGGGAGAGCATGAAGAAAACCTTGTTGCAAGGGAAGTTGGTGATGCAAAGGATGTATTGGTCCTTCATGAAGACCTTGTTGATGAGAAAGCTACAGAGGAGGCCATTGTGTTCCTTTTTAATCTAGTTGCTACACAAGTTTGGGGGTTTAGAGCACAACCAATAAATTGCATTGGAGTAAATTAAACGACATAGAAACATTCTTCGTAAAAAGGGCTGCCCAATCCTTTGATATTGGCAAGAAGTTAATGATTGCAAGGGAGAAATTGTTGGCACATGAAAGAGAAATTGAAGCCTTAAAAACCTAGGTCTCCCAACTGAAAGCTATGACATGGACTAGAAAATCAACAACACAATGTCCTCCTTACAAACACATGAATTTGATGTAGTTAATGAAGGATCAGTGGTGGGTGGCACATGTAGGAATACAATAAAGAATGATGGCCTTAAGGAAAGACAAGTTACAGAATAAATCGGCAGAGAGAAACAAGGTAAATAAATGGGTGGAACTTTTGCAGTTTTGAAGCGACAAGCAAAGGAATCTATCAGTTATCTATTCATATCATCAAATGCAGACCTCTAGTTGGGGTTCATATCCTTTACCATCGAGAGCAATGGTAATGTTCCATTTAGAACATTTTATTTTTTGTCTTTTTTTAAAATGTAAGTAGACTTGTAATTTTCTATGACACTTTTCATGCACAAGATAAAAAATGGATCGATTATATGCTTGGTTTGGAGACAAAGTGGAAACCCAATACTTTTGTAGGAGATGCAGAATTATGATCATTTTCTTCTTATCTTCATGATGAAGTAAGAAAAATACAATATATGACAACCTATTTGGCTGAAGAAGAAAGTGCAAAATTCATGGTTAGGATTGAATTCCCTAAAGCAAAGGAAAGGAAGCCTAATTATGTAGTCAAACAATGGAGACCTTATCTAATTGGAAGGATTTTTAAGGTAAAGATAAATCATTATAGTCTCAAATACTCATTGGAAAAATGTTATCATCTAAAGAACAAAAATGATACATTAAGATGCTGGGATATGACTTTGAGATCATTTACAACAAAGAGAAGAAGAATGTTGTGGTCAATGCTCTCTAGGAGGGATGAATGCTTACAGTCACTAATGTATATCATTTCCATAATATAAGTGGATTGGGTGCATAAGGCATGAGAAGAATGGTGGAAGTCTGTGGATACTCACTCTCATTCCAAAAAACCAAGAAGATTCAAAAGTGTGAGGAAAATTTGCATCCAAAGGAGATGCTCTATGGTATAAGGAGAGGTTGTCCCTATATAAGAACTCAATCCTTAAGGTTAAGGTTTTGGCAGATCTCCAACTTCTCAAATAGCTAGGCATTCAAGCCTCTTGAAGACTTATCATAGAATCAAGCGAAATTTCCTTTGGGATGGACTCAAATGAGATGTCCAAAAATTTGTATCAGAATGCATGGTATGGCACCAAAAGAAAGGGGAAACAATTAAGACTCCTAGTCTTCTACAATCCTTATCTATTCCAATATGAGGTGGGAGGAGGCATCCATGGATTTCATCATGCTTTTGCTGAGGTTTGATAGAAAAAATGTCATGGTTTTTGTCGATTGACCTACCAAATATGCATATTTTTTTCTTTGTCACCACATTTGTAGCAAGTAGTATAGCAACAACCTTTATGGTACCATTTGGAAGCTACACAGGACTTTAAAAGTCATAGTAAGTGATCATGATTCTATATTGATAGGTAAGTTTTGGATTAACTTATTTTCATGTTTGGGTACTCAGTTTGATCATAGCTTATCATATCATCGCCAATCAGGTGAATAGATTGAGGTGCTCAACAAGTGCTTGTAGGGCTATCTTCAATGTTTTGCTTTAGATAAACAAGAGAGATGTAATGTCCCTTATCAAACAATTTATGAATTATAGGACAATTACTGTCTGATTCTTACAATAAACTTATGTATTTGGAAATAAGAATGCAATTATTTAATAAATAATAATGATCAGGCCACGGGCTGTCTCTGATTTATGCAATTGAGATTATGCTTGAGTGAATTGATATCAATTTTGCAATGCTTGAGTGAATTGATATCAATTTTGCACTAAGTGCACAATTACTTGCTGTTTCAAATAAGACAATATAAATATGTAATGGACTAGAAGTCAATATTGCCAATGGCAATATGAATGGCTGTTTCTGATTTGGAATATATAGTATGCACAATTGGTTACTGTTGTTTCAGATCTGGAAATGATATTATGCAAGGTATATGGTGCTGTGTCTGACGTGAATAATCCTTGGCTTCATGCACACAATATTGGGTCTTCGGCCTGCTCTCCTTGAGCTCTTCCAAACTGGAATAAGAAACAATATATAAACACAATCGATCATAGAAAATGACCGATTTGATTGGTCTTATATATCCCCAAAACTGAAAGGGTAGCATCCTTTGGTAACAAGAAGACACTTCCCTTCATTATTGCACTTCCTCATGATTACTAATTACATTAATAACAAATGCTAACTGCTGTATGCAGATCACACCTTTTCATTATCATACTTATCGCTTAAGCCTTTTTACTAAATCGATATCTTTAATCGATATTAGTAATGCTCTTCTTATTGTGTTGTAATTGACTTTGAGTGATATCGATTAGGTTGATAGCAATCTCCTTAATTAATATTTTGTCGATTATAAGATATTCACTAACTCCTGACAGATGTGTGGTTGTGTCAGAAACTTATTATATATAATTCCTTACATTGTTAAGAGTTAAGATGGTTCATGTTGGAGTATTCCAAGTTGCTGTTTGTTTAGGGAGCTGACGCAGTCTGTGTAGCCTTCAATATGTGCTTCTCATCCATTAATCGTTTCTATATCCAAATTGCTGTGTCTTCTTATAGCACATGATAGTCGCTGATTATGTTTGAACAAACCCCTGCCTTGGCAAATAGCTATCATGCCATCTCAATATTAGTTGCTGTCCATATTGTAAGGGATGTCGATAACTCCATGCTCCAATGATGATTTCCATGATAGTCCATTTATAATTCAGTCTCAACTTGGTGAATCACTATGCCAATGGTACTCAGGATATGATACTTGCGATAGACTTGTTGAGCTTGTGTAGCCTCCACATGGAGTACCTTTCTTGAGGTAGTCTCCATTAAGTTGCTTTTGTCCTTCAACTGACAATCACTAATTTCATGAAGTGATGGTGAATCTTCCATATATCAATCTCTGATTAACCATGCTGACTTTCGTATGTTTGTTCCTTTTTAATAATAAGTTTAAACCTTTAATTTAAACAAACTTAATCGTTTATCTGCCAGGTTCTGGATTGGGGACATTACAAGAGATGGGTGTAATGGCTACCACTAGCAAAATGGTGGTATAACACTTCTTTCCAAACTTCATCCAAAATGTTTCCATTTTTGGCACTATATGGGCACCATTCACCATCTGTCACCTCTATATTGTGAGCACATCCAAAGGTTAGACTAGTTGAAGAACACATTCAACTCCAATAAGAGGTACTCTCTTGTCTTAGGGTGAACTTAGCAATGGAACAAAACATTCTTGTGTTATTACAACCACATAAGCATATTTCATCGTGTTGACATGGCTAAAATCGTATTGCTACAACTCTATCCGGTCAACGTAGAATAGAATGTTGAGTATCCTATCCTCTCTTGAAATAAGGAAATCCCTAATGCTGTTTTAAATTGATCAATGGGGACGACCTCAAGGTTTCAACTGTCAGGTCATGACTGGAGGATAACTCAGTGATTGATGTGTTTTGTTGGAAACACAAGGGGTCTTATGTTTACAACAAGCTGGTTTGCTGCGATTCTCGAGCTGAGAAATAAAAGCAGAAGAGAAGGGTTTAGGGATCCTAAGGACATCGATAAGAATGACTAGTGTAGCAGGTAGACAGATTTCCATAAACAAATTCTTGTTTCACCAGAGACACCCTCACAACTAGACAAGAATAGTGCAATCTCCAAGGGATGATGGTTTTTCAGGCCGGAGACACTCATTTAGGCACCCAATTCTGGCGCAGCCTAAGACGAACACCTGCAGTTGAACTAAGAATAGTTTGGGTTCAGACTAACCATGCATGGTGACCTACAATCAACAGGCCCCCAATGGTATGAACCTGAAATGCATCAAATAGCCCTCCACACTTCACCATTAAAATCCCTGCACTCTAATTAACCAACTGAAGGGAAACCATGCAAACAGGAGAAAACAAAGACAATAAACACCATGTTTCAATGTTCATATATTTGCTTCAACTGTCATTACAACAATTTCCTCAACAACTCTATGCTACTCCTAATAATCTAACCACTAAAATCTAACCTTCTACAAAAACTCTAACTTGTTCTAACCCTTTACAAAGAGAGGCATCCTGCCTTTTATAGAGTTTACATTTTGAATCAAAGGCCAGGATTGACTGCATCCAACAGTCCTGATCTGCCTTCTAGAACTTGGCAGCTTTGACCCATGCCCATTCAATTCTCAGTTATCCCCTTAACCACTTTCTCAACTACCTACAACTATTTAGCATTAATTCGGTCAATCGGGTAGTTGGAAATAACTGACTTGTGTCCCCTCATTTTGAATTCATTAGGTAGGACCCACAGGCAGTTGTTTACATTAAACAAGTTCAGTTTTCAAAAACTGAATTTATGGAATTAAATCCAGCTGTGTGTCTTTTTGAGAATGCATATTTTGTAGCATTCTGTGTTCTTGGTCTTCAATCTCGTTGGTGGACTTTCACTTGTCATTTAGGTGATGACGTGCTTTCCCATGCTTCATCGCTTCGACCTTGCGCCCTGTAGTGCGTTCTTGCATTCTTGCTTCCTGGCGTCGCTCGCGATCGCGTCTCCAATTTGCACTTCAAGTTGACGCTCTATATCTTCCCGATGTTGATCTGTGAATAATCAATTTCGACTTGGATTAATCATTTTGAAAAATTAAATAAATTAATTTAACACATTAAATTTTAGTCGATGTTGGGCTTTGTTCGGCGAGGACGAAAAACGATTGCCCTTTAGGTTTTGAAGGTTAAAATGCAACCTTCTAAACAAATACGCCAAGATTTATTTTAAATGTCCCCTTTGTTTAAACTCAGCCAATTAATGAAGGATGTGCGATTTTCTCTTCAAGTTAAAATGTCTTTCTCACTTAGTTTTAAACAAACTCGGCCATGCTAATTGAAAAGTGCAATTTTGGTCCCTTTAGTAAAATTCAACATTTTAATTAAAAAAAGAGCGAACTTTGTTTTATAACTCGAACGCCTAACTTGTTTGGCTAATTGATATTTTCTCCTCAGTGACCCTTTTCGGCTAATGAAGCCGATTTGTAATTTTGCCTTTGAATGAGATTATCGGCTAAATGAGTCAAAATGTAACCTTTTGGCCTTTTGGGTGAGATTGCGCGCATATGGACTTGGTCTTTTTAAGATTTTTTCGGCTTAATGAACCCATATTGTGCGATTTTAACTCATTAATCATTCTCGGCTTATAAGCCGATTTTGCTAATTTGAACTTTTTAGTGTTTTTCGGCTTTTTAACCCATTTTGCGAACTTGGCGTCTCTTTAACTTTTCGGCCAATGGGGCTCCTTTTGCGTGATTTGAACCCTTTCTTCTCTTTTTGGCCTTTTAACCGATTTGGCGAGACTTTGAAGATTTTGTAATTTCGGCTAATGAGGTAGCTTTGGCGACTTTGCATCCTTTGAAGTTTTTTGGCTAATAGGCTATACGCGCGTGATTCTGGCCTTTTGAATGAGTTAGTGAACCTGTCTTCCTTTTCACCTTTTTGGCGAATTGAGGTATAATGTGCGATGGAAGCTCTTTATTTCATTTTTGGCCCTTTTACTATTTCGGCTAAATGAGCTTGAAATGTGCAAATTGGATGCTTTCTAAATGTCTCCCCTTGTTTTTTTTTTCGGCTTTAAGAGCTGATTTGGCGTGAATGTCTTCTTTCTATCATTTTCGGCTTATTAGCCGGTTTTGCAAACTTACCCCTCTGCACATTTTGAACTTTTTCGGGCAAATAAGGTGAATTGCACGATTTTTATACCTTATAAGCTTTTCAGCCAAATGAAGGATTTGGCGAACTTAGACGTTTTTTTCGGTCATTTGGATTATTTTGTGCAATTTTGTCTTGAAGGTGCTTTTGACTTGTGCGATTGCAGAGCCTATCGGCACAAAGACCTCATTTTGCCGAGACTTTCTTTTTGCAGGACATCTTGGGCGGTAATGGAGGGGTTCTCTCTCATTCTGGCAGGCTTCGAAGGGCAACGACAGGGATCCCCTGTCCAAGACGGGGTGTGTGTGCAGAACGCACAACACATCGAAACAATGATACCAAACCTGCACCCAAGAATTATGCCCCTTACAAGGTTTTTCAGAAAATCGAGAGTGTAATATACAAATTGGATTTATCTAACTCAACAAAGTTACATCCAGTCTTCCATGTTTCGTGCTTGAAGAAGGTTAGGGAACAAATAATTTCAACCTAGGCAGCATTACCAAAGCTCGATGGGGAGGGAAAATGGTTTTTGAATATAAGGGAATCCTTCAAACATGCACTAAGAGGTTGTAGACAGGGTGAATAAAGAGTATTTGATCAATTTAAAGAATTCTTTCGTTGAATAGTTGACATGGGAAAATGAAGACATCATGCAAAAGTATCTACAATTGATCCACGTTAAGGACAACACTTCTTTGAATGGGGGCATGCTATGTTCTCAACCCATTGATTGTATTAGGATATGTGTGGTTGACTTGTGGCTAACATAACCCTTAAATTATATGATCATTTATCTTGTGCTAAATGGGTAATATTAGGCTGTCTTGGGTGGCATCTATGGGATAAGTATGGTATATATACCAGGTAGTGGTTAGTTTATTGTGTTCATATTCCGAATTCTATTTTTGTTGAAGACTTTTGGAGATTGCCTCTTGGAAGTGGCCTATTACTATCAAGTATTTGCAAGTGATTTCTATCATATTTCCAAGAATTTGTTTCTTCATTCTTCTTTTGTACATGTTATTTCATTACATATGTTCCTATATAGGTTTTAGATGACACAATTTTGTAGAATGTATACTTTGATAACTTGTATAGTTGCCCAATACATACAAGAATTCTCAAATTCTGTTTAACTTAGTTACATCAAGTTTGGGATTATGTGCATTCTATGATTAGAAGACTCCTATATTTTAGCTTGAGAGTTTCTACATTTCAATTTAGAAAAGAAAGGAGATATCTCTTCTTTATAGTTACAAACTTACAAGTTAACCCAGTTAAGCATGTGGATAATAGTCAAACACAGGCGGAATTATTCAAGAAAGGAAATGTTAGTTTGTGATTGAATTCTATGTGTAACTTGATTTAGTTGAAGGTTGGTTTTTTTATAAGTGTACTTGTGTAAGAGAAGGCAGAGGACACAGAGTGTAATGATTAGAGCAAGGAAATCATTGTTATTGTTTGATTGCATTATATTATGTTAAACAAACTATGTCAAGCAACCCTCTTTTTAAACAAGGAAAAATGATAAAATGTCTTTTGAATTCTAACAAATATGTAATGACAGTTCAAGCATTACAAGATAATTGTACAACTAGCAATGTAGTTATTGGAAAACTTCTTCTTCAGTCACAGATCAATGAAGATTTTTCTTTTGGATTTTGTTTACTTCATAATAGTAATTACTGGCTGGAATATTGTTTTTGGCTTTTGCAGTTTGTCCATTTTTCAGCTCTTACAACCTGCTCCAGGTGATTTTTTAACCAACAAGCTTATACTTAATGTACTCTCACCATTGAAGCTTTGAATTGGAAGTGGATGTTAATATTTCATCCCAACTAGCAAACTATTTTCAAAGGTGGAGTATGCTTCTGTAGCTTTTCAAGGTTATAATTAAGTATATAAAATGTCTGGTTGGTTAATCCTCTTTTCATGTTTGCAAAATCATTTTACTATAACTCTTGGTAGTGATTTTACTATGGTGTTCTTCCATTTAGACTCTTTTTTTGAATAGATTAGAATAACTATAGTTGAAAAACTTGGACTTGAAAATAACTTGGGAGGCTCAAATTTTCGAAAAACATGGGACTCGACAAAAAGTCGAGGAAAAACATGGTAAATATTGTAAAATTCCTAACTAGGATTTGCTAACAATCAGGATATAATCAGGACATAGTAGAAGATTGTGCAATAAAACTTATAGAAGAAATAACATCTTAAACAACATTCCTTATGTGGTGTTTACATTGATTTTAGAAATCATTGTTAAATATATAACAACCAGTGCAGACACTGTGGAAATGGAAATCAATTCATCTTTTCAAGAGACAGAGTTAAGTTTGGTGTTATAATGCACCTGGCTGTAACGTCGCATTGAACAGGATATACTTTGCTTAAATTATGCTGGGTCTGGAACTCTGTATTTTATCGTACACCACGATGCCCCTTTCCGTATGACATTCCCTGTCAAATTACTGAGATTCTGTTATGATGCCTGCGCGGGGAAAAATCATATCCGCAGATTCAGTGGTGCGCACAAGGGAGGAGGTGATGCCTTGTCCTCGACTCTCTCTGTAGTCCCTGGAGTTCCATGAACACTGCGCTGGAATACACACCGCCGGGTTTACTTTCCCACAGTCCCGTTGTGTTATACTGCACGGTGAAAGACACACGCCGTCGGTTTACTTCTCCACAGTCCCGATATGTTATACTGCACTGTGAAAGACACACGCCGTCGGGTTTGTTCCTTGCTTCTGCTATAATACACATTCGCCCTGTTGGTTCACGCGGTGCGGAGAAGGATTGTTGTAGCCAAGCTTATACCCGATATCGGGTTTCCAGCAACAAACGATGGCTTACGGCTGAGTTCGTGTCATACGGGAGTCTGGAAATAGTCTGCGTGCAGTTTAAAACTGCCTCTATCTCTACCAGGCTGTGATTAATCTTTCTTTTGTCCAGTGGTAGATATACATGACTTTGCAATCTCCTTCCATTACTCACGCAGTCAGACTACTCATTGCCTCATTAATTCGATTCCAATAGGCCAGTAATAGATGGCGAAAGGAATGATTCAACCAACGTTGATATCACGTGGATATTCAACCTTCACTTCCAGGTCTTCTGTTTTTATAAAAAACTCATATATCCCTCCTTATGTGCCAAACATTATTTAAAGAACAAAGTGGGTAAATTTCCCATAGGAAAACCAACTCCCACAAGATTATAAAGTTAAATAATGGTTAAGCAAGGTATTTAGACAACTATTATTTAACTTTAACCTTTATTGAAAAATCAAAGAACTCTTATTATAATATATTAGTCAACATTAGAACTAATATAAAATAAGGAAAGTTCACTTTATTCATAATTAATACCAAATAATATTAATTTGACGGGGACATCACAAATATATTGAACATTTAAATATATAATTCTTTAAAAATATTCTTCAAAAACACACATATATACTGAATTTGTAGAATATAATATTGATTTTCATCATCTACAAATAAAAAATTGAGTTTAAGACATTATCATAGACCAGAAAACAAGCTCAACCTTTGAATACATATGAGCTTCAAGTCTCAGTATCAATGAAAATTATAAATTATAAATTTTGTCTATGACTAGATCTCAAAAAAGTTTGTTGCTGCTGCTTTTTGCCACAGTGTGAGTGTTGCTGAAGTAGATGGTATAGCTGCAATAGCATCAACAGGAGCCTCATCTAAATTGACAAGATCAAGTTGTGAATGTGAGGAACCTGTCCCTGATGACTGACTGACCTCACCTTCTGCCTCCTCGTATGCTGCCACATTCGCTTCCCATTCATCTGCCTCCCTCTTCAAATCAGCTAATTCATCATCGATTAACAACAGATCCAATTTGCAACCAAGGCAAACTTTGTCAGAAAAGTGGACTCTAAGCAAACTTATAAGTTATAACTATGCTTTGCTAGCTTAGTTTGTTTAAATAGCGGTAGTTCAGATGACCAAATCACTCATGCCACATTCTTGTCGCATCATTAATGTGATTGAGAAGTGCAGCTGAAGCAGAATCAAGAACAAAGTAAGAGAAGGCATATAGTCTGGATTGATGATCTGTCCTCCCAATTGACACTATAGAATCATTGTGCAACTCTCAGATAACCATAGAATTAGGAAAGAACTCAACTTGATTATTGGAACGAGTGTGAGTGATTTGATATTCTAATAGGAGATTGGTTGAAAATGAGAGGACACATAAAATATAATGGAACTTTTCCTCACCCATGTAAACAAACCCATTCCTACATTGAATAAAGAGCTGTCATACATCAATATCTGTGGCATTGAATGAGGGACAAAGATTAGAAATCATCTTGTGATGAAACTGTTGTCTTTTTATGACAGCCTTGGTTCATCAGTGAGAACCGATCAGAGATATGTTTTATGGACCAGCGCTGCCTCAGTTGATCGAAGAGAAAACAATAGAATCATGAAGTATGAAGTGTTGTCTTGCCGGAACTAACCCCGGAACTCCGGAACCCCCAGGTTCCCAAGTTCCTAAGTCTTCAACTTCGAAACTTCGGAACCCCCAAGTTCCCAAGTTCCTAAGTCTTCTCTTCTTCAACCCCGGAATTTCGGAACCCCCAAGTTCCCAAGTTCCTAAGTCTTCTCTTCCTCAACCCCGGAACTCCGAAACTCCCAGGTTCCCAAGTTCCTACGTCCTCAACCCCGGAACTCCGGAACCCCCAGGTTCCCAAGTTCCTAAGTCCTCAACCTTGGAACTTCGGAATCCCGAAATCCCAAGCCTAAGTCTTCCCAACTTCGGTAACCCGTGTTTCCGAAGTCTTCCCAACTTCCTTCCGGCTTGCAACACTTCTAGATGGCATGATCAAACACTCAAGGCTCTTAATACCCCAACAACTCTTGCGATTTGTACACCTTTTGGGGAGCTACAGGGGCGCATTTAATGATTTTTGTAGGATTTCCATCAAGAGAAGTACATGGCCATGCTTATTTGTGGTTACTTATGTCATGCCTGCATGCTTTGACTTTGGAATGTCAGTCAATCCACCTTCTAGAAGTACCTTTCTTCTTGGGATTGCATTTTCAGGGTATGGCCAGGTTGCTTGCATGTACAGAGTTTTAGGGTTTCTTTTTTCCTAAAAAGTCATTGATTTGCAAAGGAATTATTTGCCTTGATTTTTATTTTTTACCCTCTTGTTTTTTCCGTGAAAGTCTTGGGGGCTCATAAAATGCCTTTGTAAAGGATTTGATGAAGTGATTATATCTTATCACTTAATAATATCAATTTAAATATTTATTAAGTGATAATATATAATTACTTAATTAGTATAGAAAAATAGCATGGGGTTTATATAAATTAAATAATAAAAATATTTATTAAGGTGTTATATTATTAAAATACTTTAATAAATATTTTTCTTATTTATATCTATTAATTTTTAAATGTAAAAGAAATGTGAGAAAGATGTTTATTAAAGTGATTTATAACTTATCACTTTATTAAACATATTTCTTATCAATATCTTGACTTTATTGTAAAAATGGAGTAAAATAAATATTTAATAAAGTGATAAGTTATAAATCACTTTATGAGATTTTTATCTTATTTTCATTTATTGAGAAGTCAAAGGGATATTTTTTGCATTAGTGAAGTTTGCAGGCCCGTCTGAAGATATTTAGGGGTCATAAATGCATAATTAATAGCTTTTATGGTAAGGGTTGATGAGGCTTGACTTTTGGCTCAAGCCTATCCCCTCCTAGACATGTTTAGACCCCTAAAAAATAGGCTTTTTGAGTTTGCTCGACCCAAAAAGAGGAGGTGGAGTCCTTTTGACCACCTTTTGTAAAAGCATATATACTGCAAAACTTCATTTTTTTAGGGGTTCTTACTTGTTCACTTTGGTGTAGATTGTAATTTCAGAGTTCTTTTTGGAGAAAGTGGGGTTTGTAACTCAGTTTTTCAGAGTATGACAGCATTGTAACACCTTTGAGCAGTACTAAGCAGTTCATACCTTCCCATATTCTTTTGTTATTGTGAGTCCTTAGTGTAGTTCTTTTTGGAGAAAGTGGGGTTTGTAACTCAGTTTTTCAGAGTATGACAGCATTGTAACACCTTTGAGCAGTACTAAGCAGTTCATACCTTCCCATATTCTTTTGTTATTGTGAGTCCTTAGTGTTAGTACAGGTTTTTGTGACATTCTTTGTCCTTGAAACTGTGTTTTTAGGTGGATATCTTATGCAGGAGTATAATTATTTGCAAGTTATAAGCTGTGTGAGTGAAATAACAGTCTTAGGTTGTGAGGAGTGTTTTCTCCTCTTAGGACTGTGATTTTTAGCCGCCTTATAAACTATTAATGCAAAGGTCATGATTTATTGGGTTGTGTAGGAGAGTATTTCATTACTGGCTTTATTGTGTGTTATTTGTTGTGTATTCTCAAGCTATCATTTGGTGTATCACCTGTTAGATCGTAGTTTCATTTTATGTTTTCCTTCTTACTCTTTTTCTTAGAAAAATCATTAGAATAGTTAAGTTTAAGTGATAACCAACTCAGAACCAGCTTTCTCTGGAGGCTCACTCCAAAATTTAGGCAACCCACAAGCCTAGGAGTGTTCCCATGTGTCACAAGCCTGCTGAGTTGATAGCTTAGCAAATAGGGGTGCAGGTTCAAGTGATAACAATGACAAATATTGCTCACCATAAATATTGGAATTATAATATGCATCAAATATTTCTTGCCATTGAGCCACAACAAACTTACTATAAATAGTAAGTATATGGAAACCCTGACAGAACACCTTTGATTGGCCTGAAACTGAAATCGCTTAGGCCAAATCCCTCACCGATCCCTGTAAAGTCCTGGTTAGCCCTTGGGACCAAGGCAAAACGGGCTAAGGACACATCATCTGATGTCAAGCTAAAATGGGGACATACACCTTGGAACTAAGGAATCAGTTGAAATTGAGGGTCCAAGAACAAATGAATTGTTTGAAAAGATGTAAGCTTCTTCATTTGTTACTTTAGCGATTTCAATGATTTTCATGTCATTGGGAACTTGTGTATTCTCTAAATACTTTCGGATGTTGAAGGGGTTATTAGAAACATCTATTTTCTGAAATAAATGTTGGTGATGCTTCGTTGGTGAAATTTCCTCGATCAAGAACCAATGTGGTTCCTAACACTTGTTTTAGCACTAAGAAAATTCCAATGACCTACTTTGGAGTCAAAAAGGTTCCTAGGAGATTGATATTGGCTAAATTAAAAGCTATGAAGACTTTCGAAGAGGCTCAACCAACAGTTCGCTTAGTTGTAGGAACAAGCCATTTAGTTGAAATGGGGCACAAATGAACTTCATTGAGACTTTCAATTTTGACTAAGTATAAAAAAGGCCTTGGAATTTGGGATTCAACAAATAAAAGGAAAGGGAAGGACAAAGATAAGTCCAAACCAAACACATTTCACTTTGCCCAACACAATTTGTAAAAGGGGAAAGACAAGATCAATAGGTAAAGAAACCTCGTATTATAGTTGATGGAAAATCAAACAAACTTTTTCAAAATAAAATAAATAGGGATATCAAGGATTCAAGTGGGCAAAGTTGTCAAAGGACATAGGTCAGTGAGGTGACCAAAATCAAGTACACTTGTGTATTATCCCCTTCCTAACTATTGAAATTGGTGGACCTTTAGCCTATCAGTTGGTTCCCATAGGCTGTTGGGTCAGAGTTAGGGAACCTTGCAGGTAGTTAATCCAACAGTTTGGCATTATTTGATGGTTAGTTAAGATCTCATCAAAATTATGAGGAGGATGTCTTTTTTCTACAATGATTTTGGGATAGTTTTTCAATTCTCACCATTTTAGTAAGTCAATTTCGAGCACCAACTGAGTCAGCTGACAAGGTTACTATTTTTACTATTGTCGGTGGGTTCAGTTTTGATGACTATCTTAGCATTTTATATAGCCCGGTGGTTTTAAATAAAATAACAATAAGTTATTAATTAATAAATTTAAATCAAAGATTTAACATTATTGTATTTTAATTTATTTAATAAAGGATTATAAGGAGGCCAGTTATAAAGTGAAAAGTGACTTAGTTTAAGTATATGGGCCCTTTATAAAAAGAGAAGTTTTTTATTAAATTAAAAGTGCCTAGAGGATAAGTTCGAACCTTTTGGAGGAGCCTCTAAAAGGCACTTTGTGAGTTCATTTGAGGCATGTTGAGTTTGGATATTGAATATTGCTATTCTTTTGGAAGAGATTGCTTCTCTTTGGTTTGTGAGGACGGAAACCCTTGTAGGTTACATTCACCATGTTATTGAAAGATATAATCTAGAGAATTTATTAATGTTTTCACTTAGGGAACACACTAGAGCTTCATTGTGAATCAATTAAATGCAACAAATCAATCCATAGCTGTAGATTATTTTAAAGAGACATTATCACTTGTAGTTGGAGGCAAATATTTCTTGTTTCATGTTAGCTATACACCCTCAAATTGGTCGTACACTTCTATATGCTGGTTGTACATTCTTTTGATGGGCATCTAGGGCTTTGAGGGTGTGATGAACCCTTGCTGGTTCAATTCTTCAATCTACTGTAATTTAATTATTTTTCTGTGTTTTTGATTATTAGAGATGGTCTTTCAGAATTACATAGAAGTTGCAGAAGGGGTTTCTTTAATTTTCAATACATATTGAAAGAATACATGAAATTAATCAGCTGAAACAAGAAATTGGGGAATTTAGAAGCATACCCGTAGGTCCTTAGCCAATTTGTTGAAATTAAAAGATTCAAACCAGCAACTTACAAAGTTCTGATTTTTATTCTGAAAACAATTCAGATCTGCTTTTATTTAATAATAAGACGCCCAAATAGTAAGAAGATGGTGCCAATAATTGAGCAAGCTATGTGTTTGGGAAAGAGACTTCCAAACCACAAAAAATTATCAGCAATAACAGCAAATAGAAAACCTACAACAAATCTGCCTTGTAAGAAGCCAAATCCGCCCCAATTTGAATCAATTTGACTTCTGAATGAAGCCAACCATAGATGCAACAATTCAACTGATCTTTCATAGTCTCACCATTACCATGCATTGAAGAATAAACGTTCTCCAATGAAGAATCCAGTCTGAAACCCTCAAGCTCCAAAACCCAGAGAGGAATGAGATATCAAGTAATCAACAATAAAAAATGAATTTGATTTCTCAAGGGGGCGGCTTTATGCAAAACCCCACGATTTTTATTTAGGGTTGCTTTTAGGGTTATAGAAAATCTCACAAGTGTTAAAACACTTTTAATTTGGGCGCCCAACTATAGAGAAAAATAAAAAGTCACTTAAATAAATTTAAGTGAAATATTTTATTAAAAAGTCAATGTGACTATATAATAAACGTTATTAATTAAATATAGCCTATAATTCACTGAAAAATTAATATCTCTCTCAATATGACTCCAAAAGATGAATCGTCAGAAGCTGGAGATAAAGCTCCCAAAACCCATGTGACCAGGGGCTTGTCTAAAAATAGCCAACTTCCCATCTATAAATAGCCAAAATGCTATAAATAGCAAATCCCTCAAATGGAGTCAGAAACTGCTCAAACGAAGCCTGAACTGAACCCAACACTGAACTGAAGAACACCATCCTCCATCCACTGTCTCCATGACCCTCTGTCCATACCCTGTTAGCCTACGAGGGTCCAGGAAATAAACTAACTCATCAACTCTCAAGCCCTGACTAGGATGGGGATATCACAGAGGGGCTTGGTCTTTTTGTTTTGAGGCATCTAGGGTTTGCAAACCCTATTCTATTGTCAATGTGGAAATTGAAGGTGTTGGTGAAGCTTGGCGTCTAGATTTCTAGTGCTTTCAAGCCGGTTTTCAAGCCAGTTCAATCTCTTTCTATGCTGCACTTTTTGGGTATGTTGGAATCAGATATGTAATGCATATTTGTGAACTGGGTTGTTAAGTTTGAAGAAAATTGTAACTCCAAATCAGAAATTAAATCTGGAATTTTCAGCTGTTATTTCTGAATATTATTCATTTTCTGAATTGAAAAAGTGTTGCAATATTATCTCTTTTATCTGCACTATTATTGTCATTGATTATATTGCAAAAACAATTAAAAAACACATTGAAAACCAAAAAAAATCGAAGCACAAATAGGGTTGCTTACTACAACTTGGTTGTGTTGGTGTCTCATGAAGGGTAGTGGAACCTCAAATCAAACAATGAGATTCCTATAGAAATTGGAGCATTGTGTGTAGAGAGACATGTGGATCCTAGAAAGTGGAAGGGTTCCCTCATGCATGCAATGGAGAAAAGTGTTGCTTCAAATATTGTGTATATTCCAAGGGATTGAAACTAAAAGGGGTTAACACTCTACCTTATTGGAAGGTATTCAGAGTTCCGGAATTCGCCAGAACTCGTTAGGACTTGGCGAGTCCCAAGCCGGGTGACCCTGGGTGAGTCCTAGGGGCTCGAGACTCGAGCACATCAGAGTCCTGGGCGAGTCACAAGAATCATGGACTCGGCCCGGAGCCGGTGAGTCTTGAGGATTAGACTCAGCCAGAGTGGTTTTTAAAAAAAAAATCTCAAAAAATGACAAAAACAAACAATTTTTGACATTTTTCTCTAAACAAAAAAAATAAAATCGAGGGCATAGCCCCCAAACCCCTAAGATTTCCCCACACCCCTTTTATCATTGGGTTTTTCTCACATCTAATACCTTGTACAACTTATTATTGCTACCCCTCAAACCCATTAGTGCTTCCACTCCCCAAAACCCACCTGTTAGTGGGACCTACCTTAGACACCTTCGTAGGAGGGATGCAGGATCCTCTGAGCCATAGACTTGTAGTTATTGTTTTGATATTTGTTTGGAGCATTTGTTGTCATGAATTCCATATTCCACGAGTTTTGCATACATTTGACAATATTTATATATCTAAGTTTGCTATTTCCTTCAACTACAATTTGCGTTTATACTTATGCGATTGATGTATACTTGTGTATGTGATCAAATTAGCTTCTATTTGATGATGTTATTGTGTCTTTAAGGTTTATTTAATAAAGGGTGCATGATACACGTTTTAAATCCTTAAAAATCTCCAAATTTCTTGGGTTTTCACTTTGTTGAGTTTGCACCGAGTTTTTTTGCTGAGTCCCGAGTCGAGTCACCCTTGCCGAGTCCGCACCAAGTCCAAGTCTTGTTTCTATGTTGGAAACCCACCACATTGCTAACTTGTTTGATGGCATACAAGATACTTAGTTTGGAGGGATGTTGACTTGAGATAGTGTGTTTAAGGTTGAGGTCTACTTTTTTAAAAATTGAGAGCTTAGTGACATTTAGAAATGGGTTTGTGACGTCAAATATGGTTCATAAATGGTTTTATAGTTGTTGGATTTCATGAAATCCATTGTTCCATTTCTCAATGTATAAGGCATTGGAATGAAATTTGGCTTGATTAGAGGGTTTTCATAAATTGTCAAGTGACCTACAGGGTCAATTCACTTCTAGTTGGAAAGTTGAATATGAAACCTAATTTGCATTTAAGGACATAAAAGAGTACCTTTCTATTATTATTAGCCTTCACATATTTATTCATTTTGTTTTATAATTAATAATTTATAAAAGTGTGCAAACTTCAACAATTATTAATCTTTGCACAATTATATTTATTCAATTCTAAGAATTAATAATTATAAAAATCTGCAAAGTTTAGCTACTGTTAGTCTTTGCACATGATTATGTTTATTCAATTACTTATGGAAAATAAATTATAAAAGTGTGCAACCTTCAACTATTGCTAGTCTTTGCACAAATATTTTTGTTTAGTTCTTTTTTAGAATCATTAAATTTTTTAAAATTTTGCAAACTTAAGTATTTTTTTTTGAAAAAGAGGGTAAAAATTTATTCATGAAAACATCAATTATACAAACAACTACCTCTTCTGATCCTCTCCAATTAACTTATCCAAAATGCTAGAATACTTAGGGGGTAGGAGCCCCCAATTTTCAACAACCCACCCCCCCGGGTTCTCCGTGGCCCATTTGGCCAAACAATTAGCTACTTTATTCCATTCCTAAGGGATATGACTAAAAGAAATATACTCCAAGGATGAGCATAAAATCAGAATCTGCCTAACCACCGTGGCTAGTTGCCCATTAACATCCTCTAAATGTTGAGCATTCAACATATCAATCACAATCTGCGAGTCAGACTCACAAACAATCCTTCTCTAGCCAAGGGCATACCCTTTTTTGATCGCATGGAGTATAGCTAGGGCCTCCATGAGGAAGCCCTTTAAAAGTGGAGAAAAAGAACACCACCTTACTATCACTACTTCTACCAACACCACCAATTCTTGCAAGTCTCGGATTCCCCTTGGAGGATATGTCAATATTAACCTTTAGAACTCCCTTTGAGGGAGGGGACCATCTCCCCCCTCTTTGAACTTTCTGCTTGGCCTTCCTCGATCTCCTGCCACCACTAGAATTCAAACCATTCACAACCAAATTCATCTTTTTCACAAACTGTATCCGCCACATCCACCATTACCAAGAGATCACACTTAGCTGCAATAGTTTCCTTCAGTTTACCGACATTCTTATGCCACAAAAGGGCACTCACTAGAGCTGCCTCCTGAAAAATTCTCCGATTCCTTTCTAACCAAAGATTCTAAATGATAAAAGAGGGGCCAATAACCCAGGGAATCTGGAGAAAGGGTGTTTGAACTGGAGGCCTACCCAAACTCTCCCAAAAATCCACTAGAGAGGTGGCATGAACACAAGGATGGTTCGATAATTGCCACTAGAAATGCTAAATCTCCCTCGAGTAGGGGCATTGGAAGAACAAATGAAAAATACTCTCTTCATTGTTTTTGCACAAGACACAAATCGAAGACCTATGAAATCCACGTTTACTCAAATTATCCTAGGTTAAGCACTTATTTTGGGCCACCAACCATAGGAAAAAATTGCACTTGGGCCATGAGAATCTATTCCACACTTGCTTCCACTAAGCTACACCTACTTTACCATACCGTTTTCTATCTAACTCCAGGTACCTTGACACAATTGAAAACTTGCCCTTCGGATCCGGACCCGAGGCCAAAATATCACTCTCCATAAAGGAACTACAAAGTCTTCCCGCTAGAATCTCAGCAAGCTCGTGATGATCCTCCTCCAATCCACCCACCGACCATTCTTGGGGGTCTTTCCAGCAGCAAATCTCCATCTGACCCTAGTTTTTAACTTTCTTGTGATCCTGTACTTTACACCATCCAACCTCAACCAAGATGTTGCAAAGAGGTTGAAGATGTGGAAACTGAACTATGATGGGGGGATGATTGTCCCAAGAATCATTCCAGAATAAGGCATCAACACCCATATTACATATCCAAAAGATGCCATCCTTAATAAGCTTTGCCCCTCTCTTTAGAGTATCCCAAATCATGGACCCCTTCTCCACTAGAGGGTATCTAGACACTTCACTGCCACTAACTCCTTGCAAGTACTTATGGGACAAGATTTTTTCCCATCCCTGGTTTTGACATGTACACCACCTCCAGTATAGCTTAGCAACTATGACTTGATTATTCATCGCAACAGGACAGAGCCCTAAACTTCCTTCCTACTTTGGTCTGCATACTGAGTCCCACCTAACCAAGGTCCACTTGGCTGATAGACGATTACTAGACCAAAAAAATTGACACGACAAAGCATCAAATTCCTTAACGACACCAGGAGGGGCCACTTGCACAAGAAATCTATAAAGAGGTAGGGCTTGCACCACAACCTTCAAAAGAGTCACTCTGGCAGCAGAAGAGAGCCAACAAAGGGTCCAATGGTCAACCTTCTTTCTAAACGTTTCCAAGATATCTTACCACCATTCCTTGTTTTGAGATCCCAAACCAAGAGGAATCCCAGATAAACCAACGGGAGGGTACCATTTTGAAATCTAAGAATGCGAGCAATCTTGCTCTGGACAAGCCGAGGAGTATTGAAAAAGAAAATGGAAGACTTTCCTTCATTATTTCTTTGTCCCAAGGCAACCAAATAAGTATCTAGAGCCCTCCTTCATTAATTCTAGCTAATCCCATCAAAGTTGTGTCATCCACAAATTGGAGGTGCGTGGAAGGAGGCAAATGATCACCCCATCTCCATCCTTGGATCAAACCTTGTTGGACCCAAGACTTAATGAACCTACCAAGCCCTTTAGCCAAGATGATAAACAAGTACGGAGAAAGACGGTCCCTTTGCTAGAAGCATTGAAAAGCTCAGAAGGTTCTCCGTTAATGAGTACAGAAAAGGAGGTAGAGGAAACACAACCCATGAGTCAATTAACCCATTTAGTGGCAAATCCAAAGGCTAACAAGACCTTTTGCAAAAAAGTCCATTTTACCCTGTCATAGGCCTTTGCCATATCCGACTTAATAAGCATAGGTTTTTCCTTGAAGGTTGCCATAGAATGAATGGTCTTTTGTATTTAAATCTGCATATAATTGTTAGTTCATTTTTGCTTCGGATTTGCTTGAAACCCTAACATCAATTAACCCATTCAGTGGCAAGTCCAAAGGCTAACAAGACCTTTTGCAAAAAAGTCCATTTTACCTTGTCATAGGCCTTTGCCATATCCGACTTAATAAACATAGGTTTTTCCTTGAAGGTTGCCATAGAATGAATGGTCTTTGTAGCAATAACAATCCCATCCATGATTTGCCTTCTGCAACAAATCCCTCCTATTCCTCAGAAATCAGATCTCTTAGGCACCTGTTGAGATGCTTCACAATGAGTTTGGAAATGATTTTAAATGCCACATTGTAGAGGGTAGTGGGCTGAAATTGATCTAGCTTATTTGCCCCTTCTTTTTTGGTGATCAGGGCGAGGAATGTAGCATTCATAGCCTTCAACGTCTGCTTATTGTTGTGAGATTCTTGAACTACCTCTAGAAGATCCAACTTGATTATCTTCCAAAATTCTTGGAAGAACTCAATAGGGAAATCATCAGGTCCCAGGGCTTTCCCTTTCTTCATATGAAAAACTACATACTCCAATTCCTAGAGTTCAATAGGGCGAGTGAGGGCATCGTTCATTTCTTGAGAAACTAACAAGGGGATGTAGTCAAGAATTGCTGCTTCCTCCTACCAAGTAGGGGAAGAGTCCTCTGTAAATAGAGCAGAAAAGTATTGTACAACCTCCTGAGCTATATCGGCTTTTGAAGATAAGTAAGCACCATCTGAAGACACAAGGGCTGAAATAAAATTATTATTTTTGCGAGCTTTCACAGAAGTATGAAAGAAAGCCGTATTCCTATCCCCTTCCTCAAGCCAACCAACACAAGCCTTCTACTTCCAGAAAATCTCCTCTCTAAGCTCCCATTCTTCTAAATCCTTGACAGCTAAAGATTCCTCTCTACACAAGTTCAAAGTCATGCCTTGATCCCTAATTAAACGAGTGATGCCATCACGATGTGCCTGAGCTGCCTATTTGTTAGTCTGAAGGTTACCAAATCCCTGCTTATTCCATCTCTTCAGCTTATATTTCACAAATTGCAATCTTTTAACAAAAGAGTACATGGCTCTACCATGGGCCAGTTTTCCTTGGTACCACTAGACAGACATAAGGTCTTGAAGGGAAAGATCTCTTAGCCAATCAGCTGAAACTTAAAAGAGGGGTTCATAGGAGAAATGAATGTGGCCACCAAGAGCTTGATCAGCCAATGATCTAAACCTCTCCAATCCAAGAATAGCCCATCTGTCATTGATCCAGAAGACACCAGGAATCTATCAAGCCTTTCTGAGATTGCATTTTTACCTCACCTTTTGTTGTTCCGAGTAAACATACCATTGCTTGGCCTCACATCAATAACGTTCAAAGACTCAATATTCATACTATGGTGAGCAGAGGGATCCGGCCTAGCCACTCCCCCTCTTTTTCCCCCCAAGCTGCAACCAGACAACATTGAAATCTCTAGCCATAATCCAAGGAAGCCAAGATGCCATGGACCTAACATATCTAATGTGCTCCCAAAGGTGGGAATTGCTCAGGATATCAATAGGAGCATAGACATTAGTGAAAAGACAAACCTCACCAGACTCCAAACTGGAAGTTGCCAAGGATATAGAAGACCTGCTAGCAATCCACCATAGAGGGTTAATCTTCCTCGGGTCCAAAAAACATGCCAAACCACCCGAATTTCTTGAAGCTCCAACACATTGACAAAGCCCCTAAGACCAAATACCAGAGGCTCTGTCAATCATGCTGTCCATTGTCAACTTCGTTTCTTGAATGAAAACTAAGTCTGGGCAATGGGTTTTAATCAAATCTCAAACAACCTTTTGTCTAGGGATGTTGTTCATACCCCTCACGTTCCAAGATAGAACAATCATTTCAGGGGTTGGAAGAAATGAGAGTCAATGGTTTTCACTGACTCGGATTCCACCAAAGTATCCCCCAATCAACTTCACCTTCTCCCGGTCCGTCTTGCGGCCTATCCTCAGGGGTTTCTCCAAAGACCCTTTTTTGAGAGGTTTTTGCTGCAAGCCCAAGGTCTGAGATGCCTTACTGTTCTTCCCAAAATCAACCCTCCCTTTAATTGGAAAGGATCCTTGAGCACCCAAGGTATCCACACCCTGTAATCTTGGCATCTCAATCAATTTCGGGACATTTGGAATTTGGGTCTGCACATCTATATCCATTAATCTCTCTTGTTGAACATTTACTGGCAAACTTGAGTCTCCTTTCCCCCATCCTCTGCGGCTGCCTTGAACAAGGCCCCCACACCTGAGGATAGCTCCATTGGGATTCCTTCCTATTGAGTGAGATCATCAAGGACATCAAACCTATTAAAGTTCATATCACCTTTTGTCTGTCTTTCAAAGTTCTTTTTTGTCCTCTCCCCTTATTCTGAGGCTTCACGTGAACAAAGCCCTCCTTATCTTCATTCCCTTCAAAACTCGGAGCTTTCCCTTTGTCCACCTTAGAGTCAAAGTTGGAAGGAGCACTAGAGGAAGCCAGTGCCAGAATAGATCGAGGGTATTTCCTTTGCAAATGCCCATACTCATGACAAATACAATATTTGAATAGGAAAGTTTCATAATCGAGAGGTTGGATCCAGGAAGAGGATCCAAGGCATAATTCAACAAAATCTTGTAAAGGCTTATTCAAATTAATTTCAACACAGTTGCGAGCAAAGGAAATTACCTTTCTATCCTAAGTTTGGGTAGTAGATCCAATTGGTTTGCCAAGTAGAAGCACAATCGAGTGTAGGATATCGTTCCTCCAAAATTCCAGCGGGAGCCTCGGAAGTCGAATCCAGATTGGGACCCTTGATGGGAGTTCTCCAGCAAAATTGAATCCAACATGCCAGGGTTTGATGAAAAGCCTCACTTGATTAAAGAAATACAGGCCTCCTTCAAAGGCTTTATTTCTGTCTGCCATGCAAGAGAAAACGACCAAAAAATAATTATTTGCCGCCATAAGGATCTTCGTGACCCCTTCCGGGTTACAGATCCACCGAGCGCACACCTCCAGAACCGGCAAAGAAAGACACAACCCCATGAATTTACAAATAAGAGCATGATTGCTCCAATATTTCACATCCTTTGTGATTGTATCAGGTTGGATCACTAGAGCAGGACGATTTGGGCTCCTCCAAACAGCCGTTAACTTTCTTTAAGCTTGGCAAACCCTTCAAGGGTACAGACCCATCACCTGTGAAAATATTCACTTGTGGCTCCTTAACTTTTTCATGCGACAAAGAAGAAGGATCTGAGGTATCCATGACCCCCAAAGCATTCAGATTAAGAGACAGAACACTCGCCATCCTCCCAATCAGAAAACCCCGAAACGGGATACTACCCACACCATGGGCTTTCCAAACCCCACCAAACCGCCAAGCACCAAGCAAATCTCAAAACAAAAAGAAGACACCAGTGCTTCATGCTACAAAAGGAAGGAGAAAACAGAGTGCAAGGGCAGGCCCACGCTGTCCCTACCCCACCCCACACCCACACCATGCAAAACCCCCACACGCAGACTCCACCTACCAATCTCCACAGCCTTCACAGCTCCTCCTCCCAACGTGGGCCTAGGCTCGCGCAACACCTCATGCACACTGCAAATTTCAACTATTATTAGCCTTTGCATATGATTATATTCATTTGTCTTTTTAGAATTAACCAATTGCAAAGGTCTGCAAAGATACATTATTTGTGGATCATGCACATTGTAATCTAACTAGAAAAGGTGGAAAAATTATGCAAATATCTACCATTAATAGAAAAAAGGAGAATCGAGAGTAGGATTCAAATTAGGAAAGTTGATTTATTTTTAAGACTTGGAATGTTGTACAAGTTTCTAAGTTGCTCTTGAAAAACTTTATTAATAATGGCTATGCACATTGTAAGAGGATATTTTTGGGAAGGATCTACTTATTTAAAGAAATTTCCTAAAAAGCTATTTTAAAAGAAGAAATTTATTGTATGTGTTTTTGCTGCAATACAATTCCTATCAATTGTTGAAAGTGCACAGACCTATGTGAGTAAACCTATGTAAGAAGAGATATAGAATAAACTAAGAGAGATAGATAGATAAGAAATGTATATGCAGGTCACAACTATTAAGATATAGAAGTAGATGTTAACTTTGAGTACTCTTGTGCATCTTACATAAAGCAGAGCGATACTAAGTAACGTCAACAATGGTTTAAATATAATGAAACATTTTTTGTGCCAGCCTTTTTTGTGTTAAGTGTGTTTGATAACGAGCATTGTGATGACAGCTGCGATTAACCAAGATAGGCTGTGTGTAGTTAAACTCCTGTGAGTGATGACTTCCAATAGTCAACCCTTTCACGTGCTAACATTACAATTCCATTTCCCAATGAATGTGTTTCAATAAGGGTCCCTGTGTAGTGTTGTTCTTCGGGTAAACTCTCAAGTTCTTATTGGATTTGAGTGATAGGCTAGTGTGGCATTTCCTACCTATTTGGAGTGTCCATCAATCTGCTTAGGACAAAAGGATGGTTGTGTGTACGCTTGCATCACAAAAGACCTCAGCACATAACTTCAACTTCTAGAGTATTCCATGTTAAAGATGATAGTCCTCGTTATGCCCAAAACCTACATTTTTTAGGCTTCTTAACTTTCTGAAGTGTATCTCCAAAATCTGCATCTTGTTCATATGCTTCCATACATTGCCCATGGACAAAATTCTGAAGTTGAGTCAGTGTACCCAAAGTTGAAAACAATGGAAATGCAAACAACATATCAGCCAGCTTGTTAGTAGCAGCTCTTCTACGCTTAACAACCAAATGAATTGAAATGAATGCTTGTAATATCCCAGTTATTTTTTTTTTGTTTTTAGGCCAATAACAATCATCCACAACAAATAACCCGTTAAGGTTAGAGAAATAATCCAAACTACTGAAAGGGAACCCTTCCACCTTTTGTTCACCGAGAGCCCAAGCTGGGAAGGTGAGAGCATATGGTGTTCCGGGGATCGTTAGCAACAACAATCAATTGAAATTACAATGCCTGGGCGGCAAGCTGGCCCCTTCCGCTTATCCAGCAGGATAGAAACCAAACTCTTGGCGGTAAACCGACCAAGGGGAAAATGACAAGAAACTGAGATTCAATCACTCTACCGCATATTTTAGCGGGAGGACATTACATTAAGACATCACTCAACAGCATATTTCAGCGGGAGGACCATTGCATTAACTTATCACTCGACCACTTATTCAGTGGGAGGACTGAAAATTACAAATTTGCTGAATACCAGGGGGCAAGCCAGCCTCTTCCACTTATTCAGTGGGATGAGAGTTACAAAGATAGAACTGGTTAGTAGTACTGCTACCTAACCTTACAATAATAGAGATGAAAGAAGGAGAGTAATGCAGATTTCTACAATAAGGATATAAATTTCTATTACAACCAATTTGCAGGCTGAAAGTACAAACCAACGGCCTATAGAAATACCAAAATACTCATAACTCCCTCATTTTACATCCAAATCAACTCAAACCAGTCCCAAACCCACCGTACATCATAAGCAATGACAACCAATCAAAACCACACCCCAAACAAACCCTTATTATTTTGCACGCATCCCAATGCAAAACAGAAAACCCATGCCTAGCTTAAGAATTTCGATTTGGCATGATAAACTCAAAACTCAAACAAACATGCTATAAACTTACAAAGTTTATCGCTAGTGCTGGGAAGGAAGATAGAGCTGATACTCATAACTGTCAGTCGCTTCAGCAGAGAGGTGTGATCGAAATATGCTTCAGCCACAGGAAAACCAGCGAGTCTCCAGAATCACTTCAACACCAAAAATGTCTATGGTAAACTCTAAGAATGTAGGAGAATACAATGCACAGCTAGGTACTGTATTTCAAGTACGAAACTGGGTAGCACTAGGGAGACACACTCTGAAGCCTCAAGTTCTGTCGCCAAACCGGCAGCATAACATTACAAATTTTCAAGATAATGCAAATGGGAGCCCAAGCCTCATATTTATAACTTCACTCTTCAAATTCAAATGACATTCCTCCAAATTCCATGCCTTGCATTTGAATTTCATTCCACTACATGTGGACCCAAGTGTAGCGCCACATTCTCCCAAGTCAAAACTCACGCCCAAGAAGGGGGAGGACCCACGTTAAACACTTAGGCAAATAATGGCGATGCAAAAGTGAAATAATATTCTTCTAAAATATTTCTCATCCCATAGTACACTTGAATTTCGCCAAACTTAGGATAAAATAGCCATTAATCCCCAAATTTAATAAACCAGTAGCCAATAAATAGATTAATTAAATATTAACCTTAGGATAAGGAAATAATATTTAATTATGTTGCAAATGTCTCCCGTATTGATTATTATCACAACCAGGATGAAACTGAGCCCGAACGACCACAGAACTGCTGCAGAATCAGAACCCTGTCTACTGCCAAAAATAGAATTGTGCCACACAGCCACTTACTAAAAATAATAAGTCAAGAATTAATGCTCAGAAAAACATGATCATCGTGACTAGAGGCAAAACAAAGAGAACTCAGTAGGACAGTAACACTAGAATGGTCATTCCCTGACTTACTAAAAATAGTAAGTCCTCATTTCATCAAGGCTAGACCCTCATTCCTCATTCCACCTAGCCTACGGGTCTCAGGAATAGGCTAATGGACCACTGAAAGAGCATCAATGAGATGGGGACATTAAAATGCTTGTTGCAATTTAGATTGGGCTTGCAAATATTGGAGAGGTGATCATTTGCGGGACAAACGATTTCTTTCTCCATTAGGCGATGCTTTGAATTCTTGACCACTTGAACTAGACTATACAATTCTTATCATAGGTGCAATAATTCAAAATTGAACCATGAGACAACTCAAAATGATGTCAAATGGGCTCATCACCTTGCAATAGGACAACCCCCATAGCTTACATTCTTTTCCAGTTCAAGAGGTAAAGCTGATTGAATGAAATGACAGCAGTCAAAATAGTTTCCAAATTCTATCTCAGTCTTGACGCTCTTCCTCATTACATTGATCATAATCTAGGAGCCCCTATTGACTGTGAAGTATCTCACTTCTAAAGACCAGACTAAATGTATCTCACTTCTAAAGATCAGACTAAATTTAAATATCCAACCAAGAGCAGTGCTTCATCTTCAGTATTGTTTCCTTTTGGTATGATAGTGACAAATTCCTCAAAGGTCTCCTTATCAAATAAAGCTAACTGATTTTATGGCTTTTGTTAGAAAAGAAAACATGGGGATCACTTCACTTCCTTTTTTATTTTTAACAGTTGTCATATTAAGTTCAAGCTTGGTCTTGATCCTCTCATTACATTGATAAGAGCCCCAACCAAGACCACTGCTTCGTCTTCAATATTGGTTCTGTTTGGTATAGGAATGGCGAAGCCCTCAAAGGCTCCCTTATCAAATAGAGCTAACTGACTTTATGGATTTTGTTAGTGAGGCAAACTTGAAGATCTCTTTCACATATCAATGGGTATTAAGTGGGTATCTATTGCTATAGTTTTATTTGTTATGGAAGAAGAAAAAATTACGAATCTGCGCTGTTACTGAAAGTTGACTTATGGCATTTGTGATGACTAATGTTTTCCGGGAGTACCTGTTTTATCTTTCTAAACTTTTCGATCCTCATATTTTGCATTAACCTTGTTTCCTTGAGTATCCTGTTCTTTCTTTGGTTTAGCATTCTTATTTGTTTCCTACTTGATTATTTTGCTAAAATATGTTGTGGTGGAAAAGCTGGACCCCTCATTTACACATAATGGCATCTTCCATTACTTTTTTCACTACAAATCGGGGAGTGTGATGTTAAATGGTAGGTAAGCAGAATTCAGTATTGCTCGTCTTTTCTGATATTGCATCAATTTTTATTCTTCTATTGGAAGCAAAATTGGTGTATAATGACTTTAAGGTCTCTGGATGAAATGATACAGAACATGTTTCTTTGTTTCATATTAATTTTGATAGTACGGAGACAATGTGATAATTTAATTAAGCTATGTAGTTTCTAAGTGTGTCTTATTTAAGAAAACTATAGATATTCCTTTTTTAGATAAATTCTTGATACATTATATTAGATGTCGAAACTGGATGTTTTTTAGAAGATGACCTGTGATCTTGTTCGTGACAGAGATACTAGTGATTGGGTCTGGAAAACGCTCTGAGTTGGTAGATCCAGGCATCAGAAATTTTCTTCGTACCAATGGCATCAAAGTGGAATCTGTTGATTCGGTAATAAGTATTTGTCTTCCTTTCTTTTGACATCTGCACTTGAAATTGGGTACTTCCTTGCATTTAAAATGGCATGTTTCATTGATATTTGATGTTTCTGAGTATCTTGCAGTGGAATGCAGCGGCAACTTTCAATTTTCTTAATGAAGAGGGCAGAGTAGTTGCTGGTGCATTTTTGCCATTAGGAATTTCCAGCTAATAGTACAAGGCAGTTTTATTTGAATATCATACTAGTGTTGTTGAAAATGCTTTGTTACTCTACAGTGGGGATGTGATGCTGAGCCTTTCTGAAGGTCATTTTTTTGTATTTAACTGATTGCTACTGTAACAAGGCTGAAACCTATGTGATGCTTAAAGATGAACCAGACTGGGCATCCATGACTCTTTCATGCTCATTTATTTTCAAAATTGTTGGAAGCTTCCTTTGATGGAAATATTTGTAATAAATGGTCATTCACTGGGGTTGAGTTCCAATTTGACGTGGATAAAATGAGAAAAAACATCAGCCATAAAAAAACATACAAACATAAAATAAAAACCAGTGTAAATTATAATGCAGAAAATGATTCTGTATGGATGACCTTTAAAGAAAAACAAAACTGAAGGTTATAGCTTAGCTGGACATGCGTACAAATTTGGTTTATATATTTCTTTGGTTTGTTACTTTGTCAGCTGCTGCTGAGTTTAGGTCAAAGTTTCATGGACATGGATATGATGTGAATACAGATACGGTGTTGGTCTCGGATACGGCCAGTTTTTCAGACCTCCCAATATGGATACAGCTGGATAGACATTCATAAAGAACACACATATTTAACACAATTTTCTAAGTTATTAAAGAGATTTTCATTACTTTAAAAGCAATATAGACACATAATTGCTACATAAATAACTATAAGTTTACTTAGCAATTTACAATATGCAAAAATTAGTTGCATTGGAAGATAACTCAAAAAAATGGGTTGCTGAAATAGAAAAACATTTAATTTGTCTTTCCCATTTGGTGTAGGTTTTGTTTATACCAATTTAAAAAAAAAAATGCAGGAATGAAGTTTTTAAAATTAAATTTAGGAAGATTTATGTCAAATTTAAAAAAATCAAATCACACAATATTCAGTATGGTTTGAAAATCAAGGTTTTTTGGGCGTGCTTGGATACAACATCTAATGTGTATTTGGGTCGTATTTGATACCGTAATGTCCCCATTTTTATGCCTTCCAATTTTGATAGGGTTGGCTTGTTCTTGGAGGTTTCCAATTTCTTAAACAATGTTTTGGATTTGTTTGACAATTTTTGGGGTGATTTTGGGCAAATAGTACGAGACAGACTATTTTTGGTAAGTGTCTGTTTCGACACCATTTGGTCAATTGAGAATCTGGGCTAACTTACTTTGTTTAGCAGTTACTATTTATAGTAAATTCTATTTCTGGCAACTGATCATATTTCAGTCTCCTCCCAACTTCAGCATACGTCGTCTTTAGTCAGCAAGTTTTGTGTGTACGTTTTAGCCCTCTTTTTGGTCACTTTTGTTCATACTTACTATTTATAGTAAGTCACAAGATGATCAATGGGTATTATGGCTATTTTTGGATAGCTAGATATTGCAGAAGTTGATAGCGTCATGGCAATTGGAGTTTTATAAATATTATATTAAATAATGCTTGAATAATAAAGTTAAATTAAATTTTTACCTTTGCGTTATTTAATATAATAAAGTGACTTCATAAAAAATATTTTATAAAATGACTTTTAACAGTGCTTTGGAAGACATGGATATTATAAAATATTCAAAGTCACTTTTAATTTAAGATATGCAAACCCTAAATAGGGTGTTTGGATGAAAGCATTATAAAAAAGTACTTGTGAGCTCATTTGAGATATACTTGGTTTTGAGAGCTTTAACTTTCATTTACAAGAAATCTAAAGACAACTCTTTGAGTTTCTCAGTTGTGTGGAAAAAACCCATTCAACCTATTAGGTGGATTCATTTCAAAATTCACATTGAGCTTATTGTAGGTATTTGGCATTGAGAAGGAGCTAGAAATGGTATTTTATTTGCAGGTTTGTAGCTGCTAGGGTTTGGAGCAAACTTGGAAGAGATTTGCAAGAAAAATTTCAAGTTGGGTATTTGACATTTTGTGAGGTATTGAAGATTCAATTAAGAGGGTTTCATGAAAGCATTATGACAATCATTTTGCAATATTTCATGAGGGTTTGTTGCTAGTTTAAGTTTGCATAGCTAGGTGCTAGGGTTTTAGACCCTTATTTTGAGATAATTTTATAATTTGGTGATCAAAAAAATTTATAATAATTTTCAGCATAGGGACAACTGGTTTGAGGATTTTTGGAAGCATTTGGTGAAGGTTCCAAGTTTATATCAGTCGGGAAATAATAAATAAGATTATTTTTGCATATGATAATTGGTATTTGTGAAGAATGAAGAGGAAATCATCATTGTAGTCTAAGCACACCAAGGGTTTGAAGGCATAATTGATATTGCAGATTTATGTGAGAGATTTCCAGCTTCTTTCCAAGTGTTCATTGCTGATTTGAAATTATCATCTACAATTGTACCTCTTCCAATTGAAGCGGCACCTTCTACCTTGACAAATTGATCATATGGCATCCAATTGCATTACTCCATCATTCATATGATTTGGGTATGTTTGCATTTCATTTGGAATCAATATAGATCACATTATCGAAGGAAATACTTTGTCATAATTATATCAGACCTATATCATATTTGATATCATTGTACCTTCATGAACATTTGAAGAGAAACAGGTAGTTAACTAAGAAATAAGAAGTTAATTGTGTGTCCCTTAATTGCTTTGGATTCTATATTATTTGTCATCATTCTATGCACTTGTATGCCAAAACACAATTGAAACAATCATACAACATTCAACACGAGAATGAATTAGAAAAAAATAGGGCAGATTTAGTGCAAAATAGGGTAGGACATTTAAGATATGTATCCATTTAGGATATTGGGATACGTGCACCCAGGGAGGGACAAATGAGTATTTGACTACTCTAGTTTAGATTGAGAAAATGATATGCTGCCCTCACCACTCTTGGAAAACAATGCCCCCAACTTGAATTTCAAGATGTCTAGATTAAAATTTTCTTTTTTCACTCACTTGTTACCCAATCATATATGGTGGTTGAAACTCAAGATCCTTGCCTTAAGAAAGCTAATTGAAAGTAAATTAAAAGAGCGTTCAGTTTCATGTTACGCAAGCATCTTTATTCTAAAACATAAGTTCCTTGAGACATCATTTTTGCTAAATTTGGTCCTACCCGATTCATTGTTGTTGTGATCTTTCAAGTGGTAACTATAGTCCATTGTTTTGGACTAATGGTCAATACTTCAATTGATTCCTTAAGATATGCATATTAAGCATTCAAATCTTTGATGCAATTGGTTCTATGTAGGAATTGCTCTAAATGGTACACCGAGGCTTTTGCTTTAATAGACCTTGCAAGGCACTGACATGGATAGACATTTTCATATAATTTTGCGGTTGATGCATTAGATCTTTCTACATAAATAGAGGTTTCAAAAATGAGATCTTTAGAGCTTGTTATAACCCAAATGGTTAGAGCCTCAAAAACATCTTTCAACAATGTTTTAGCACTACTATAATACATATCTTCACTTTGAGGATGGTATCATCCAACCTCTAGGTTCTTAAGTTTAGGTTCCCCTACTTTTGGAGGGTCCATTTGACATAGTTTGGAGTTTGTTTACACCCCTTCTGATAGAAATTGGGCACCGCATTCCTCAAGTGCGTCATATTTGTTAGATTTGTTGGACAAACCTTGAAATTATGGACCAATGTTCTTATTATGAGATTAGAGGCAATTTTTCACCTCTTCGGAGACTCATATAACTCTCTCAAGACCTTCATGACTTATGAGGATCAAAGGTGCTTAGATCTTTTCTTTCAAAAAATGTTTGATCTTTGCCTTGCTATTTAGCAAAAACTTTGCTTCCTTCATGTTATACCCCTAATATTCTTTCCTAAATGAAGCACCTATGACATACTTAACCTTAATATTTTTAGTTATTATTTTTAATTATTCTCTTAGGCCAACATAATTTGGATGAAGGGGTGTGCTCCTTGATAGTAATGTCTATAAATAGGGAAGATAAAGCTCTTCCAAACCATCACAAGTTTATATATTGAGTTCGTATTATCATTTTTTTATTAATGGAGGTTACCTCCTTAAGATGGTTTGCTAATTTACTAATTTTTGTATTTATTTCCAAGAACTATCATACAAAGTGGTATTAAAGCTATGATTTGGGCCAAGAATTTTGTCTCCACCATAACTTACAAACCATTGTAAACTTGAACCCATTTTTGGGGGTTCTGAAGTATGCAATCAAGGAAGCTTTAAGTTTGATGTATATATGTAACTTCATTGATAAATCTCATAGTACAATACTTAATCTTGCAAATACTACATAATGCAATGGTTCACATAGCTCGAATACATTTAGAATTTGAACTTGACAAACAAGAGAAAATGCTTAGTTGGAAATAAGTTACTAATGGCTTGGCAATCTACTATGAATGACAATGGAAGGGAAAACATTTTCATCTGACTAACAAATTTAAAACAATAGGGTCTTTTGTTGTCGTGCTCTGTGAAGTGTACATGTACCTCCTAGTAAATGCGAGTATGAAAAATGCTCTCAGATCTTAGTATGCATATTCCAGTGACTTGACTACACTTAGATGGAGGATTTGAAAGATGAAAATGCAAGATCTTAGCAAAAATAGCATGATTAAGCTACATGAATGATTGATCTAGCATGATTAAACTAAGATTTAAGCTAAAATTGAGCAAGATAACATTGCTAAAGAATGATAAACTATAAGCTAGATGCCTATAATAACAATGCATAAGATGAGAATGAGATGGGATGCAAAATGATATGAAAGAATGATATGAAATCGGGACATGAAATTGGGACATGAAATTGAATTAGGACCCTTTTAGCTCCAAAATAAGGTCTATTTATAGGATTTCCAAGGCTAGGGGTGATGTGGCAAGAATCAACGGTCAAGATTGATCTGAAGATATCAATGGTTAAATTGGAGGAGGATGGCAAAGGGGGTTGGATTAAAGGGAACATCTGTCATCTCTATGGTGACAAGTGTCAAGAGGTTGTTAGGCCCAATATGGAAAGCTAATGTACTGAGAGGGGAGGGGTGAATAAGTACTTCAAATCTTTTCTTCAACAATAACTTTACTGTTAAGCATAAACTAAATATTGCTGTAACATAATATAATGCTAAAACAAATAGATAACAATCATACATGATTCACTCCATAACACATATATTTTGGTTACATAGAAACTCTTGGTTAGAGAGAAAAACTGCGGTGGGGATGGCACCCACAACTTCACTACTGCAATAATAAAGGTTGCTCGGTTAGAGCTACATATTTAGCTATTTCTGATAGCTTACCCTGTTAGGAGTATCAAGATCTTTAGATCTACCTTGCTAAAGGATTTTACAACACTTATTCTAAAATGCTGTACCTGGTTAAAGGCTTTACAATTTATAGACTTTGTTAGAGTCTTTTACCCTGTTAAAGGTTTCTCTTACAACTCAAAATATTACAATCAAAATCTTACAAAATATCTGAAACTTCACATCTGAAATGTTAAAGTAGATTCTATGTGCTCAAAATGAGATTACCTTGCTTATAGCATACCTCGGTAACCCATAAATTTACTCGGTAAACCTTTCTGTTTACTCTGTTCCTTGACTATTTTCTGAAATCCTTCTCGATGACCTCTGTGTATCTCTGTCAATCATAACAGTCATAACACTCAGTGCTTTCTCATGCTTTTGCTTTTCACATATGTCTTGCTTCACACACATGTTTGATCCTAAATTCATGCTGTATAAATAGATCTCTCATAACGATGATCTTGTTCATGCTTCGATCTTACAAACATGATTCATTAAATGAATAACCATACAAAATATTTCATTGGATAGATGACCTCAAAATCATACAAAATCTTAAGTGCAATTTCCAATGTGTTAACGGTTCCTCTTTCCTCGATCTTTGTAACACGTTTCCCATATGTGTCTAGGTTCAATGAATCTGGTAACACGTTTCACTCGGTGTGTATCAACTCGGTATACCATCTTTGTTGCTTGGTAGTCATAGAACGTTACTCGGTAGATAGCTCGGTGTATACTAAGCTCTGTGACTCTTTTTTTCTATAACTGACTGCTCTGTGCTTACCGACTTAATATTTCGATAGTAATAACTGACTAGAGTATATAGAATAACTTTGGACATAAAACTAATGACAACTTAGTAAATAGTAACAATCTCCCCTTTTGACATTAGTTTTGAAATGTTTGACAAAACTTCTTTCAAAGTCATAACTCAAAAAGTCTATATACTTACAAAATTTGACTAAACTGACAATATATACAATTGTCAATAAAATAGTATACTCAGATATACTCCCTTTATCAATATACTGTACATAACTTTGATTATGCATGCGCTGAGATCAATATTATGTATTCCCTACTTGGTTCACTGCTCTGTTCACTACTCCCCCTGTCAAAATTATCTGTATACTCGAATATGCTGATATGCTCGGTATACTCGGTCAATTTTTTGGAGAGGTCGGTGATCTCTTTCTCAATCACTTCTGTTTTATTCTTGATATCTTTAATGAATAAAGAAAATGTACAGAGTTTCTGAAATAAATAAAGAATGTGCTTGAGTTGAGGGGACAACTCAACAATAAATTTGACAAGTTTTACTTTGCCAATAGCAATGGCTTTCTGTACCTCTTCAATCATTTTTGCAGTGAGCTCTTTGTCCTTCAATTTGCTCAAGTATTCAGATGCGTCTACTCCAAATGCTTCTATTTTAGTGAGGAGTTCATCCAGTTGAATATGGATGGCTGCATCTTTTGTCACTGTAGCTTCAGGTAGCATATTTGTTAATAGTGCTTTGACCTTCTGAAGTACTTTGTTTTTCTTTTGAATAGCCATTTGTTTCTCTTGTTCTGCTTTGGCTTTGCATAGTTCACCGAATTCAATAAGTGTTTGCCCTTTTAATTTGGATATGTCTACATTCGGCAACACAATTGGTTTTGACAAATCTAACTTGAAACTATGCTTTTTCTTTTTCTTTTCTTTAGAGGAGGAGACTTTCACCGGTTGAGCTAATACAATGGCTTGGGAGGCTTGTGCACCCTCAGTAGGTTGCTCGGTAGAGGCAACACTTTTGTCGGTTTCTTTAGCCTCAGATGTAGCCTTCGGTGAATCCTTGCTCTGGGTCTCAGTTGTAACATTGTCAGTACTTGTAGGGGCTTGAGAAGTTTGTTCCCTGGTGGCCTGTGAAGTAGCTTCTCCTTTGGTAGACTGTTGACCCTCTTTTCCTTGTTCAGTTTTCTGAGGTTTCTCGGTTGAAACATGTTGACTTACCAGAGGATAGGAGTTGACTTGTTCCAAAACTGACTCACTTGATACTAGTTTGGCATAAGCATTCCCTTCTATCATTTCTTGTTCCTGTTCCTCGGTATCCGTGACATCCTCATCAGGTTGTATAGTTTCAGCGGGATCTTGCTCGGTGATATCTACTATTTCAACTTCACCTTGCTCATCAGTATTCTTGATTCAAAAGATTTCTTTCCATTTTTCTTTTGTCTCTTTCTCTACATCAAGATAAAGGCCATTCATCAGTTTCAGGGCTCTTTGCTTGACTAGAAAGTTTGTGTGGTAGTTTTTCAGTTGTTCACTTATCTCATCTACTGACATGTCTGGAAAGAGATGTACCAAACTTCTTTCTCTCCTCTTCTTTTCCGAGTCCATGACATATTTCCACCTGTTGTCAATATGTAAGTACAAAGCTTTTGGAAGAGAATTAGTCACTTCCAATGGGACCAATCGAAATTTCGGAAGAGTGCAGATCACAACTTCTTCAATTTGTCTCTTTTCAGCATCAGATCTGGAGTCATATTTTACATATCTAAATGCTCCAAATCCACCATATTGCTTCAGATTGGCACATAAATTATCAACACTATGTACATCTTCCTTTTTACTCTTAACAATCTAAAATTTACTTGCGTCTTCAGATTCGGTGTCACTGGACTCTTTATTCAAAATGAGTCTCCGAGTAGATTTCTTATAAGTTTTTGTTACCTTTGGAACTGCAACATTTTTCTGTTTCTTGCTCGGTTACACTACAGATGATCTAGTGTTTGGGCGTTTCACTGGAGGAGTCGGTGATACCTATGATGTATCCTGTTTCTTCCTTTTCAAAATTTTCCCTTTTGGCAACTCGGTGCTCAATGTAATAGCTGCTTCTTGGGCTTCAGATTCCTCCTTGGTGATGACTTGAACGCTCTTGACAGGAGTGGAGGAAGAACCTTCTCCAAATTTCTCCGTTAATGCTTTAATCATTTTTGTTGCTTTCCTTGTAGCCTTTGGTACTACAATGCTCATTTTGACTTTTTCTTTAACTTCTTCATATGTACTGTATTTGATCTCGGTAGCATGTCTTGGCAGTGCAAGAAAAACATCTATTTGTTGTTGTGTAAGGTCAAAATCAATCTCATAACCCATAGGTGGAAAAAATTGAGTTCTTGGTTCTATGACATTGACATAGCAGTAGTCGGTGTCCACTTCAAAACATATACTATCATTGTATTTTTCAACTAACTGGGGTGGAATCCTGTGCCTGTTATGCATCTTTTCCTGAAACTTGCTAAAATAATCATCCATAATATTATTGAAGTTATCACCTAGCTGTTTGATGAAGTCATTGATTTGATGGGTGATTGGTCGGTGTAGCTCCCAAACTACATTACCGACTAATGAAAAGAATTTCTCAAAATAGAAAAACATGCATACCAAAAGTGATCCAAACTTCAGTGTGTTTGCCGAGTTGTTCTTCTTCAGCTTCCTTATGGTGTTGAGATTTTCAAACATATTTTTCAACAACACTTCACATAGATCAATCTTCATGCCTTTCTTCACAATTTTATAGGCTAAATCAACAGCTGCACAGGGTACACTGTTTTCTCTTGCCGATTGAAAGAACCAATAACCTATGAATCTAATTGCAAACTTCAGCTCTGCATCTGTGACATTGTTCAATTTCAGACCTCTACAATTGATTCAACTCCGGTTAAAGTGATCAATTCTTTTTGTGAAATCATTTTCTGAGCTCGGGCAGGGTCGAAAATAGGGTAACCGGTGATCAAGTGGATGATTTCCTTGGTGATCTTGAATGGTTGCTCCTCTAACCACATAAAGTCATCATGAACTCTGCTCAAAACAAATTTAACCCATTGGGGTTTGAAGACTCACAGGTAGGTTAGGGCTTTGGTCAATCCCTTGATTTTAATGTGTTCAAACTTGCTATCCAATTTTCCATCGGTACACAATTCATCATATGTGTCCTTGATCTCAAGTGACCTAATTCCTCAACACGACACTTAGTGAAGAATCTGACATCCTCAACTAATAAAACCCTATTCAGAATGAGTGAAAATGTGGTTTTATCATCCGGTTCAAATGCTACTTTGGGAGGTAGTGAGTATTTCAATATGGGCTTCTCAATGTTCTCAACAACAACGGGTTTCTGAATCTTAGGAGCCATTTCAAATTTTGGATAATCACCAACGAAATAGCCTTAGGGTTTGAAAACTTTTAATCGGAAGACGTCTTCCACTTAGTAAATATAACACAACTGATATGACCGGTTAACTTGCTTAACAATGCATTGTGATTGATATAAATACCTTGAATTTCTCTTCAAAAGAGTTTTGGTCACCTTTGAATCGCTTTGCTCTGCTTTCTGAAAACTTGGAAAGTGTAAAATGATCACGCAAAAGCTTTAAGTACACAATATACCTTATCGGGCTCCGTGTAGTTAGGTCTAGAAAACATTAAATGCACTCGGTTCCTTCCTTTTTGTGCTTTTACCGAGTAGCCAGACTTCCTGCATTTATCGACTTGACAGGCTTCTTGCATTTACCGACTTGACTAGTGCTCCAAAAGTCTTGATAAAATTTCAAACTTGCTAATGCATCTTAGCTATGCAAATTTTGAATTAAGTACATGATAAAATAGGAACTGTTAAGATTTAACCTTGAGAGAATGCAGTCCCTTCATACCTTTTACCGATTAATTTGGAATAGATGCACCTAACTCAGTAGGTAAGGTGCTTTCTTCATTTGACACAATTTCCTTCTTTTTCCTAATCATCTGGAATTTTCTTTTTATTTCTTCAAAATCTCCTCTAGGTTGATCTCTACAATCTCTAGCCAGGTGTCCAACTTTGTGACAATGAAAACATGCCATACCAGGATTTCTCCATGATCTTCGGTTGTTCATTCCAAATCTTATAAAGTAGTTGGCACTTATATGTCCATATCTTCCACAACATTCACACCATATCCTTGTATTGTAATCCCATGGTACTGCAACATATTGTTGGTTGATATCTGTGTGAGTTCTATAACCTCTAGCATTTGCTCGGTGTGAGGACCACATATAGTTCTTCTGTTTAAACCAACACTTCTTGGTACTGTGACCATATCTATTGCAGTTTTTACAAAACCCTTTGAATTTTGCCTTCTGATAATTGTTAATCGACTTAGTCGTACATTGATTAGATGTATGACCATACTTATTGCAATTGTTACAATAGCCATTAGACCTAGTGACATTTGGCTACTTACCTTTTCTAATTTGGCACATGTTGGCAGTATGTCCTTGTTTTCCATAGTAGTTGCAAATAGGCTTCTTTCCTTTGATGTTCTTCTTGTTTCGAGCTTACTTTGATGATTCTCCTCTCTCAGTAGTGTGGATTCCCTTCTCGGTAGAGTCTTTTCCTTTGTAACTGAGTCCTGCATCTTTGTTGGGTCTTCTTGTATTCAGTTGCTCATCCAACATCCTTGATGCTTCATAGCTCTTCTTTAGTGTTTCCTTTGACTTATTTTCTGTTTCAAGTTCATTGGTCAACCTTGATATTTCAAGTTTCAATGCTTGATTCTCATCATCTTTCAGATTTGCTTCATAATGTGCATAACCCAATTGATCTGACAGATTACTTTGAATTCCAGTCATCCTTGTGATTTCATCATTCTTTTCAGATACTAATGCTTCAAGTTGTTGTTTTTCTCTTTCTAGATCTCTTAATTTATCCTCGGCTGTCCTCAATGCATCAAAATTTTCAGTCATCTGTGTGCTGAAATGTTCATGTTCTCTTTTCATTGCTTTCAGCTGATCAGTCAGTGCTTTGTTCTTTTCTTTCAATGCTCCAATCATTTCTTCAGTCTCTTCATATATATTGTTCTCAGATGATGTCTCAATTTGTTCCACCAGCTCTTGAGAGTCCTGCAAATCATCAGACAATCTTCTTCTAACTTTCAGAGATTTTTGCATTTGTTTCTGCATGTCAGCAATTACTTGATTAGCATGATCCAATTCATTTTGAAGATTCACAATTCTCTGAGATTGTTTGTAGCCTTCCATTGATAAAATCTTTCTCTTTAGGTAGTTAAACCCTTTTTCAAGATTCAAGCTCTGATACCAATTATTAGGCCCAATATGGAAAGCTAATGTATTGAGAGGGGAGAGGTGAATCAGTACTTCAAATCTTTTCTTCAACAATAACTTTACTGTTAAGAATAAACTGAATATTGTTGTAACATAATATAATGCTAAAACAAATAGATAACAATCATACATGATTCACTCCATAACACATATATTTTGGTTACACAGAAACTCTTGGTTAGAGAGAAAAACTGTGGTGGGGATGGCACCCACAACTTCACTACTGCAATACTAAAGGTTACTCGGTTAGAGCTACATATTTAGCTATTTCTGATAGCTTACCCTGTTAGGAGTATCAAGATCTTTAGATCTACCTTGCTAAAGGATTTTACAACACTTATTCTAAAATGCTGCACCTGGTTAAAGGCTTTACAATTTATAGACTTTGTTAGAGTCTTTTACCCTGTTAAAGGTTTCTCTTACAACTCAAAATATTACAATCAAAATCTTACAAAATATCTGCAACTTCACATTTGAAATGTTAAAGCAGATTCTGTGCTCAAAATGAGATTACCTTGCTTATAGCATACCTCGGTAAACCTTTCTGTTTACTCTGTTCCTTGACTGTTCTCCTAAATCCTTCTCGAAGACCTCTGTGTATCTCTATCAATCATAATAGTCATAACACTCAGTGCTTTCTCATGATTTTTCTTTTCACATGTCTTGCTTCACACACATGTTTGATCCTCAATTCATGCTGTATAAATAGATCTCTTGTAACGGTGATCTTGTTCATGCTTCAATCTTACAAACATGATTCATTAAATGAATAACCATACAAAATATTTCATTGGATAGATGACCTCAAAATCATACAAAATCTTAAGTGCAATTTCCAATGTGTTAACGGTTCCTTGTTCCTCGATCTTTGTAACACATTTCCCATATGTGTCTAGGTTCAATGAATATGGTAACACGTTTCACTCGGTGTGTATCAACTCGGTATACCATCTTTGCTGCTCAGTAGTCATAGAATGTTACTCGGTAGACAACTCGGTGTATACTAAGCTCTGCAACTCTTTTCTTCTATAACCGACTGCTCTGTGCTTACCGACTTAATATTTTGGTAGTAATAACTGACTAGAGTATATAGAATGACTTTGGACATAAAACTAATGACAACTTAGTAAATAGTAATAGAGGCTTCTAGAAGGAGTAGGTTGAAAGGGAACACTTAGTGACAAGTGTCACAAGATTCTAGAAGATGTTGGATGAAAGGGGACATGATGGTAGGTAGAATGGGCTAGGTTTAGGAATGGTTAGGTTTAGGAGTGGTAGAAGTTAGGAGAATTTGAATTTAAAAATTCAAATAATATGAAAAGGATAATTAATCTCAACAACTCATGAATTTGATTTGTTTTAATTAATTAATGGATTTAGAAGAAATGATTTGATGGGGGAAATTAATTAATTTGAATTAATTAATTAAAGGGGTGAAATGAAATGAACCTATTAAATAAATCCTTAGATTTATTAATAAGTAGATGAAAGGGGAAATTTAATCAAATTGCTTAGTGAATTTAATTAAATTGGGGAGGAGCATTAATTAAATAATTGCTTATTTAATTAATTATCTTCAGACCATTTTTAGGTGTATACAGTTACTAATGGCTTGGCAATATACTATGAATGACAATGGAAGGGAAAATATTTTCATCTGACTAACAAATATAAAACAATAGGGTCTTTTGTTGAATGCAATGTTGGTCACATGAGATAGGCGATCTAAAATCAAGATGTGACATCTTATCAAAGGTTACAACTCTACATTAGTGGTTTAATGATCAAATTAAGAATGATGTTGATTTGTTGGGACTTTGTATGGTTAGTAAAGTTATACCACAAGCATTACATATTGACCAATGAAACTTTATCTTTAGAAGATCCACAAAATGTCAAAAAGTAAGATGAAAAGATATAAATGTTATTAATTCTATTGACAACAATGTGGTCAAATTCTTTAACTCAACAAAGTACTAAGCTCTCTCCTCAACAAGAGGTAAAGAAAAGAGAAAAAGGTCTATGTTGGCAATGTGATAGTAAATGGGATAGAGGCCATAACCGTGCTAATAATGATAAATTGAGAATGAGGTTGAAGAAGGGAGAAATATATAATTGAACCAAATATGGAACTTGAGTACGAAAATTTAGAGGAAAGTGCTATTATCTCCCTACATGTCCTAAATGACACAAACACACCAAAAACACAGTTTTTGGTTATATCAAAAAGAGAAAAGAAATATTGTCGGTTGACACATGTAACGCAAAATTTTACTGATAAAAGATTGATTAATGATAGCTAGTGAGAAACAACTCTCTTGTGGTAGTAATTGTCATCATATAAAACTTTCAATAAGATTAGCGTATAGATTAAAGAATTTTTTCTATTCCAATTAGTGGAGTAGATGTAGCTTTGAGAGTGCAATGACAAATTTTTGGGAACAATGTTGTTTCAATTTTCAAGACTTGTTCATGAATTTTAGAACAAATGGGAAAGAGCATAAACTTACAAGGATACACTCATTGCAAGTTAAATTATTAGCTCACATAGGATCAATAAATTCTTATTGCATAATGATACAACTACATTTACTAGAAGCACGATATGTGAAAACTCATCATCCACCATAGCTTGACAAGATCATTCAATGCTATCAACAAGTTTTTCTATAACCCAAAGGTATACCTCCAATTAGAGATTATGATCATGCTATTGGATTAATACTATAAATATTCCTCCAAACATTAGAGTATATTGTTATCAATATGAACATAAGTTAGAAATCAAAAAAATAGTTAAGAAAAAAATTGGATTAGGCATTGTTCAACCCTACAAAATTGCCTATCCATCTCTAGTGGTTATGGTTAAAAAGAAGGATAAGTCATGGAAAAAGTGTCTAGATTATAGAGATCTCAACAAGGTCAGTCTTAAAGAAAAGTTTCCCATTCTTATTATTGATGAATTAAATGGTACATTTTTTCTCTACTAAGTTAGATTTATGTTCAAGTTGTCAAATTTGATTAGAGTAGGATGGACATATGACTGCCTTTAGAATACATGTGGGTTATTGTGAGTTCCTAGTTATGCCATTTGGTCTCTTTGATGGCTCAACAATTTTTTAAAGCGGCATGAATTTAGTGTTATATCCATTTCTTAAAAGAATTATGTTAGTATTGTTTAATAACCTCACATTTAAAAAGTTTTAAAAACCCTCCCGATGGCAATGGATCCCTACATGTTGCGTAGGTCTTCCTCTGCTCCCAACACCAATTGGCCCCTATTCTTGTCGCCTTTCCCATGTCATCAAGGTGTCTAAAAGCGCATTTTCCTCTTGTTGTGTCATTCATGGGTTCTAGTGCTTGTACCCCCCAACCATTGGTTGCTAATGGGGGTTTCCAACATTGTGGGGGGATTTGGTTGGCCCTGCCCGATTTTGATGGCCCTACAACTAATAAAAAGATATATGCTCTTCGTTCTTCTATTGGGATCATTTGTGGTTGTGGTCCCTTAAAACCTATTACTGTTGTTAGCATTCAAAGATTTGCTTGTGTTGCCAGTGCTATTGTTGTTCATCCTCCTGGGGGAAAACCTTTTCCTCTTTCTTGTGCCAAAACCTCCCTTGTTGTGGTGTGTGGCCATGATGTGGTGGATAATGAGGACTTTCACCAAGATTGTAGTTTGGTGTGTTAGTTCTCTAGTCTTTGACACACTCTTCTAGATATTCATAGTTGGTGTTGGATTCTTAGAAACCCTTAGTGTCTCGTAAGATTGATCTCTTCCCTTGTGCTAAATTTTTTTTTGTTGCTTATTTTTCTTTTTTCAAAGATATAAATTTGGTGTTGAATAAGCTATGGGCTTGGGGAGTTCACCCTCTCTTAATTAAATCTTGGACTACTTCCTTTACCTTCTTAATGAACCACTCAATGTGTGTGTAGTGTGGGTTTGACTTCCTAATATTCCTCTCTAATTTTGGGAGGTTTTTTGTTATGAGGCCATTGACAACTCTATGAACTGCTTCTTGAAGGTTGATTATTCCACTTCCTTAATGGGAATGTTCTATTTTTTCTTGCATATTGGTAGATATTTACATCTCCATATCTCACCCCTCTGATGGTCAGGGATAGGCCGTTGATTTGATCACTAGATTATGAGAGTCTCCCTTTTTGATATCGATGTTGCTTCTCAACTGGTCACTTGGCCACATATTATACTCCCTTTCATCATAAAGGTCATGGTACTTGGTCTAGGGATGCTAATGGTGATCACTTGACTATTTAGGCTTCTAGTTTTGATGAATCTTGCTAAGATGATGATGACTCCCCACAAGATGATGAAGAGCCTACCTTCTCATACCTTGTGGACCTCGTTGAGGAACCTCCCACCATATTCTTGCAACCTAATTTGCATGTTTCTCTTGTTTAGTCCTTACCATTGGTGGAGGATGTTTTCCTATCACCTTGTCAACCCACTACCTCTTTGAATGCTAACATGTTGTTTATGAAGGTGTCCATATATACTTCCCCTTGTAATGGTATTTTATATAACAATATTTTTTGGATTCTTGTTAGTCAATGGAGAAACAATCTTTCTTCCTCCTCTTCCCAAATCATCTTCGAGTTGTGGGTGAAAGTGCAACCCTCTTTTGATGTGGGATTGTTTGTAGTGTTGTCTCTGTGTTGTAAGTGGTCCATTTATAGCCTATGTAATTCTACCTTGGGGCTTTAACTGTAATAGGGCCAACACCCATATTTACTTCTTATTTAATCAAAACCATCATCTATATACAACAACCATATGCAAAACAATCTAAATGAGTCTTTGGTGTAAAAGAAATAGATTACTTGGGATGTGGTGTTGCATGAAGGTGTTAAGGTGGACCCTAAGAAGATTGAAATAGTAAAGAGTGGCCAAAATCTAAAAAAAGTCAAAGGTTTGAAGGATTTTCAGGTTTAATAAGACATTTTGGAAAAAAACAATTATAACTATGCTCGTATAGAAGCATCCTTAACAACAATATTTAACAAGTATTCTTTTTCATTGTTGAAGTTAGCCACCCAGGCATTTTAGTGTCTAAAACAAGCTCTTGCTACAACTCTTGTGCTAGCTAACTTAGTATCCTCTACCATCATTATGTGATGCTTTTGGACATAATATTTGAGTGGTATCGATGCAAGGAGTATCTTGGCATTTGAGAAACAACAACTCAAAAGAAAGAACGTGGTGAGGCCCAAATGTGATAAAGAAATGATAGCTATTATTCATGTAGTCAAACAACGAAATCAATATTTAGTGGTAAGGCATTTCAAAGTCAATACATATCGCAAGTCTAAAGTATTTTTTGAAGTGACAACTATCTTTAGAGGAGCCAAAAAAAAAGTTTCCAAGGTACTAGAGTATTACTTTATAGTTATTTACAAAAAAAGGGCAACAATATTGTAGTTGATGCCATTGGAATTAAAAATTCTCGTCATTCATTATTACATCTTGAAAGGGTAGAAATTGCACAAGAAGAGTGGCAACATGATCTCCCAACAAAGAATTTCATTCAACAACTTCAACAAAATCCATCTTTAGATAAGCATGTTTGGAAATGAGACTCCTTATGGTACAAAGATAGACCCATTTTTGTGCAAAAATTCTCAATTGAAAGCTATTATATCACCTCAAATGCATGGCTTGCCAATAGGACATTTAGGGCTTTCTATTACCACGTAAATAAAACTTTCTATTGGGAAGGTCATAGGGAGGATGTAAAGAAATTTGTGGTTGAATATTCAATATGCCAACAAAATGGTGAAATAGTAAAGACCTTAGTTCTTTTATAACCAATATTCATTCCAACATAACATTTTGAAGAAATATTAATGAACTTCATGATTTTGGTTGTTGAGGATAGATTCTCTAAGTATGCACAATTTTGTAGACTCTATCATCCATTTCATGCTAGTATTCTTGTAGAAGTATTCATTAAAGATGTACAAAAACATCATGGCATTTTCAAAATCATTGTGTAATCGTAACCTTATTTTCACTAGCAACTTTTAGACACAATTGTTTGTAGCATGAGGTGCAAAATCAACACACTTCATCTTCCCATCCACAATTAGATAGCCAAATAAAAATTGTGAGTAAATGTTTTGAAGGATATATGTGTTATTTTGCCTCTGTCAAACAAGGATTATGGCCCAAATGGCTTTTACTAGAAAATTGGTGGTATATGACATCATTTCACATATCAACAAAGATGACTTTGTTTGAGGCTCTTGTTGCTACCTCTACTAAATGATTCTTATTTACAATGCCATCCCAAAGCTTGTGTAGTAGAGGATCATATACAACATCAATATGCAATGCCAGATATCCTCAAGGAGAACTTAAGTATGCTCAAAATATAATGAACAAGAAATAGATAAACAACATAGTAGGAGACATTTTCAAGAGGGGGATTAGTTGTTTCTTCAATTACAATCTTATAAATAATTGGCATAACATCAAGCTTGCACCCAAATTTTATGGTCCCTATAAGGTCATCCATAGGATATGAAGTGTAGCTTATAAGTTATAATTTCCACCCTCTTCCATGTCTATTGATTTGAGAAAGTAATAGGTAACAAAATTACAATCTAGTTACACTTTCTTGAATTAGATGGAGAAGTGAAGTGTTTAGTCCTTAATGTGAGGTTGGTAAACTCACGGATAAAACAAAGATATCCTACATGTACCAACTATTCATGTAACAAAATATTCATATATATCAAAGCACGAGTAACAATAAAAAACAACTTTAACAGAAGAATGATATCTTTGTTGAATTCTCAAGAATATGCTAGTACAATACCATCCTTGCCGAGGTTCCATTCGAATCATATATAGACTTGACTGTTGGCCAAGTTGCCAACTGTCACTAAATACCAACTACCCCACGGGAACCTCTTGGCGACTCAAACATAACCAACATAAACACCCAAACCGACTACAAACTAGCATGTGTTATTGATCCCTAACATCAACCCCCCCACCAAAAGTAGTCATCTTCTAGATGACTAAGACAATAGGAGCTGGAAAAAAACAAAATACTAAGACTGAGAAGGGGGAGGAGGTGTCCCTGTGGTGGTCGAAGAAGAAGGTTGTTGGCCTATGTGGAGTCTAAGGTTCTTTTTTGCCATCAACTGCCATTCCCGTGCCTTCTTCACCATGTGTATGGCCTCCAATAGTTTTTTGCCCTTCTGTTCCATCTGTAGAGTAAGGTCAGCGACTTGTGCTACTAGTACTTGTACCTCCTTCTTCTGTATGTTGCAACGAGCCTCATAAGTAGTCACCTTCATCTCTAGCTCAGTCCTCAGGTTCTTCTCTACTGCAACTAACTTTGCATGCTTCTCCCCTTCCTTCTCTAGTTTTGTTGCATACAACCGCTGTGTCTGCTGCCTATCTGACTTTGTCGCATCTACAGATAGACATCCCAGAAAGATCCCTCTATAATGCGCAAGGTGGTGCCCAAGGTGCCCACTCCCTCCACTAGTTGCATGCGTGTCCATTCCTATACCATCTCCGATGTACTACTGTCTGGCCACCCCTGCTGCTCAAAGTGGCGTGCAAACTCATCCGCACATCCGGAAGTCATGAAGTGGCACATGTTCTCAACATTGACGGAGTTGCTGGCACCCATCTGCCCAGTCAACTGTGCCATTCCACGTGCTATATCTGAAATACCCTGTAGCTCCCCAAGGAACCATTAGAGCGAGCCTGCTGGGTCGATAGGGTTTGGTGGAGTGAGGTGAAATCCTGCCAGTAGTCCTTCAGACCCTCTTTCCCCAACATTGATGATCTTCAGGCTTTGCCCACCACTTCCTATTTCTTTATTCTTCTCCTCAGCAGACATATTCTCATCTTGATCTGTGATAGGGGTGGTCCTGTTTTGTGTCTGGTTCGGTCCAACGATCATGGCGTGTGGTGAAGGCGAGGGGGGAGGGTGAGGTGTGAGTGCAAACTACCCAAACCACCCATCCAACGATGCCTCTATATCCTCATCCATTAGTGTCTCTAGTACTGCCAACTCCTCCAGACCTTCTCTCATCATTGGTACATCCCCTGACTCATCTCTCTTTGCTAGTACCATACTAGTACCTGATGTGCCAGTACCCAAAACTATCGTACTCATGTCGATTTCCTATATGACTCCCTCTTCTTCCCCTGGTACGACCGTCTCCTGAACCATTTTATTCGAACTATGTTGTACGACCTCCTCTGCCATCGTACGGTCTACCATACTCTCGCCACATTGGTCACTAGCCATACGATCGGGCCTACTAGTAGGTTTTGCGGCTGGTGCAACTTGTGACTCAAGTACAACTAGACTGATCTGCGGCAATGACACCCATCATTGTGTCAGTGGTTCTCCTTCATTAATTTTCCAGAACAACACCCCTACTGGTCGTATGTCCCCTACTAGACTGGCCACTGTAAGTGCTTCCTGTGGTACCAAGTGTGCTGAAGAAGACAATTTTGGGGGTGTAAACTCCACCCACGTTCTCTTCCACTATGCTCGCAACCCTCCATGTTGCTCTTCCTTGTCCCCCTCTTCCTGTTGCTACGATTTTTCTTCCCCTTCATCCTCTCCTGCCGTGTGTGGTGCCATACGGAACCCCTCATCTCCACTGTCCTGCTCTTCAATTTCTTCGGCCTCCTCCTCGGAATCCTCGGTGCTACCATCATCTTCGACTTCAATGGACACATCCAACTTCCTCCTCCTCTTTGCCGACTGCGTGGTGTCACCAAGCATGTCCAGATGGGCATAATAGTACATGGACGACTTATTAGGTTCCACCCTTCCACACGGTTTGAAAGTCCCCCACATCTCTGGTGACACTTGCAGGTGTACGACATCCAGGAAAAGGCTGATGATGTGGTGGCACATGTAAAATGTCTTGTGTTCTAGCTTGAGGAAATCATAAATCCTCTCCGCCAAAAGCTGCCCCCAATTGTAAAATTTGCCGCACTTAATGCCATTCATTAACCCTATCATCCATATGGCTATATCAGATGCACGACTGGCCCCTGTGACTCAACTTTTTACCAAGTCCATCAACATTCTCCATTCTACTGGTGTGATAAAAGCATGCTTCAATCCCCTACTATCAGACCAGGCGCTCTTCCATTGCTCTTCTGTGAGGTCATCTCTGCATACCAAGTCCAACAACCACTTCTTTTTCTCCTTGGTGAGCTTCTTGGCTGGTTTCGTTGCAAATGCCCCCTTCTCGGGTATACCAAATACCCTCCTAAAATCTTTTGCCTTGAAGGAAACTCGTACCATGCAGCCCTGGAACTGAATGATGGAAACCCTTTCCTGGCAGTTGTATCCAGACACCATAGTCCGTAACATTGGCTCAAAATCCTTGATGTTGAATGTCGGCATTTGGATGACATAGTCTACCTATGCCTTCTTGAGGGAGTCCTTTATCACATGGTCAGGAGGGGTTTCCTCCCACCAAGTATGACATTCGCTACCAGTCACGCTCTCAAAGGCTAATTTCTCGGCAGTGATTCCCTCTGGATCCTTCTACACTTTTGGCCTAATTTTGGCCTTCTTGTTGTTGCTGGTTGGGTCTGTAGTGGTCATGGTTGCATTGTAGCTGCTTTGCCCTGTTTTCCTATTTTCCTCCAGTCCTTGACCGTTATTATAACAATCTGCAAGTGTGCTCTACCAATTTATACTGACAATTGTTCTTGCTATTGCTGGTATGATGTACGAATAGGTCCGTACACTTCTCTCCTCTGGTCGTACAACCTCCATAATTTGTTTGAACTCTGCACCTAACACCGTACGAACGACACCGACTTCAAAATTTGTATAAACCACTTCCTTGTCCATACAAACTTTCGTTCGTCGATCCTAGTACGACACTATATGACCTTCTTCATATTGTCCGTATGGATTCTTCTTGGTTGTCGTACGACCTCTGCCCTGGGTTGTCGTACTTGTAGCATGGCCATACGACCTCTCCCTATTTGCTTCCATGTACACTGTATGATGTCTTCTGTGCAATATCTGTACGACTTCACTGTTCACCGTACAATGTTTCTTGTGCAATATCCATCGTACGGTTTCACCGTACACTTTACTTTAGTTCATGTGTAATCTTTATCGTACGCTGTACGGATCGATTGGGTAAGCTATGTTGTACGGAATGGTGTGCTCCATCGTACGAGGGGATGTATTCTATCGTACATCGTATGAACTCCTCTCCTTTCTCTGCACCTATGTGCTGACCGTATGCATAATCCGTACACTATACGATATCTCTGCTTCTTTGCCTACACCATACGAATTTGACTTCTCCTGTGGCTAGATGAGATTTTTCCTTCCCTCTCTCGATTTTGTCCTGCTGCCAAGTCTGCTTCTCTGACTCTGACTTCTTTCTTGAAATGTGTACAAATGGCCTTTTTGGGGCTCTTTATAATCTTTTGTCAGGGTTAGGGTTAGGCATAAGTATTTTATTAACTTTTTATAAAATAATTGCTTTTTTATCAATTGTATTTTTTCCTTACTTATTTCCCTTACTTTTTCCTTGCACTTTAGTTTTTTAATACTCGCTAACCCTGGCCTTTTATCTCCTTCATATACTTTTCTTTTTCCACTTTTAATATCCCCTCTCTTTATCAACTGTTTTAATTTTTTTACATGACAACACTTTTTAAATGTAACTCTTTGTACCTTCAGTTTACTAAGGTATCCCAGGGTTAGGTTGGGTCATTCAAATGGCCCTTTGTGATCCCCGGAGTAGCTTATTGCCTCTGCGAACGCTGCTGAATGATCTTTTTGCCCCCTTAGTTTCCCCCTTTTCATTCAGGTACTTGATTTCTTCCTTGCTCTTCCTTTTCCACTCGTCTCAACTTCCTTCCACCTTTTGTTTGATCCTTGGTCGACGTCCTCATCTCCTCTATTCCTCTTCACTCTTGAGGGGTCATTCTTAGTCCTTAGTCTTATCTCTGAATCATGCAACCACATACATATGTGTGACATCCTCCTATAGTATTCTTGTGCACAACACGTCCCCACGTACTCCAGGTCCCATATCTTGTCAACTAACGGAGCGGGTCCCACCCCCTTATATCGCCAGTCCATGTAGTGGCCTCCGTATCGTTGGTACCATTTTACTTTCTCTCCGTCAACCTTCGGCGGTCCTGCGGGGTTAGGGATCACCCGGTATAATGAATTTAGTCTGGCTTTCAATTCGCCTGGCTGGGAGGCGATGATGAATAAGTCTTATATTTTTAGCACCATCTTTAAATAGGGACCTAGGGTTGCCCCATACTCCTCTAAGTCAAGTTCTTCCTCTGGGTATACAGGTTCCTCCTCTTTATTTTCACTCTTGGCTTTCCTTCAAACTTCAGCCTCTTCATCGATATCGTATTCTATGTACCCTTCTCGAAGACCTTCATATGGGGCCCACTTCTTCCAATATTCTGAAACTCGTACCCATACAACAGGATCCCCAAAATGTGCGTTTGTGAGGTGCTTGTGGTTCCTGGGAACTGTACCACCTTCCACTTGCTTTGGCACAAGTCGTTCTTCCATGGCTGCAAAAGGCTTTGCCAACTCTTCATCTCTCTGGTAGGGCTTTGCTTTTACCACCAGGTATTTGTCAACTTCCTTGCTCTGGCCAATGGTCCAGTTCCCTTTTGTAGCGTATCCCAACATGTTAATCCCGATCACAAGTTTGTTCCATTCTTTGTAGACTTTCAATTTTGAACCATTCACTGGGTCCCTGATTAGATTGTTATCCAGAGTGGATAGCTTCACCGCCCCATTCTTGCCGACCTTTCTGATCTTATAGGGTCTGAGCCAACAAATTTTAAAATTCCCCGGTCGGAGTTTGTTTTGGCCGTTATACTTCAAAACCAGTTGCTCCGACCGAAAGTTGACCCACCGTAAGTGCTTGTCATGCCAACACTTTTGCCGTCACTGCGCTACCTTTGTTGCCCATTGTGCCATTACCCTTCATTTGTTCAGTTTCATCAGGCTTTCAAGCCTTGCACTCAAGATTTCTTCATCACCAAGTCTATTATCCACCACCACCCGGAGGCTAGGTACTGTGTACTCGATCGGTGCCACTGCCTCCTTCCCATACATGAGCTGGAACGAGGTATGCCCCATGGTGACCTTGTATGTTGTGCGGTAGACCCATAGTACGACTGGTAGCCTTTCCTCCCAATCTTCCTGCTCCACCCCACACGACTTGTAAATTATTGACACCAACACCTTGTTGGTCACTTCTGTCTATCCGTTAGCTCAGGGGTAGTACGGACTTGAGAGATTGTGAAAGATTTCTGAACTCTACGGTCATGGTAAAAACTACTTGGTTGACAAAGTGCACTCCCCTATCACTGGTGATTTGAAGGGGTATCCCATACCTCATGATGATCTGTTCATACAAGAACCGTGTTGTACTCAGAGCCATGTTATCTGGTAAGGCTCTCGCTTCTTCCCACTTGGTGAAGTATTCCGTAGCCACTATAATATATTTGCACCTATGCATGCTACTCAACTTCAAGGGTCCTACAAAGTCCAGACCCCACCGTTCAAATAGCTCCTATGGCTGTGAGGGAAAGAGGGGCATGAAGTCCCGCTTGAGTGGTTTTCCTACATGTTGGCAAGTGTCACACCCGACCATCCACTCCTGGGCGTCACTGTGTAGGGTTGGCCACCACAAACCAACCAAAAGTACTTTCCTGGCAGTTGCATTTGGTCTCATGTGTCCGCCTGCTAACCCGTCATGTGCTTCCTTCAAAACACTGGGGATATCCTCCTCCATAACACATCTCATCACGATTTGGTCGGGCCCCATTTTATATAACATGCCATTGATCAGTTGGAAAGTCTTACTCTTCAGTGCCAGCTTCCGCGGTTCCCTCGGGGACATCTCCTGTGGGAATGTGGAAGTAGAGAGGTACTAGTCGATTTTCTCGTACCAGGATGGTAGTACTGCAATCTGGAACAAGCGTGCATCTGGGAAGTCCTCATTCACCCCTTTGGCCGGTTCTCCTAGTCTGATCCTTGATAGTTGGTCGGCTATCACATGGGACTTGTTTGGCCGTACAATAATGGTGAAGGTGAATTCTTGTAGGAGTAGTAGCCATCTACTTACCCGACCCTGGATAATTGGTTTATTTACCAAGTACATTAGTGCCTGATGGTCCATGTTAAATGTGAACGGAGTAGCCAACAGGTAGTGGCAAAACTTTTGTACCGTGTAGACTATCCCGAGTGCCTCCCTCTTTGTTGTGTTGCAGTTTCATTCATCTGTTGACAAAAGTCGGCTATAAAAAAAAACAAAGTGATCCAGTCCTTCCATCCCTACTTGTGCAAGGGTAGCACCAATCGCAAAGTTGGAGGCATTGACGTGTATGTGAAACTCCTTATTCCAATCTGGGCACACCATTATTGGTGCACTTACCAGTCGATCTTTCAATTTCCTAAAGGCTCCTTCCTACTCCGTACCCCATATGAATGACTCTCCCTTCCTTGTCAGCTTGTTTAGGGGCCAAGAGACTTGTGCAAAGCCTTTGATAAATCTCCGGTAGTAGCCAACGTGGCCCAAGAATGACTTCACCCCTGTCACATTTGTCAAATTCTCCATGTTGACAATCACTCCTATCTTATCAGGGTCTGTCTTCAGACCTTCTTTACAAATAATGTGGCAAAGAAGCTTTCCTTGTGGTACCATAAATGTACACTTCCTCGGGTTAAGAGCTATCCTATCTTTCTGGCACCTCTCCATACATTCTCCAAGTGCCTTTAGATGGGTGTCCTGATCACTGAAAATCGACCAGTCATCCAAGAATGCCTTGAATTTTCCTATGAACATTTTGTCAAAAATGTGTAAAATTATTCTCTGGAAGGTTGCCAGTGCATTACATAGCTCGAAGGGCATGCGATTGTAGGCATACACCCCCTCCTCCACCATGAATGTGGCCTTTAGTTTATCTTCTTCCGCAATACTTATCTGATTATATCCTGAGAACCTATCCAGAAATGTGTATATCTCATGCCCAGCTACTTCTTCCAGAATGCTGTTAGTGAATGGGATTGGAAATGGATCTTTGATTGTTACTGCATTTAGGTACCTGAATTCTACGCATATCCTTATTTGATTAGCTTCCTTCTTGAGAGAAATGACTATTGGGGAAACCCAGTCACTTGTTTCCACTTTGAATATGATCCTAGCTTCCAACATTTTGTTGATTTCCTCATTCACCTTGGCCACATAGTTCTTATTCATCCTATACAGTCTCCTCTGTATGGGTTGGGCTCTTGGTACGAGGGATATGCGATGTACGCACAATTTCGGTGGTACCCCCTTCAAGTCCTTGTAGGTCCAAGAAAACACGTCATTGTATTCCAGGAATATCCTGAAAGCTACCACCTTCAGTACGGGGTTCCAGTCATCCCCTACGAGTATCACCTACGGGTCCTCGTCCTTGCCTAGATTGAATTTTTTCACATCCCTTTCCTCGTACTTGATGGGTTTGTCTCATTCAAACTAGTGGTCTGGTGTGTCAGCCACCTGTGCCATTCCCTCCTAGTACCTACCGTACTCCGGGGGAAATGACTGCTCTTCCATACCGCCACTTGATTCCCCAATCTCACATATTTGCAGCATCTGGCACTCTGCATGGAAGACCTTATAGTCCTCCATCCGCCAATGGAAGAGTCGGGCCAGCAAACTAGTTCCATCTTCAGAGCATCCATCCAGTTCCAACACTCCTTCGTTGGGTTCCTTCCCTCCTTTGTCTCCTTCGGAACCCCACTCACATCTATTTGAGTCCTTTGAGTTAGAGTCAGATGACATGAGCTCTTCACTGATGGACTAATTGCTTAGGTCAATCACATACTTATGACCTTCACTCTCTACTAAGAGTGTATTCTTCTTCCAGTTATGATTGGCTCTAGCCATGATCAACCATCCCCTTCCCAGGAGGGCGTCATACGCTTTTCTCTCCAGTGGAATGACTATAAAGTCCAGAAGAAATTGTTGTGTCCTGATCACCACCTTTTGTGCCATGAGAGTCTTGAGGGGTTTGATGTCGTACTAATCCGCACCGACAAGATGGAATGTTGGTGGCCAGAGCGTAGGCTTGCCAAGACCTCTCCAAGTTTCTTCTGGTAGCACGTTGACTCTAGACCCGCCATCCACAATAGTGTTTGTGAGATTTTGTCCCATTATGTCCATCTCTACCACGACAGGTTTCCATTCAATGCTTACCATGAGCAGCATAGGGTCCATGACATCCATACCAAGCTCCTTCACCGGAGCTGCACTTGGTGGTTTTGTCATCGTCTGGTGTTCCTGGCTAACAATGATGTCACCGACTGCATTTGTCAGAGCCATCCTCTGCTGTGGCATGCTCTGTAGAAGGTCGGATACCCGTACGGGTATAGTGGTCTATAACATCTTTTTATTGATAGTTTTTTCTAGTCCTGACTGGAGTGGGGTACTAGCAGTCAGGTGCGAGGCCCTCCGTTCTTCTGCCATCGCCTGCTCGATATCTGCCCTGACTTCTTGGAGTCTTTCCTTCTCCGTGCGAGGGTCAGGATACATGGCTTTCTTGTTTTGCAATTTTGTGATTGCCAGTATGCCCTCCTCTGGTTCCTCTATCTCCAACATATTCACCCCTTTTTGCTTTGGATACTCTGTGTCCTCATGATTCCCCAAACCGCACCATTTGCACAACAAACTTCTTGCGTCATCTCCATTTTGACATTCCCGCATGAAGCGACCCCATTCGTTGCATTTTTGACATTGGATCATGGGTCGTCCCTTTGCATTGTATTGAATTCTACTCCTCGACGTGTTATTATTGGGCCTATTGTTACCCCGCTGGTTGTTTTGGTACCCTCCAGGAGAAGTGTCAAAGTTTGTTGCCGGCTTCGGAGGTGTCTTTGGCGGTGTGACTTGTTCGGGTTGGGCATAGAGCACTTGTGTGCTCCATGCTTTCAATTTGTACGAGCATTCCTTAATGGAATGCCCCATTACTTGGAAGATGTCACAAAAGGCTTTTCGAGGGCAACTCCCCTTAGTGTGCCCTTTTGTCTTACAGTCGGTGCACCATAGTTCCTTTCCTTCTTTGCCACTTTCTTTGTCAGCCTTTAGTTCTTTCATCATCCTCATCATATCCCTTCAGAGTGCTTGCATGGTCTTGGAATCCCCATTGTTGTCTTCATCCGTACTATCACCATCGCTCACCCGATGCTTCCCTCGAGATGTCTTATTTTCACTCTCAATATCCATTGCGCAGTTGTATGCCTCCTCATACGAGGGCGGAGGGACCACCTTCATCTTCTGTCTGAGAGATAGTACCAGTCCTTCAACAAATCATCTCTTCTTCAGGCCATTAGCTAGCTGGTTCTCCATTTTGTTGAGCAGTTCCCTCAACCTTCTATTGTAGGCCCGCACACTTTCACTTTTTCCCTACTTGGTATTGTAAATCTCCACCACGATTTCATTGTCATCCCGTAGGAGTTTGAAATCCTCTTGGAAAGCCTTCTTTAGATTGTTCCATGATGTTTTATACTGGGCATCCAGGTCTCTATACCAATCAATTGCTATTCCTCGCAGAGTGGCTGGAAATGCCTTCAACTAGTAATCCTAGTCGTCTTGGCCATTTGCCTCCCAAATGGTCACACATGTTTTACAATGTCGTACGGGATCCTCCGACTCATCGCCCATGAATTTTGGAAGCTTCTGTTTCTCTGAGGTGTGTGCCATTGTTTTTATCTGGAGGGTTTTATGTAGCGCTTGGAAGTTACCATATGCCCGGAAGGTATTATGTGTCTGGAAGGTATCATATGCTCTTGACTTGGTTAGACCCCTGTCCACAAGGCTTTGGTCACCCTCGCTCCTATAGTCCTTCCTTCCCGGGATTTCTGGATCTGACCCTCCTATTTTGGTTCCCTTTGACAAGGACAAAATCTTGATGCCGGATAATGTTGTTTCAAAAATATTGGCGATCTCTTCATGTAGGTCTCGTACCGCCTCCTCTCCTTGTTCAGAATACTCTGATGGGTTGCTCTGCGACTCGGCTTCGAAGTCTTCTTCACTCGACGTTGAGTGTGGGGCCTGGTCGGCAAGATCTTCCTCCCCTACATCTGGAAGTTGTAGGTTCTTGGCGACCTCCACCAACTCTTTCCACGTACACGGCTTTTGTCTCTCCCGACTACAACTTCGACTCACACTTTGACTTCTACTATGTTCCTCAAGGCTCTTCGAGTCAACAACCTTCCTTAGCTGTCATCTCTGCTTGACCTGTTCTTTTATATGGAGAGATCTTCGTAGAGTTCCCTCGTCTACTCCTCCGGTGGTAGTGGTACATTTTTCTTTGCTTAGCCGTAGGGGCATTAAGTGCTAGGGTTACGACATCGGCTTGTCTCCCTTCCCTTCCTCCCTTCGGTTTCACTCTTTGTACCTTTGGAGTACTTGTTTCTGATGGAGTTCTTGTGTAGTTTCCTCCCTTCGGTCTTGGAGTGCAATTGGATTTTTGGCAAGTAACCTTGGAATACTTTTGAGTAGGTCAAAGACAGGAGTGCTAACGGTGAGTTCACCATGTATTGTGCCTTCAGAGATGAATCTCTCCTGAGCTTCCCTCTGCACGTACTACGTGATCGACACGTCCCACAACTCTACCAAGTTTGCCATCAACTGATCCTCTCATGCCTCTTCTGCGGTACTTTCTTCATGTGTGTTGCTGTCTACGATAATTAATTGTTGGTTGAATGGCCGACCCATTAATTCCTTGCGCCTATAGCCATAGTTATCTCCAGGTTCGTACCAACTATTGAAGTGTTTAGTCCTTAATGTGAGGTTGGTAAACTCACAGATAAAACAAAGATATCCCACACGTACCAACTATTCATGTAATAGAACATTCATATATATCAAAGCATGAGTAACAATAACAAAATAGCTATAACAAAAGAATGATATCTTTATTGAATTCTCAAGAATATGCCAGTACCATACCATCCTTGCCAAGGTTCCATCCGAATCATATATAGACTCGGCGGTTGGCCAAGTTGCCAATGGTCACTAACTACTAGCTACCCCACGGGAACCTCTCGGGGACTCAAACATAACCAACATAAACACCCAAACCAACTACAAACTAACATGTGTTATTGACCCATAACATGAAGTTTATTTTGGAATGTGAGGTATTTATTGACAAAAAATTAAAGTAGTTGTGAAATAGAGTCCTCTATGAATTACTAATTAAGTTGAAATATCTTTAGTTGAAGATGCAACACATGAAGATAAACAATTCATATAGAAGCATTTATAGTTGTTGATTCTTGAGGACAACATTTTTCTAAAGGGGGTGGGCATATTATGACCTTAATATTCTATGGTTTGGAAGTGAAGTAAGTGTACACCTAATATGTCATATTCAAGAGTTTTAGTAGATAAGCTTCAACAGATAGAAAGTTTGAAGTGATAGAGTTTTCATTGTTCTTGTTGGTTGATTGGGATGATGTTCCATTGTGATGAATTAGTAGATTGTAATGTGTGCTAACTGGAAGTATTGTGCAAATGTACATTAGGGCCAGTGGAACATGTGTTGGGTAACGTTGTGTCGCTTCTTCTAGAGTAACATGTGGGCTGATCCTATTACATGTTTGGTGTAAATTTTGTTCATGTGATCGACTTGCAGATGCAATAATCTTATTATAGGCTGACATGTGAATGTAATTATTATATATATATATATATATATATATATATATATATATATATATATATATATATATAGTTGATCTAGATTCATTTGTAGTGTGGTTCTTTAATGTGGATGATGCTAAGTAGCATCTCAATTGTTGTGTTTGGTTTCATTTGAAGATAAGAAGGTCTTCAAATGTTGATTAGATTATAAAGAAGTTGAGTGTTTGGCCTTGAAGGTTCGAAATTCATATCTCTTGTATTTTGGTGAGATTGGTGTCTCACATGCAGAGTTGGTGCTCAAATATTGGATTAGGGGATTGATGTCTCTTATAGGTTGGTGACTACAAATTTAATTAGGGATTGGTATCTCCTTTAGGTTGGTGTCTACTTCATATTGTAAGTTCTCTATTATTTTGTGAGATTGGATTTGGGCAATAGATCCAAGAGCTATGAACTCACTGTGGTTTTTTCCTTATGGGTTTCCATGTATATTTGGTGTTCTCTTGTGTGAACTTATATTTATGTTTATCATTTGGATAGATGTTTAAATAATAAAGTAAGATTTTAAAATGATGCTAATAATAAGTTGGATGTAAAGTTGAGATTTTGCATATGCTGATTCATCTCCTTCTCAGTAAATATGTGTGCTTAACAATTGGTATCAAAGCCAAGTTCCTTAGAAGAAGCTTAACAACTTGAGGTAGATTTGAGATGGAACACTCTTTTTGTCAAGAAGGTATCTCTTCAAACAAGGAACCACTTTTTGATGGATCCAATTATGTGTTTTGGATAGTAAGGATGGAAGCGTATTTGGTGGATTTAGGCTTTGATGTTTGGCAATCTATTGTGAAAGATTATGAGATTACATATAGTACTCCAAGAGATCAAGTAGGAAAGAGAGCATGTGAGACAAATGAAAAAGCTAGGAATTCTATTTTATGTGGTCTACTTACCTCTAAGTTTGTGAAGTAAATGCATTGCAGGACCACAAAACAAGTTTGGGACAAGCTATACAATATCTATGAGGGTGATGATAAAGTTAAGGAGGAAAAACTTCAGACCTGCTGATGATTGTTTGAAGGTCTGAACATGGAAGAAGAATATATCACTACATACCTACTCCAGGTTGATGAGGTATTCAATACCATCAAAGGACTTGGTAAAGAAGTGAAGGAATTAGTGATTCTTAAAAAGATATTCGACTCACTTCTCCCTAAATTTGATTCATAAGTTTTTGCAATATAAGAAGCCAAAAATATGAATAGTTTGACTACAGATGAGCTACATGGTACAATAATTGCATATGGGATGAGAATTATGAATGAAATTTTTTAAAGAAAAGAGGTACTTTTCAAGGAATAAGTAGAGGATAAGGATTCAAATCATAGTGAAGATTTTGATCTGAAGAAGCAAACTTTGTGAGGAGATTAAAATGAGGTTGTGAAAAGTATTAAGTTACCTTTTAACTATTTCACTTGCGGTAAAATTGGGCACATTGCTTCAAAGTGCAAAATAAGATCTGGCAACAAGAAGAATAATGGCTTATATGCTAAGGAAGAAGGCTACTCATATAAGGAGTATGATGAAGACAATTCCAAAAGTGAAAATAAAAAGGCCCTACTCATGGCAATGGAAACCCTAAGTAAGGATGCAATATGTGCAATATGGAAATGAAGAAGATATTTAAATAGATGATGAACTCCAACATGCTTACACAGAGATCAACAATCTAAGGAGTAGGATTGTGAAACAAGGACTACAAATTTCATAATATTCAAATTCAAAGAAAAATCAAAGGTGTAGATCATAGAGTTGAAGGCTCAATTGGAAGAAGCAAAAAGAAAAAAATGATGTCATAAGAGAAAGGTTAAAGGCCAAGGAGAAGGGTTGTGAAAGACTAGAGGCAAAAGTAGTATCCATGAGAAAGGATTTGGAGAAAGAAAATAGTCAACTGAGAAAAAATGTAAATTTTGGAAAGAGTATTGAGAACTTATATGAGATTATATGCAGTTAGAGAGCACCATACATCAAGACTGATATTAGATCCAATGAAAATCAATTCAGTAAGACTATTGAAGCCTCCATGAAAAAAAGTATAGAATCTAGATGAGCATGGTTTAGAAAGTTCAAGACTTGATCAGTCCAAGGTGACTAAGGACAATACGAAAAAAATTGAAGGGTCCATCCATGTTCAAAGATAAAGGAGAAGATCATGAAGACAAAGTCCAGGAAGACATGAATATACTACCATGTTCAATCATTCTTCTAAACAACATAGAAAGGAAAACACCTCTACTAATCAGGTGAATAAATATAAGAAGGTACGGAAAACGAAGAAAGAGGAACAAAATCCTAAAAGGTCAATAATCTCTCATAGTACATTTCATGATCAATCTGATAGAGGTGATGGATTCAAAGATAAAGATTGCAATGCTCAATTTGGTATGGAAGAATGTGAAACCGTAGAAGGAAGTTTCATGAACCTGTTGTGGACAATTGCAATGCAAAAGATGATAACCTTATTGAGATGAAGGAGACTGGCCTTGGTATAAAAAGAAATAACATGATAATATTTTTTAGTTCTTCAGGGATAAGATGAAGGAAATATCTCTCTTTTATTTGATGTTCTAAAGACAACGCAAGCTTAGAGGGAGTGTTGGCTCCCTTTTGTAAGAAGGCTAGGTGATCTTGCAAGGAAATACAAATGTTTCAGTACATATATTATTTCAGAGAGAGAGAGAGAGAGAGAGAGAGAGAGAGAGAGCATTCAGGTAGCTTTTACCATTGATGTCAAAAGGGGAGAAAGTGACCCAAAATGCTATATCTTTCAAAAGGAGTAATGTGTTTGAATTATTAGAAGCTTCTTATAAAATCAAATATACATCAAAAGGAGAGTTTCAGACTAATTTGGTTTATGTGAATGTGCTATCAATGTTTTATTGTTTGTTATCAATGACAAAGGGGGAGATTGTTGAAAATATTTTTTTATTGATGTCAAAGGTGTGTCGAAGATATATCAGAAATATGATGTCTAAGGTGTCAGCAGATCAGTGAAAATTAAATGTAATTACTTCTAACATAACATGAATAAGTATTTGAATTCTAGAATGGCAAGCTATGCTGGATAGCTCTCTTAATTATCATTATGATCTAGTTTGAGTTTGTTAGAAATTAGTGCTTCACGTATTCTGTGTTTGTTATGAGTTGTTTTAAACAACTCACTAACTCTAGAGTCAGGTAAAACTGTTTGGAGAAATTTGTGAAAGACATCTTCCTATATAAATTATTTGTATCGAGTGGTTTGAGAGCAGAAAATAAAACAATATTTTATTTGTATGTAACGCTCTAAAAAATCATCATGGTATCAAAGCCCAGGTCGCTCCTAGGTTGAATTGATATAATGTATGCTTGAAGATTTGTTTGTCTTCGCTTGCTGATTCTTGAGGAGATCGTCGACTTAAAAGGCTAGAGATGAGCTCGTGAGCGTCGCACTTCTAATCTAATCCAGTTCAATAAAGACTTTAATCCCCGAGATCAAGTTTTCACTCTATCGTGGAGCTAGTGTTGACTTTGCATGGCCATTTTCATCTCTTGTTTTGGCAGGTTTATTGTATGTGATTGATCTATTGTTTGGAGTCGTGTTCGGTGTCCTTATGTGCTGTGCTCGGCAACGCTTTATTTCCTCTTGTATTAGAGTCGTACCTGCTGGAAGTGTTGTAGCTGCCAAAGATTTGAGAAGCAAAAATTTGGACTTGGGTTGTGAGCAAGAAAGGTTCTGATATAGAGGACAATATATCTTATGTGAGGAATTAGTTGAGTACGGCAAATAAGATTACACTATCTCTCAAAATTGATGAATGATGTGCTTGCTTTTATTGCCAAGGTCGACTCATAAAGTAGTTATTATATAATATTGTTTTGGATATGTGTGTTTGGGTTCCTGTATGGTTTGAATAATAACTGCCAATGCTTTTGTTGGTTGTTTGCTTTGTTAAAAGCATTGCAGTTGTGATAATTAAATTGAGCTTGAAAATTTGTGATTTAAAATTCAAAGTCAAGTAGGATAGGGTCCTTTCTACAGGTTGGTAAATTTGTGTCATCAAAATGTGCATTATCAGCAAAGTCTGATAACTTTTATTTTTTTTTGATAAAACAGGCAGTTATTGGATAAATTAACTTTCATCGGGAAATTTGAAGGTTGAGACTTTCATACATGGCAAATATAGATGCAATTATATCTGATAGAAAAAGATCTTTGGAATGTTGTCAAACCAAACTCAGTCATACTAACTGATGGAAATGAACTTGTGAAATGGAATATCAAAAATCAGAAAGCTTTAGGAAATATTGGTCTTGGCTTATCAAAAGCATATTTACACCATGTGGATTTTGTGAAGTCAGCAAAAGAGATTTGAGAGTCATTAAACAAACTCTTGAGATCTGAAGTAGAAAGTGCTAAGTAAACATTGAAGTAGAGATTGTATGGAATGAAGATGGAAAAGGGATCACACCAGTAAGTTTTAAGTTTCACTCTCTCCTAAATCAGCTGGCTAGGATTAATGAGAAAGTAAAATATGATGATGCTAAATCAATACTTCTGAATAGTTTGCCTAAAAATATGTCTAGAATGGTGTTCACATTAAGCAAGGTAACCATTAGTCTTGAAGGAGCATATTTTCTCTACTCGATCATAATGAAGACTCTGAATTTGAAGAGGTCTTATTTGTACATAATAAAGAAAGAAAAGAAAAGTACAAATCTAAGAATATTCCTTCAAAAGGAAAAATAATTTTTTTCTATTGTAATGAAATGGGACATGTAATTTTGAATTGCAAGAAGAGGGCACAAGATCTTCTAGATGATAAACTAGATCATCGTGCTTCATTGGCTGAGGAAACAAATTGGAAATAATATGCTAATAATGAAGAGTTGTCATGTCCTAGTGATGAAGAATATGTTCTTTAAATAATTCAAGATTGGAGGTAGGAGGACACTCAACATCCTCTCGTTACTCACCAACAACGGGGCTGCTTATCAACGTTGGTGGTATTCAGATTCTATTGTAATGTGTGTTTCTATTAGTGCTCCACGTATGTGTTTTTTATGAGTTATTTTAAACAACTCACTAATTCTAGAGTCAAGTAAAATTGGTTAAAGAAATTTGTAGAAGTCATCTTCCTATATAAATGATTTGTATCAATTGGTTGAGAGAAAAATCTAAAACAGTATTTTATTTGTATGTAACACTCTAAAAATCATCAGAGTGGTTCCTAATTGAATATCTTATATGGTGTTGTCTGGAAGCAATTGCAATATGCTTTTGAGGTTTTTTGTTCACGAACAAAATATGCTTTCAATTGCACTCTCAGAATGTTGTGTAGTGCATTCTACCATAGTTGAGAGATATGATCTATGGTGTGGAAGTGAAGTAAGTATACACCTGATATGTCACATTCTAGAGTTTCAATAGTTGAGTTTCAGTAGATAGAAAGTTAGAAGTGACAGAGCTTTCACCGTGCTTGTTGGTTGATTGGGTTGATGTTTTGAAGTGATGCATTAAGTAGTGTGCAAATGTACATTGGGGCCAATAACGTATTTTGGTAAACACATAGAATATCCCTTCTTTTGGAGTGACTTGTGGGCTTTTGGACTGCGCCTATTACAAGTTTGTTGTAAGGTATATTTGTGTGGTTGACTTGCAGATGCAATAATCTTTCTCTAGGATGGCATGTGAATCTAATTACGATTGTAATTCATGTATATACGTGATCTAGGTTCATTGCTAATGTGGCTCTTTAATGTGAATATTTGGAAGGTGTGATTGATGTGCAAGTATGTGGATGATGTTATGAGTAGCATATCAATCATTGTGTGTAGTTTCATTTTAAGATCATTATGCATTGTGTGAGGGTATACTAATATTGATCAAATAAAAAAGAAGCTGAATATTTATCCTTGAAGGTTCATAACTCATATATTTATAAATTGGTGAGATTGGTGTTTCACATGTTGAGTTGGTTCTTAGATCTTGGATTAGGGGATTGGTGTCTCTTGTAGGTTGGTTCTTGGAAATGTAATTGGGAATTGGTATCCCTGATAGGTAGGTGCCTACTTCATATTGTAAGTTCTCTTTTATTTTGTGAGGCTAGATTTGGGCAGTAGATCCAAACAACTATTCTCACCATGGTTTTCCCCTTCTATGTTTCCATGTAAACCTATTATTCTACTACATGGATGTATATTAATGTTTTTCATATGGATAGTTGTTTTCAAAAAAATTAAGATTCATAAATGCTACTAATGATAAGCTGGATATAAAGTTGAGATTTTGCATATACTGATTCACCCCCCCCCCCCCCCCCCCCCGGCGTATATTTGTGTGCTTAACAACCTCCATGAAGTGGTTTTTTATTATATTGAATTTTGTATTTATTTCCAAAAAATATCATAACACTTATTGCTTTATGTTTAAAGGATTGCTTCTTCAATTGAAATTATTTCTTTTTCACGATTAAGTAGGTGGCAACCTCAAGATAAACTTATAGATATGACAAGATATGTTTTTGATTACGGGAAAAGCAGGTTTTGAAGGGACCCCGAATCCCTTTACAAAAAATCCTTAAAAGATAATAGCATTAAGAAACATGAAAAGACAGACTTCCAAAAAACCAGCACAGTTATGGGCAAAAATCAACAAAAAAACCCAACAAAACCAGCACAGTTATGGGCAAAAATCAACAAAAAAGCCCAACAAAACCAGCCACATCCAGCCATAACATAAAAAAGACAGAAGACAAATTACTTAATGTTTTTTAGGGCATTAGCCGAATTTCCACTAATCCCTTGCAAATCTTTAATATTATCCCTAAGCTTAGGGATATCCTTGGAAGAGGCCACAACAACATTTTTCATGCTTGCCCTTGTTCTCTTTGCCGCACCACCAGGAGCACTTTACACTGTCACTACCTCAATAGCATCCTCATCAATATCTAGGTCCACGACAGGTTTGGAGGTGTTGGAACCATCAAGGAACTTGGTAATTTCCTCTAAATTCTTCGTCACAGAGGAAAGGATATCGAGAATCATTACCATAAAGTTTTTCATAGTTGTTTTTCCTTCCTCTAGATTACCAATCTGAGCTTCCAGCTTCTCCACTTTTTCCTCCATACCTTTATTCCACTGTTCCTAGTTTATTTCAGCTTTCTTCCCTTTCTCTTCCTGCTGCTTGTCAGTTTTTTCCAGATTCTTGATTCCTTCATAAACCCACCTATCAAAACCCATACGAGCCTCAGACTGGTTTTTGAGTTTATCCAGAATCATCCCCTCTTGAGCTTTATCCTGATCCCTGCTCGAATTGTCCTTGTCCTTCTCTTGCTCAGTTTCCTTGTCCTTCTCCTGCTCAATTTCCATTTCCCTTTCCTCATTAATCTTATTGTCTTGCTCCTCCATTGGCTGGCTGTTAACATTTCCTATGCTCACACAGTGGGTAGGACTATTTTGATCAGAAACATCCTCAGCTCCTCCTTCCTCTTCCCCCACTCCCTCTTCTTTCTAGCTCTCCTCTCCTTCAGACTCATCGGTCTCCATCTCACTTCCATCTTTTCCAATGTCCTCTGAATCAATCTCCGTATCCTTTTGATTACCCTTGTCCTCTTGAATTTTCTCCACAATAGCTTTTTTTTTTTTTTTTCCCTTTTTGCTCTTTGTCAACTCATCCTTGCTAGGCCCGCCTTCCTCCATCTTCCTCTTTCCTTTCCCCGGTGACACCGACAATCTTTTGTTTTCTTGGATAGCCAGAATCTTGCAATATTCATAAATGAGCAAAATAAGGCCGCAATGAAGCACAGGCGAAGAAGGGTTCTTGCTATGCTTATTCAAAGACCGTGACAGAGACCTAAAGAGGTAATAGGGCAGAGAAATCCTCTTCTCATGTCTAAAATGATTTAAAAGCACAAAATGGTATGTGTGGACCCTTGTAAAATGACCCTCCACAATAATATATTTCATAATTGCATTAAGCACACAACCCCAGATTTTCTTAATATTGGAAGCATCATAATACCCCCTCGTAGCTTTTCCTATTTTCGCTCTCTCCTTCTCTTTACGCGGAAAAATATTAACAGCATTATTACACACTTTTAGGTCTCTAAAGAAGTTAAGACCAGAATGGGGCATACCTGTGACCATCGCAATGAGGTCTGCATCCAACTTAAACCTAACACCATGAATTTTGAAGGAGCCATTTATCCTGTTTTCAGTGACTTTGGTGACCGCTAGGTTAACTTTGCCTTTATCATAGTCGACCAACTTTTCCATGAAATTCGTCATGAATCCTTTCTCCAGCTTTGCCCAAACCTTAGGCATCTCCTTCCATGTAGAAATATTATCAGGTTCCTCTCTTCTTAGATCCCCCCCCATTTTAGATTTCGTTTTAGAATTTCTCTTCTTTTGCAACTTCAGAGCTTTCTTCCAAATGGCACTCAAATTTTTGAAAATGCATACCCACAAAGTGTGCGGAAAATTAATATTCTTGATTAGGACTCTGCCCTTCTGACGTGTCATCATTACCTTTCTAAAAATTTGAATATTACTCATTAAAACTTTCATGATTAATCGTACGATCCATCTTTCCCCACAAATCTGTCTTTTCTGATAAGTTCTTTAATATTAAAATCAATATTAACTTCCCCATTCCATATATGTTGAGCTTCAGAAATTACACCAAGGTTCGCTAACCCATCCGCAACCCCATTTTTTTCTCTAAAGGCATGTTCAATGATAATAGATTTAAAGCTAGCAATAATTTCTCTAGCTTTAAAAATAATATTTTCTATAGTCCACGAAGGCTCAATTTCTCCCTTAAGGCATTTAATTATGTTAAGTGAGTCTCCCTCCAACCATAGATTATCATGATTAAGATCTTTTGCTATAATCAAAGTATTCAAAGCCATAGAGGCTTTAGCATAATGACTAGTTTGATTACCCAAAGGGCCGGCAACTGCCACAAGGCAACTTCCAATAAAATTCCCGACAATGCCCCCATAACCAGCTTTCCCCGGGTTCCCCTTAGACACCCCGTCAAATTTGGCCTTAATCCATCCCTGAGAAGGAAAGCACTAGACAAGACCATTCCTACCCTTATCCATACTAATTTTGTTATTGGATAGGTTCCATCTTTCATTAAAGTCTTCTTTAGCAACTAAACCATGGTTAGTTCCATTTAAACATTCAAAAATCCCTCTATAGATTTTATCCACCACCACTTCAAGGTTAGCACTTTTATCCCTAAAACTTCTATTATTGCGCTCCTTCCAGATGTTCCATATGACATTAGGGAGAGTAAGTTTCCAAAGCTCAACTTCCACCTACTAAAAATAATATTCCAGATTTCCTGACTGAAAATACACTGGTAGAGAATATGACAAGCAAACTCCTCCTCCCTGCAACAAAGAGAACACATGTTAGGAAAAACAAATCCACTCTGATGGAGATTAGCAAGAGTTAGCACCTTATTTTGGATAAAAATCCAAAAGAAGATATTAATTTTGGGCGTCAACTTCTTTATCCACACTTTAGCCCACAAAGGGATCTCGTCCGGAACTTTGTTGTGGATAGACACTGCTGAAGATAAAAAAACATTTTCCATCTGAAGTTTCCCTCCAAAACAAACAATCCTCAACATTGTCCATAAAAATTTTTAGAAGAAAGCAAAATCTCTAGAAATTTTAATCCTGAACAAAGATGGCTGAACTTAATCCACTTCCCATTTCTCCAGTAGTCTCTAACAAAGACTCTATACCTACTTTTGAACCAGTCTTTCCATTCCTTAAGGATAGGAATTTCCTCCAATGATTTTGATAGTTCTGATACTTAATGTAAGTACAGATCCAATAGCTAACAAGATAAGAGGGGGGGGGGTGAATCATACAACAAACTTAATCTTCCATAAAAACAACAGGTTCAACCTCGGTAACATATACTTCAGCAACTTAACCAAAACTGCTAAACATGCAAACTCATAAGCATATAAACATCATAATACTCATAACACCAGATTTAACGTGGAAACCCAAATAGGGAAAAACCACTATGGGATTTTAGACCCACTAAGAAATATACTCTTCTATAGTATGCTTGGTTAAAAGAAAATCCTGTTAAAGATTACAAACACATTGCTAGATGTGACCCAGTTAAGGGATTTCCCTTAGATCTGTTAGGATCTTCACCTTGTTAGAAGTGACCTTGTTAAAGGATTTCAAACACTCAATCAAAATGTCACCTTGCTAGAGGGTTTTACAAATAAGACTGTTAAGTCCACTCGATTAAGAGATTTTCTGTCACTTCACAAAATAACAGTAATAAAAAGCTATTTGCAACTTCACATCTAAAATGCTAAAGCAGATTCTTATTTGCTCAATACAATCTAGGACTCATCTTGTCCATCTGCTGGGCTCTATACTCTGTTATTCAAATAGGTCTTCAAGCTTCTATGCTCGGTAATCACTATGTAGCATCCTTGTGCATACACTTGCCTGCATACATTGTTTATCAACAGTTCCTTATTTATAAATAATTTACCAACCGCTTAATCTCCTTGATCACATATCCCATGATCAATCATAGCCATTAGATCTTCAAACTTGACCAAGTTCAATGTATCCTTCAATCTGAAAACATTTTACCCTACCTTGGAACTTGCATACAATTCTTGGAACTTGTGCTAGGGTATTGCGGTTCAATCTGCGTTGTAGATCTTCCTGCCGATTTTCCTTTGCCATAGATTCTTTAACAAACTTCATGTACGACATACCAATCATTTAATCAGTTCCAGCTCATCAGCTTCCTTCATTAAATAATGCTTGTATTCATTCAATGCATTCTATTACTACTTGGTTGCAACTTAGTAAATACTAAACTTCACTTGGTAGACATTCTGCCTTCATTAATCGATAGCAATAACCTTAGGGTTTACCGACTAGGTTCCTTAGGGTTTACTAACTAGGTTCTTTGCTTGGTAACATAGTATAGTATTAACCTTACAATCAACAACATATGTAGAATATCAAAACAATCTATTCATCATGATCTCATCATTGTCTAACTCGGTAATAGTTGCCCATTGAATAACTTATTTCTCCCCTTATTCATCACAATCTTTCTGTGTCTTTTACTGACATCTTTATACTCACCAAATCATACTTCTTAAGATATGGCAACATCATATTGAATTAGAAAATCAATTTCTTGACATCAATGACAAAATAATAATATTAAGACAGTAAACATCCTTAATCAGTTATATCCATAATCATCAACAACCTTCTCAATATCCTTATAGAAATGCCAACAATCTCTTATTGTCTGTTATAATGCCAACAATCTCCCCCTTTGGCATTGATGGCAAAACCAATTGATTTGACCTAATGGATTCAGATTGCTGTGTGATTCTAAGATGCTCTCCCCCTGTCATTAGTCTTCTCCCCCATACATTAGTCTTCTCCTCTTTTCTTTAGTCTTCTCCCCGTTTGACAACAATGCCAAAAAGTAAAGAACTAAAACATAATTTCTTCCTGTATGAAGTGATTTCCTGCTGTTATGTGTCAACTCAGTCTCGGTCAAAACATTTTGTCTTCAATTCCTATTCCCTGTATTGTTTTCTGCACACCTTTAGAAAACATCCTAAAGTGTGTAAATCAACATCAACTCCTAAAAGATATTCTGTAGAGTCATCAAATTGATGCTTTCACCGAACTCGGTCAGTGAGTAGAAGATAGGGGTAGGACCCCTAACTTACTTCTAAGATACTCAAAAGTGTCCCTTGGCAGTGGCTTGGTGAAGATATCTGCTATTTGTTCCTTTGTGCTAACATACTCCAACACCACTTTCTTCTCTTGAGCTTCTTATCTAAGATAATGATATTTGATAGAGATGTGCTTTGTCTTAGAGTGCATAACAGGATTCTTTGAAATGTTAATGGCACTAATATTGTCACAGAATATAGTTACTGGCTCAGTAACTTTCTCATTTATACCATCCAACAGTTGTTTGATCCATGCTATATTAGTACGATTCAATGTTGCAGCAACATATTCAGCTTCTACTGTTGATTGTGAAACACATCCTTGTTTGATGCTAAGCCAACTCACTAGTCTTTCTCCTAAAAAGAAAGCTCCTCCACTTGTGTTTTTTCTGTCATCAATGTTGCCTGCCCAATCAGCATTAGTATAAACTTTTAAATCAAAAACATTTCCTTTCTGATATACTAAGCCACAATCCTCAGTGCCTTTCAGGTATCAGAAAATTCTCTTGATTGCTGTCATATGTGTTTCCTTGGGATCTACAGAGAATCTTGCAACTATACCTACTGCATGTGCTATGTCTAGCTTGCTGTGAACAACATATTGTAGCTTTCCAATCATGGATTGGTAAAGTGTCTCATCAACAGATGCAGATTCATCATTCTTTGATAGTTTACATTTGGTAGTCATAGGAGTACTTACTAGTTTTGAATCCTCCATTCCAAATTTCTTCAAGATTTCCTTTATGTACTTGGATTGAGTAATGAAAATCTCATTTTTCATTTGTAGTATTTGTAAACCTATAAAATACTTTATCTCATCGATTAATGACATCTCAAATTCTTTGCTCATTTCATTTCCAAAGTTCTTGCATAAAGAGTCATTTCCACAAAAGATAATATCATCAACAAATATGGCTAAGATCAGTATTCCATTTTCATCATTCTTCATGTACATATTGCTATTTTCACTTGTCCTTATAAAACCAATCTTGATTAAATAAGAGTGCAATCTTTCATACCATGCTCTAGGTGCTTGTTTCAAACCATATAAAGCTTTGTTCAATTTACATACCTGATCTTTATTCTTGTCTTCAACAAATCCTTCAGGTTGTTCAATAAAAACTTCTTCTTCTAATATACCATTCAGAAATGTAGATTTGACATCCATTTGATATACCTTGAAATTTTTGTAAGCAGCATATGCCAACAATGTTCTTACTCCTTCAAGTCTTGCCACAGGTGCAAAAGTTTCACCATAATCAGTTCCTTCTTCTTGAGCATAACCTTTGCACACTAGTCTTTCTTTATTTCGAATGACCTCACCTTTTTCATTTAGCTTGTTTCTGAAAATCCACTTTGTATCGATTACATTTTTGTCCTTTGGTCTTGTGACCAGTATCCATGTGTCATTCTTCTTGATTTGATCAATCTCTTTTGTCATAGCATTTATCCAATCTTCACTGTTAAATGCCTCTTTCACTATCCTCGGTTCAAATTCAGATATTAGACATGTGTTCTGTCTCAATTTGTTCCTTGTCATCACTGGATCATCCTTATCTCCTATAATCTGACTTGATGCATGATGTCTTCTGACATACTTGGCTAATACAAGATTGGTAGGCTTTGTATGATCTTCTTCATCACTCGGTAACTGGATATTCTCTTCATTTTCTTCAACAATTCTCTCGGTAAGACTTGTCAGTTGAACATAGACAAATTCATCATAATCTTCTGGTTCCTTGGAATTTCCTTCATCATTTCTTTCTGCAAATTCATCAATTTTCACATTTGCACTTTCTACTATTTTGTTAGATGATTTGATCAGACATTTAAATGCTTTGCTTCTAGAGGAATAACCTAGAAATGTTCCTTCTTCACTTTTTTGATCAAACTTTCCATTTCTATCATCTTTGTGTACATAGCATCTACTTCCAAAGATTTTGAAGTAACTTACATTAGGTTTCTTGTCATACTAGATTTCATATGGTGTCTTCAAAGTTCCTTTCTTCAGTTGTACTCGGTTTAGGGTGTAAACTGCTGTGCTTATTGCTTCTCTCCAAAATGTTTGTGGCACTTTCTTTTCAATAATCAGGGTTCTCGCACAATCCACAATAGATTTGTTTCTTCTCTCAGCTATCCCATTTTGCTATGGAGTTCTCGGTGCAGAGATTTGTCTTTTAATATCACGATCATTGCAGAATAAGTTGAACTCATCAGATGTGAACTCTCCTCCTCTGTCTGATCTAAGACATTTTAGTTGTCTTCCTATTTCATTTTCAACTCTTGCCTTGTACCATTTAAACATTTGAAAAGCTTCTGATTTATCTTTTAAAAACATTACTGACATCATCCTTGAATAATCATCCACAAATAATATGAAATATTTATCACCATAATAACTTTGAACTTTCATAGGACCACAAAGATCAGTGTGCACAAGATCTAAAATTCCCTTAGAAGTGTAGGACTTACTTGTAGAGGCTTGATCTTGTCATCTTACCCATCTAGCATCCTTGGCACATAGCATTCTCAGGTTTTTCAAGACTCGGTAGACCTCTTACACGGTGCTTCTTACTTATTTTGATCAGATTATCAAAATTTACATGACAAAACCTTTTATGCCATAACCAGGTATCATCTATCTTTGCATATAGACACTTATTCCGAGTTGAGTCAAGGTGAAATGTGTTACCTTTTGTTTGTGTCCTGGTAGCAGCTAACTTTCCATTCTTGTCATGAACTTTGACAATTCCTTTCTGAAATTCTATTCGGTAACCTGTATTGTTTAGCTGTGCTACACTCAACAAATTGTATTTCAAACCTTCAACCCAATAAACATTATTACATTTAGCATTGTCAAGAAGTGTTATGGATCCTTTACCTTTTACCAGACATGGTGCATCATTACCAAATCTTAGATAACCTCCATCATAATCTTCTAACATAACAAACTTGTGTTTATCACCCATCATGTGATGTGAGCATCCACTATCTATGATCCAAGAATCATTAGTATTTATGTGAGATATTAGGGATTTTTCTTCATACCTTTCTTCATCTGATCCATCTTTGATAGCCACATAAACTACTTCCTCTATATCAGTTTCATCTGATTGATCATCATTGGATTCCTCATCAGCTATTAGGCATGACTTTCTATCTCTTCTTCTGAAGTCTCGGTGTCCTCTGTAATGATTATCTTTCTGTCTGTCATCTCAGTAATCTCTCTTTTCAGTAGAATCTTTATCAGGATAGTTAGAAGCTATATGTCCTGTCTTATCACAATTGAAACATTTCAAAGGTAGTTTTCCTTTATACTTACCTTTGCCTCTCGGTAACCTTCTGACTAATAGTGCTTCAAACACTTCTTGCTTTCTGATTCCTTCATACAGTTTGTGTACTTCTTCCATGTTCTTACAAAATCTTTCACTTGCTCCACTGTGATCTCCTTCAGAGTACTTATACTTTCTTTCATTCTAATCATTAGATTCACCAAGATGAAAATAACTAAATGCAGATTCAACTTTATTTACTGAAGACCCATTGTTATCAAAATTACTTAACTCAAATGCATGTAGCTTACCAATAGTAGCATCTAAAGAAACTGCCATATTGGATACAAACCTCAATTCATTGATTGCAGAGACTCGGATTGCATAAGCTGGTAGAAGGGTTCTTAACAACTTACTTGTTATATCTTTTTCTTCAATAGTTCCACCCGCTCCTTTGATTTGATTGACAATCTCCTTTAGTCTTGTACTATACTGGGTTATGTTCTCACCTTCATTCATCCTCATAGATTTAAGTTGTCCTCTTAGACTATCAACTTTTTCTCTTTGAACATGTTCATCACTGCCATACACAGATATGAGCTTGTCCCACATTGCCTTTGCATCATTGTAGCCTTTTAGATCATTAAACTCTGAGTCGGTCAAAGCGGATGTTATTTCAATCATTGCTTGAATATGTTCTTGCTTTGCCTTTATCTCTTCCATTGTCAATGGATAGGTGCTCGGTGTAATGAAATCATTCTCTAAATAATAAACAACATATTCCCCAACTCTTGATAGGTGCAGCTTCATCCTTTTCTGCCATGTAGAGAAACTTGACTTGCTCAGCTTCGGTGCATCCCTCTTATACATCTTTGGATCTTTGCCTCAAGTTCCTTTAAACTTTTCTTTCGGAGTCCAAAGCTTTGATACCAATTGATAGTTCTGATACTTAATGTAAGTACATATCCAATAGCTAACAAGATGAGAGGGGGGGGATGAATCATACAAACTTAATCTTCCATAAAAATAACAGATTCAACCTCGGTAACATATACTTCAGCAACTTAACCAAAACTGCTAAACATGCAGACTCATAAGCATATAAACATCATAACACTCATAACACCAGATTTAACGTGGAAAACCAAATAGGGAAAAACCACTGTGGGATTTCGGACCTACTAAGAAATATACTCTTCTAGAGTATGCTCGGTTAAAAACAAATCCTATTAAAGATTACAAACACATTGCTAGATGTGACTCGGTTAAGGGATTTCCCTCAGATCTGTTAGGATCTTCACCTTGTTAGAAGTGACCTTGTTAAAGGATTTCAAACACTCAATCAAAATGTCACCTTGCTAGAGGGTTTTACAAATAAGACTGTTAAGTCCACTCGGTTAAGAGATTTTCTGTCACTTCACAAAATAACAGTAATAAAAATCTATCTGCAACTTCACATCTAAAATGCTAAAGCAGATTCTTATTTGCTCAATACAATCTAGGACTCATCTTGTCCATCTGCTAGGCTCTATACTCTGTTATTCAAATAGGTCTTCAAGCTTCTATGCTCGGTAATCACTATGTAGCATCCCTGTGCATACACTTACCTGCATACATTGTTTATCAACAGTTCCTTATTCATAAACAATTTGCCAACCGCTTAATCTCCTTGATCACATATCCCATGATCAATCATAGCCATTAGATCGTCAAACTTGACCAGGTTCAATGTATCCTTTGACCTTAAAACATTTTACCCCACCTTGGAACTTGCATACAATTCTTGGAACTTGTGCTAGGGTATTGCAGTTCAATCTGTGTTGTAGATCTTCCTGCCGATTTTCCTTTGCCATAGATTCTTTAACAAACTTCATGCACGACATACCAATAATTTAATCAGTTCCAGCTCATCAGCTTCCTTCATTAAATAATGCTTGTATTCATTCAATGCATTTTGTTACTACTTGGTTGCAACTCGGTAAATACTAAACTTCACTCGGTAGACATTCTGCCTTCATTAACCGATAGCAATAACCTTAGGTTTTACCGACTAGGTTCTTTGCTCGGTAACATAGTATAGTATTAACCTTATAATCAACAACATACGTAGGATCCCAAAACAATCTAATCATCATGATCTCATCATTGTCTAACTCGGTAATAGTTTCCCATTGAATAACTTATTTCTCCCCTTATTCATCACAATCTTTCTGTGTCTTTTACCGACATCTTTATACTCACCAAATCATACTTCTTAAGATATGGCAACATCATACTGAATTAGAAAATCAATTTCTTGACATCAATGACAAAATTATAATATTATGACAGTAAACATCCTTAATCAATTATATCCATAATCATTAACAACCTTCTCAATATCCTTATAGAAATGCCAACAATCTCTTATTGTCTGTTATAATGCCAACAGGTTTATCCATAAGCCATCTGTCCTCTCAGAATCTAATAATTCTCCCATTCCCCAATTTCCACGTTCTTCCAGCTACTACCCAAGCTTTAGTCGTTTGAACTACATTCCAAATTGGAGAGCCTTCAACAAAAAAAGAATTTTCCATAAATTCTTCCTCAGATGGTTGCATGTAAAGGTATTTCTTTTTCCAAATTAAATTCTATTCTCTTTCCTCCCCTTTCATTCTCCAAATTTGTTTAGCTAACAAGGCATTATTCATAGTTATAATATTCCTTAATCCCAAACCCCCATAAGCCTTAGGAGTACAAATATTATTCCATGCAATAAGGGGGATTCTATTTTTATCTTCCACTCCCGACCATAAGAAATGTTTTTGAATTCTTTCAATTGCCTCCGCAAACTTTCTGGGGATTTTGAACAGACTTAGGGTATAGATAGGCAAATTTTGAAGGGTAGCTTTAAGCAACGCTACCTTACCCGCTTGGCTAAGGAGGGCTCCTTTCCATCCAGCCAACTTGGAATTGAATCTATCAACCAGCTTCATCCAGAAATTCTTTGAAGGCTTCAAGCATAGAGGGAGACCCAAATAGGTTGATTCATTGATGGATATGAGATATTCTCATATACTCTCTTTATAAAAAGCTTTTATTTTTGTCCTCTTTTGGGTTTAATGGAGTTGTTATTGCACTCCTCTTATTGTCATTGTACTTTTATAGTTTTGTTAACCAATTCCAACCTTTTTTGAACATTAATATCATTATCATTTATATTTACATTGTATCGTTCAACTCTTTTTTATGTAACTTTAAATTCAAGAACAATTTGTGAAGTAAACCAAGCTTTTTAAATCTATTTACAATTGAGTAGTGTTAGAATATAATATTTTTAGTGGTCATACCCTTATAAACTTTATAATGTTCTAATATAAAGTCATAAAACCTTATATATTATATATGTTTTATTAAGCATATAATATTTAAAATAATTATAGTTTAATAACTATTAGATTGTTAATTATATTATGAATGGCGGTTGTCAAATTGGTGTGAATAATACCCCTTTAGGTATTTTCGCCCTTTCTCCTATATTTAAAAGGTTTCTCTATTATTTGAGAGAGTAAGGATTTCGAGATTTATAGTGAATTATATCACTATGCACAAAAGGATATATTTTGTATGTTTTAATAAAATTATGCTTTATGGGGTTCTTTTTAGTTGAAAGAGTTTTTCCCATGTATATCTTGTGCAATGTGTAAAATCTATGTTTGTATGGTTCTCATATTAATATTTTTATAATGATTATTATCTTAAGAAACTAATTTATAACATGGTATTAGGGTAGGTTAGGCTATACTAATCATTTTTATAGGTTATATTAGAAGATATATAGAATTTGACGGGAAACCTTTTTATGCTAAATCAATACACATGCAAGGTCATTTTTGCAAAACATCCAATGCACATCTTCCATTTTATTTAAAAAATCATTGTTTTTTTTGTATTAAGTATCATAGAATAACAAATTTCATTTTTTGCTCATTCGAGTATCCACGTTACAAACTTATTACATACTAGCTCCTTTTGAGCACCAAACTAGAAACAACAATTGGAAGACCAAGGGTCACAACTTAGAAATCCACTTTAAACAACCAATGGAAGACCAAGAGTCACAACTTAGAATTCTACACAAAGGTGTCCCTCATGGGAGTTGAACTTGGGTATCCACATTGACAACTCAATGCTTTAATCAACTAAGCTCAATCCCTTGGACAAAAAAAAAAAAAGTCATTGTTTCATTTTGTCTTTTAATTTATTGATGGTGTACATTAATTTATTATCACAGGGAACAGGCCAATTTGTCTTTGGAAAATCGCATGCAAAAATAGTTATTTTTTGGCCTATTCCTTATAAGTCTCATCATAATAAACATAAATACATTTTCATATTAGTAGACCATTTATTATATTGAATATATTGTGAAACATTTATCTTGCTTTAATTTCTATATGGGCTATTTTTTTATCATGCAAAACTGGCTTTTGGATATATAGATATAGATATGAACTAGTGTTCATCAAAAGTCCCATTTCAAAACATGAATGAATATCCTTCAATGCAAATATAAGGGGTGAATTAAGATGAAATTTTTTTAGAGAGAGGTGTAAGAACTTAATGATCAAGAAGAACCAATACAAAGAAAGAAGGACACCAAGCCCAACATAGAATTACCAATATATTGAAGAACAACCTACTAGAATGGACCCCATATAAGGTCATCAACTAACCTATCATGTCATCCATCACTAATTTTTTTAAAATTCGAGAATCTAGGGCTAAATATGCTTAATCCCCAATATTTAATCCATTTATTTGCTCATATGCCCATCAAACCAATCAATTTACCACTCTCAAATTACTATTGTGATGGAAGGAAATAGAATCCAAAGAATCACTTAGATGAATAATTTGTTTGACCACCAAAGCTAATTGCTAGTTAGCTCCATGCAACCTCTACTCATTCAACATATCTATCACCACTTCAAAATTTAATGCATAGATAACATTTCACCATCCTAAGGCACAACCTCTTTATAGTGCATAGAGAACAATAAGAGCCTCCATAAAAGAAGAAAATGATAGCCCCAAAACCATCTCTGCTAATACCTTCAATCCCAACATGCCTAAGATTCCCCTTGGAAGAACCATTAGTATTAATTTTTAAGACTCCATGTAGAGGGGGAGACCATTGATCTCCTCTCTATATATTCCTTTTAGCATGTCAACTTGTCCTCAAAAAAAAATCTAGTGCTATAACCATTAAAGTTCAATTTATAGATTACTGACAAATCACCAAGGTCCATAGTAGCAAGAAGATCACACTTTGTTGATAAGGTCTCTTGAAGCATGGTAATAATCATCTGCAACACTTGATGCACCACCATTTTCTTATCCTAAAAAATATTGTGATTTATTTCTAACCAAAGTTGCAAAATAATGAAGAAGCATCAAATATCCCAAGCTACATGAAGAAATGAATTCTTAGCTAGGGGTCTTCCCAGGCTACTCCAAAACTCAACTAGAGAAGTGGCATGAACATAAGATAACTTCTATGCCACCACCAAAAGTTCCAAATCTCTCCAGAGAAAGAACATTGGAAGAAAATATGTGAGGTACATTCCTTACTATTATTGTAAAGAAGACATATAGAAGGCCCTTGAAAGCCTATATTTTGTAAATTCTCTTAAGTGATGAATCTATTTTGTGTAACCAACCATAAGGAAAAGTTACATTTAGGCCAAGCAGACATATCCCATATCTTCTTCCTCCAAGGAAAACCAACCTTCCCATAAATCTACCTATCCAACTCTAGGTAACTCAAAGCAACCAAGAACATCTATTCCCTTCAAAAAATTACACACTTTACCTACCAAAGTCCTAACAAGCCCCTCTCAAGCCTATGTCAAAACCCTTTCTATCCACTCATGAGGTTCTTTCCATCTAAACACTTCCCACTTGGCCCAAGTTTTGAAATATTTTTTAAGTCTTCAACCCTGCTCCAAACAACTTCAAGAAAATTATTGCATAAGGATTGCAGGCCGGGAAACATTGAAACGAAAGGGGTTGACCATCCCATGATTCATTATAGAAAAGAGCTTCAAAGCCCCTATTACAAATCTAAAATGGACCCTACTTAATTAACTTAGCACCCCTTTTAAGAGTATCCCGAATTTAGACCCCTTACCACCAGGGATGAACTGAGGAAAATATTTATTGTCTACCCCTCCTAGATACTTATTAGTAAGTATTTTGGCCCACTCCTAATCTTGATTAAGGAACCACCTCCAAAAAATTTTGGTAGCCAAAACTTAACCACCAAGACCTTCTTGATGATGACCAAGACCACCCTCCTACTTCGGCCTGCAAACAAACTCCCACTTAACCAAAATCCACTTTGTCAAAATTAAATTGCAAACCCTTAAGAATTGATGTGAGAGGTTATTAAAATTGTTAATGAAGATTGATGGATATACTTGCACAAATCACCTATAAGTGGGAAGATCTTGAACCATCAACTTCGAAAGCCTCACTATCCCAATAGTTGAGAGCCACACACAAGTTTAATGACTATCCTTCTTGTGAAACTTGTCTAACACATCCTGCCAAAACCCCCTAGGAAAAGGACTCACAACAAGGGTAATACTTAAATAAACAAAAGGAAGGAACCAATCTAGAATCATAGAATTCCAGAAATCTTGACCTAAATAAGCTTTGGAGTATTAAAGAATAAAATGGAAGATGTGTCCTTAATAATCATTTTCCTTGAGGCAACCATGTAAGTATCCAAATTCCTTCTCAAGGTAACCTCCTCATTAATTCTAGATACACCCATCAGAGCTATGTTATCCACAAATTGTAAATGAGAGTGAGGATGTAAGCTATTACACTAGATCCATCCTTGGATCAAACCTTGCCTTACATGAGACTTGATAAATCTTTCCAGGCCTTTATCCATTAAAATAAACAAGGTGATAGGATATTACCTTGTCAAAGACCTATAAGCTGCAAACAATGAGAAGGCTTGTTTGATAAGAAAAACAAAATAAGTGGTGTAGCTCATGACCATATTAACACACTCACTACCAAATCCAAAAGATAAAAGCACTTTTTGCAAGAAATCCCATTTGACACACTCATAAGATTTGGCCATGTGCAACTTTATTAACATATCTTTTTCCTTAGGGGTCACCATAGAATAAATAGCCTTGCTAGCAAAAACTACTCCATCCATAATTTGTTTACTCACAACAAAGCCACCTTGCTTCTCAAAGATTAATGTTGAGCCATGGCTTGATCCTCTCTAAATCAACTTAGTAATTTTTTAATAAATAAAATTGCAAAGATCTATAGCTATAAGAAAATCTAAAGAATTGACCCTTCTATTTTAGGAATAAGATCAAGGAACATAGAGTTCATGGCCCTTAACATCTTCTTTTTTCTTTGTGACTCCACCACCACCTTGAGAAGGTCCAACTTGATAGTCTCTTAGAAATTTTGAAAAACCTTTATAGGAAATCCATTAGGACCAGACACTTTTCCCTTCATCTAAAAAATGACCTCTTCAAATTCAATAAAAGAGATAGATCTAATAAGAGCCTCATTCATCTTTGTAGAAATCAAAGAAGGAATGCAATCAAGAACTAAGTTTTCATCTCTTGTAGGGGTATATTCCTTAGTAAACAAAGTTGAATGAGAAGACTCCTTTGAAATATCATATAAAGAAAATATTTTATTCTCCTCTGAGGACATAAGAGAAGTGATTAAGTTCCTATTGTTGAACACCCAACAAGATTGAGAGGGGGGTGAATCAGTCTACAACTTCAAAATCAATTATTAATCGACAACATCAACTTATTTAGTAATAGCACATAAACATCAAACATCAACAGATAAACATCAAAATCAATTATTAATCAACAACATCAACTTATTTAGAAAAAAGCAGAAAAGGCGGGGCAATTCTGAGCTGAAGATGAAGGACAAAGAGCAGAGCAAGGACTCTGATATGGACAAAAAAGTTGAGGAGGAGATTACGGGGGATGGTTTCAACCAGAGTGTTGGTGGTGATGCTGAAAAAAATACCGGTGGAGAAGACCCCAAAACTGATCAGGGCAAGGTTGGTGAAAAATTCTCCCCTTCTAACCCTTTTGTTGAGGGTTTGAAGGGGTTTGTGGACACCCTCGACTGGCTCATAAACAGTCACAAGAAAGTTGTGGAGGAAAACAAGAACCTGAGTCATAAGATTCAAATTCTAGAGACTATTAGCATTGGTGAAGGTAAATCCATGGCTGAGTATGTTGATGATTTGGGAAAGACTATTGGCAGAGTTGAAGAGATTAGGGATGCCTTCAATCCAAGGTTTGAGCAAGTGGAGAAGGTCCTGGAGGAAATAAAAAACAATGACACTATTAGGGACCAGAGAATGGTGGATGCTGAAAGCAGACTCAACAAAATCGATAACTGTCTCAGAAGCATTGCTGAACAAAGTTATAAAATTATGAAGGCCTTGGCTGACAACATCAAAATCCTGATCAGTAAGCTGGAGAATGAGAAAGGATCCCTAGAGTAGGAACTTGACATGAAGGGCATGGAAGGTGTATAAGGACCAAGAACGAGGACCAAAGGCAAGAAGAGGGAGAAAAAGCCAAATGAGGAAATCGAAGAGCTCAAAGTTGCTTCGGTGAATTATGACCTGTTGGTCATCAAGGCTGTTGAAATTCTTAAGTCTCTGTAAGTGTTTCTAGCTATCTAGGTCTCTATTTCTGGTTTTTTCTGCTTTGTTGTTCCTAGTTTTTTATTGTCCATTCAGGTTGCTGGCTATCTTGCCAGTCTTTTGTATGTTGTGTTGGTATTTTTGTATGGTTTTTCATTGATGTCAACACCTACTAACACTTATCAACTCTGGCACTTTGGAGAATCAACAACATTCACTAGCAAAGCAAATGACTTATGCACAGTCACCGGTATCTGGTACACCACCAGGGTATAATGTTCACCAGCACTTTGAATGGCATGGAAAACACTTGGTTATGTCAAAGACATCATTTGGACACTTCATCTTGAAGATTTGTTCATTCGCATATTCGTATTAGCATATTTGTTGTTACCAACAAATAGGTCCAGGTTATACACGGATAGGGTTATCTTTTCCAGATCAGCATGGCATGCTATGGAGATGATTTATTATTGTTGTAAATGCATTAAGCTGACATGTTGAATCGGTTATTGCATCGGACATTGTTTTATTTGTAAATTGATTTTATTGTAATATCCTTTAGAACCGACCTACTAAAATTGGTCCTAGGTTATGGTATAAATGTAAGATCTTATTTGTAAGATCAAATGTGGAATGCGAAAAAGGATTGTGTGAAGTTATATGCGAGAATAAGTAGAGCTATACATGCATACATCATTTGAAGGTTGAAGGAGGTTTTTTGTGAAGACAATCAGAACTACACCGGTACTGAATCCAACATAGAAAGATGCTAATTTGAGCAGTACATCCTTATTGGATTTAACCATCCAATTGTAGTCAGTGTGACTCCTATTTTGTGTTTGAGTAGTGAGCTCTAGGTGCTTGGCCTTTCTACACGTGCAGACCCCATTTGTATACACTTACTATCTACAGTAGTATCATCTGATTGTGGGTAAGGTTTCCCACCGTGGTTTTTCCCCTTACAGGGTTTCCACGTACAAATATTGGTGCTATGTGTTTTGGATGACTTTGTCTTTTTGTTTCATGCACTAATCCTTACCGGTATTGCAATTAACTGATAAAACTGTCTACCGGTATAAAAGATTGGTTTATCGGTATTAAGCATTAAGTTGGTTAAGTTTTTTTTGGTTTGAATTTATTAGACAACTGATTCACCCCCCCCTCTCAGTTGCCTCCAGGAGCTAACAATTGGTATTAGAGCCTAGTCCTCTTTTTGCATAAGTTTAACAGCTTGAGGAGATCCAATGTCTACTGACTATTTCAGGAAGGACAATCCTAAACTTGATGGATCCAACTATGGCATATGAAAGATCAGAATGGAGACACATTTAAATTGCATTGGAAAGGACATCTGGGAAGTTACAAAGAATGGCTATACTGCTCCTACTTCTGGTCAGCCTAATCCACCCACCTTGGGAAAAGATGAAGAAAATGATTGCAAAGCAAGAGAAGCACTTTTGAGTGCATTAACAGATCAGCAAATCATGAGATTATTAGAGAGATCAATTGCTAAAGCTATTTGGGATCATTTAGAAACATTGAATGAAGGAGATTCCACAGTCAAAATTGCAAAACTTGAAAGCCTCTAGGCCAGGTATGCAAATCTAAAAATGGAAGAAGATGAAAGGATTTCTACTTTTATGGAAAGAGTTAATGAAATTATTTTGGGTATTAAATGTTGTGGAGGAACCTTAAGTGAAAATGAAATTGTTTCAAAAGTTTTAAGAGGATTGCCACCAGCATATAAAATGAAGGTTACTGCTATAAATGAGTTAAGAACAATGCCTAATACATCAGTAACTAGGGATACATTGATTGGAAAACTTTCAGCTTTTGAAATTGAGGAATTTGGTCCTGTTGCTACTATAAAGATAGATTTAGCTTTTAAGGCATCAACATCATCTACACCATCATTTGACAAGTCTGATTGGAAAGCCTTTTATGCAAGAGAACTTGAGGAAAGCAGGAGAGAAAATGAAGAACTTGAAGCACTATTTGCAAGAAAAATGCCTAAAGGTCCAGTAGGAAGTAAGTATGAAGGTAAAGCACCCTTTAAATGCTTTAACTGTAATAAGATTGGTCATATGGCTTCTAGATGCCTTGATAGACATGCTAAACTAAGAGAAGGAGCTAGAAGAACATACAAGCCTAACCCTGAATATCAGAGATATAGATTTAAGAAGAATAAAGACAAATCTTGTTATCTTGCTGATGAAGGAGTGATTGATGATTCTGATGAGGATTCGATAGACAATGGATGGGTTTTTGTTGCTATAATGGAAGATCAACCAACACCTATTATTCAACCGGTAGAGTAGGCCCTGATAGCTAAGTTGAAGTAAAGGATGAATGGATCATTGATTCAGGATGCTCACACCATATGACTGGAGATAAAAGTAAATTCTTGAACTTTCAGGAATATAATGGAGGCTTAGTGAGATTTGGAGATGATAAAGCTTGTTTGATCAAAGGTAAAGGTACAATATCTCTTGATGGTAAGCATAATACTGACAATGTTTACTATGTTGAAGGTTTAAAGCATAATCTTTTGAGTGTTGATCAATTAGTTGAAAAATGATTTCAGTTACAATTCAAAAATGGAAAATGCAAAATCATGAATAGAATAGGTTTGGAAATTGCAACCGATAATCAAACTAGAGGTAATATATTTCATTTGAATAACAGTGAAAAGACATGCTTGATTGCACATATTGATGAAAGTTGGCTATGGCATAAGAGACTCTATCATGTAAATTTTGATTGCATGGTAAAAATCAGTACTACTAAGGCAGTTAGGGATTTACCTAAAATTGTCAAACCTCACAATATAGTATGTAAGGAATGTCAATTTGGAAAACAAGTTAGAGCTACTTTTAAAAGTATTCCAGAAAAATCAAATAATGCTCTTGACTTAATTCATACTGATTTATGTGGTCCAGCTAGAACTAAAAGTTTGCAAGGTGATAGATATTTCATGCTAATCATTGATGACTACTCTAGAATGTGTTGGGTTACTTTTCTCAGAGAAAAAACAGAAGCACTTGGAAAGTTCAAACTGTTCAAAGCAATGGTAGAAAATGAAACCGGTAAGAAAATCAAATGTCTAAGATTAGATCAAGGAGGAGAATTTACATCTAAGGAATTTAATACATTCTATGAAGTGAATGGAATTAGAAGACAACTATTAGCACCCCAGACACAATAGCAGAATGAAGTTGTTGAAAGGAAAAACATAACTATCTTGGATGCAGCAAGAAGTATGTTATCAGAAGCAAATCTACCACATGTGTATTGGAGAGAGGTAGTAAGTACAATGGTCTATACATTCAACAAAGTTCACATCAAAGGTGAAACCGGTAAGACCCCTCATGAACTATGGTTTGGTATTACTCCTACTCTTAAATATTTCAGAATATTTGGAAGTAAATGCTATATTATAAGGGATGAGTATATTGGAAAATTTGATCCTAGAAGTGATGAAGGAATATTTCTTGGTTATTCATCTAAGAGAAAGGCATATAGATGTTTTAACAAAAGATTGCAGAAAATTGTTGAGAGTACAAATGTGAAGATTGATGAACAATTCAGAGAAACTTCAAGGTACATAGACTCTGAACTAGAAGCAAAGATTCTAACAAATGAACCTACATTGAACCCACCAGTACAGAATGAAGATCCAGTTACTCCGGTATCATCTAAAAATTCCACTGTAACTAAGGAACAACAACAAACAAAGACACCCCGGTATGTAAGACTTAATCATTCTGAAGATCAGATAATTGGAAACAAGCATAAAGGAGTCATGACAAGAGGAAGATTGACAAATGAAGAGGTATGTGTTATTTCTCAAATTGAACCATCATCTGTTAATGAGGCATGTGAAGATAAACACTGGATTAAAGCTATGGAAGAAGGATTAGAGCAAATTGAGAAGAATAACACTTGGACATTAGTTCCCCGGCCTAAAGACAAAAATGTGAATGGAACAAAATGGGTATTTAGAAATAAACTTAATGAAGATGGTAAGGTAATCAGGAATAAAGAAAGACTAGAATGTAAGGGATATTCTCATAAAGAAGGAATTGATTATAATGAGACCTTTGCACCGGTAGCTAGAATTGAGGCAGTTAGATTATTTTTGGCTTTTGCAGCACACAAGAATTACAAAGTATATCGAATGGATATTAAATGTGCATTTCTGAATGGAGATCTTGAAGAAGAAGTTTACATTGAACAACCTGATGGATTTTCTTTGATAGACAACAAAGATATGGTTTGCAGGTTAAGGAAAGCTTTGTATGGCTTGAAACAAGCTCCAAGAGCTTGGTATGCAAGATTGGATAAATATCTTTTGAAGATTGGTTTTTCTAAAGGAAATGCTAACAACAACTTATATTATAAAGTGACAAATGATGACATCTTGGTTATAGAAGTTTTTGTTGATGATATAATCTTTGGAGGAGAAGATGGATTATGTAAAGAATTTTCTATTGAAATGCAACAAGAATTTGAAATATCTATGATTGGAGAAATAAAATTCTTTTTAGGATTGCAGATTTCACAGACTGATAAAGGTATATTCTTGAGTCAATCCAAGTACCTGAAGGAGTTATTAAATAAATTTGGGATGGATAACTCTAAATTGGTAAACACACCTATGACTACAAATGACAAATTATCACTAAGGGATGAATCTACACCTGTTAATCCGACTAGATACAAATCTATGATAGGAGGTTTACTGTATTTGACACAAACAAGACCTGATATCATGAATGTAGTATGTATTCTTTCAAGATTTCAGAGTAATCCTATAGAAAATCATGAATCAACAGTAAAAAGGATTTTCTGGTACTTGCAAGGCACTACAAATCTTGGATTATGGTATCCTAGAGATGAACACTTTGAATTATGTGCATACACAAATGCAAATTGGGTAGGAGATGTGGATGATAGGAAAAGCACCACCGGCGGAGCATTTTTTCTTGGAAGCAGATTAATTTCTTGGTTGAGTAAGAAACAAAGTTGTACATCTTTATCAACAGCTGAATCAGAATATGTTGTAGCATCAACTAATTGTACACAAGTATTATGGCTTAAGCAAATGTTGAAGGATATAAAGGTAAAATGCAAGGAACCTATTACTATCTATTGTGATAACACTGCAGCAATTGATATATCTAAGAATCCGGTACTTCATTCTAAAACCAAACATGTTTCTATCAAACTGAATTTTCGAAGGGAAAATGTTGAAGCAAAAGAAATAAAACTAGTTTATGTGAATACTAAAGAGCAGATTGCAGATATTTTCACTAAACCTCTGCCTAAGGAGACTTTTGAATATCTCAAAAATCAGCTTGGGGTCATACCCCCACTAGTAGAGACTTAACAAGTTGATGTTTGTCATCAATCGACAAAATTAATAGAGAAAAAATTTACTCTCGCTTTGATGAGGAAGCTACTTCTCAAGGGGAGTAGTTGGTATACTGAATTGGTTGGTATTTTGTATCTAAAAAATGGTTTATCATACTACTTTGGAATTTGATGTCAAAGGGGGAGAGATTGATATAGAAAAACACATTATCTTTTGGGAAGAGATTATTCATTGGGGGAGAGATTAGTACTCTCTATATCTATTTTTTGATTTATGGTTATGATCTCTTTTGGAAGATTGTTGGCTTTTGTTGGCTTTTGGTATTTGGCATTTCTGTTTTGGCACTTTGATGGTTTTTCCATCTTGTGTTTCCATCAATGCCAAAGGGGGAGATTGTTGGTATTTTGATATGGTTTTGTCATTGATGTCAACACCTACTAACACTTATCAACTCTGACACTTTGGAGAATCAACAATATTCACCGGCAAAGCAAATGACTTATGCACAGTCATCGGTATCTGGTACACCGGTAGGATATAATGTTCACCAACACTTGGAATGGCATGGAAAACACTTGGTTATGTCAAAGACATCATTTGGACACTTCATCTTGAAGATTTGTTCATTGACATATTCATATTAGCATATTTGTTGTTACCGACAAATAGGTCCAGGTTATACACTGACAGGCTTATCTTTTCCAGATCAGCATGGCATGCTATGGAGATAATTTATTATTGTTGTAAATGCATTAAGCCGACATGTTGAATCGGTTATTGCACCGGACATTGTTTTATTTGTAAATTGATTTTACTGTAATATCCTTTAGAGCCGACCTACTAAAATTGGTCCTAGGTTATGGTATAAATGTAAGATCTTATTTGTAAGATCGAATGTGGAATGTGAAAAAAGATTGTGTGAAGGTATATGTGAGAATGAGCAGAGCTATACATGCAAACATCATTTGAAGGTTGAAGGAGGTTTTTTATGAAGAAAATCAGAACTACACCGGTACTGAATCTAGCATAGAAAGATGCTAATTTGAGCAGTACATCCTTATTAGATTTAACCATCCAATTGTAGTCAATGTGACTCCTATTTTGTGTTTGAGCCGTGAGCTCTAGGCACTTGGCCTTTTTGCATGTGCAAACCCCATTTATATACACTTACTATCTACAATAGTATCATCTGATTGTGGGTAAGGTTTCCCACCATGGTTTTTCCCCTTACAGGGTTTCCACGTACAAATATTGGTGTTATGTGTTTTGGATGACTTTGTCTTTTTGTTTCATGCACTAATCCTTACTGGTATTGCAATTAATTGATAAAACTATCTATCGGTATAAAAGATTGGTTTATCAGTATTAAGCATTAAGTTGGTTAAGTTGTTTTTGGTTTGAATTTATTAGACAACTGATTCACCCCCCCCTCTCAGTTGCCTCCAGAACCTAACATGTTGTCTTTATGTTGGGCTAGTTGATCTTTGCTAAACTATCTTTTGATCTTTATGTAAAAGGTTTCGGGTCCTTAAAACCGGTTTTTCTAATTAATCAGAACAAATGAACACACGAACACTAAATTTATGTGGAAATTCCAAACAGGGAAAAACCACAATGAGAATCTAACTCACTATATGAATAACAATGTTTACAAATTTTTAGGCATACAACCAAGGAGCACCAACACCTAAAGGACTTGTAGATTTAAAATGTACAACCTTAGGAAAGATACAAAGAGGACTTGCACAGCTGAAGAACACTTCTTTAGGATAAGATACAAACTACTTCCGATGGACTCACTGTCAATCAACAATGAATGAAAAAGTTGAGTTGAAATTGAGAGGAATTCTCTTAATCATGAAATTGTCCTTGAAAAATTGAATCAAGCGACCAACCACATGCCAAACATCTATGATAATGTGCATTATCACAACACACTGTCTTGTAGGATATATCACCTTCAAAGCTCTTCTCAAACTGACTTTCACACCACTACAAACTCAAATCTGATTGCATATCATTCACATACACTTCTCACATAATTCACTTCTCATCCACACACAATTCATTTTTTTGCAGATCTTAAAATATGAGATACAACATTGAAATCCTAGTTAAGGGTCAACCAAAATAGAATAAGGGTATGTGCACAAAGATGGTGGTTAGAAAAGTGGACACCACCCAAAACAAACATGGAAAAACAAGCAGTGCGTACGCGGTTTTAAAATTTGAAATTGCTGCATACATGCTTAGGTTTGTTCTTCCTGAGCCTAGAGAAGATAGTATGCATTGCTTTTAGGAAAATGAGAGCGTACGTGCTACACCTAAGAAAATGAGTGCGTACATGCTTCTCATAGGAAAATGAGTGCGCATGCGCTAATAATCCAAATATAACCGCGTACGCGGTGCCTGGTAAAAAAAGTTAAAAAAAAAAACTAGGTCTCATTTACCCATGAATAGCGCATTTTTTACTTCATTTTTTTTTCATTTCTTCTCCTAAACCGTGAACGGGGTGCTAGATTTGTCCTCCAAGCTATGGATCAAGGTTAGTTTTTGTTTATTTTTGTCTTTCTTTCCCGTTTACATTTTGAATTTAATTTCATTAATTTTGATTAGGTTTTTTCATTTTTTGTTTCAAAAACTAGATTCTTCTAATCCAGAACAAGAACAACCAAATGCACCTCTTGAAAAGCCACAAGAACAACCAAATGCACCTCTTGAAAACACACAAGAACAACCCCCAATTCCTCCTTTTGACCGCACACCCGAAACATAGGAGCAATTAATTAATCAGTTAGGACAAAATACATCTAAAATCAATAGATTGATTGTTAAATTGAAAACTTCTGAACTTAAGCATCATCAATCCCTCGCCACTAGCCTAGAAACAATAGCTAGTGGTGTCATAGTTGTTTCCAAACAAATTACCAAATGGGGAAGCTTTAGGGATAACTGTCGTCAATTCTATGCTGATGGGCTATCATACGATGGAGTAAAAAACAAAAATATTACTAAACAACAAATATGTGCCCTTTTCGTTGATCCCAAAATTGGTCAGTCATTACCTCTTAATGCAAAGAGCTTTCCCATACATTGGTGTACCAATGTGTAGATGAAGAATCTTTTTTGGTAGAGGTGGTGGATGGTCTTTGATGATCCACCTTTTAATAATTATGAGGTGCCATTATATTTTTTGAGAAAAGTATATTGTGAGTTTGTTCTCAATGTGCGCCCAAACTATTTTGACATGAGAGAGCTCCATGGTAGAGGTGGTGGCTCTGCCCAAGATAGACTTGGAGCCTGTAGGAGATTACCCGCGGAGAGTTGCCGCCCCCTAGCACCCAAACCCAAGGTGCATCAGGATGTCCCAGTAGAGCTGAAAGAGTCGATGGAGCTACAAACTCTTCAGGCGGCCACAACATTGAGTAGTGCCATCATCCAGTATGGGATGTCATTAGCACACCCTATTGTATTGGATGATGAGCCACTAGGTGGCGAGAGAGAGCCCGTACAACATATGTTTATTAGTTGCTCAGGGATATGCTCGGGGATAGATGATGCAACCGATGCAGATGGATCCTCATCTCATCTGTGCATGATTTGTGGGAGTAGATGTCAAGCCCACATGACTGAGGATTTTGCGCTGACAGATGAGTTGATGGACATGGTGTTTGCCCATGAGCCACAAACACAGGTGTGTTGATTTGAATTCATATCATTTTATTTATCAGTCACTTTAAATTCGTAATTACATAAATGAATTTTCATTTATACATCGATTTAAATTGAGATAAATAATATGCATTTTGGGATGCAACAACGATATCCCATACTCCTCCTCCAGTTACTATAGCTGCAACTTCGATGCCTGAGGTATAAATTTTGTAACATGTTAAAATAGAATAGTACACTTTTAATTCAAAGAAATACAAGATATACTAAATATCTTTAATGCTTGGTCCAATTTCTGGTTTGTAGGTGTTGACATGGGACGAAATGTCCCAGATTGATGACATCATGCTCTCAGTGATCGATTTTGGCCTACAAGGCTATATGGTATCATATTTTGTACAACTCTTTTTATGTATTGTTTTGATGGAATATGCAAGTCATTTAAATTAAGATTTTTAATTTTTTTTAAATTTATTATCTGTACTAATATCTCATGTTAATTTTGTTTTTTTAGGGTACCCCCTCCACGTCTAGGGTTCATCCTAAGAAAAAGAATTCCTCGAAGACACCAAAACGTGGGAAGAAGGTAATTGAACATATTTTTAGTTGTACAATTGTTTGAAAATGTTGAAATCAAGTATTAGTTGGGGTTTGTAGATTGATTAGTGTTGTTTTATCTATATTACATGTACAATAACCATTGAGCTATGTGGATTTGTTGAATGCACCTGATTCACCCGTGGATCAAGAGAGGGCGGAGGTATGTATCTCTACTTTATTTTCTTGATTTCATGATTATATGCATGCATACATGTGAACTTGTGATATATTTTAATCTTATAATTTTTTCATACAAGAAATGTCCATACCTATTTCATCAATGGTGAACCCTCCTCCGTGCACTAGAGAAGCATCTCAGGATCCGGTACACTTTTGTTTGATATGTAAAATTAATTGTTTTTAACCTTCAATACTTATAATTATATTAATTGTATTTAATCTTTGAACATTTTTTGTATAGGTAATAGCGATAGTTTCTACATTGATGGTGAGTCATCCTCAGTCCATTGGAGAAGCATCTCAAGCATAGGTACATCATTATTCTCTATATTATAGATTTTAAGTGTTTTTGATATATTTATGTTAGTACATTGTATTAATTGTATATTTAATCTACAATAGGCCCCTTCGCGGTATGACCATAACGTGGATCCATTAAGGTATGTCTTCAAGAAAACTCCTAAGAGTGACAAGGAGAGGAGAGCAAAGACATTAGCTTCTAGAGTAGCCGATGAGGTAATATACATTTCAATTGCAAAGGAACTAAAGTTAAATGTATATTTATGTTGTTAATTGTGAACTATTTACTACAAAAGAATTCTAACTTGGCTTTTGAATTGTGGTTTTGCAGCCATCTACAGAGCCATGTACTACATCAAAGAGGCTTGATTTTGATGATCCACCACAAGTTTAGGATCATATAGTGCTAGTTTTGGTCATAGAATGACCATGGCATATCGATTTGGACATGACATATGCCACATTTTTGTAATACTTGTATTGACTTGGCAGACATGCCTTTTTATATATATATAAATATTGATATTCAATCCAATAAATGTGTACCGAGTTCATTATTTTGTATTTGTTGTATTTTGTTGTTGTCCTTTTATAAATTTAAATGAATATTTGCATATGTAATCAACAATATGAATATAAACAACAAAAATATATGATACAAAACATTGCAATCGTGGAATATGATTTGATAAAATTTCTAAATTGTTGAATTAACCCTACAAAACTCCTTGTATTCAGTTCATTATTGTGTATTCACTGTATTTGGTGGCTACCCTTTTATAAATTTAAATGAATATTTGCATATGCGATCAACAATATGAATATAAACAACAATGTGTTCGGTGCGAGAGCACCCTCACGCTCACAATGGTCAAATTTTTTTCATCATGTACACAAACCGACATCACGAGAGTGTCTGGGTGGGAAGGTTTTTGCTAGGAATGCCCCTATCATGCATCCCAAAGCCCTAGAACGTCGAGAGTCATACCATATCGGTGCGATCTCTCAAGTACCCTGAGTCCAAAAAATTGTCAAAATTTGATGGATTGTTTCTTCAAATCTAGGACACATATGGTCTATCTGTTTGAACCCATGGGATTGTGTGAGGCTCCTCTACAATGGCTTGTCTCATTTTTTGATGAGTCAGAGCCATTTTCAATTGGTAGCATTTTTTCACCTGCTGCAAAAACCGTCAGTTGCATGCAATGCAAAGTTGCCAGATTGGCTAGATTCGGTTCATCATGTGCACAAACTGACATCGTGAGCATGTTCGGGTGGGCACATTTACATTAGGCATGCCCCTGGCATTCATCCCAAAGTGCCAAAACGTTGAGAGTCATACCGTACCGGTGCGATCTCGCAAGTTCCCTGAGTCCAAAAAATTATCAAAATTTGACAGACTATTTCTTCAAATCTAGGACACATATGGTTGATTCATTTGAACCCGTGGGGTCATGTGAGACTCCTCTACAATGGCCTATCTTGGTTTTTGACAACTCAGAGCCATTTTCAATTGGTAGCATTTTTTCGCCTGCTACAAAAGTCGTCAGTTGCATGCAATGCAAAGTTGCAGGATTGGCTATAATTGATTCGGTTCGTCGTGTGCACAAACATACATCATGAATGCATATGGGTGGGCAATTTTACGCTAGGCATGCCCCTGTCATGCATCCCAAAACACCGGAACATCAAGTGTCATACCCTATCGACACAGTCTAGAAGTTGCTTGATAACTTTTTTGACAACAATGACAATTTTTGCTCAAATTGTATCTAGTCTCAATCTATGACCCCTATGCCCCGATAATGACTCAAATATTTCTCCATAATTATACAAGAATCAAGAATTCTCATGATTGACCAAGGACACATCACATATACTCAAAACATACTCACATATTATTCAAAAAATTGCCTCTAAATATGGTCAAATCAGCTCCTGGCTATTTGATTATACAAAAAATGTCTTACAAATCATCTCATGGGCTTTTATACAAAATTTGGCATTACAATATGTGCGATTCAACTCATCGCCATTTTAATATACAAATCATCTCATGGTCTTTTATACAAAATTTGGCATTACAATATGTGCGATTCAACTCATCTCCATTTTAATATACAAAACTTGGCATGTACATATGTACAAATCAGAAAATTGCCATTTAAATATATAAAATTATGCCCCTAAACATGTAAAAATCAGCTCATGGGCATTTATATATATAAAAAATGAATATAGAACAATTCGTCGATGATTTATATAAAATTCTCAAAATCATTCTACTTTGAACTGTAGAATAAATCAAGTGAGCCTTCAGGATCGACTCTAACTTGTATTGTGTCAAGTATTACCTCATGGTCAGATTCACAAACTTTCCATAAAATCCTGTTTTGAGGTCTACCACGATACTTCATCAAATAAATATTTGTTACAACAAGGTTAGAGAAATGAAGAATATGTCTGTGTGTTTCAAAGTCCTCAAACAACCAAACATCAGAATTTTTGATAGGGTATCTCCGAAGCCATGTTCTTGTCACGACAACAGACCCTATTGGGTACTCAATACCCTCTCCATCAATTATTGTGGTTGTCAATTTTCTTTTAGGCTCAACACAACGACACAAACAGTAATTTGTTCCTTCTTCATTGTTCTCTTCTGCAACAACTGCATACACATGACCTGCATTTTATGAAATGTTAATTAATACCAAAAATAAAGTATGATGTAAAACAAAATGAACCAAAAAGAATACTTGCAAAAAAATTAACTCAAAAAATCACCTGAATCCACTAGGTCGGATACATGGTCAAAATTCACTGATGTCTCCATCTGGCTCAATTGTAGTGCTTTGGGAGTTTGATATGAATCAATGGGAACCAACGGTCTACAAGACCATTTGTCAACCCACTCTTGTGATTCACATTCTTCCCACAAACAATACATGCATGCAGAGCAAAAACATACCATCTCTCTCATATAAAGTACCAGTGAACTTGAATTTGAACTCATAAATGAGTGCATGTCACTCGATCCTACAACTATACAACAATCTAGATAGTTTTCAATGTTAGATTCAGTGATCAACCAAAAATATCTACGAACCATTGACGTACCTGGATTACCTGGACCCATCATAGAATTACACCATCGCATAATTGTTTCTGTATCTATCAACTCAGCACCACCTTCTACTTCAATTCTTCCCTAGCTAGGGCTCTTTTCACACATGCTCTTGCACCATTGTGCTCTCCCTTAACATGTCCAGCCTCAGTGAAACTCTAAAAATATTGTACACCGCTTGTCATAAGCATCCTTGTCAACCAATAAAACATCCTTGCATTCATCAATTGTGCGGTGCAATTATCTGACCATATTAAGTGTCAGTTGTATCGTATGTTCCTTTCCCTTAAACTATCATAGAAAACTTTAAAGCAACATTGTACAAACTTTGATGAATGAGTATGATCATCACTTATGTGGAAGTGATACTCTCTTACAACCTTTCTATCTTCCTCTGTGCTATCATCTGCATGCATGAATGCTATGTGTACAAAAATAGAAACTTGTGTAGAGTGATAATACATGGATTGCACTTCATTTTGAGGTTGTAGTGTATAATTTTCAGTGAAATCAATGATAGAGACAATGGTGCCAAGAGGAAATGTGTCCTTACATAACTTGAACTGCTCATCTAACCATCGAGTTCTATGTGTATGCATTATATACTCATAAAATAGTTTCTATTGAAACATTTTCATAAATTGAGCTACACATATATCATTTTTCACTAGCTCACATCTCTTCAAATCTTTTCCATTTTTAACTCCATATGTGACTGTCTTGTATTTTTTGAAAGAAACTAGTTTTGTACCAATTTCATGTTTGCTCTCCAATGTATGCATCTTGGTAAACATTGCAAACCACCACATATAGCACAAGAACCTTCCAAACAAGACATCTTATAATAAATGCAACCATCATGTCTATTACACAACACACTTGAAATAAATTCTCTTACCGACTTAGGAGGTGCTTGTATATTACATTCCTGTAAAACATCGTTAGTGTGCAAAGTAGAACAAATATGATGAAAAATATTATAATGCATGGAAAATTCAATATGCATCCTACAACAACACGTGGTGCGTACATGATTAATCTTAATATAAAAAGGTTTTGCCATGTCAAAAAATCTTTGAGAAATTCTTATTTGAGGAAACTTTTCAAGGAATTTTTCATAAAATTTAGTTTGAGTCATATCCAAATAGTGTTTGGCATGTGGCTCATGATTTGTACACCCAATTCACCTTCTAACAACATCTCTTTGGCTGGGCAAAACTCTTGTGTTGTCATGCCAAAATTTTTCAATTAATGTTTTTAGTGCATCAACAACAACAACCTTGTCTTTGTAAGGTAGTCTACCTGAGAATGCCCAAAGAGAATTATTGTTAGGTTCCTCTATTTTTTCCCACCTCTTTAATGCTTTACTTAATGTTGTTCTACTAACGTTTAATGACTTACTTGTTTTGCTTATCAAATGATCTTTTTTTATTTTCTTGCTCATTATGGTTGATGTAATGACACGTTGAGTAGCATTAGAATCTTTAGTACGTGATTTTGAACCAATAGCTTGATATGCATCAAATAGATTTCTCACAATAGTTCTCTCACTATTACTTTCATATGATCTTAGGCCTAGAATTTTCATTGTCTCTCTAAAATTCAAGTTTTTAATCATTTGAACAATTAATTGACATCTTGCAGTTTGATTTAAGTTATTAAAATATTTTTGCCATATTCTTTTAACCATTCTCCTACAAGTTCATTTATTCATTTTATTGGGCATTGACTTCAATATATTCTCATCAATGTTAATTACATACTTTTGTTTCCTACGAATGATTCTAGGAGGTGTTAACATCGGTGCATTATGTACATTCAATTCATCAAGTAGAGAAGGTGTAATATGTTCATCATTTAATTGATTATTCAATGTGGTATCTTCTTCAATTGAATTAGGTTCAAATGGTAAATCAAATGTCTCTTCTTCAATTGCATTAGGTGCATTATATTCATTTGGTAAATCTAATTGAGATGTTGAGGATGACATACCTTCTTCTCCCATTGTTCTTATGTCACGCAATTTCTTCATACGCTGCCTTTGTCTTTCCTTTTGAGCCTCTCATTTTTCCATCGTTCCTCACTTGTTCTTTCCCATGGTTGATATTGGTTGTCCTAAATAGAATCATATTACATATATATGTAAACAAAAGTTCATAAACAAACAAATAACCATAAATATGCATCTTATCACTATTTTTTGGAATCAAACTATTAAACAATCACAATACTATTGACAAAAACTAATAAGAACAACAATTCAATCATTTGAAATCATGCAAAAACAAAAAATTCACTTACTTCTATGTATAAAATAGTGATAGAAGTGTAGACACAGTTTCAGTGGGGCCTTCAACGACCTCAAAAACTTCTTTTGAGGTGGTTGAGGCTCTTGGGCAACTAAAACTATGTCTATAAACTGCGTATGTGCTACATTAATAATCGCGTACGTGTTGTTAGTCCATAAAATGTTGACAAGCCCAAAGATATTATTTTTTCCCATTCTAGACTAATAAGTAGCGCATACGCGCTCCTAAGCCTAAAAAATGTTATCGCAGGGTAACAAATAATGGGCTCAGTACAAGTAATAAGTACTGCGTACATGCTCCTTTACCTTAAAAAAGTTATGGCAGGGCAGTGAACTAAGAGTTTCAGTACCCCGTACGCACTATTGGTAGTAGAAAAGATGTGAATGAAAAGGGAGAGAGAGAGAGAGAGAGAGAGAGAGAGAGAGAGAGAGAGAGAGAGAGAGAGAGAGAGAGAGAGAGAGAGAGATTAGGGTGGAAGGAGAGAGGAGGGGGCGAAAGGGAAGGAGGGAGGGAGAGAGGGAGAGAAGAGAGGGGGAGGGTGGGAGAGAAGAAGGGGTATGGAGGAAGGGAGAGTAGGGGGGATGGAGGGAGAGGAGAGGGGAGAGGGAGAGAGAGAGGAGGAAGGGAGAGGGAGAGAGAGAGGGAAGGAGGGAGAGGGAGAGAGAGAGGGAGAGAGAGAGAGAGGGGGGAGGGAAGGTAGAGAGAGGGAGAGAGGTAGAGGGAGGGAGGGAGGGAGAGGGGAGGGGAGAGGGAGAGAGAGAGGAGGAAGGGAGAGGGAGAGAGAGAGGGAAGGAGGGAGAGGGAGAGAGAGAGGGGGGAGGGAAGATAGAGAGAGAGAGAGGTAGAGGGAGGGAGAGAGGGAGAGAGAGGGGGGAGGGAAGGCGGAGAGAGGGAGAGAGGGAGAGGGAGAGAAGAGGGGGGAGGGTGGGAGAGAAGAAGGGGTATGGAGGAAGGGAGGGAGAGAGAGAGAGAGGGAGAGGGAGAGGGGGAGAGTAGGGGGGAAGGAGAGAGGAGGGGGCATAAGGGAAGGAGGGAGAGAGAGAGGAGGGGGATAGAATTGAAGGAGGGAGAGAGAGAGGGAGAGAAGAGGGGGGAGGGTGGGAGAGAAGAAGAGGGGGGAGGGTGGAAGAGAGAGAGTAGGGGGAGGGAGGGAGAGGAGAGGGGAGAGGGAGAGAGAGAGGGGGAAGGGAGAGGGAGAGAGAGGGAGAGGGAGAGAGAGAGGGAAGGAGGGAGAGGGAGAGAGAGAGAGGGAGAGAGAGAGGGGGGAAGGGAGAGAGGGAGAGGGGGGGAGGGAGAGAGGGAAGGTAGAGAGAGGGAGAGAGGTAGAGGGATGGAGAGAGGGAGAGAAGAGGGGGGAGGGTGGGAGAGAAGAAGGGGTATGGAGGAAGGGAGGGAGAGAGAGAGAGCAGGAGAGGGGGGAGATGTAGAGGGAGGGAGAGAGGGAGAGAAGAGGGGGGAGGGAAGGAGGGAGAGGGAGAGATAAGGAGAGGGAGAGAGAGAGAGAGAGAGTAGGAGAGGGGGGAGATGTAGAGGGAGGGAGAGAGGGAGAGAAGAGGGGGGAGGGAAGGAGGGAGAGGGAGAGATAAGAAGAGGGAGAGAGAGGGAGAGGGAGAGAGAAAGAGGGAAGGAGGGAGAGGGAGAGAGAGGGAGAGAGAGAGGGGAGAGGGGAGAGGGAGAGAGAGAGGGGGGAGGGAGAGGGAGAGAGAGGGAGAGAGAGAGGGAAGGAGGGAGAGGGAGAGAGAGGGAGAGATAGAGAGAGGGGGGAGGGAGAGAGGGAAGGTAGAGAGATGGAGAGAGGTAGAGGGAGAGGGAGAGGGAGAGAAGAGGGGGGAGGGTGGGAGAGAAGAAGGGGTATGGAGGAAGGGAGGGGGAGAGATAGAGAGAGGGAGAGGGGGGAGAGGTAGAGGGAGGGAGAGAGGGAGAGAAGAGGGGGGAGGGAAGGAGGGAGAGAGAGAGAGGGAGAGGGAGAGAGCTAGGGAAGGAGGGGGAGGGAGAGAGAGGGAGAGAGAGAGAGAGGGGAGAGGGAGAGGGAGAGAGAGGGGGGGAGGGAGAGGGAGAGGGAGAGAGAGAGATAGGGAGAGAGAGAGAGGGAAGGAGGGAGAGGGAGAGGGAGAGGGAGAGAGGGAGAGAGAGAGGGGGGAGGGAAGGTAGAGAGAGGGAGGAGAGGTAGAGGGAGGGAGAGAAGAGGGGGGGAGGGTGGGAGAGAAGAAGGGGTATGGAGGAAGGGAGAGGGAGAGAGAGAGAGAGAGGGAGAGGGGGAGAGGTAGAGGGAGGGAGAGAGGGAGAGAGGGAGAGAAGAGGGAGAGAGGGAGAGAAGAGGGGGGAGGGAAGGAGGGAGAGGGAGAGAGAGAGAGGGAGAGAGAGAGGGAAGGAGGGAGAGGGAGAGAGGGAGAGAGAGAGAGGAGGGGAAGGTAGAGAGATGGAGAGGTAGAGGGAGGGAGAGAAGAGGGGGGAGGGTGGGAGAGAAGAAGGGGTATGTAGGAAGGGGAGGGAGAGAGAGAGAGGGGGAGGGGGGGAGAGTAGGGGGAGGGAGAGAGGAGGGGGGCAGAAGGGAAGGAGGGAGGGAGAGAGGGAGAGAAGAGGGGGGAGGGTGGGAGAGAAGAAGGGGTATAGAGGAAGGGAGAGAGAGAGTAGGTGGAAGGAGGGAGAGGAGAGGGGAGAGGGAGAGAGAGAGGGGAGAGAGAGGAGAGAGAGAGAGAGAGAGAGGGAGAGAGAGAGATAGGGGAGGGAAGGTAGAGAGAGGGAGAGAGGTAGAGGGAGGGAGAGAGGGAGAAGAGGGGGAGGGAAGGAGGGAGAGGGAGAGAGAAAGGACACAGGACACCATATGACTGATCTCAATTGTGACTATAGGAATTACAAAAGAAGAGAAAGAGGGATGGGGTATGGATGAAGGGAGAAGGGGAGAGAGTGATAGAGAGAGAGGGATGGGGTATGGAGGAAGGGAGAAGGGGAGAGAGAGAGAGAGGGAGAGGGAGATAGGGAGAGAAGAAGGAGGGGGACGAAGGGAGAGGAAGAGATATCGAATCCAGGACACAATATGACCCCTAACAACATCTAAGGGATCATAGGGTGTCCTAAGGGGGTCATATGACACTATATTATCCCTTAGCACACCATAGGACCTATAACGACACCAAATAGTGTCCTAAGGGGTCATAGAACACCATAGGACCCTTTAGAACACCATATGGTGTTGTTATGTGTCATTGGTGTCTCGAGGGGTCTTAAGGGGCCACAGGACACCATATGACCTCTTAGGAAACAATACGACCTCTAATGACACCTAAAGGGTCATATGGTGGGCTAATAAAATGATATATTAAATTTAAAGTTATAAATAGAATATCATACAACGAGACTCCAAGCGAACAAACAATGAGGCTTCGCTAAAAAGCAAGTGTAAGAGCTTGACCTAACCCTAAGAGTACTACCTAAGTTCTAAAACATATGATGCTATTAAATTTGCAAGGCTATAAGACTGATCTCGATTGTGACTATAGGAATTACACACTTGATTCCTTTCATGGGTATGTGTCGTTCCAAGCTGTTTGACAAGTGATGATCATCATATACTACCACTGCCATGCATACAACAAACTTTAATTTCTTTAGGTGATAGGAATTGTGTAACAACATGGGAACTCTCACATGCCCACCACTATCATTCTATAGGACATCATCTATGTTACTCTCCCTCTTTCTCTTCCTACCTATTGTTTCCTTCTAAGAAACATATTGCAGGTACTCTGACTCATCATGTTGCTTTGTTGACACTATTTTCCACATTTGCTATGCTCATTAAAAACACATTCGAGAAGAATATTGTTGCAGGTTTCCTTGTTTGTCATGGTAATACACTCATGGTTCAATTTCAAACCCTATTCCTCTTATTCAATATACACACACAAATCCATCAGTAAATTTTCTTAGGAGAGGATACATGATAAAAATCAAAGAGGAAGTTGCAGACAAGAAACAAATTCACTTACTTCTACAGAAGTGCAAACACAGTTGCAGTGGGGTATGGAGGGAGGGAGGGAGAGAAGAAGAGAAAGAGGGATGGGGTATGGAGGAAGGGAGAAGGGGAGAGAGAAGGAGAGAGAGGGATGGGGTATGGAGGAAGGGATAAGGGGAGAGAGGGAGAGATGGGGTATGGAGGAAGGGAGAAGGAGAGAGATTGAGGGAGAGAGAGAGAGGGATGGGGTATGGAGGAAGGGAAAAGGGAGGAGAGAGAGAGAGACCTTATATGCATTTGTGAGGGGGAGACAATACACTTACATGTGTATATATATGTTTAATATACTATATATATACATATATTATATATTATATGTATATACACATATTATATATACAATATCATATTATACGCATATTATATATTACATATATTATATGTATATACACATATTATATATAGAATATCATATTATACAATAGCGCGTAAGTGTTGTTTATAGTAAAAAGAGTGTGTACATGTTGTTTATAGGAAAATGAGTGTGTACGCACTTCTTACACCATAAGTACCCTGTACACGCTTTTTAAACTTGTTGTACCCCGTATGCACTTTTGACTATTTAGGCTTGGAAATAGGCCTGGATGACAAAGCTATGGTTTGGAAGTTTGATTTCCCTCCATTTCTCTCATTTTTGATGTGTTTTATTTTATCAACTTGGTTTATCGACTTTGTCATCATCATGTTTACACTTCATCAAGTGGGTATTTCTAAAATTGCCACCATATTTTCACCCATCTTCTGAGCTTTCTAACCATATAATTTTTTTTCAATTTGAACAACAATAACATATTATTATTGAATTTCTTTTACCAATGTCTCCATAGTTCTCACAGACATAGGTGAACCATTTTTTGAATAAATTTTGATATACTTATCCAAACTTTAAAAACTTTATATATTATTGTAGTGCACTTGATTCTTTACAATTTAAAAAAAAAAATTGTATTTTCGATTTGTTTAGTGCAACTTATGCTTTGCGCACGAATAGGTACCTAGTTTTTAGGATGTGATCGATTGGAAAAATCATAAAAAAAAGAATACTCAACAAAAAATTACAAAAAATACAATCTTCTAGTGCTCACTCTTAACTATCTTTCTGCCAAAGGATTTGTAAAAATACTAAAGCTAACTATGACTTTTTTTATGCGCACGTCAGACATTGTTATGTTTTTCAGAAAAAATCAGGGTCAATTTTTCGTGCGCGAAGGATTTGACCCCCTTAATCTTATCCAATTTTGAAAAAGTTTAGTATTTTAGAAACTATATTCAGAGTAATACAATATTTGTTCTTTGATTATCTTCATATCTTGAGTGGATGACTTTCAAATTTTGCCTCCAAGTTCAGGTTCACCTGATTTTAGAAAAAAAAAGTGTCCACTTATACCCCCCTTTTTGACCACCATCTTTGTGCACTTACCCATAAGCAATATTTGACAAAATAAGTCACTCAGACCTAAACTATTTAATTTAGTCCACTCCAGGAGGAGGGAACCAAAACATATCACAATATATCCTTTCATGATTGATCTAACAATCTGCACACACTAACATATACTCCAAAGGGCATTACAAAGCGTAACGTGTAGATATAATCAACCAGTCGGCCACATAACGATTTCCAATGCAAAAAAATCCATGTGGATCACCACACACCAAGTTGAGACCCAAATAAACATCTCAACACATATTCCAACATATATCCAAACCAAAATAATATGATCAATTGAACCATAATACAATTAGAAACATATTCAAAGGGCACCAAAAGCATTCTAGACCACCCTAAATATAGGATGACATAACCAAAACCAAAATCATATCCATACCAACATCCATCCAGATAATCAAGGTTTGAAAAACATATTTGGACCAACATCCATCCAAATAACCAGGTTTGACATCAATGCCAACCATACAAGCTCATTCTATCAACAAATTACAACAATCTCCAACACCTATGTCTTTTGTCATGTTGTCCCCAATTTTAATATTTGGTAAAATTGGGGTAACCCCACAAATTTTTGCCCAATTTGTGGTTTTATAGCTCTATGCACACTTTTTGAGATGAATTCAACATCTCATGCATGGTACTCACTTGGTTTGTTCCCCTATTTTTTGTCCATCTTCGAGTTCAAGGTGCAAATCAAGCCTATAAACCCAATTTACACCAACCTTGAATTCAAGGTGAAAATCAAGTTTATAAGCCCAATTTATACCTTTGTAAGTCTCTTTTTCTCTTAGGTGCAAATCAGGTTTGTAAACTCGAAATGCACCTTGGCAAGTGCAAATCAGGTTTACAAACTCGATTTGCACTCATTTATGGCATTTAAGTTATTGATTGTTCCCTTTTATAATTCAAATAGGAGTCTATTTCTTTGTTTTTTATCCTTTTTCTCTGCATATTTGTTTCGTATTTTCCTTCCTAGATGAGCCAAGTTCATCTTAGAGAGCATCATTTTGAATTTCACCATTTACCTCATTTTTTGGGTAAGCTTTTGCATCTTTGTTCCTATATTTTCATGTTTTCATCTCTTAGGGTTTTTTGAAACCCTATTGCTTTCCCTTTAGAGTATTTCCCATGTTGGTGTTCGAATTAATAAACCCAGACACATCTTTTCGCACTGCATTTCAATGTTTGGCATCATTTTTCACAGGTGATGTTCAAGTTTGAAGGCCCAGACAACACCATATTTGTGGTGTTGCTTGGGTCTGCAAACCTGAGCATCTTTTTACATTTCCATTTCATTTGTATGTGTTGTATTATTATTATTATCAATGCCTTGTTGTTCCAATTTAATTTCTTCAAAAGATGATTGCTTAGTGTCCAAAATTGAAACAAATACCTCAAGATCATCCCAAAACGAGTCCTCTTCATCATTCACTTTTCTTTCTTGTGATAAAGGATTTCATTTTACCTTGTAGTAGCTCTCTCAAGTGGTCAAAACATCAAAATTTTGAACTTCTTATCACTATTTTGAAGCTGATATGGCTGCAATATGATTTTCATTGCCTTCATCTTTCACAAAAAGTCGTAGCTCATTAAATAAATTAGTTTGAATTTCAAAATTTCAACCTTTTCTTGATTTAGAACCTGCAAATCTTCATCTCTAACCTCTTCTACCTCTTGTAGCAAAACTAATTTATCAATTTCAACATTTTGAACAGACATAATATCATGTGAAAGACCTACTCTTTCTTCTTCAAGAACATCTTTTCCTTGATCTACGACCTGATTATCTTGAGAAATCAAGACATTGCTTGGTTCCTTTGGAATTTGATAGATTTTCTTAAGGATTATAAGGTCTTCAAAAGGTTGTTTCTAAAAAATCATGGATTGATTCTTCTCAAGCATGGGATATTCTTGGGGAATGGTGGCTTTATTTTCTACAAAATCTTCTTGTATAGGGAGAAAACTTCTAAAACTTGGAAAAGAAAATTGATGAACTTCCTCTTTTACAGGCTAATCTTGAATATAAGGAGTTGGTCAAGCTTTCTAAATGGGCTCTTCAAATAGGATTTTCTTCTACAAAAGATGAATTCATTCAATAACAAGCTCTTGAAATGAGTGAGGACTCCTAAAACTTAGAATCTCAAATTTAGAAGATCTAGGACACTCACCTTGTTTGAAATTTGGATTTTTCAACTTGGAAACTTCTTGCTTGGAAAATAATAACTTCATCTCCACCTATGTTATTGATTTTGGAGCCTGAGATAATGTAATTCCCGCTAAGGTAGCTAATGCCTTAGGTCTCACCCTTACCAAAAAAAATGGTAAATAAAAATGGAAAACAAGCAAGTACCCTTGATTGGTCAAATCAAGGATGTTCGGTTTGTTTTTACCATCCATTTAGACAAGAGAATAAAGATGATTGTTTTGGTAATTGTTGTTCCAAATTCCTATGGTATTCTTTTGGGAAGGAACTTTTGTAATGATGTTGGGGGTGAGATCAACATGTATTTGTTAGAAGCAAGGATAGCTGTAAAAGGCGAGATGTAGAAATTATTTCTTCAAAAGGAAGTGAAGTACTTGGTGGTCAAATTAGATGATTACAAAGCTCAAATTATTTTTGAGTGGTTTGGTATGGGCACTTATTTTCTACAAACAACAAAAAATCTAGTTCTTCAAGTGATTCCAATGATGACAGTTTGTCAACTGAAGACTTTATGTATATTTCTTCTTCTGTTGAAAATGTCAGTTCCCAACTTGTGCTTCCAGACAATGATAACCAGGTATGGCTGATGGAATTTCATGGTAGTTGTACCTTTGATAGCTCTAGTGCTGGAGTTTTTTTAATTTCCCCTCATGGTGAGATCTTTCCTTACTCTTTCAAGCTTCAATTTTCCAATACTAATAATACGACTGAATATGAATCTTTATTATTGGGTATTGATGTGACTCGTAAGAAATGTATCAAGAATCTACATGCATAGGGTGATGCTAAGTTAGTAGTATGCCAAGTCAGGAATATATATCAAATTAGAAATGATTGGTTGAAACATTACTGAAATTTGGTTTGGGACATCATCAAATATTTTGATGCATTTAATATTTCAATGGTATCTAGAGAGTTTAATTCTAGAGTAGATTCTCTCACTCAGTCTGCTACTCTTTTGATTCTGTATAATGATTTTTCTCATAATGTGTACTCCATTGAATTGATATGTAAGCCAAGTGTACCAGATAATTGGGATCACTGGCAAATATTTAATGATGATAAGCATATTGTTAATTTTTTGGAAACTAGTGATAGTTTCAACAACTTGTACTTTGAAGGAAGTAATTTCTCAGACTTAGTGACTAATGATGATTCTTCACATGATGAAGGTTTCCTGTAGTTGAAGGGAAACAAGATCCTAAAAGGTTTGGTGTCTCTATAAAAGTTGTTTGATAAGCATGTTTGGTACATTAAAAGGCAACAACAGGTGACATCAGATGTTGCAATGGAGATATGAGAAATACAATATTAGGTCAGAAGATGATCCAAAATATGTGTTGGTAACAATTGTACCCTAGGGGAAAGAGAGAAGTTCATACAATTATTATGCCAATACATTGACATATTGGAATATTCTTATGATGATCTAAAGTCTTTCCAACCGAAGGAAATACAACATGACATTCCACTTAAGTATGGGATAACTCCTTTCAAACATAAGTAAAGGCAATATAATCCCAAGATTTCAAGTACTATTCTTTTAGAAATTCAAAAGATGTTGAATGCAAAGGTAATATTTCCAATTCATCATTCAGCATGGATTGCCAACATAGTGCCAATAAGAAAGAAAAATGGGGAAATTTGTATTTGTGTGGATTTCCATAATCTTAATCATTCTTGTTTGAAAGATAACTATCCTTTGCTAGTGATGGACCAAGTTCTCCAAACAGTTACCGGGTCACAAATGTTTTATATACTTGATGACTTCTTAGGCTACAATTAGATTGAGGTCAATGAGGAAGATCAACATAAGACTACTTACACAACACCTTGGAGTACCTTCACCTATCATAGGATGCCATTTGGTCTAACTAATGTAGGCGCAACATTCCAAAGGGCTATGAACATGACATTCAGAGGTATTATCGGTAAGCACAATGTTGTGTACTTAGATGGTTTAATGGTTTTTTCTAAAGATTTTGAAAATCACCTTTTCCATTTAGAGGTTATCTTGAAGAGATGTCGTAAGCATGGTATTTTTTGTAAATCCCAAGAAGATAGTTTTTGGGGTCATAGAGGGTAAACATCTCAAACATATAGTGTCTAAAGAAGGTATCGAGAATGATTCGGAAAGGGTAAAAGAAATTCAAGGTTTATCTTTACCTTATAGAAAAATAGTTGTACACTGATTCTTTGGCAAAGTTAACTTCTTGAGAAGGTTTGTTCCAAACTTTGCTTAGAAAACCCATCATATTGTAAATATGATGAAAGGGAAGACCGCTTTTGGTTGGACCCCTAAAGGGAAAGCAACCTTTGAAGAAATCAAGGAAGAAATAGCTCACTTTCGAGTGCTGGTATGTCCCGATTGTACCAAAGATTTCATAATGTATAGTTATGCTTCTGATCATACACTTTTTGCAATTCTAGTTTAGAATAATTCAGAAGGTATTGAGTCTCCCATTTCTTTCATGAGTTGTCCTATCAAAACTCATGAGATTAAGTATGACATGCTTTTGTTGTTGTCAAATCAATAAATCATTTTCGATTCTATATCTTGAATTCTCATGCCATATGTTTAGTTCCAAATGCTGCATTCAAGTCAATTTTGACTTAACAAGATTTTGGAACTAAGAGAGGTAACTAGCTAGCAAAAATCTAGGAATATGACTTGGAGATTAGGACTACCAAGTTGGTTTGGGGAAAAGGTTTATGTTAGTTGATGGCAAAAAATGAATCCAAAGAAGTTGTTCCCCTTGAAAAGGATTCACATGGAAATATCCCTATAATGTTGTCTGTAAGCACCGTGGATGATGGTATTCTAATATAGCTTATTTTCTTACTTATGGTGAATTTCCTGTGCATCTCGCCATAAGGAGAAAAGGACTCTAAAGTTGAAAGAAACAAACTATGTTCTTTGGGAATATGGTTTGTATAAAAGGAGTCTAGATGATACCTTCCTAAGGTGTATAGATAATGCTTAACATGCTAAGTTATTAGAATCTTTTCATAACTTGGCATGTAGTGGACATTTCTCAACTTTGGTAACAACTCACAAGATTTTGTGAGCTAGGTATTGTCGGCCCGATCTCTTCCAAGATGCCTATTGTAGACACCTAAAATTGTCATGTATAATTAAATAAATATCTTTATTTATTTAATTATTTTAAGCCTAATTCTTCTATTAATTAAATAAATCTTTATTTATTTAATTAATTCATTTATCCTCTTCTAGCTTTATTTCTCATTTAAATAAATACATTTATTTATTTAAATTATCCTTTTCCTAAATTAAATAAATATTTTATTTATTTAATTTGATCCCACTTCTTCTATTAATTAAATAAATCTTTATTTATTTAATTAATTCATTAGATTTTTCTACCCATGACACATGTCATTCATCTCTTTATTTGTACACTACCTACCCTCTCATTATTTTCTTATTTTCTCTACCTACCCTCTAATCATAGCCGACCATTTATCTTTTACACCTCTCAATCTTATCCCTCCATTTCATATAGTGTCTTCTATATAAGAGGATACTTCCTTCATTATCAACCCTAATCAATCATTCTAATCAATCTATGCATCCTAACTCACTATGCATTCAGCCCCGACTATGCTTTCAAACTTGCATATGCAATCAATCCTACTTGCAACCACATTTCCGTTCCTTGTAAGCTCTTGTGCACACAAAATCTGAGAGCAAATATATCAAGCAAGATCAATGGAGATAGGAAGAATGGAGATTCAAACCCTATTGGACATGTGACGGTATAATCTTTGTGATTTCATTTGATTTGCATTGTCTTAGGTAATCTTTATATGTTATGGTGGATCTTTGTTGTTGTTAGGCTAGGGTTTTGTGGTTGAATTCATTTAGTATCTCAATATTGTTGTTATCCATTTTCACCACAAAAAATTAATTTTGAGAGCAAATGAGAGAATTTTTCAGATTTTCTTACATTTTTGGAAATCTCTCATAATTATACACAGGATCTGTTCTTTGTGATTTTAATTTTGATGCAAAATATTTCCCTCAAAGTTGGATCTTTAAAAATTAGGGTTTTTCCTTATTTTGATCAGATCTCACAAAGGGCTTTGCATTTTGGCATCAAATTTTTTGTGCAGGTCAGGAAAAGTATTAGAAGAATTCAAGAAAAATTTCAGATTTTTTGGATCAGAGTTTCATTTTATATGAATTTTTTATGATTTTTCATAAAAAATTAATTTTGAGAGCAAATTAGCGAATTTTTCAGATTTTCTTACATTTTTGGAAATCTCTTTGAATTATACATAGGATCTATTCTTTGTGATTTTAAATTTGATGCAAAATCATTCCTCAAAAATCGGATCTTTGAAAATTAGGGTTTTGCATTATTTTACTCATATCTCACAACCTGCTTGGATTTCTTGCAGAAATTTTTTTATATAGGTTTGGAAGACCATCATGACTCTCTAGTAAAAAATTTAGATTTTTTGGATCGATTTGCATTTTATATGAATGAAAAAATAATTTTTGGAGCAAATTAGCAAATTTTTTGGATTTTCTTACATTTCTGGAAATCTCTTGAAATTTTACAGGTGGTCTTTTTTTATGATGAATCAGATCTTTGAATTGGTCAACAAAACGCATTGTTGAAGGTCCCTATTTCACAAAGTCTTTTGGATCTAAAATTTACCTAACTTGTGTGCTTGCAGGAAGGGGTGATCATTTGAAACAATCCAAACTACTAACAAATCTTTGTTGCAGGACCTTGGAAAGGGTTTTTGATTTGTATTGTGTGCCTTGTTCTCATAGATTAGCAAACACTTCAATTGGTGCACTAAAATTGAACCACTGTCTTTTGTGTCTTGAGCAATAGGCTCTTTTTGTTTCATCTTTAGAGGGCCTGTCTCCCCGTGTGGTCATTAGGACTACTAGTGAGGAGAGAATGATCCAAGTGGTAGCAAAAGAAAAGCCATCTTCTTCCAAACCACTATAAATAACTGTATTCATGGTGAAAACTATGGATAACGTGTGTTGATTAGTTCATACCGACACTATGTCTCCCCATAAATCCATTTGATCAAATTTATTTGATCATTTGTAGGGCGTAACCCCTATCGGCTGGGAGCCTTCTATATTTAAAGAGCTGAAAGTGTTGCATGTATGGCTACACGAGCAGATGCCCTTACTAGCACCTTTTTGTTTTAGAAGCCAAAATCCTTCTAGTTGTTGGGGCAGGAGGTCGGACCTCTGGTAGCCGCCCACACACATATGGTTCTTAGTAGAGATACAAAAGTTCACCATGAGGAGTTTTCATGGGGACTGATGCTTGTCTGCCTCGAGAAGTGAGTGTCGAGGGTGGAACCAGTGGGGTCAAGCATCTAAGTATCTGCTTTGAATAGCATAGCCTCGGGGGAAACTCCATGTGGGATCAACAACTATTGTCTTGGCCAACCACAAGAATTGTGCTTGTCTTATTTTGAACAATCAAACATTCAAGACCAAACAACAAAACATTGTGTCTTTTGTGTCTTCAAGTGTATGCAAAACAAATTTTACATCAAACAACACACTTTTCTTTGAGTCATTTTTGAGTCTAAACACTTGCAAACATTGAGTCCTCATCAACATTGCGTCCTCTTGTCATGAAAAATAGTCAAACATTCAGATTTGGTCACAACAACAACTTCACAAATTGAAAAAATTTACAGTACAACAAACAAGAGCAATTAGTTTCAAAATTCTTGAGCTTCCTAAGTTAGTTCTCTATATTTTCATTTAGCATTCAACCTATCTTTGGGTCTCACAAAGTCCACCATTGCTTTACACCTTACATTACATTCACATTTGTCTAAACTTGAGTCAAAAGGTCACTTGCTTGTCCTTATCTTGCTTTGTCAACACACTACATACAACAACACTTTGCTAAGTGGCCCCTCATCAAGGTCTATCACCTTTGGGTCTCATTTGGTCTTACTTAGAGTCAAGGTCAACTTACCTCATCAAGAGAAACTATCCTCTCTTTAGAAGCCACACCTACTATACTACACACATACTTGGTCTTACACTTTGGACATTGCAAGTAAACCTCAGATTCATTTACATTCCATCCAACTCTTGGTCTTCCATACTCTTTCCATTTTCATCTAGTCTCATAGATCTTGGTCAATACCTAGTTCATAGTTGAAACTCGTTCCCAAAAATCTAGGAGAGAAGCTAAAGAGGCTCAAGAGTCTACAAACATGAGTTCCTATGAGTATGACAATGATATCTTTTTCAATTTTGATCATACTACATTACTTGACATGGATGCCTATAGAAACATTCCAAATGTTGAAAACATTGACACTACAAACAACAATGATACACACAATGACAATATGGACAACATTTCAATACATTCAGCAGAAGTGGAAGACTCCATTATGGATCCCCGTTTCAATCATTTGGTTGAGGAAATAATGAGGAGAGATAGACAATATTTCTTACAAGTGATGGCACAAAGTGGAGCCAAGATCCCTCATGATTTTGACATGTCTCAAATAATGGAAAATCAACCTTTGCAACAAACTCACTCCAACATGGATCAAAGGAGGCCTAATAGTGGAGGCAATAGAGGACCACATATGGTACTTGAATCACCATCATCTTTGTTTCAAAAAATAGAGGTCCCTCACACACATGGTAAAGCATATGATACTCACCTTCGCAGACCATTATGGAGGTCTTATGCAGAAAAATATGCTCAATCACATGCTAATGCTAAGGATCAACCACCAAAACAATTGGATATTCAAAGTGATGCTCAAAATTTGGACACAAGGAAACACCATGTCAAATCTGGGGGCAACACACTAGAACAAACTCATGACATTCCTATAGAGTATGTTATACATGGACAAAGCAGATATTTCGTTCCTCAACATGACTCTATACCAAGTGGTCCATATACACAGCATCACTATAGAATTCCTCCATATGAATATGTGTATGATCAATATCATCCATATATGAAACATTCTCCTCCTCCACTTGGTGCCTCAAACATGGGGTATGGTCCAAGAAGTCGGTCTCCACCGAAGAACAATTTGGAGCAGCAAATCAAGGACTTACAAAAGAAAATGGAGGACATAAATACACCAAATCCAACATACACAATGAGAGACATATGTCTTTATCCATTTAACAAAAGCATTCCAATGCCTCCATTTCCTACACACTTTGTGATGCCTAAGTTTGATAAGTATAGAGGAAAAGGGGATCCTAAGGCACACATAAGATAGTTTTTCACAGCTTGCATTGAGGTAGCAGCAAAAGAGACATATTTGATGAGATTATTCCCACAAAGCTTAGGTGATCAAGCTATGGAATGGTTCTCCCAACTCCCACCTAGAATTAAGACATGGGGTGACTTAGATGAGGCATTTATACAACATTTCTCATACAACATAGAGACAGACATATCAGCCACCACTTTGTGCAACACCAAGCAAAGGGATGGAGAATCTTTTTCATCATTTTTACAAAGATGGAGGAATCTAGCCAGCAGATGCTCTTGTGAAATTCCACAAAAACAAATGGTAGAAATGTTCACCCAGAATGTTAACAAAGACATTGGTTAAGACCTAAGAAAAGATTGTTTGTCCACCTTCAAGGACATCATTGAGAAAGGATTAGTAATAGAAAAGGTCCTAATTGAGCAAGGCATCATTAAGATATTCAAGGAAAACAAAGATGACTTTAAAGGAAAAGATAAGCCAAGATTTTGGAATAAAAACAAGAACACAATCAATGATGGTGTTGTTGATGCCAATACAGTGCAACCCAAAATCATTTTTTTGGGATCAAGCTCTACAAACAATCAAGTGAATACTCAAACAACTTATAGATCACAAAGGAAGTACACCCCATTGGGAGAACCACTTGAGTCCGTTTTCAAAAAAGCTAGTGGCAAACAAGATAATAATAATTCCAGATTTGCCTCCATATGAGCCAAAGGTCAAACCAAATTGGTGGAATGATGATGAGTATTGTGAATTTCATAAGAGAAAAGGACATAAGACAGGAAATTGCCATCGACTGAAGAATATCATACAAGATCTTATTGATAGAGGTGACATTGAGATTGAAGGACACTCATCCAATCAAGAACATGAGATGTTTAAGGAACCATTCCCAAAGCATGACAAGGAAAAAGCTAAAGCCACAGATGACCAAACCAACTATACCAGAGCATCCTATAGCTATGATTCAACTATCAATCACATCTCGATGGACAATTATGTCTCTACCATTATCATCAAGGACAAAACACTTGAGAATTCTACCTAAAGACCCAAGATTGTCCTAAAAGGCGTTGGATCTTCTTCCGAACCTACCTCTGAATGTAATGTCACAACTCGTCAAGGTAAATTCACTTTGCAAGGTGCTCCAGCTAAAAACACCGCTTCCTCATCAACCAAGCCTGAGTACAATCTTGTAGAACAGTTAGGGAAGACACCCGCACTCATCTCCATCCTTGAGCTTTTATGCATATCTCTTGCACATAAAGCCATTCTTGACAAAATCTTGAGAGACACTCCTGTCCCTACTGATCTGAACTTGGACCAGTTTCAAGCCATGGTGGGATACCTTTCCATTCCACACTCTCTTACATTCATAGAAGCCGACGATGCCTTTGTGAGCCAGCCACATAATGCACCTTTACACATTGAAGCCTTCATACACAAACATCAAATAAAACGAGTCCTGATAGATGGAGGAGCAGGTCTAAACATTTGCACCTTGAGCACTATTAAACAATTGGGATATTCAGATAAAGCTGTGAATTCTACAAACAAAATTACCATCAAGGCATATGATGATGAAGAGCGTTCATCCAAAGGCACAATCACCTTGCCCCTCAGAGTTGGGCCAGTTACAAAGGATGTGGTTTTTCAAGTCCTAGACCTCGATCTCACATACAACATACTCTTGGGACGCCCATGGATTCATGAAATGAGCGCAGTCCCATCTACATATCATCGATGCATCAAGTTTCCACACAATGGAGTTGAAGTGACTGTCAAAGCTGACCCAAATCCATTCATATATTGCAACAATCTGCGACCTAGATTAGAAATAACAATCCCATTCAATCAAGAAGCTATTCCTTCATTAGCATATGTGGATCCTGAATGAAAGCTTCTACATCAAAACAAGCAGAGATAAAATAAAAGTTCAAGATTAAAGACATGGGATGTGGTGAATATATCTTTCATGTTGATCAACTCCCACTATCTCCTAAGACATTCAGTCCACAGGAACAATCTATAAACAATTTGCAATGCCAAGGAATTGGGTGTGAACCACCTAGTGTTGTGGCTACTAAGTCTAAATGCAAATCTCCTCTAGTGGTGCAAGCAGCTCTTGATATCAATAGTCCTAAGAGTGGTTCCAGCGAAGAATCTATTGAGTGTATTGCCGGCCCTCTTGAGAAATCATATAGCCTTACCATTTCATCCACTCATTCTATTTCCACTCCACTTCCAGACTTGGATCAACAAGAATTACAAAAGCCCTTACTAATTGGGGATAAGAAATCAAGCTTTGAAAAGAAAAATCTAAAAGTAGAAAATAAAGAGAAGTCCTTTAGTCCAAATCAAAATCAAAAGCTATTGGACTTTGCAAAAATTAAGGTCAAGGATAAAAATCCTATGAAGAAAAAACAACAAGAGTTGATCTTCCCTAATATAAAAATAATTGGGGGCAAAAGTTCTAAAATTTCAAATCAAAACGCATACTTGTTGATCCTAAGTCTCCATCATGTCATCTTACTTTCACTTCTTTTCACAATCATAAGCCTTCATCAGTCATCCACTTGTTCCGCACATCCTTTCCCTTCTAGTGATACATCATGGACCTTAGGTTCCTCAAGGGACTTTGTTATCAGGGATGCCCAAACTTCTTTAGGTGACACGCATACGGGCAAACATAGTCCACACAATAGTAATTATATCTTAGTTCCTTTATCAAGGAAGACAGTCGCTCGAGCCACATATCATTTAGTCAAGGAATATTGCAGCTACAATCATAAAGTCAAGCCTCGCACATTTGAGGTAGGCGACTTAGTTCTCTGAGAAAATCCTAAAAATCAGCAAGATAGAGAGAAGAAGGGCAAGTTCGAACCAAACTGGCTTGGTCCCTACATTATCACAACAACATATGAATCTGGTGCATATCAGCTCTCAACCATAGAGGGTGAACCTTTGGAGGATCCTATCAAAAGCATACACCTTCGTAGGTTTTACACATAGTTCTTCAGAGTATCCTAATTCAAAAAATACAAAAATAAAATAAAAAAATGATCAAAAATACAAAAAAAATCAAAAAATTCAAAGATACAAAAAAATTAAAAAATTAAAAATACAAAAAAAATCATAAAATAAAAAAATCGTTACTTGGTGAAAACCTGGTGAACAGGCGCCTTGTGACACAAAAAAAAATCTGAAAAAATTGAAAAATAGAAAAACATTTCATCCAACGGTGAAAACCACTTCGGTGGCGCCCTGGGCAAGTACCATGGTGAAAAATAGATCACTGGCGCCATGCCTAGAGACATTGCTCCTCCCTCCTTCGGGATTCATCTTCATCCTTTCACTTTGCACACACTCACAACCTATTCATCCACAATAAAACTTACACATTCCCATCATGGCTTGTCATTGATCTACCCAAGATTGGTTAGCCATTCATAATAAACCTCCCTTTTTCCCCCTCTTTCCATCCATAATAAATCAGCTCCTATCTATGTCTAAGGCAGATCCTACGTCTAGTGATGGGTGTGGAACTAAGAACATCACATGTTTTGAGGAGTACAATTTCTTCCAGTTTTCTTCAGTCTATTTGCACACAATCTGCAATAAAGCAACACTTGCATCGCCAATTCGCAATAAAGTTTCATCTTCTTTGCACTAAAGTATCAGTTTCATGGATTCAGTCAGTTTCAGATGAGACACAATAGCAACAATGGGCTTCAACAAATCAAATCTTTCAACAGACTCAGACAACATATGGTTTAGTGCTATCTATCCTTTCTGTGAAAGTAAACATTGTGACCACAATCAAATAAGACTTATACTAGTGACAAGAGACACTAAGCTTGAGGACTACAGTGGATGTTGGTGTTGAGTCTTAGTGTTATTTTGATTTTATCTTTTGGTGACATGTCTTTTAGCTTTTCTAGGATGTCTCTGACTAGAGATTCTATCTCCAGGATGTCTTTGACTAGAAAGGCGAGGATGGGGTATCGTCACCTATTTTTCTTTGCTGTCTGTGGATTATCTCTTAGTAATGATATGACTTGTCCAAGGATATGAGGACACTGACAGTCTAGTATGAACTGGGGCATTCCTTGTTTGCAACTATCTTATCTCCATGCAAACAGGTACAATGACTTTTTGGGTCGAACATATGCCTCAATTGTCATAACCTACTTGCCATAATAAATCTCAATGATGATAACGCACAAGAAGCTCTTTAACTTTCATATCTTCTATCTTCCATCCCCCTTTCTTGATTGACTTCCATCATCCTTCTTGGGTCCGTGTAGCCTGCTATCACATGACTAAGTATAATGACACGCCAAAAACATTTGCATTTCATGTAGTTGCGCTTGCATTATCACATATTAAGCATTTCATACATACATATAGATATCACAATTGCATCACATCTTGCACACAACACATGTTAGCACATCTTACATTCTCATCATGTAAATAGTTATTTGCATTCTCATATTCATCTGCATTTCATACATTCACATTCACATATGCATAACATATAAAACATAAAAGAACAAAAGTATTGCATTTCATTATGTACATATTTGCATTCATATCATAAGAATCACATAAGAACATCTCATCACATAGATACACATGCATATAGCTGCCACAAATATGAATCATCTCATATATATACATATAATCATAAGTGTCATGATACAACGATGTCAAAATACATATGGCTACACAACCAATCCTCGTGTCGCCCTATCCGAACAGAGAAACCCACTGATCACTTCTACCAGCACTGCCGCTAGCGCCAATCTTGTCCACGTCATGGTATCCTATGCCACATGTCCAACCCTCATCTCTAGTCTTGGATCTTGAAACACTCATCTCAGAGCATCCTTGTCTCCATCTCGATCATAAGGAACTAACTCCTTATCAATCGGTATCCTCAGAATCATATAAACATCCTCTAAGGTGACTGTCATCTCACCCATCAGTAAATGAAAACTACAAGTCTCAGAGTGCCATCTCTTAGCCAACGCAATTAGCAACCCCATGTTCACCCGGAACTTAGGCACATACAGAATGTATCTCAGACCCATAACCTCAATAGCAGCTCGGTCCTCGAATGTCAGCTCTGGTCATAATCTCTGCATCGACAGGAACCTCTCCCGTGACTCCAGCATAGGTAGGTACTCCTACAGTCAAGCAAATCAACTGTGTCAATCATAGTGGCATTCCCTGTTCATCACAAAATGCTGCTTTTTATCCTTAGTGCTTATGGTATTCTATCCTAGTGACACTCCCTATTCATCACAAAGTGTTGCTTTTTATCCTAGTGGTACTCCCTGTTCATCACAAAGTACTACGTCTTTGCACTCCCTGTTCATCACAAAGTGCTGCTTACATTTTCACTCTCTGTTCATCACAAAGTGTTGTTCATATTAGTACTCCCTATTCATCACAAAGTACTATGTCTTGGTACTCCCTGTTCATCACAAAGTGCCTCGATCTATCCTATCCTAGGGCCTCTACTTGAGTGTATCCTCTTGAGTAGTTTCCTAACTGGTAACGTATGTTCTATCATAGAATTGTCAATCCTAGCCCTATCTGCTATTATGGTCTTCCCTAGAGGACCTGCTTGAGTGAATCCTCTTAGCACCTTATCCAATCGACAATGTATGTTCATCATAGAACTGTTGATTTGTCCTTGATGGCATAAATGCACATTCATGACATAGACGTGCCTGGCACCAACGCAGACGCGCCTAAGTATTTTTTGACCTTGTTTGACATATCCTAAAAGTGCATTTATTGCACTACCTGGCATGCATTTATGACAACAATTAATGCGACAAAGTACAAGGAGGTTTTGTGGTATTTACTGGCTCTCCTGCGTCTGCTGGCCTCTGAAATCGGTGAACGCGATCGAATCTATGCACCAATGCCATCGCTGCTGACTGTTGCTGCTCAATTCTCTCTTTGCACTCTAATCTCTTGGATGTGTGGATGATAATGAGGATGTTTTCCCCTCGTGGTCTATCTTATAGACTACCCTAGCCCTAGCCCTAACCCTCGTCTCCCGAGTTAGTCTTCTTTATCCCGTGACTTTGTCACTCTATCCGGTCAATCCTTTCTAGCCTTTCTTTCTTATCAAGAGATTGTCTGTGATCTTTTTACACATTTTCATCCAATCTCTCAAGGGGGAATATCATTCCCATCTTGGGGCAACTTTGTATCAGTTCATCTTATCTTCTTTGAAACAACGTGACAAGTTGCATTGTCTCAAAGAGGGGCAAAATGTAGACACCTAGAATTGTCATGTATAATTAAATAAATATCTTTATTTATTTAATTATTTTAAGCCTAATTCTTCTATTAATTAAATAAATCTTTATTTATTTAATTAATTCATTTATCCTCTTCTAGCTTTATTTCTCATTTAAATAAATACATTTATTTATTTAAATTATCCTTTTCCTAAATTAAATAAATATTTTATTTATTTAATTTGATCCCACTTCTTCTATTAATTAAATAAATCTTTATTCATTTAATTAATTCATTAGCTTTTTCTACCCATGACACATGTCATTCATCTCTTTATTTATACACTACCTATCCTCTCATTATTTTCTTATTTTCTCTACCTACCCTCTAATCATAGCTGACCATTTATCTTTTACACCTCTCAATCTTATCCCTCCATTTCATATAGTGTCTTCTATATAAGAGGATACTTCCTTCATTATCAACCCTAATCAATCATTCTAATCAATCTATGCATCCTAACTCACTATGCATTCAACCATGACTATGCTTTCAAACTTGCATATGCAATCAATCCTACTTGCAACCACATTTTAGTTCTTTGTTGAGCTCTTGTGCACACAAAATCTGAGAGCAAATATATCAAGCAAGATCAATGGAGATAGGAAGAATGGAGATTCAAACCCTATTGGACATGTGATGGTATAATCTTTGTGATTTTATTTGATTTGCATTGTCTTAGGTAATCTTCATATGTTATGATGGATCTTTGTTGTTGTTAGGCTAGGGTTTTGTGGTTGAATTCATTTAGTCTTTCAATATTGTTGTTATCCATTTTCAGCATAAACACCTATGATTGGGTGAGGAGGTGCGAATTATGTCAATAATTTGTTGGCAAGTCTAAGTTGGCAGCATTTCCTCTCAAACCAATGGTGATTAAGGAACTGTTTCAACAATGGGGCATTGACTTCATTGGTCCAGTCAATACTCCTTCTAGTGCAGGTCATCACTATGTTCTGACTATTACAGATTACTTCACTAAATAGGTTGAAGTAATATCCATTAGGAATGCTACGTCTGAGGTGGTATGTGACTTCATAAAATAAAATATTGTGAGTAGATTTGGCGTTCCAAATAAGATAGTAGTAGATAATGCCACTTATTTTTCCTCATATGAGACTAATCAGTTTTTTTTTTTAATATCATATTACTCTTGCTCATTCTTCAGACTATTAACCATAGGAGAATGGTCAAGAAGAATAGAGAAATAATAATTTGGTAACCATTATCAATAAATTGGTTGATGAAAATCATCATTTGTGGTAGAAGGAATTGATTGATACTTTATGGGAAAATTGTAGTACTCCCAAAAGAGTGATTGGTTCATGACATTTCTAGCTTCTTTATGGTACCAATGTAGAAATTCTAGTCACTTTCGAGCTACCAACTTTGAAGTTAACAAAGGCAATTGAAGATCAAACCTATGGGAGTTCTCTAGATAAGTGCATCATGTTCCTTTCGGAACATGAATAAAAGCAAGTTCAAGTGGTGGATCATATTTCAGAACACCAAAATCAAGTCAAATCTCTTTTTGACCAAAAAGATAAACAGAGAAATTTAAAGGTGGGTGATCTTGTCCTAGTTTGGGATAAGAGACATGAACCTAAAGGGATGCATGGAAATTTGATTCTCTATGGATAGGGCCTTTTACTATTCATCGAATATATGGTGAAGGAAGCTACCTCGTTGCATACAATGATGGAGCACCATTATCTTTGCCGCATAGTGGCCAGCATCTCAAGTTGTTCACTCAATGAAGTTTTAATGCCTTGGTGTGATCTTTCTTTTTTTTTTTTTTGTGTCTTTTAGTCTTTTTGCTATTTCCCACCACTTGACTCTATCCCAATGGATGGATGAAGGCACATAGAGTGTTGGGATTCTACAACCTTCACTCATTTCAAAGAATAGTCAAAGGTAGTTCTCTAGTCAGAGGAAATGTTGTCCCCAATTTTAATATTTGGTGAAATTGGGGTAACCCAAATTTTTTTTCCCAATTTGTGGTTTTCTAGCTCTATGCATGCTTTCAAGATAACTTCATCATCTCATGCATGGTCGTCACTTTCTTTCTTCCCCTATTTTTGTCCATCTTCAATTTCAAGGTGCAAATTGGGCCTATAAACCTGATTTACACCAACCTTGAATTCAAGGTGCAAATCTGGTTTATAAGCTCAATTTACACCTCTGTAAGTCTCTTTTGCTCTTAGGTGAAAATCGGGTTTGTAAACCTAAAATGCACCTTGGCAAGTTCAAATTGGGTTTGTAAACCCAAAATTCACAAACACGATTGGCACTGTTTATGGCACTTAAGCTATTGATTGCTCCCTTTTATAATTCAAATAGGAGTCTATTTCATTGTTTTTAACCTTTTTTCTCTACATATTTGTTTCAAATTTTCTTTCCTAGTTGAGCCAAATTCATGTTAGAGAGCATCATTTTGGATTTCACTATTTACCTCATTTTCTAGGTAAGCTTTTGCATCTTTATTCCTTTATTTTCAAGTTTTTCTCTCTTAGGGTTTTTTGAAATCCTATTACTTTCCCTTCAGAGTATTTCCCATGTTATTGTTCAAGTTAATAAACCTGAACCATTTACATGAGGTCACTATTTATAGTAAGTTTTCATTTGAGCACAAAATGTTGTGAAAGTCTCCACGAAGCTTTTGGTTAGCTAGGTAAGCATTCTGGTAAAGTTACATCGCAAGATCATGACTAATTTTAAAGATATTAAATTTTTCATTTTGGAGGGGTCTAATGAAAGGTTTAAATTTGATTTTGAGGACTTTAGAGGCCCCATAATTTCTTGAAAAGTGGGTGTAAATGGCTATGCCATTTATGAGGCAATAGAGTACTTCGTGATTTTTCTGGCGCTTCAAACGGTTTGTCAATAGGACGCACGGTTCTCAAGTTATGGCCTCTGAAAGTTTGTACTCCTGAGATAGGAAATATAAAATACATCGGACACATAAATGAGCTGTAAAAGGGGAGGGACATGTCATAGGGAATCTAAAAGGGAGATAAGGTCTGCTACACCTTATTGGGTGGTTTTAGCCCATGGTTTTATAATATTGTTTGACAGTTTCTTATATTGTATCTCCTATATATGAGGTGTGTGAGATAGAGGTTGTGTGTAAGAGTCTTATAGCTATTAAGTTACCTTTGAATCTCTGATTAGTGGTACTCCTGTGAAGAGATTGCTCTGCAAGTATATTGTAATCTATTTTTGATTGCAGAATAATATATTAGGTGGCTTTTGTAGTGTGGAGTTTTTCTCCCGAAAGGGTTTTCCCCACGTAAATCATTGTGTTATGGTTTGAATGTTATTATATCTATTTCTATTTTCTATAACTATTGTGACGATCTATAAAAAAATTTGCATTACCCTCCTCTCAAGGTTAGGGTAGGAAGTTGTTCCACTACTTAACTTCCTTACAAGTGGTATCAGAGCTTGATCACATTTGGTTTCAGTTGTGGGTTGTTGGGTTTTTTGAACTAATCCAAATTTGAGTAGGAGCTTTTGCAGAAGACACTTTTTGATCTTGTTGCAGGAATTTTCAAATGGCAAGTTCGTCAGGGAAAATAGAGATTGGTTTTCTGAATATGAATAATTTAATGGATGTAAGGTGTACTTGGGTGATCATTCACAATTAGACATTGTTGGTCGAGGTAAAGTTAGAATCAAGTTTTTGATGGTAGAATAAAAAAGATTAATGGTGTGCTACATATCCCTAGTTTAAAACCAAATCTGTTATCTGTGAGAAAACTGATAGATGCGTATTGCAGGTAGTCTTTTCTGAAGCAGATGTAAGATGATTAAGGGTGCTATGGTAATTGCTATAGGTTTTAGGTTCGACACTTTGTATAAGCTAGATGCATACATTGTTGAGTGTAATAACACTTTTATAAAAAGTAAATTTGTTGAAGATTTGAGGGTTTCACCTTCAGCAGATGGAAATGGCTTTAGGGTACCTAAGGGTGCTCTTTCTTCTGAAGAAAAGTTACCTACAGAGAAGACTATGTTATGGCACTAGAGGCTTGATCACATTGGAGGAAAGGGTTTAAAGACCTTGAAAAATAAAAACCTTATTGAAGGTTTGAATGATTGTAATCTTAACTTTGATTTAAGTGAGCATTTCATTTATGGAAAACAAAACCGCGTTCAATTTTACTCGAGTGTCATAAAACTTGTGGTTTTTAGGATCTTATTCATTTTGACGTGTTTGGTCCTCTAGATGTTCCTTGGATTGGAAAATCTACATATTATATTTCATTTATTGATGATTTTAGTAGAAGGACATGGGTATATTTTCTAAAGAGTAAATTTGAAGTTTTCCGTTGATTTAAAGAATTTAAAGCAATGGTTGAGTTGCAGACTGGAAAGAAAATTAAAAGTTTGATGATTGATAATGGCGGTGAATTTTTATCTAATGATTTTGATAGATTCTCTAAATATTATGGCATTAATAGACCGAAGACATTTCTGTATTCTCCATAGTAGAATAGAGTTGCTTGAAGAATGAACAGGACACTAATGGAGAAGGCTAGGAGTATGCTAAGTGGTGTTGGTCTAGAACAAAATTTTTGGGCTGAAGTTGTTACCACTGCTTGCTACCTTATTAGCATGTATCCTACATCATCCCTTGTTGATAAAATGTCTATGGAAGCTTGGTCGGGTCACAAGCCTTCATTGAGACATCTTAGAGTTTTTGGTTGTGAGGCATATGCACATGTGCCAAAGGGGAAGTGGACAAAGGTTAATCAAGACCCCTTCTACACCTGAAAGAGTTTAATCGAGACCCCTAGATAGGAAAGAAGTTGAGGAGAGCTCGTCTAGCTCTGAATCTTCAGAATAGGAGTCAGAACCTCCAACTCAGCTTGTTCGAAGGTCTACAAAACATAGAAAACCACCTGAAAGGTATTCACTTGATGATTGGAGATTTATTTTTGCTTTGAATACTAATGTGGATGAACCAAAATCTGTAGAAGAGGCATTATGTATGAATGATGCAGAATCCTAGAAGATTTCTCTGGAAGAAGAAATGACTACTTTGAAAAAGAATGATACGTAGGATCTTGTACCATTGCTTGAGGGACGAAAAACTTGTTGGTTGCAAATGGGTGTTCAAGAAAAAGATTGGTTTAGATGAAATCATTGAGAAGTATAAAGCAAGGTTTGTTGCAAAAGGCTACTCTCAGGTTGAGGGTGTTGATTATGGTGAGCTATTTCTCCTATTGCCAAAATGACATCCATTAGATTTTTGCTTTCTATTGTTGTTGCTTATGATTTAGAGGTTTAGAAAATGGGTGTGAAAATTGCTTTCCTTCATGGTGATTTGGAGGAGGATATTTATATGACACAGTCGGAGCACTATGTGGTGAAAGGTAAAAGTAATTTGGTCTGTAAATTAAAGAAATCATAGTATGGCCTCAAACAAAGTCATAGGATGTGGTACCAAAAATTTGATACGTTTGGGATTTGAGTGTTCTAAATTAGATCACTGTGTTTATTATAAAATTGATGGTGATAATTTCCTGTACATTCAATTGTATGTTGATGATATGTTATTCATTGGTAAAGGGAAAGATATGATTTCATAACTAGAGTCTCAGCTCACTACTAAATTTGAAATGAAATATCTTGGTGCAACAAAACACATGATAGAGTAAACATAAAGATATGGGTAGGCCAGAGTAACTATGTGAATTCAGTGTTATAGAGGTTCAACATGCAAGATTGTAGACCATTGTTTGTTCCTTTTACAGTTGGAATGAAATTATTTGTTGTAGATTGGCCTACATCCCCATCAGAGATGGAAGATATGAGCAGATTGTGTTACCAAAGTCCAGTTGGAATTTTAATGTATGCTATGGTCTGTACTAGACTAGACATTGCCCAAGCAGTGGGAGTTTTGTCCAGATATATGTCTAATCCTGGTAGAGTTCTTTCGGATGCAGTCAAAAGAGTCTTTAGATATTTGAAGGGTACCTCAGAGTATTCTTTGTGTTATCATGGTAATTCAGTTGGAGATGTGATTTCCCTTGATATTCATGGTTATGTAGATTCAGACAACAAGTGATATTGATAGCAGAAGATCCACAAGTGCTTACGTGTTTACTTTATTTGGTGGTGCAATTTGTTGGATGAGTAAGCGATAGGTTGTGGTTTCTTTGTCCACTAATAAAGAAAAGTATATTGCAACTTCTCATTCTTGTAAAGAGGCCATTTGGCTTAAGAGACTATGTTCAGACATTTGAATAAAACAAGGAGCCGTGACAATTTATTGTGATAGTAAGAGTGTGATCTGCCTAGCTAAAAACCTAGCATTTCATGCCCAGACCAAGCACATTGATGTTCAATATCATTTTGTCAGAGATATGGTCAAAGATGGCAGGGTGAAGCTGGTTAAGGTAGAAACCTGGATGAATGTTGTAGATTCTTTAACTAAGGCTATGAGCACAGAGAATTTTAGATGGTTCTCGGAGTCTATGGGCCTCATGGCCCCTAGAAATTGATTTATTGTGTTGATACTCCCTTTTCTCTCTCAAGGTGTTCATCAAGTGGGAGATTTGTTGGGAAAATGGTGTCTCAACCTTGTATTTACGTGAGGTTACTATTTATAGTAAGTTTTTATTTGAGCATGAAATGGTGTGAAATTATCCACGAAGCTTTTGGTTGGCTATATAAGCATTCCAGTAAAGTTACATTGCAAGATCACAACTAGTTTTGAAGATATTGAATTTTCCATTTTGGAGGGTCCAATGAAAGGTTTAAATTTAATTTTGAGGACTTTAGAGGCCCCAAAATGCTCTGAAAAGTGGGCATAAACAACATAGCCATTTATGAGGCAATAGAGCACTTTGCGAGCTTTTTGGCGTTTCAAACAGTTTGTCAATAGGACACACGCTTCTCAAGTTATGGCCTCCAAAATTTTGTACTCTTGAGATAGGAAATATAAAATACATTAGACACATAAATGAGTTGTAAAAGGGGGAGGGAAACGTCATAGGGAATCTAGAAGGGAGATAAGGTTGGCTACACCTTATTGTGTGGTTTTAGCCCATACTTTTATAATACCATTTGGCATTTTTTTGTATTCTATCTCCTATATATGAGGTACGTGAGATAGAGGTTGTGTGTAAGAGTCTTACAACTATTGAGTTACCTCTGAATCTCTAATTAGTGGTACTCCTAGGAAGAGCTTTATCTGCAAGTATATTGTAATCTATTTTTGATTGCGAAATAATATATTGGACGACTTTTTGCGTGTGGGGTTTTTCTCCCGAAAGGGTTTTCCCCACGTAAATCACTATGTTACGATTTGAATGTTATTATATCTATTTCTATTTTTTGTAATTATTGTGACGATCTATAAAAATTTTTGCATTACCCTCCTCTCAAGATTAGTGTAGGAAGTTGTTCCACTACTTAACTTCCTTACAAATCACACCACAAATTTGGTGGTGTTTGGGCTTATTAACCTAAACACATCTTTTCGCATTGCATTTCAATGTTTGGTGTCATTTTTCACAGGTGATGTTCGAGTTTGAAGGACCAAACAACATCACATTAGTGGTGTTTCTTGGGTTATCAATCGTGAGCATCTTTTTCCATTGCCATTTCCTTTGTTATGTGTTGTACTATCCTTTGGTGGATTTTGGGTTCGTAAACCCACCCTGCATCCTCTTTCTTTTTGCTTTAATATTTTTGGTGCATGGTAGAGCCATAGGCCCACCATACATCAAGAGGTCTTTTCTCAATGCATGGTGGGTCTACGAACCTAATCTACACCTTGCATATTTTCAAAGTTATGCTTTAGTGTATGGTGGGTTTTTAAACCCACCCTACACCTTTTTTGTGATCTTCCCTTTTCAAGTTCATAGCGTGTTTATAAACTTGCCATACACTTTGATCCTTCCATTTAGGTGTAGTTCGAGCCTCTAGGTCTAACTTACACCTAGTTTTGATTTACACTTAATAAGTGTAGTTTGGACCTATAGTTCTAAACTACACCTATTACTAGCTTTTCATTAAGTGTAGTTTGGGTCTATGAACCCAAACTACACCTATGAACCACACTTTGACAAAGAACGTAAGGCCTATGGACCCGAATTACGTCAATTACACACATGTAAAAAGGGTTCGTAGGCCCAATTTACCTTTGATTTACCATGATACAAGGAGGGTTCTCAAAAACCTAATGACATCAAATGCATCTTATTCATGAGTTTTTCAGTTCAGAATGAACAAAATGGTTGATGTTTTCACTTCTCTAGTATTAATGGTTTTCCCATGTTATAGTGTTACTACTATACAAATGACAGAGGCATCTCCAAGCAAGAAGGTCATGAATTTCAAGAAGCAAGACCCACATCTGGTCTTCTCACCTTCATCAATTTTATCAAATGTAGACCAGATAAGGGATACCGAGATAGGTTATGTTGACCTAGATGAGTTTCTCAAGAGAGTTGAGCAGCCTCCTTCATACTAAAAAATGGAGTCCATCTTTAACAATACTATCCATTTAGTTGTGTCCTTTCCCATGTCTACTCAAGATCCTGAATTCATCATGGTAGTTGCGAGTCACTTTGACCCTGTTAGCAAAATTGCCAAGAACACTATTGGTAAAAAGTTGATCAGATTGGATGAAGATTTCTTCAACACTATCTTCAAGTGTCCTAATATTGAAAAGTACTCAAATATAAGTAGGCAATCAGCTCAAGCCTACTATGACGGGAATTTTGATAAATGTAGGAGAAATATGAATGATAATTGGTTGAAGAACCCAAGGCCTACAATTTCAAGATGGCCAAAGACTTTTCCCAGAAGTGATCTCATTGAAGAGGTGAATGATTTGGTAACTCTCTTGAGTAGGGTAAAAGGGCTTCCTACCTCTAACACCTATTATGAATGGATGTATCAATACATTGATGTCATCAAACAAAACAAGGAGAGGATATTATGGGGTAAGCAAATCAGTGATGCCATATGTGAACATCTTACTAAAGTACCTGCTACTCTTAAGTTCTACATGACTTCCTATTTAGTGTACACTACAACTTCAATGAGGCATTTTCTAGGATTGTCTACAACAGGAGATAGAAGGCAAGTTGTTGTACATGAGTACTAATACCAATTGGTGGTGAAGAATAGTTTCAATCACTTCAAAAGAGTGAATGATACTTTCTTCGTATATCGCATGTGCATGTTGAACAAGGATTTTTACAATAGAAGAGTATCAGGTCATGCTCGAGAGGTTGTAAATGAATATAGATGCATGTTCTTGTAGTTCCCCACTTTCATATATCTCAGAGTAGGGTGTTTTAATGGTGAACCCTTTATGCTCCCAAGGTACCCATCAGATAAAATTGTTTTGATGGAATTAGCCTGTCAAATGGTGGTCCTTCATGAGGTGCAATCAAGTTCCCACAAGACATGTTTGAAATTTACTTTGACCATTAGTAGATATTCTATCACTTCAATCTTCAAAGATAGGACAATGAAGGAAGAGATGAAGAGAGTGACCATGAGGTTCTTCAAGGAAAGGAGATACTTTGACTATAGGGGAATGAGGACAAATTTGAAAAATGCTTATGTTCATGTTTATCGTATTGAAGATGTATGGGTTGATTGTAGGACAGAACATGATATAAGGAAGCTTGATTATTGTCGACTAACAGTTGATCAAATTAGGGAGTTTGATCTTTCTAATGTCCCAGATGACCTAGAAGAAGATGGTAACGTCCTAGACCTTACTTATGTTGAAAAGAAAGTCTCATCTACCCCTTTTCCCCTCTTTCAATGGTCATAGAAGAAATAAACTTCCATTAGATATAGATTTCAAATTATTCTAGTGAATAGTAATATGTGGCTTTCAAGAAACAAAATTCCATTAAAACCCTTCTTCTCTGGGTTTGATGATGATACAACTTCACCTATTGGAAGGAGATCAAAAATCAAAACAAATAACAAATAGGATCCTACCACCCCATCAAAGGCTCTAAAGTTGAAATTCATAGTTTGGGATGGTAAAGGAAAGGCTCAAAGAGAATCATCCACTGCCAAAGTTCAAGAGACAATAGAGTTTGAGATACAAGATGAACATTTGGATGATGAACATCATGATTCAAAGCCTATTGATGTTGATCAGGTTGAAGGTGATAAAGAGGGCAATGAAGAATGTGATGAATATGATGAAGGACTACCACAAGTAGATAAGTCCCAAGATTTCTTACCCCAGGTATATCCTTCTTCTTCTATGGTGCATTCTCTTATTTCTACTTCTAAGTCAGAACCCTCTATTGTCACATGTGTCTCCCCTAGCGCATTTTCTCACATTTCTTCAACCATTGCTAGTGAGTCTACTCTAGATACCCCGCGTGACAATATTAAAAATGTTTTCTCCACTTTTTTGAGTTTGTCAAAACTTTCTACCACTATGTTAGATTATTTTGACAAGTTTATGATAGAGATGGGTCCTAGACCCAATGTGTCATCGCTTGAAAATCCTTCCAGTTTTGTTACCACAATGTCACCTATTGTGACTACTACCCCTCAAGAGTTAATGAATCCATGTCAAGATTTAACCACAGGTAATGATGATGATTCTTCTTTTCTGCCATGGTTATTTTCTAATGCTCCCAAAAGGAAGAAACAAGTTTTTTATCTTGATTATTTTTATTTTAGTCAACTTGTCCCCACCAAACCCAAAATCACCAAGAAAGCCAAAACCTTGTCAAGGGTAAAGGTGGAAAAAGCAAGAAAAAAGTATGCAGAAATTGCCATCCCTCCTCCTGATAAAGATATCAATTAGATTCAAGAATCAGATTACATCATTAACATGATTTAATTGGGCAAAGAGACTCATGATTATACTTCAGGGGATGTTCAATCGACTTTGGATGCTCTTGTTTCTAGGTATGATGAAGACACAATAAGAAAGGATAAACTCAAGACACAAGTTGAACAACTCACCACTATGTTAATTAAGGTTACCAAGTCTTCAAAATCCATTGAGTCAGTGACTTCATCACTAGATGAACAAGTTATGAAAAGGGTTGAGCAAGTAGTATCACGAAGTAGAACAATAGAAGAATGGATGGACATGATGCTAAGTCAAAGTATGCAGCTCCTAAGCTCGACTTTAACTATTGTTAGTAACCTTGATGTTGTAAGGACAGAAGTGGACAACACCATAGAAATCTTCTCCCGAGAATTGGAAGCACAAGAGAAGGATTTTGAGGCATGGTTAAAAATTGAAAACTTTGATTCAGATGATCTTGTGCGGAATGTTATTATTCCTTCTCAACATATGTATGCTGAGAAAAGAGAGCTGCTAGAACACCAAATGAATATTATTCAATGCCTTATCAAGGACATGAAGAAATCACAAAAGGAATTTGTGAAAAAAAATGAAATTATTGATAAAATCTTTGAGATTCCATGTACTTTCCTCTATGAAAACCAAAGGTTTAAGGAATTCAGTTTGTTGGTGACTACTGAAATTGATAGAGAGGACTTTTCCTTGTCCTCTATTGATAAATTGGTTGATCTATAATTCATCCTATACTTTCTGGATTCTCTTCCGAAGAAACACAAAAAGTGTTGTGTTGATTTAGAAGATTCTATCACACAGGTCAAGATTATCACCAACCATACCCAGGGACCCAATGGAGCTCAGATGAAGAATGACTTGCGGAAATTTAAAGAATTCAAAAAATGAGAGTCAACATGAAGAAAATGATACTTAGTCATTTTTATGATTTTCTAGTGGCATTTTGTATGGTCAATCAACACCTTAAGTGTCATTTTGTATATTCTCTAGTACACGTGTAGGACTGCATGTGTTCCAAGTCAGATGGGTCTCTACTTTTGACTTGGTCACAAATTAGTTATAACTTTCCTAGTTTCATGTTGCACCTCTCCTCTATATGTATGAGGATTTTCATTGTAATAAGGATTTTTTTCCATCATTATTTTATGTAACAAAACTTTGCCAAAGTAAAGAGAAAAGTGAGACTTGGTGTTCATATTGTGAATTTGCAAACTTAATCAAAGAGATGACAAGTTTGGCTTTTAGGATTTGTGTTGAGATCACTCTTGTGTATGATATAGATGTTCTTATGTCATTTATGTTATATTTTCTTGAAAGATCTAAGATGGGCATTGTTGTTGATGAAAAATATTGAAGAGAAATTTGAGTTTATACAAGTAGACTTTGTGTTACTTTGAGAATTCAAGAGTTGGAAATTGGTAGGGATAATTGTTTAAAGTCTTTAAGTTTTTGCAAATTATAATTAAAGTTTATATTAAGTGGATAAGAAGGTAAGGTCTTTGTGCTATACTGAGTTATCTTGTTAGAGTAGAAAATATGACGATATATTTAAAAGTCTTTGAGCTAGAAATATATCAAAATTTTGTGTTACAATGGTTGATAGGACTTAGGCATTTGAAAGAAAATTTAAGTTCTTTTTATACACAAGGCTCGTCCCTAAGTCATTTTCAGAAAAAGGAAGTAATAGAAGACTTTGTTCTTTCACGGACACTTTACTTCCTAATTAGCATAGTTTTAATATTACTGCAAGTTTGAGTTGTTTCAATTGAAAGAAGAAATCTGTTCTAAATGGAGAATTAGATAGAACTTATTCTTATAAAAAAAGAGAACTAAGTTAATGTATCATCCTAGATTAGTGTAAAGTTAGTAGGTAGATTTAGAATAGATAGTAATTCTAGTAGAAAGGGGGAACCTTCCCTTACAATTAAGAGAGATTATACTTTGCCTTCTAAGAGGTATCATCTCATAACTGTAGTGAAACTCACATTTTGTAGGCCTTCACCAACTTACAAAATTTTCACCCAACATGTCCTTAACAAAGTTGTCAAAAAAAGATGTGTTTTTGTCACCTTCTTGAATCTAGTCAATATGTGACTTTTGCTTCTAGAAAATCTCCTCTCGTAACTCCCATTTTTCCAAATCCTTCATAGCTACAATCTCCTACAATTTTTCTCAATTAGGTCCTAATCTAAAATCTCACAAGTAATGGCATACAAGTGAGATTCATCAATCACTTTAGCTAAGAGGTTGTCAAAAAACTACTGTATGTCTTGAAGTGTGGTACCTGCAAGAGAGACGCAAACCACCCAAACACACCAATGAAACATTATGTTAGAGGTTAGAGTAATAAAAAATTAAATGAAACAAATTCCCTAAGAACGTATCATTGTACTCTATCTCCAAGGATCTCTTAGATTCAAGGTGGCTCTCAACTTGGAAGAGCACTTGATCTTGGGATGACTACTCAAAGAACGAGAGATATAGTATGATCTAAGATCTAAATAAATGCAACTAAGATCCTAGTGATGAGAAAATGATATAGATATGAAACTATGATATGGTGTGAAATGATAAGATTAGTGTGAGATTAAACTAGCATGAACATGATATGGATATGATATGAGACTAGCATGATATACTAAGACATGATATGTATAACATGATTATTCTAAGATTATAATGCTATCAAAATGATCTAAAATTCTATAAGAGGCAAGATTCTTAGTGTCATGAGACTATAATGTAGATGCATAAAAAATTTGGATCCTTATTATGAAGAAGGTGAGTCCTATTAATAGGGAAAATAGGGAAATGGATGGTTAAGATTCAATAATATTAACAAGGGTCAGGATTGAAAGTTATCAATCCATGTTGACAAGTGTCACCATGAGGAGGCCTGAGAGGATGTTAAGTAAGCATTAGATGCTTATTAAGCTTTGAGGGTTAACCTTAAGAGGATGAGCCATTGGATAAAGCTATTATCCAAGGATGAAGGCTATTGTCCAAGAGTTAAACTCTTGTGCAAGGTTGGAAGATGCTCAAAGGGACAAACATCATGGGATAGGGTGATGTCTTGTAAGAGGCATTAAATGGTTTAGAAGACTTTAGAGTCTAATTTGTAAGAGCCTTACAAATTTGGGGAACTCAACAAGTTAACTTGTTGAAGAGATAAAGTCTTTAGAAGACTTTCTTCCAAATTTGGAGAAGTGACTTCCCCAAATTTAGGGATGTGACATGAGAGAGGAATTTAGGCTAGTTAAGTGGGATTTGAGGACTTCTAGAAGAATTATTAGGAGGTTAATGGAAAATGTAGGAGAATGAAAGTGGGATAAAAGGGGAATTTTTAATTAAAATAAATAGATTTATTTCAACCAAAATGAATGCAACTTGCATTTGTAGGAAAATGCAAGTTGGGGAGGTTTATAAATAAATATTGATTTATTTATTTGTAGAAGGGATTTTAATTAAATGTAAATTCAATTGAAATGATGGAAAGTGAATAAATATAATTTATTCACTTAATAGAAGAAAGGGGATATCAATTAAATGTTGAATTTAATTAATGGTTTAAATAGAAGAAAAAGGGTACATTAATTAAACCTTAGTTTAATTAATAGGTGGATAAATGATAATTAAACAAATAAAATTCATTTTAATTAGGTGTGCAAGTTTTAGGCATCTACATTTTGCCCCTCTTGGAAGTGACATGTGACCACATGTTGATTCAAAAAAAATCACTCGATATGTCACCAATTTTTTTTGATATGGTGCCCCTAATACTGATTTTTGGATATCGATACTGATATGATGTTGATATGATAATGATACACCCTCAGGAGATGAATTGAGAAAAAATTGCCGCTCGGGGCAATTGTGTTGATTTTTTATTTTTTTTTTAATTTTTAGGATTTATAAAAAAATTTTGATATAAATTTGTCGATAAAATAAATGATATTGTGTACAAAAAATACATGTCTAGTATAAAACACACACTGTGCAAGTCTATCTAAGCAACACATGGAGCTATATAAGCCTCCATGGTTCCACTTTGAGCTCATTTGTACACTTGGCTTTTGGAGATTGGAGCTTGGAGAGAAGAAAGAGAAAGGTAGCAAAATGGTGCCACCTCATCACAACCACATATTAGAGTGGGTTCGACGATATGAGCGACCAACAACATATGGACCGCTGGTAAGTGAATTTTACAACCTCCTCATGTGATTTTTAGCTAGATTTAGCTAGGTTTTTAAGATTTTCGTACAATTTTGCGTTATTTTTATGTGCCCTAGCTTTAGGTTTGTTTTTTTGGCACCTTTTCTCAATCGTGAAGCGCATTTATATTTTTGCATGGCGCATTCATTTTTATTGTGCCACATATATGTTTTGTTTTGGCGCATTTGTTCTTTGTTTTAGCGCATTTGTGCAATTGATTAGCGTATTTGTGCAATTGATTAACGCATTTGTTTAATTATTTAGCACATTTGTTTAATTGTTTAGTGTATTTGTCTGCTTATGTAACACATTTGCATTAGCATATTTGTAAACTATTTTGGTGCATTTATAACAGTTTTGAGTTTTGGATTTTTGCAAGATTTTTGACATGTGCCAAATTCATTTTAGAGATACTTATGATGGCATAGATTGGGTTTAAATATCGATATGAGTAATTGATGTCGATATGGGTCATTGAGGTCGATACGGGTCTTGATACGATATGAGTCATTGTTGTTGATATGGGTTTAGGTTTGATATGGGCCTTGATTCGATATGAGTCATTGTTGTTGATATGGGTTTAGGTTTGATATGGGTCTTGAGTTGATATGAGTCAAAAATAGAGTTGATATGGGTCATTTGAGTTGATATGAGGCAAAATAGAGTTGATATGGGTCACTTGAGTCGATATCAGTCAAAATAGAGTTGATATAGGTCACTTGAGTCGATATGAGTCCTAATTTGATATAAGTCTTTGTTGTCGATATGGGTTTAGGTTGGATATGGGTTGTTGATATGAGTTGTCATTGTCGATATGAGTCAAAAATAGAGTTAATATGGGTCACTTGAGTCAATATGAGTCAAAATAGAGTTGATATGGGTCACTTGAGTCGATACGAGTCTTGATTCGATATGAGTCTCTAATGTCAATAGGAGATAACTTTATTTTAGATATGGGATAACATTGATTTGATAGGATAGGTGAAGATTAACCAAACTGACTGATAAGAGTTTAAGGTCGAAACTCTTGAAAGATAGCGTCTTTCATCACTAAGAGGATAGGTTAGATGAACTCGCCTAAATGATAATAGTTTATGATTGAAACTCTTGAATGATAGTGTGACTTTCATCAGTGATAGGAGATTGTGTCAACTATTTTAAAATGGTGTCTTTTTTAATCCCTTGGATAGATAGGATTGATATGGTGTCAATTTTGTGATATAGGCTCGATTGGGTGTACTGATGCTTCAGGAGCGATACCCAAAGATATGGGTCATGCGAGGAGCCTTGATCGATGATGACAAAGAAATTATTGTTGCATGTGGTTTGTCACATATCTTGGACATGCCTTCCTATCAGAAAAATAGGACTCTACTAACTGCATTGGCAAACAGGTGGCACAATGATCATAACACCTTTCATTTTCCGATGGGAGAGATTACAGTGATTCCAGAGGACATCTACAGGATCTTGAGGATTCCCATCATGGGTGAGCTAGTTCAGTATGATGTGGAGGACCAAGGTGGGACTGATGCATTATGGGAGGTGTTTGTTGATTTGCACCTCAGTGGATATTCAATGGCATGGCAAGAGATGGTAGATCAGTATGCCCTAATGCCATCTATATTAGTAGGGTTTATCGATGGCTTCTTCTATCTCGATAGGAGGTTGCATGGTTTTTCAGTTGGATGTGGAAGGATATTATGATGGATGATTCTACAAAGGACACAATATGTATGGGGTATCTGTGTTTTGGCCCATTTGTACCATGAGTTGCACTCGGTGGTATATGATAGGGGTGTGAAATTAGCAGCAAGTGTCACATTGTTACAGATCTGGGCATGAGAGTATATAGCAATGATTCATCCTGTAGTGGAGATATCATGACCGACAAGATTACCCTATTTATATATGTACTGATAGGCAGCTTCCGAGCCCATGCTTGGGAAGTTGGATTAGTGGAGATGGAATTATAGATGATATGGATTCATTGATATGGAGACCATACATGGATTGTGAGGGTTGGGCTGAGGATGTTGCAGAGATCCCAGTACTATGTCAGAGAAGTTACTTGGTAGGGAGGACTCCCTATGTTATTGAGAGATTCATTTTGACACGTGTATACCAGTAATTTGGTCGTATCCAGGGGATGCCTCAGGGTGTGGCCATATATGCCCAAGTGCATAAGGAGAGAGCAGACTGTGGCCCTACATTGGATTTTGATATAGCATGGGTAGATTTTGAGGCATTGCCATAGGCATGGTGGGATATGCGGATAGGGATGGCAGATGCAGGTATGACTGAGCAATATGCACAATATTTTGTGGAGCATCCTTTCCCATGAATGAAAGGACCTAGGGAGCCTATACCACCCTTGAAGGAGGTAGATGATGATGATGAGGGAGGGCCTAGAGGTCGATGAGGTGGTAGGTGAGGGTGGGGGAGAGGTAGGAAAGGTGGTGGTGTGGATAGAGGTCAAGATTAGATTTGCTGAGGCGGAGAGGGTGGAGGATATGATGATGGATGTGGAGAGGGAGGTGATAGAGGGTGAGGCCATTGGGTTATTGGTAAAGGAGGAGGATGGTGACAGGAAATTTGTCATGGAAGGCCTTTGTAGCTAGAGGAGGTAGTAGGGGGAGGAGTCTGAGGATGAGGATGGTCCATCCGAGGAGACAGAGTCAGAGGAGGTAGGGGAGGAGGTGATGGGTGGGATGAGTGGGATGGATGAGGAGGAGGAGGAGGAGGATAGATATGCCTCCACCTACTACCCCAACACAGGTTATAGTAGCACAAGTGGGTGAGGATCCACAACCATCACAACCATCAAGGGTTCAGATATTAGTGCCACCACATCAGCAGCAGGTTATAATAGCATCCCAACAATCATCAGTAAAAAGGCTACAAGGTCAGCTAACACATGTACATGCTTGGACTAGACAACTACAGAGGCAAGTCACTACGGTGTCTCTGGAGTGAAATGCGGCTCAGGCAGAGAGAGATACAACTCAATGGGAGCTGCAGGCGACACAAGCTCAGATAGCATAGTCATAGACATGGGTTTCTAAAATCACTAATGAGTGAGATACTAAGATAGAGAGGTGTGGGCGTGGCGAGGATCTTTCCCAGTCTCTTCAGCAAGCTGCATCTCAGGGGCCATTTGTTGAGACATTGAGAGAGATGTTGTATCAGATTGGTAGGGCAGACTATTACATGGGGTTCTGTTTCCAGGCGGTGCCTCCAGATAGGCGAGCATAGTCTTTTGTTTAGAGCTCGAGGCATGGGGGTTCTCAATGAGAGTACGTTAGTCGAGGGGTTACAGGTCCTAGGAGAGGTCCTAGTGGAGATGGCATAGGTGGCAGTGGCAGTCAAGGTCCCAGACCAACAGATTCGAGTGGTAGCCACTCTTAGATTTTCCCCTCATGTATTTTGATCATTTCATGATATGGACATACTAATGTATTAATTTTGATCCTTATGATATACCTTGATGTATTATTTAATACATAGTGATGATTTAGATCTCTGACGTTATGTATAGTGTTATTTATGAGATCTTATCCAGGGACTTTTGGACATTTATTCTTTTAGTTTGATTTATCTTTACATGTATTATTTCTTTTCTTTTCGATCGTCATGGGTCACACATGCATGATGATATGATACTGGCATGCTCATATATGATATGGATGCATTTAATTTTGATGATCTAGATGTTGTGATATGCAGATGATGTGCTGTAATGATTTCTTTTTATGTGATTGTGTGTGAGGATGTGATTTTTTTATGAGATAATCTACATGTTTTGAAGGTGATATATGCCTATGTGATGATTGATTTTATGATATACAAATTGAAATGTAGATGTGATGTTGATATGATGAATAAATGATATGATAAATGCTTTTGGTATGGTACTAAATGACAATATGATAAAATGTTTTTAAATGGAAATGATTCTAAATGATCAATGATATGTAAATGAGACTAATGCAATGCAATGAAAATTAAATGCAATGATATGAAATGATAATGAAACTAAATGATATAAAATGCAACTGTAAATGATATGAGATGAGATGATAATGAAACTAATGCAATTGTAAATGATATGATATGAAAATGTACCTGAGGATATGGAATACAACAAAAATGATTAATGTTATACAAATGAGAATGCAACTAAATTTGATGCGTTAACTAATATGAAAAATTACAATGCACCTAAATGCAAATTTTTAAACGATATGAAATGATAATGTACCTAAGTGCAAATTTGAAATGATATGATAATAAAATGTATCTTGAAAATGAGATGCAAAACTAATATGATAATGCTATGATACTAATGCAGTATTTAAATTATATGAACTGATCAATGATATGCAACTAAGTGGAAATGACTTATTAGTGCATGCTAATATGAAATGATCCCTCGTTACTAACATAGTCATCCTTTTGATCAAATTTTATTATGCTTCCCTTTTGTCATCATTGAGCCTTTGATATGTTGAAATTTGATACAAGTGCCATGGTATAATTGAACCATAATGACCTGAGTATAACTTATATGGGGTTTGATATTGCAAGATGAAACAAGCATCGAGGTATAATTGAACCAAGACAACTTGAGTGTTTCTTGCGTAAAATAGACAAAGAGTTAACCATTGTCCTATACGAATCCGAAATGTCCTCACTGATATGGTACCTGATCATGTCATAAGATAAACTTGCATAGGAAAAGGCTTCGCTTACAAACACCAGACAAAGAAAATATCACACCCCCTTCCTTGCATCTCTAGTTTCAAGACATCCTTGAGTTGCTCAGGAGATATGATATCAAAAATAAAAAACAACCATAGATAAACATGCATGCTACCTTTTGTATTTTGTCAGATAAAACATCTTGCAAGTAGATCTTTGTTTAGTTTGCTCAGGTATTGATAGTTTTGAAAGTTGGTTTTGTTCAAACTATCTCTATTTTGATGGTTATCTTCTTCGTTAAAAACTCTTGTAGACACATAAAATTAATATTTGATTAATTTAAGCCTATCAACATAATTAATTAATTGAATTGTGCTATCCTTATTTCTCCCAGAATCAATTAAATCTAATTTAATTAATCCTGTCACTATTGTCCAATCATTAATTTATCAAATAAATTAATTATTCCCCTATTCCTCTAAAGTCCCCTCCAATAATCATTTCCTCTAAACCCACTCAGTTAATTAATTCTAATTAATTAACCTAGTCATGTGATTCCTACAAATCACCTTTCCTAATCTCATTAGCCTAATTAATCCTTCTAGAATCTCTCATAATCATTCTTATCATTATCCCTCAATTTTTAATTCCCACTCATGTCACATCAACATTGAGTCTCTCAAATAAATTCAAATTTCTTTGAATCCCTCAATGCATCCTTATTTTGGAATTTTTAATTCCTCATATTTGAAATTCAAATTTATCCCCCCTTTTTTCCAAGGAATTTTATATTCCTGTTTATTTTCCCAAGGCACCCTTGATCCATGTCTTCTATCTAAAATCAATCTCAACCCTTCATGATCAAATCAATCTTGGCCCTCCATTGGCCTTCTCCAATCTATAAATTGGAGCCTATTCTCCTCACAAAGGATTCACTTCTCATGCATTGTCATGCTGCCTATTTCTTCTGTCATCCTCTTCACAATCCTCTATCAAATCCATCCATCCTTAATCTTTCAATCCAAATCCAATCCAACAATCCACTTACCTTGTTGAGCATTTGGAGAGAATTCCACATCCATCAAGAAGGAGCCCATCCAATCAAGTTGAAGAGAGGCACTATTCAACTTCACCGAAGGCTCAATCCAAGAAAGAGGTAAAATAGAAAAGTTATAGAATGATCTTTTGATGTTTTATGGTTTTCTTGTTTATTTCATTGTCATTTTGATCATTTGACCTTTCATCCCATTTTTCCTCTCTTCAACTCTAAAAGGTGAGATGCCCCTAGTTGCAGTCAGGATTTTGCCCCTAGCTATGTACACTTCTTTAATAAGGATATATACATTGATTACCAATCCATGGTGAGATATGATGTGGATAATTGTTTGGATAATAAAGGATAGTGACTATGCTAATTGTGTCCAAGATTGTGTTGCTTTCTTCAAAGCTTTGTGATGGCCATAGGCTTAGTTAAAATGGATGCAAAAAGATATGATAGGGGTACATATAGATGGAAGAGTTGATCTATCACAAATAGTGTCTGTTACTAGGTTTTAACTAGTTTTTATTGCAAATTTTTATTCGTTTTTGTATTTTTCTTTATTTTAAAAAAAAAAAAATTCTTTATTTTTTTATTTTTTTGGTATTTTTCTCTTATCCATGCACTGGATAACTCAGGTATAGAACTTTTGGAGATTCACACTATTGATAGGTTTGTTAAACATGTCCTCTTCTGATGTAGATAACCGATATACCCCCGATTCGTAAGCGGATATGATGACAAAAGGACCTAGCCAATTTGGTTCAAACTTGCCCTTCTTTTCCCGATCTTATTGATTGGGAGGATTTTCCTTGAGTACCAAGTCACCGATTTGAAATGCTCTTGGACTTACCTTGTGATTTTAGCTCCAACACATGCATTACTAATATGCTTTGAGGTGATCAAAAGCATGTTGTCGGTGCTCATCCAGTAGTTCTAACTCTTGCAGTTTGTTTACCCGATAATCCTCATCTGGAATGACACCCTTTAGTGATACTATGAGTGATGGAATTTCAACTTTAATAGGTAGAATTGCCTCTGATCCATACATAAGTGATTATGGTGTTGCTCTTGTAGGTGTGTGAATGCTAGTTCTATAGGCCCACAATGCAGGGTTGAGTTGAACATGCCAAGCACGACCAGTCTCATTCACTATTTTCTTGAGGATTTTCAAGATGGTTTTGTTTGAGGCCTGTGCTTGTCCATTCCCTTGTAGATAATATGGTGTGGATAAATGATGTTGGATATGGAATTGTTTATAGAGTTCTTTCACATCTTGATTCTTGAAAGGTCTTCCATTATCTATGATAATGGAACTAGGAATGCCATACCGACAAATAAGATAATTCAGGATAAAAGAGGATATTTTCTTGTCAGTAACAGTAGTTAATGGGACGGCCTCTATTAACTTTGTAAAATACTCAGTGGCAGTGATGATAGACTTATGTCCATTTGATGAGGAAGGATGAATCTTTCCCACTAAGTCGAGCCCCCATTGACAGAATGGCCATGATGTGGTGAACGGTTGTATCTCTTGTGTTGGTGAATGTATAAGATTGCCATGAATTTGGCATTATGGATATTTTCTGGCAAACTGATATGATTCCTTTTCCATGGTAGGCCAATAATAACCCATCCTTAGAAGTTTCTTGGCGAGAGTAGGACCACTCAAATGTGTGCCACAAATACCTTCATAAAGTTCATGCAAGGCGGTTTCAGATTCGTTACGATCCAGACATCAAAGAAGAGTACCATCAAGACCTCAGCGTAAAGTGTATCAACGATTAGGATATATTGTGTTGCTTGACACATAAAGTTGCGTTTCTGGTTTCAGAATAGATCTAGTGGAAGGATATTGTCTTTTAGGTAAGTGTAGATCTTTCCATAGAGGGGTGAGTCGGAACCGACTATGTGGCATATGACTTGGGATTTAGAATTATCATAGGCAGGGGAAAAAATTTGTTCCACCGAGAACTCATAACGATTTGGTTTGTCAAGTATTTGCAAGAGTGAGGCAATTGTTGCCATGGCGTCTGCAACTTTGTTATCCAATCTTGGAATCTGTTAAAATTTGACATCCACAAAGTATTTCTTCAAATCATCCACCATGAATTTGTAGGGTATCAACTTGTCATCCTTTGACTGATAATTATCATTAACCTAATTAATGACCAATTGTGAGTCTCCAAAGACTTTCAACTCTATGATATTCTACTCAATAGCCATCTTGATGCTTGTGAATAGATATTCATACTCAGTAATGTTATTTGTGTGAGGAAACATTAATCTGTAAGATTTAGGAATAGCATGTCCTTCTGGTGTGATGGATAGAACACCAGCTCCTAATCTATGTTGTGTGTATGATCCGTCAAAGTATAAGACCCATGGTTTTATCAATATTGTGAGAATATTTGTATCTATAAATTCCACATGGATTGGATGACTATCTTGTAATGGTGCTTTTGCTAGCTGATCTGTGATAGCTTGACCTTTGATAGCCCTTCTATCTATGTAGTGAATGTCAAATTCACTTAGAATCATGACCTATTTAGCTAACCTTCCTATGAGAGTGGCTTTGTTGAGTAGATATTTTAATGGATCAATCTTTACTACCAACTTGATTGTGTGAGCTAGCATATTGTGGTGAAACTTTTGAGAAGTAAACACTATAGATAAATAGGCCTTTTCAATGAATGTGTAGTTGAGCTCGTAGCCATTCAATGTCTTGTTGATGTAGTATATTTCCCTTTCCTTTCCCGCTGAATCTTCTTTTGCTAATAATGCTCCTAGGGATACCTATGTTGCTGATATGTAAAGAATGAGAGGTTTGCCTGCTATTGGTGGTACCAAGATAGGTGGATTCATTAGATATTTCTTGAGTTGGTGGAATGATTATACACATCAATCTTCCCATCTAAAATCGACATTCTTGTGGAGTAAATGAGTGAACAGAAGGCACTTGTCGCCTAGGTGAGAAATGAATGTTCTTATGGATTGTAGTCATCCTTGTAGAGATCTTAATTGACTAATATTTTTTGGAGGTGGCATCTCCATGATTGCTTGTACCTTTGTGGGGTCCACCTTAATTCCTTTTTTTGAGACTATGTATCCCAAGAGTTTTCCAAATGTTACACCAAAGACACACTTTTTTAGGGTTTAGTCGTACATTGAATTGTTCTAGCCTCTAAAATATTTTGTCTAGAATATCTAGGTGTCCTTCTCTTGTAAATTATTTGGCCAATAGGTCATCTACATAGTCCTCCATGAATATGTGCATCATGGCATGAAATATTATGGTCATTGCTCATTGATAGGTCGCTCTTGCATTCTTCAATCCAAAAGGCATGACATTCCAGCAATAAGTACCCTAGGGACATGTAAATGTTGTTTTATCTTGGTCTTCTAGTGCTATCTTGATTTGATTGTAGCCTGAGAAACCATCCATGAGTGATATCATAACATGTCATGTTGTTAGATATATAATTATGTCGATGTTGGGTAAAGGAAAGTCATCCTTCAGACAAGCCTTGTTGAGATCCATGAAGTCTGCACAAATTCTGATGCTTTTATCTAGTTTGGATATAGGTACAATGTTAGAGATCCATTCTGCATAATCTATAGATTGGATGAACCCTACATCAAATAAATTATTTTGTTATGCTTTAACAAATATGGTGGCATGTGGGTTTATTTTCCTTAGTTTATACTTGACGGGCTTAGCTCCTAGAGCTATAGATAAGTGGGGCATGATCAAATCTAGATCTACCCCTGGCATATCTGCATAAGACCATGAAAAATTGATTTTATTTTCTTTGAATAAATTTATGAAGTCATGTCTTTCTTGTTTTGTTAGTGATTTTGCCAGGTGTATGGTTCTTGTTTCTTCTTCAGTGTCGATGTTGATTGATTGAGTTGGTTCAATCAAAATTGGTGTTCTCTCCTAATAATGTTTAGGAAGAGTGTCAAGTCTCTCATCCTCAAGTGCCTCAAAGAGGTTTTGACCATCAGATACGTCCTTTGTTTTTACTTTTTTATGATCTAATACTGCCATTGAATGGTTTTCACCATTAGATCGATTTTTTATTTTATTTTTGAGACTAAGAGACTAGGCACTCTCTTGATTGAGAACTTTGTTATGAGATTCATTGGTGGAACATGTTTTCGGGTTCACAAAACAAAGGTATTGGATAATAGTGTCATCATCTGGGAAGATAGGTATGTTGAGTGGTTCAGATTGTTCCAAGTCTATGAGTTCAGGATGTTTGAGGGGTAAGGAATCGCTAGGTGGGTTAAGTTCTATAGTAGTGAGGGTGATGATGGATACGTTCTCAAATTTGTTGGTAATATGAGTAAGGTCTATATTGGTACTCTCTTTGGTATTTCCTGTTTCGTAGTGATGTTGCTCATTATCATTGGCTTTGTAGATATGTTGTGGTCCAAATTCAAATGATCTAGACCCTGAGCCTTGTTCTTCATCAGGAATGAGTATATATGTGTGGATTATATCTACCTCAATGTCTTCAGTGACATCAGAGAAATTATCCCATTCCCACTCATGTGATTCTAGTTTAGAATCACTCTCTGGGACTCTATTGATGTAGGTAATGGGGATACCATTTGGTGAAAATAATTTATTCCTTACTTCTATCTCTGAACTGATTGTTGTGGTGTTTGAATCAGACTCTATACTAGGTTGCAATCTATGAATCTTTTTGTGAGAAGCCTCCCCTCTTTGTATGGAAATCTCTTCTTGTTATTTGTCATACTTCTCTTCCTTGTGTTTGGGGACTGCCTCATTGGCTACTTTTTGTTGTGTTAATTCTCATTTCTTTTGCTGACACCGTGTGGTTTCTTGTTGTCGATCTTGTTGCCACGTAGATTCTTGTTGTCAATTTTGTTGCCATGCATATTCTTGTTGTCGGTTTTGTTGATCGGTTTGATGTTGATGCTGACCATATCCTAGTCTAGATTTGTCCTTGGCAAGTTGTGAGTGTGGTTGAATTGGTTCTACAATACCTTCTTTCCATTTGCCGATAGGAACATTTCCTGAGTATCCCATCCTTTGCATGATTTTGAATTTGTTGCCATATTGCTCTATTGGGAGAGTGACACATAACATTGTTGCTTGGGTGTCCTCATTATCCTTGTATAACTAGTTTAAGACATCTTTGTCTTCGGTTTCATCTGCTAGTGTTCCTACTTGAATGAACATACCATCAACATTTTTGATAGGTTGTGAAGATCATTGTCTTGAAGTTGATGGTTTCCCATTAGATCTTGGTGAAATTGGCAATTTTGATAGACAGAGGGATTTAAAAGAGTATTCTCCCATTCCTTTGTCTTTTAACTTCATATTTTTCTCAAAATCTAGAGATAGAGTTTGGAGTTGATCCTTATTGTTTAATGATGTGGAAGTGAGAGCTTCCATGTTGTGTGGTACAAGAATATTTTGAACTACTTTGAGATTATTGCAATACTGGAAAGGATTAGTGTCTACTATAATAGAAATTTCTTGTCCATCATATGGGAATTTCAGGCACTGATGATATGTGGATGGTATTTCTTGCATTTCATGGATCCAAGGACGACCCAAAAGTATATTATAAGATAATTCTATGTTTAAGACTTGACATAGAGTATCTCTTTGAACTGGTCCCACTTGAATAGGTAATACTACAAGTCCTTTTGATGATCTTTCTTCATCATCATATGCTTTAACTGTTATCTTTTTTTTAGGATCAGTGGTTGTTTCTGAGAAACCCAATGCACGGATAAGTTTTAGAGTGCAAGTGCAAATATTTAGATCAGCTCCTCCATCTATTAGTACTCATTTTACTCGATGTTTATAGACCAAGACTTCGATATGGAGTGGAGTATTATGCGGATGAGTTTTAGAGTGCAAATATTTAGATGGACTTCTCCATCTATTAGTACTCATTTCACTTGATGTTTATAGACCAATAATTTGATATGGAGTGGAGTATTATGCGTATGATTTAGAGAGACATCATCACGCTTTTAAAATGATATATTGTGAGGCACGACTAAATGTCCCGCCATGGCTTGGAATCGATCAATATCCAGGTTATTTGGAACTGTAGTGTCAACAATAGCTCTTTCTAAGATTTCCTTGTGAGAGGGTGAGATCTTGAGAAGCTCCATTATGGATATGTGTGCTGGTGTCTTCTTCAATTGATCTACCAGATTGTATTGAATGTTTGGAGATGCTTTTGTTTTGCAGCACTCCCTTTCAATACTTATCTAGATTGAGCTTGTGTAGTCACATTGACCGGAACATGTTCTTGTTTGTCTTTGATCTTTATGACTTCAACCTGGTCATCGTATGCTGATATGTGATTGATAACATTGTTGTTCACATGATTGATACGGGCCCCTTTGATGTTTGAGGATGATGATGTTCCTTTATCATAATTTGGAAGTGGATTTTTAAAGGCCTCATAATCATCATTATGTCACTATTATCTATCAAATCTTGAACCATATTCTTCAACCTTAGGTAATTATTTGTGTGTGCCCTTTATATCTATGATATTCACAATAGTGCGTGTAATTCCACCATGATGGTTTGACCTAAGGTTCAAAATCCCTTATGTTTGCAAATGTAATGATTTTATTTGCCGACAGTTCTTGAAATGCGGATTCAAGGGTTTCACCTAAAGGTGCAAACTTTCATCGATATGGTGTTGGTTTTGTGTTAGTGTTGTTTCCCTAATTGTTGTTCCCTTGGTTGATGTTTCCTTGATTGTTCATTCCTGGATTGTTGGTTCTTTGATTGGTATTTCCTTGAGTGTTGGTTGGTGGAGTAACACTAGATAAGTTTAACACAGGTTGTTTTGCTTTAATGTTGTCTATTACACCATCATTGACAACATTCTTATTTCTTGTCCAAAATTTAGACTTGTTCGAGTTGTTGTAGTAGTTGTTGTTTGATGAACTAGCACCTTCTTTAGAGAACTTCAAAGTTCCCCTTTTGATTGAGGCTTCTTCTATCTGGATGCCATTTTTTATGAACTTTTTAAAACTAGGTAGATATTGTAGTTTAAGTTGATAACTCATCTCATCATTAAGATTGTCTATGAAGATTTCCATTTTCTCTTTTTCAGGTACGGTTCGGGGATATCTAGATATCAATCTTCTCCATCTTTGCAAGAACATCATGAATGTATCATTGTTATTTTGTTTCATGTTGTAAAGATCAAGCATGGTAACCTCATGTTTAATGTTATAAGAATATTGGGAAACAAATTTGTTTACCAACTCCTCAAATGATCTGATAGGAGGTGTGATTTTTGAAAGTCATTCCATTGTTTTTCCTCCTAGGCTTCTTAGAAATAACCTCATCATGTAAGTGTCATTGTGGGAAAAAATCCAAGCTCATCATGGAAAATTCCCTTACATGATCATGAGGATCATTTTTAACATTGTATCTATCATACTTTGGTAGTTCAGATTTAGGTGGAAATGGTGCCATGTTAAGACTTCGATCAAATAGATAAGGACAAATATCTTCTAAGGAATATCGTGTGGTGGTTCCTTGTTGCATGTCTTCCATTTGTTGTTGAAGTGCTTGTAGTTTTTGCATGGGTGTAGTGAGAGGATCCTTTCCAGTATTGGTATCTTGATGATTGGTGTCACCTTGATTACTAGTATCACTATGATTATGCATATTGTCATGATCAGGGTCAGAGGTATGTGCTCTTGATTTTGTCTTTTTGATGCTCTTACTTTTTTTTGGTAGTTCCGTGTCAAAATCCTTAGGGATTTTGATACCTTTGCTAGATAACAGGAGGAAGTATTTTTGTTTGTCAGTTTTGATGAGTTTTTCAAGAAGTTTGTGTAGGTCAGGGTCTTGTTGTGCCTCCTCAATAACTTCATCTATTATTTCTTCTTCATCTAGATTCATGTAGTTTTTCCAAGTGTTAACTTCTCTGCCTCCCATGCTTGATTCAGGCTCTTTGTCGTCCCACTTGACATTTTTATGTGATCGTGTAGAAACTGACATGACTTGATTTAACTTAATATGTGATTGGCTCTTTAGGAAAGTAAGCCAAATTGATCCTTCCACTAAAGTTGATATCTTGTGATAGTGCTGACCTTTGCATGAAGGCACATTCTTTCAAGGATTCTTCATCAAAATTAGTATTTTTACCATGGAGATAATCGCGGAAATGATGTAAAAATGTCCTATGTTTTAGAAGGAGTTTTTAGTTGATATAGAGGAACTTGTTTCTCTTTAAAACCTTCATTTGACTAGGTTGTCTCCTTTTTAGATTAGTTTTCAGACAAGGATGCTTCTTCTTGATGTGTTGAAGAGTGGTCATGCAAGTGATCAAAGTTTTGGTTGTGAAGATTAATTGGATGAATACTTTGTTTTGATCTCTAAGTCTACTTACTTGAATAGAAGGTTTGATATGCCCCTATTGATATGACTAAGCACGTCAAATGATATGATAAAGCTTCCTGATATTGGAAACTAGATGGATTTGACTAACTTGGAAAGTTAACTCGGTATTTTGATGTCAAATATGGGTTGATTTGAAACTTGTGATCACTAGTTGATAACTATTTGATTCGGAAGACAAAACTTTGTCTGTGATAGTTGAAAGTGAAAGTACTCCTAAATGGGTACTTGGATCAGTTGTTGGATTTTCAAAAAAAATTCTTGGATAAGGCTCTGTCTCAAATGTGCCAATTAAATGCGCTATAGAATTGATCAAATGCGCTAAGAGATTCAATATATGCACCACTTAAATGATCATATGCACCTCTATTTTGTTCATATGCACTACATGATCTATTGTATGTGCCTCATGGTTGATTAAATGCACTAGAAGATGAAACAAATGCATCTAAGAAATGATCAAATGCACCATAGGAATAAGAAGATGCGCTATTATGTGGATTTTCTTGAATGTGACCAGTTGAAAACTGATTGTGATATTTGATTTTATTTTTTTGCAAGATGTTTTAGGAACTCTGACAAAATACACAACAAACAAGCATGAAGACAATGGTTATTTTGCTCCTAAATCTAAACATTGAGTGTATGTTTGTTTGAGGATGTGTTCAAATTCCCAATGTTTTCACTGGTTTATGCACAAGAAAATCCCACCAGGTAGACTCTTTAATCAAAGTTCATCAATAATACCATAGCCCACATCTGGATACTCCTTTAGCTCAAACAACCGGGTCACCCCCTAAAGGGTGCCCTTTTTTTGCCTTTGTCCGAAAATTAACTCAAAGAGCATTTCTCCTCAATTGAATCGTTATCCTAGGGGATATATGGTGAGTATCTTGGGGGCGGATTCTTCCCCACCATTGCACTATGATATTATTAATTTCTGGATACTGACTCGTTGAGGCTTCTATTTCTAAAGTTTGTGATCAGGCTTCTTGTTCAGTCTTCTATGATAAACACCTTCAGGAGGCTTCCCAACCTTTAGAACAAAGGCTTTACGTATCTCAAGGATACTAGGGGAAGACTAATCGTTGAGAAAAACTATTGGAGGGGATTTTCATTAGCCTCCACATTTGATTATAGTGGGTTGGAATACTTAGCTAAAAGTCATTGCCCACTTAGGTCATTCCCTTCTCACCAGCCCCCTCAAGGCAACTTAGGAAGGCAGGCCCTCTAAAGGTTTTAATTGCTAGATGTTGCTCCAATCAAACATGATGTTGTTTTTACCCGCAAAGTAATGATTTTCTAAACTAAAAAAATGAAATTCTGGTCAATGAAAGTAAATTCGCCAAATGAACAACAACGATTTTAATTTGAAAGCTTTAAAAAAGTAAAATGAGGATTCTTTTTAAGCTTCCAAATGAAAGGTGAGGTTTGTTTTAATGAGCACCAAAGAAAAGTGATTTTCAATTTTAACCCCTTTTCAAAAATTGGAAATTTGTGTTCTTTTTAGAGCCCAAAGAAATATGATCCTAAACTTGCAAAATTAAAAGTGAGATTTTGTTGTTCTTTTTATAATCTTGCAAGAGAAGTGAGATTCTTTTTAGAGCCCAGATATGTGTTGGTATTATGGATGACTTTGTCATGTGTTGCATTGGTTTTGTCATTTATGTCAACACTTATCTTCTTGGGGGTTTACATTATGTTCACCAGTATGGTTAGTGGCTTATGCACAGTCACCGGTATGTGTTCACCAATAGGTTATATTGTTCATCAGCAGTGATGATGACTTGTTATCATCTAGAGATCATTTGGTTATGTCGAAGACATGGACTATAATTTTGGATTTGGTGTTTTTCTTATTGGTCTAATCGGGTTGACAAATTTGCCTTTATCGGCAGATAGGTCTAGGTTATGGACCGGTACTCCAAATCAAGATGACACGTTATGGAGATTGTTTATTGATTGGATAATGTGGTAAATGTATTGAGCTAACATGTTGTATCGCATCAAGACTCATTTGTAACTAATTTAATTGTAATATCTTTAGTGAGCTGACCTATACATTTGGTCTTAGGTTTTATATAAATGATTGTAAGATCTTATTAAAGATCGAGATATGGTTATGGTATGAGTGTGTTCGAATATTGAAGAGCAAAAATAAGCAGATCCTTGTGCGAATCAAACAAATATTATTTGAAGGTTGAAGGAAGGTTATGAAGGTGTTTTGGCGCTCATGTTCAGAGCTTAACCGATACTGAATCCAGCATTAGAGATGCTATTTTGAGCATTATGTTATCATTGGATTTAACCATCCAATTGTGTAGTCAGTGTGACTCCTATTTTGTAATTGAGCAGTGAGCTCTAGGCAGTTGGCCTTTCTGCATGTGCAGACCCCATTTGTATACACTTACTATCTATAGTAGTATCATCTAATTGTGGGTAAGGTTTCCCATCATGGTTTTTCTCTTTCCGGGTTTCCATGTCAAAATCTCTATGTCATGTGTTGTGGATCTTGTTTCTCTTTCTATTTTATGCATTAAGTTAAACCGGTATTGCTATATCTGTTAATCTATTTTACCGACACTTAAGTTTGGTTTACCAGCGTTAAGTTTAAGTTGGAATAATTTGCATTTGGATTACAATTTATTGTAAACTGGTTGACAACTGATTCAGCCCCCCCCCCTCTTAGTTGTCCTTCCCGGGACCTAACAATTGGTATCAGAGTGAAGTCCTCTTTTTGTAGAAGCCTAACAACTTGAGAAGATCCTATGGCAATAAATATTTTCAGGAAGGATAGTCTGAAACTTGATGGAACTAACTATGGCATATGGAAGATCAGAATGGAAACACATCTAAACTGCATTGGAAGAGACATATGGGATGTTACAAAGAATGGCTATGTAGCTCCTATTCTGAAACAACCTCATCTACCAACATTGGCTAAGGACATGGACAATTATTCCAAAGCAAGAGAAGCACTTCTGAGCACATTATCAGATGAGTAAATCATAGGATTATCAAACCGGTCTACTGCTAAAGCTATTTGGGATAAACTGGAAACATTGAATGAAAGAGATACCACTGTCAAGATTGCAAAATTGGAATGTTACCAGTTCAGGTATGAAAATTTGAAAATGGAAGAAGATGAAAGAATTTCTGCATTTATGAAAAGAGTTAATGAAATTGTTTTAGGCATACAATATTTTGGAGGATCCTTAAGTGAAGATGAAATTGTGTATAAAGTTTTTAGAGATTTTCCACTGGCTTACAAAATGAAAGTGACTACTATTAATGAAATGAGAACAATGCCTAATAATTCAGTTTCTAGAGATACTTTGGTTGGAAAACTTTCAGCATTTGAGCTTGAGGAATTTGGTCATGTTGCTATTGTAAAGGCTGATTTAGCTTTTAAAGCATCATCATCAGCATCAACATCATCATCATCTAGCAAAACTGATTGGAAAGCACTTTATGCAAAAGAACTTGAAGATATGAGGAGAGAAAATGAAGAACGTGAAGCACTATTTGCAAGGAAAATGCCTAAAGGTCTAGTAGGAAGTAAGTTTGAAGGTAAAGCACCTTCCAAATGTTTTAATTGCCATAAAGTTGGTCATATGGCATCTAGATATCTTGATAGACATGCAAGACTAAGGGAGGGAGAAAAAAGAACATATAAGCCTAACCCTGAATATCAAAGATATAGATTCAAGAAAAACAAAGATAAGTCATGTTACTATGCAGATGAAGGTGTTACAGATGATTCTGATAAAGATCCAACAGATAGAGGATGGGTTTTTGTTGCAATAAAAGAAGATCAAGCGACACCTATTGTCAAACTGGTAGAGTAGGCATTGGTAGCAAAAATTGAAGAAAAAGATGAATGGATTATAGATTCTAGATGCTCGCATCATATGACTGGTGATAAAAGAAAATTCTTATCTTTCCAGGAAATTCATGGAGGTCTAGTAAGGTTTGGAGATGATAAAGCTTGTTTAATCAAAGGAAGAGGCACTATATCCTTGGATGGTAATCATAATATTGACAATGTTTATTATGTAGAAGGATTTAAGCATAATCTTTTGAGTGTTGGTCAATTAGTTGAAAAAAGATTTCAATTATAATTCAAGAATGGGAAATGCAAAATCATAAACAAAACTGGATTGGAGATTGCAATCGGTAATCAGACTAAAGGTAATATCTTTCACTTGAATACCAGTGATAAACATGCTTGATTGCACACATTGATGAAAGTTGGTTATGGCATAAGAGACTTTGTCATGTGAATTTTGATTGCAATGTAAAGATCAGTTCAACTAAGGTAGTAAGGGATTTACTTGAGATTATGAAACCTCATAATCTGGTATGTAGGGAATGTCAAATCGGAAAGCAAGTTAGAACATCATTTAAGAGCATTACTGAGAAATCCAATAATATTCTTGATTTAATTCATATTGATTTATGTGGTCCAACAAGAACAAGAAGTATACAAGGAGATAGATACTTTATGCTAATAATTAATGATTATTCTAGAATGTGTTGGGTTACTTTTCTCAAGGAGAAATCAGAAGCTTTTGAAAGATTCAAGATATACAAGAAAATGGTAGAGAATGAAACTGGCAAGAAAATCAAATGTTTAAGATCAGATCAAGGAGGAGAATTTAATGCATTATGTGAAGTGAATGGAATCAAAAGACAACTATCAGCACCTCAGACACCCCAACAGAATGGATTTGTGGAAAGGAAGAATAGAACTATTCTAGATGCAGCAAGAACCATGCTAATGGAAGTAAATCTACCTCATGTGTACTAGAGAGAAGCAGTGAATACAACGGTTTATACTTTTAACAGAGTTCACATCAAAAGTGAAACCGGTAAGACCCCTTATGAACTATGGTTTGATCATATTCCTACTCTTAAGTATTTTAGAATATTTGGAAGCAAATGTTATATTAGAAGAGATGAGTATATTGGCAAATTTGATCCTAGAAGTGATGAAGAAATATTTCTTAGTTATTCATCTAAAAGCAAGGCATATAGATCTTATAATAAAAGGTTATAGAAAATCATTGAGAGTGCTAATATGAAGATAGATGAACATTTTGGAGGAGATTCAAGATCTGTAGAACCGACAGTTGAAATGATTATAAATGAACCAGCACAAATTACATTGGTACAGAATGTAGACCCAGTCACACCGACATCATCAGAAAACTCAATAGTGACTGAAGAACAACAACCTGTGAATGTTAATTAGAATAAACCCAGGTATGTAAGATTGAATCATTCAGAGAATCAAATATTTGGAAATAAGAATCAAAGTGTTATGACTAGAGGAAGATTGACAAATGAAGAGGTATGTTTAATTTCTCAAGTTGAACCATCATCTATTATTGAAGCATATCAGGATGAACATTGGATAAAAGCAATGGAAGATGAATTAAAACAAATTGAAAAGAAAAACACTTGGACATTAGTTCCCCAGTCTAAAGACAAAAATGTAATTGGAACTAAATGGGTATTTAGGAATAAACTTAATGAAGATGGAGAACTAATCATGAACAAAGAAATATTAGTTTGTAAAGGTTATTCACAGAAATAAGGAATAGATTATAATGAAACCTTTGTACCGGTAGCCAGAATTGAGGCAGTTAGACTATTTCTTGCATTTACAACCTCTAAGAATTATAAAGTTTATCAAATGGATGTAAAATGTGCATTTTTGAATGGAGATATTGAGGAGGAAGTTCACATTGAACAGCTTGATGGATTTTCTTTGACAGATAATAAGGATATGGTTTGAAGCAAGCTCTCAGAGATTGGTATGCTAGATTGGATAGATATCTTTTGAAGCTTGGTTACACAAAAGGTAATGCTGAAAACAATTTGTATTACAAAGTTACCAATGATGATATTTTGGTTATTGAAGTATTTATGGATGATATTATTTTTGGAGGCGAAGATGGATTATGTAAAGACTTTGCTAATTAGATGCAAAAAGAATTTGAAATTTCTATGGCTAGAGAGATAAAATTCTTTTTTAGGTTTGCAGATTTCACAAATAGATAAAGGTATATTCATATGTCAAACAAAGTACTTGAAGGAACTTTTGAAGAAATTTGGTATGGAAAAGTCCAAACTGGTAAGTACTCCTATGACTACAACTGCTAAATTGACATTGAAGGATGATTCAACTCCTATTAATCTGACAAGATACAAATCTATGTGTAGACACCTAACAATGGTCAACGCTTGTGGAGTCATACTTTAACATTGGCGCATTGCCTTATTTTAGGTTTTTACGTAGCATTAACATTTCTTCTATGTTGCGTACTTGGTCTTTATCATTTGCGAGCATCGAGTCCTTCTTCTGCGTTCCTCATTCTTCTCACTTTTGAATTAGGGTTTTGTCATCTTATCAATCTTGTTGTTTTATGATCAATTTGTCATTGATCCTCATCTTTGTCAATCTCGTCAATTTTGCGATCAATTTTTCATCGATCCTTGTCCTCTTCAATCATGTCAATTGGTGCATATCAATTTGGTCTCTTTATCAATATTGGTGCATTTATTAATCAATCTCAATTGTTTATCAATCAAATCATTCAGAATCATGATCAAATCGAATGTACATCAATTATCCTTTGTCAAGACCTAATTGTTGTCTTTGCATTTCTAATTCATCTTCCAAGGTTTTATGATTTATTCATTTAATCTTGTTTGGCATTTTCCCTCTAGGTTAAATAATTTATTTATTTATCCTAAGTCTTCTTGTCACAATTACATGTTTATTTAATTGGCTAATAAATTCCTCCTATTTTTGTAAATAAATTAATGAATGAGAAATTATTAATTAATTTACCTAATTTGCATCAATTTCCTAAATTCCAAGTCATCATATCTAACCTAAGTTTCTAATTTCTCCTAAATTCCTAAATGTCTATTTCTATTTCAAAATCTTGTCATAAATCCTTGCATAGCAATTTGTCATAAATTGTCATAAGTCCTTGCATAGCAATTTGTCATACACTTGTCATTTTTGCTATTCTTGATTTGAATTTCTATTCGAATCACTTTCATGCTAATCTTGTCTTTTCTCCAATTTATCTATAAATTGGATGAATTTCTTCAATCAAAATCCCCTGATCCCCAAATAATGACATTATCAGTCTAATAATCACTTGTCGGAATTACTTTGTCGAATCAATCACGCTTTGAGTATTCTTGTGCCAATGTCAATGTTTCTTTCACATTAGGTTTATGCACTTGAAGGTGAGATCCACAAACAAAGGCTATTGGGAGAAGAAAGAAGGACAATGGAGCCGCATGAAGGAGACATTCGAATCTGCATCTGGTTTGCTTAGTTTTTAGTTTTGAATGTTTTATTTTCATGTCTTTATTGAGTGTATTAGGATTGATAATTGCAATGAGCTTTTGTGATTGAGCTAGATTAGTATTTTGATTTGCTTGTGATGATTTCTGATTTCCTAGCCACATTAATTCATGCATATGTCATTGTCATTGTCTGGGGCATTTTCATTATTGTTCTTTGAAACAACGCTTAAAATCGCATTGTCTCAAAGAGGGGAAAAATGTAGACATCTAAAAATGGTCAATGCTTGGGGAGTCATAATGTAACATTGGCGCATTGCCTTATTTTAGCTTTTTGCGTAGCATTAAAATTTCTTCTATGTTGCGTACTTGGTCTTTATCATTTGTGAGCATCGAGTCCTTCTTCTGCGTTCCTCATTCTTCTCACTTTTGAATTAGGGTTTTGTCATGTTATCAATTTTGTCGGTTTGTGATCGATTTGTCATTGATCCTCGTCTTTGTCAATCTCGTCAATTTTGCGATCTATTTGTCATCGATCCTTGTCCTTTTCAATCATGTCAATTGGTGCATATCAATTTGGTCTCTTTATCAATATTGGTGCATTTATCAATCAATCTCAATTGTTTATCAATCAAATCATTCAGAATCATGATCAAATCGAATCTACATCAATTATCCTTTGTCAAGACCTAATTGTCATCTTTGCATTTCTAATTCCTCCTCCAAGGTTTTATGATTTATTCATTTAATCTTGTTTGGCATTTTCCCTCTAGGTTAAATAATTTATTTATTTATCCTACGTCTTCTTGTCACAATTAAATGTTTATTTAATTGGCTAATTAATTCCTCTTATTTTTGTAAATTAATGAATGAATCAGAAATTATTAATTAATTTACCTAATTTGCAACAATTTCCTAGATTCCAAGTCATCATTTCTAACCTAAGTTTCTAATTTCTCCTAAATTCCTAAATGTCTATTTCTATTCCAAAATCTTGTCATAAATCCTTGCATAGCAATTTGTCATAAATTGTCATAAATTGTCATAAGTCCTTGCATAGCAATTTGTCATACACTTGTCGTTTTTGCTATTCTTGATTTGAATTTCTATTTGAATCACTTTCCTGCTAATCTTGTCTTTTCTCCAATTTATCTATAAATTGGATGAATTTCTTCAATCAAAATCCCCTGAGCCACAAATAATCACATTATCGATCTAATAATCACTTGTTGGAATTACTTTGTCGAATCAATCACGCTTTGAGTATTCTTGTGCCAATGTCAATCTTGCTTTCACATTAGGTTTATGCACTTGAAGGTGAGATCCACAAACAAAGGCTATTTGCAGAAGAAAGAAGGACAATGGAGCCGCATGAACGAGACATTCGAATCTACATCTGGTTTGCTTAGTTTTTAGTTTTGAATGTTTTATTTTCATGTCTTTATTGAGTGTATTAGGATTGATCATTGCAATGAGCTTTTGTGATTGAGCTAGATTAGTATTTTGATTTGCTTGTGATGATTTTTGATTTCCTAGCTACATTAATTCATGCATATGTCATTGTCATTGTCTGGGGCATTTTCATTATTGTTCTTTGAAACAACGCTTAAAATTGCATTGTCTTGGAGAGGGGCAAAATGTAGACACCTAAAAATGGTCAACGCTTGTGGAGTCATACTTTAACATTGGCGCATTGCCTTATTTTAGGTTTTTGCGTAGCATTGACATTTCTTCTATGTTGCGTACTTGGTCTTTATCATTTGCGAGCATCGAGTCCTTCTTCTGCGTTCCTCATTCTTCTCACTTTTGAATTAGGGTTTTGTCCTCTTATCAATCTTGTCGTTTTGTGATCGATTTGTCATTGATCCTCGTCTTTGTCAATCTCATCAATTTTGCGATCGATTTATCATCGATCCTTGTCCTCTTCAATCATGTCAATTGGTGCATATCAATTTGGTCTTTTTATCAATATTGGTGCATTTATCAATCAATCTCAATTGTTTATCAATCAAATCATTCAGAATCACGATCAAATCGAATCTACATCAATTATCCTTTGTCAAGACCTAATTGTCATCTTTGCATTTCTAATTCCTCTTCCAAGGTTTTATGATTTATTCATTTAATCTTGTTTGGCATTTTCCCTCTAGGTTAAATAATTTATTTATTTATCCTAAGTCTTCTTGTCACAATTAAATGTTTATTTAATTGGCTAATTAATTCCTCCTATTTTTGTAAATTAATTAATGAATGAGAAATTATTAATTAATTTACCTAATTTGCATCAATTTCCTAGATTCCAAGTCATCATTTCTAACCTAAGTTTCTAATTTCTACTAAATTCCTAAATGTCTATTTCTATTTCAAAATCTTGTCATAAATCATTGCATAGCAATTTGTCATAAATTGTCATAAATTGTCATAAGTCCTTGCATAGCAATTTGTCATACACTTGTCATTTTTGCTATTCTTGATTTGAATTTCTATTCGAACTTTCGTGCTAATCTTGTCTTTTCTCCAATTTATCTATAAATTGGATGAATTTCTTCAATCAAAATCCCCTGATCCCCAAATAATGACATTATCGATCTAATAATCACTTGTTGGAATTACTTTGTCGAATCAATCACGCTTTGAGTATTCTTGTGCCAATGTCAATCTTGCTTTCACATTAGGTTTATGCACTTGAAGGTGAGATCCACAAACAAAGGCTATTGGGAGAAGAAAGAAGGACAATGGAGCCGCATGAAGGAGACATTCGAATCTGCATCTGGTTTGCTTAGTTTTTAGTTTTGAATGTTTTATTTTCATGTCTTTATTGAGTGTATTAGGATTGATCATTGCAATGAGATTTTGTGATTGAGCTAGATTAGTATTTTGATTTGCTTGTGATAATTCCTGATTTCCTAGCTACATTAATTCATGCATATGTCATTGTCATTTTCTGGGGCGTTTTCATTATTTTTCTTTGAAGCAATGCTTAAAATCGCATTGTCTCAAAGAGGGGCAAAATGTAGACACCTAAAAATGGTCAACGCTTGCGGAGTCATACTTTAACATTGGCAAATTGCCTTATTTTAGGTTTTTGCGTAGCATTAACATTTCTTCTATGTTGCGTACTTGGTCTTTATCATTTGCGAGCATCGAGTCCTTCTTCTGCGTTCCTCATTCTTCTCACTTTTGAATTAATGTTTTGTCCTCTTATCAATCTTGTCGTTTTGTGATCGATTTGTCATTGATCCTCGTCTTTATCAATCTCATCAATTTTGCGATCCATTTGTCATCGATCCTTGACCTCTTCAATCATGTCAATTGGTGCATATCAATTTGGTCTCTTTATCAATATTGGTGCATTTATCAATCAATCTCAATTGTTTATCAATCAAATCATTCAGAATCATGATCAAATCGAATCTACATCAATTATCCTTTGTCAAGACCTAATTGTCGTCTTTGCATTTCTAATTCATCTTCCAAGGTTTTATGATTTATTCATTTAATCTTGTTTGGCATTTTCCCTCTAGGTTAAATAATTTATTTATTTATCCTAAGTCTTCTTGTCACAATTAAATGTTTATTTAATTGGCTAATTAATTCGTCCTATTTTTGTAAATTAATTAATGAATGAGAAATTATTAATTAATTTACCTAATTTGCATCAATTTCCTAGATTCTAAGTTTCTAATTTCTCCTAAATTCCTAAATGTCTATTTCTATTTCAAAATCTTGTCATAAATCCTTGCATAGCAATTTGTCATAAATTGTCATAAATTGTCATAAGTCCTTGCATAGCAATTTGTCATACACTTGTCATTTTTGCTATTCTTGATTTGAATTTCTATTCGAATCACTTTCATGCTAATCTTGTCTTTTCTCCAATTTATCTATAAATTGGATGAATTTCTTCAATCAAAATCCCCTAATCCCCAAATAATCACATTATCGATCTAATAATCACCTGTCGGAATTACTTTGTCGAATCAATCATGCTTTGAGTATTCTTGTGCCAATGTCAATCTTTCTTTCACATTAGGTTTATGCACTAGAAGGTGAGATCCACAAACAAAGGCTATTCGGAGAAGAAAGAAGGACAATGGAGCCGCATGAAGGAGACATTCGAATCTGCATCTGGTTTGCTTAGTTTTTAGTTTTGAATGTTTTATTTTCATGTCTTTATTGAGTGTATTAGGATTGATCATTGCAATGAGCTTTTGTGATTGAGCTAGATTAGTATTTTGATTTGCTTGTGATGATTTCTGATTTCCTAGCTACATTAATTCATGCATATGTCATTGTCATTTTCTGGGGCATTTTCATTATTGTTCTTTGAAGCAACGCTTAAAATTGCATTGTCTCAAAGAGGGGCAAAATGTAGACACCTAAAAATGGTCAACGCTTGCGGAGTCATACTTTAACATTGGCGCATTGCCTTATTTTAGGTTTTTGCGTAGCATTAACATTTCTTCTATGTTGCGTACTTGGTCTTTATCATTTGCGAGCATCGAGTCCTTCTTCTGCGTTCCTCATTCTTCTCACTTTTGAATTAGGGTTTTGTCCTCTTATCAATCTTGTCATTTTGTGATCGATTTTTCATTGATCCTCGTCTTTGTCAATCTCGTCAATTTTGCGATCGATTTGTCATCGATCCTTGTCCTCTTCAATCATGTCAATTGGTGCATATCAATTTGGTCTCTTTATCAATATTGGTGCATTTATCAATCAAATCATTCAGAATCATGATCAAATCGAATCTACATCAATTATCCTTTGTCAAGCCCTAATTGTCGTCTTTGCATTTCTAATTCATCTTCCATGGTTTTATGATTTATTCATTTAATCTTGTTTGGCATTTTCCCTCTAGGTTAATTAATTTATTTATTTATCCTAAGTCTTCTTGTCACAATTAAATGTTTATTTAATTGGCTAATTAATTCCTCCTATTTTTGTAAATTGATTAATGAATGAGAAATTATTAATTAATTTACCTAATTTGCATCAATTTCCTAAATTCCAAGTCATCATTTCTAAACTAAGTTTCTAATTTCTCCTAAATTCCTAAATGTCTATTTCTATTTCAAAATCTTGTCATAAATCCTTGCATAGCAATTTGTCATAAATTGTCATAAATTGTCATAAGTCCTTGCATAGCAATTTGTCATACACTTGTCATTTTTTCTATTCTTGATTTGAATTTCTATTTGAATCACTTTCATGCTAATCTTGTCTTTTCTCCAATTTATCTATAAATTGGATGAATTTCTTCAATCAAAATCCCTTGATCCCCAAATAATCACATTATCGATCTAATAATCACTTGTCGGAATTACTTTGTCGAATCAATCACGCTTTGAGTATTCTTGTGCCAATGTCAATCTTGCTTTCACATTAGGTTTATGCACTTGAAGGTGAGATCCACAAACAAAGGCTATTTGAAGAAGAAAGAAGGACAATGGAGCCGCATGAAGGAGACATTCGAATCTGCATCTGGTTTGCTTAGTTTTTAGTTTTGAATGTTTTATTTTCATGTCTTTATTGAGTGTATTAGGATTGATCATTGCAATGAGCTTTTGTGATTGAGCCAGATTAGTATTTTGATTTGCTTGTGATGATTTATGATTTCCTAGCTACATTAATTCATGCATATGTCATTGTCATTGTCTGGGGCATTTTCATTATTGTTCTTTGAAGCAACGCTTAAAATCGCATTGTCTCAAAGAGGGGCAAAATGTACACACCTAAAAATGGTCAACGCTTGCGGAGTCATACTTTAACATTGGCGCATTGCCTTATTTTAGGTTTTTGCGTAGCATTGACATTTCTTCTATGTTGCGTACTTGGTCTTTATCATTTGCGAGCATCGAGTCCTTCTTCTGCGTTCCTCATTCTTCTCACTTTTGAATTAGGGTTTTGTCCTCTTATCAATCTTGTCATTTTGTGATCGATTTGTCATTGATCCTTGTCTTTGTCAATCTCGTCAATTTTGCGATCGATTTGTCATCGATCCTTTTCCTCTTCAATCATGTCAACTTGTGCATATCAATTTGGTCTCTTTATCAATATTGGTGCATTTATCAATCAATCTCAATTGTTTATCAATCAAATCATTCAGAATCATGATCAGATCGAATCTACATCAATTATACTTTGTCAAGACCTAATTGTCATCTTTGCATTTCTAATTCATCTTCCAAGGTTTTATGATTTATTCATTTAATCTTGTTTGGCATTTTCCCTCTAGGTTAAATAATTTATTTATTTATCGTAAGTCTTCTTGTCACAATTAAATGTTTATTTAACTGGCTAATTAATTCATCCTATTTTTGTAAATTAATTAATGAATGAGAAATTATTAATTAATTTACCTAATTTGCATCAATTTCCTAGATTCCAAGTCATCATTTCTAACCTAAGTTTCTAACATCTGCTAAATTCCTAAATGTCTATTTCTATTTCAAAATCTTGTCATAAATCCTTGCATAGCAATTTGTCATAAATTGCCATAAATTGTCATAAGTCCTTGCATAGAAATTTGTCATACACTTGTCCTTTTTGCTATTCTTGATTTGAATTTCTATTCGAATCACTTTCGTGCTAATCTTGTCTTTCCTCCAGTTTATCTATAAATTGGATGAATTTCTTCAATCAAAATCCCCTGATCCCCAAATAATCACATTATCGATCTAATAATCACTTGTTGGAATTACTTTGTCGAATCAATCACGCTTTGAGTATTCTTATGCCAATGTCAATCTTGCTTTCACATTAGGTTTATGCACTTGAAGGTGAGATCCACAAACAAAGGCTATTTGGAGAAGAAAGAAGGACAATGGAGCCACATGAAGGAGGCATTCGTATCTGAATCTGGTTTGCTTAGTTTTTAGTTTTGAATGTTTTATTTTCATGTCTTTATTGACTGTATTAGGATTGATCATTGCAATGAGCTTTTGTGATTGAGCTAGATTAGTATTTTGATTTGCTTGTGATGATTTTTGATTTCCTAGCTACATTAATTCATGCATATGTCATTGTCATTGTTTGGGGCATTTTCATTATTGTTCTTTGAAACAACGCTTAAAATCGCATTGTCGCAAAGAGGGGCAAAATGTAGACACCTAAAAATGGTCAACGCTTGCGGAGTCATACTTTAACATTGGCGCATTGCCTTATTTTAGGTTTTCGCGTACCATTGACATTTCTTCTATGTTGCATACTTGGTCTTTATCATTTGCGAGCATCGAGTCCTTCTTCTGCGTTCCTCATTCTTCTCACATTTGAATTAGGGTTTTGTCCTCTTATCAATCTTGTCGTTTTGTGATCGATTTGTCATTGATCCTCGTCTTTGTCAATCTCATCAATTTTGCGATCGATTTGTCATCGATCCTTGTCCTCTTCAATCATGTCAATTGGTGCATATCAATTTGGTCTATTTATCAATATTGGTGCATTTATCAATCAATCTCAATTGTTTATCAATCAAATCATTTAGAATCATGATCAAATTGAATCTACATCAATTATCCTTTGTCAAGACCGAATTGTCGTCTTTGCATTTCTAATTCATCTTCCAAGGTTTTATGATTTATTCATTTAATCTTGTTTGGCATTTTCCCTCTAGGTTAAATAATTTATTTATTTATCCTAAGTCTTCTTGTCACAATTAAATGTTTATTTAATTGGCTAATTAATTCCTCTTATTTTTGTAAATTAATGAATGAATCAGAAATTATTAATTAATTTACCTAATTTGCAACAATTTCCTAGATTCCAAGTCATCATTTCTAACCTAAGTTTCTAATATCTCCTAAATTCCTAAATGTCTATTTCTATTTCAAAATCTTGTCATAAATCCTTGCATAGCAATTTGTCATAAATTGTCATAAATTGTCATAAGTCCTTGCATAGCAATTTGTCATACACTTGTCATTTTTGCTATTCTTGATTTGAATTTCTATTCGAACTTTCGTGCTAATCTTGTCTTTTCTCCAATTTATGTATAAATTGGATGAATTTCTTCAATCAAAATCCCCTGATCCCCAAATAATGACATTATCGATCTAATAATCACTTGTTGGAATTACTTTGTCGAATCAATCACGCTTTGAGTATTCTTATGCCAATGTCAATCTTGCTTTCACATTAGGTTTATGCACTTGAAGGTGAGATCCACAAACAAAGGCTATTTGGAGAAGAAAGAAGGACAATGGGGTCGCATGAAGGAGACATTCGAATCTGCATCTGGTTTGCTTAGTTTTTAGTTTTGAATGTTTTATTTTCATGTCTTTATTGAGTGTATTAGGATTGATCATTGCAATGAGCTTTTGTGATTGAGCTAGATTAGTATTTTGATTTGCTTGTGATGATTTATGATTTCCTAGCTACATTAATTCATGCATATGTCATTGTCATTGTCTGGGGCATTTTCATTATTGTTCTTTGAAACAACACTTAAAATTGCATTGTCTCAAAGAGGGGCAAAATGTAGACACCTAAAAATGGTCAACGCTTGCGGAGTCATACTTTAACATTGGCGCATTGCCTTATTTTAGGTTTTTGCGTAGCATTGACATTTCTTCTATGTTGCGTACTTGGTCTTTATCATTTGCGAGCATCGAGTCCTTCTTCTGCGTTCCTCATTCTTCTCACTTTTGAATTATGGTTTTGTCCTCTTATCAATCTTATCGTTTTGTGATCGATTTGTAATTGATCCTCGTCTTTGTCAATCTCGTCAATTTTGCGATCGATTTGTCATCGATCCTTGTCCTCTTCAATCATGTCAATTGGTGCATATCAATTTGGTCTCTTTATAAATATTGGTGCATTTATCAATCAATCTCAATTGTTTATCAATCAAATCATTCAGAATCATGATCAAATCGAATCTACATCAATTATCCTTTGTCAAGACCTAATTGTCATCTTTGCATTTCTAATTCCTCTTCCAAGGTTTTATGATTTATTTATTTAATCTTGTTTGGCATTTTCCCTCTAGGTTAAATAATTTATTTATTTATCCTAAGTCTTCTTGTCACAATTAAATGTTTATTTAATTGGCTAATTAATTCGTCCTATTTTTGTAAATTAATTAATGAATGAGAAATTATTAATTAATTTACCTAATTTGCATCAATTTCCTAGATTCCAAGTCATCATTTCTAACCTAAGTTTCTAATTTCTCCTAAATTCCTAAATGTCTATTTCTATTTCAAAATCTTGTCATAAATCCTTGCATAGCAATTTGTCATAAATTGTCATAAATTGTCATAAGTCCTTGCATAGCAATTTGTCATACACTTGTCATTTTTTCTATTCTTGATTTGAATTTCTATTCAAATCACTTTCGTGCTAATCTTGTCTTTTCTCCAATTTATCTATAAATTGGATGAATTTCTTCAATCAAAATCCCTTGATCCCCAAATAATGACATTATCGATCTAATAATCACTTGTTGGAATTACTTTGTCAAATCAATCATGCTTTGAGTATTCTTGTGCCAATGTCAATCTTTCTTTCACATTAGGTTTATGCACTTGAAGGTGAGATCCACAAACAAAGGCTATTTGGAGAAGAAAGAAGGACAATGGAGCCACATGAAGGAGAAATTCGAATCTGCATCTGGTTTGCTTAGTTTTTAGTTTTGAATGTTTTATTTTCATGTCTTTATTGAGTGTATTAGGATTGATCATTGCAATGAGCTTTTGTGATTGAGCTAGATTAGTATTTTGATTTGCTTGTGATGATTTCTGATTTCCTAGCTACATTAATTCATGCATATGTCATTGTCATTGTCTGGGGCATTTTCATTATTGTTCTTTGAAACATCGCTTAAAATCGCATTGTCTCAAAGAGGGGCAAAATGTAGACACCTAAAAATGGTCAACGCTTGCGGATTTATACTTTAACATTGGTGCATTGCCTTATTTTAGGTTTTTGCATAGCATTAACATTTCTTCTATGTTGCATACTTGGTCTTTATCATTTACGAGCATCGAGTCCTTCTACGTTCCTCATTCTTCTCACTTTTGAATTAGGGTTTTGTCCTCTTATCAATCTTGTCATTTTGTGATCGATTTGTCATTGATCCTCGTCTTTGTCAATCTCGTCAATTTTTTGATCGATCCTTGTCCTCTTCAATCATGTCAATTGGTGCATATCAATTTGGTCTCTTTATCAATATTGGTGCATTTATCAATCAATCTCAATTGTTTATCAATCAAATCATTCAGAATCATGATCAAATCGAATCTACATCAATTATCCTTTGTCAAGACCTAATTGTCATCTTTGCATTTCTAATTCATCTTCCAAGGTTTTATGATTTATTCATTTAATCTTGTTTGGCATTTTCCCTCTAGGTTAAATAATTTATTTATTTATCCTAAGTCTTCTTGTCACAATTAAATGTTTATTTAATTGGCTAATTAATTCGTCCTATTTTTGTAAATTAATTAATGAATGAGAAATTATTAATTAATTTACCTAATTTGCATCAATTTCCTAGATTCCAAGTCATCATTTCTAACCTAAGTTTCTAATTTCTCCTAAATTCCTAAATGTCTATTTCTATTTCAAAATCTTGTCATAAATCCTTGCATAGCAATTTGTCATAAATTGTCATAAATTGTCATAAGTCCTTGCATAGCAATTTGTCATACACTTGTCATTTTTGCTATTCTTGATTTGAATTTCTATTCAAATCACTTTCGTGCTAATCTTGTCTTTTCTCCAATTTATCTATAAATTGGATGAATTTCTTCAATCAAAATCCCCTGATCCCCAAATAATGACATTATCGATCTAATAATCACTTGTTGGAATTACTTTGTCAAATCAATCATGCTTTCAGTATTCTTGTGCCAATGTCAATCTTGCTTTCACATTAGGTTTATGCACTTGAAGGTGAGATCCACAAACAAAGGCTATTTGGAGAAGAAAGAAGGACAATGGAGCCACATGAAGGAGAAATTCGAATCTGCATCTGGTTTGCTTAGTTTTTAGTTTTGAATGTTTTATTTTCATGTCTTTATTGAGTGTATTAGGATTGATCATTGCAATGAGCTTTTGTGATTGAGCTAGATTAGTATTTTGATTTGCTTGTGATGATTTCTGATTTCCTAGCTACATTAATTCATGCATATGTCATTGTCATTGTCTGGGGCATTTTCATTATTGTTCTTTGAAACATCGTTTAAAATCGCATTGTCTCAAAGAGGGGCAAAATGTAGACACCTAAAAATGGTCAACGCTTGCGGATTTATACTTTAACATTGGTGCATTGCCTTATTTTAGGTTTTTGCATAGCATTAACATTTCTTCTATGTTGCATACTTGGTCTTTATCATTTACGAGCATCGAGTCCTTCTTCTACGTTCCTCATTCTTCTCAGTTTTGAATTAGGGTTTTGTCCTCTTATCAATCTTGTCGTTTTGTGATCGATTTGTCATTGATCCTCGTCTTTGTCAATCTCGTCAATTTTGTGATCGATCCTTGTCCTCTTCAATCATGTCAATTGGTGCATATCAATTTGGTCTCTTTATCAATATTGGTGCATTTATCAATCAATCTCAATTGTTTATCAATCAAATCATTCAGAATCATGATCAAATCGAATCTACATCAATTATCCTTTGTCAAGACCTAATTGCCGTCTTTGCATTTCTAATTCATCTTCCAAGGTTTTATGATTTATTCATTTAATCTTGTTTGGCATTTTCCCTCTAGGTTAAATAATTTATTTATTTATCCTAAGTTTTCTTGTCACAATTAAATGTTTATTTAATTGGCTAATTAATTCCTCCTATTTTTGTAAATTAATTAATGAATGAGAAATGATTAATTAATTTACCTAATTTGCATCAATTTCCTAAATTCCAAGTCATCATTTCTAACCTAAGTTTCTAATTTCTCCTAAATTCCTAAATGTCTATTTCAATTTCAAAATCTTGTCATAAATCCTTGCATAGCAATTTGTCATAAATTGTCATAAATTGTCATAAGTCCTTGCATAGCAATTTGTCATACACTTGTCATTTTTGCTATTCTTGATTTGAATTTCTATTCGAATCACTTTCGTGCTAATCTTGTCTTTTCTCCAATTTATGTATAAATTGGATGAATTTCTTCAATCAAAATCCCCTGATCCCCAAATAATGACATTATCGATCTAATAATCACTTGTTGGAATTACTTTGTCGAATCAATCACGCTTTGAGTATTCTTGTGCCAATGTCAATCTTGCTTTCACATTAGGTTTATGCACTTGAAGGTGAGATCCACAAACAAAGGCTATTTGGAGAAGAAAGAAGGACAATGGAGCCGCATGAAGGAGACATTCAAATCTGCATCTGGTTTGCTTAATTTTCAAATATTGAATGTTTTGTTTTCGTGTCTTTATTGAGTGTGTTAGGATTGATCTTTGCAATGAGCTTTTGTGATTGAGCTAGATTATTATTTTTATATTTGCTTTGATTATTTGTGATTTCCTAGGTACACTATGATTGGAGGTTTACTGTATTTAACACAAACAAGACCTAATATAATGAATGCAATATGCATTGTTTCAAGATTTCAAAGCAATCCTAAAGAAAATCATGAATCAGCAGTTAAAAGGATTTTCCAGCACCTACAAGGCACAACAAATCTTGGTTTATGGTATCCTAAAGATGATTATTTTGATTTATGTGCATAGACTAATGCAAATTGGATAGGAGATATAGATGACAGAAAGAGTACCATTGGCAGTGCATTCTTTCTTGGCAGAAGATTGATTTCATGGATAAGCAAGAAGCAGACTTGTACATCATTATCAACAACAAAATCAGAATATGTTGCAGCAACAACTAATTGTACTCAAGTATTATGGATTAAGAAAATGTTGAAGGATATAAAGGTAAAATGCAAAGAACCAGTAATCATTTATTGTGATAATTCAGCAACAATTGATATATCAAAGAATTCAATATTTCACTCTAAGACAAAGCATGTTTCTATTAAGTATAATTTTCTAAAAGAAAATGTTGAAGCAAATGAAGTGAAACTGGTTTATGTGAATACTAAAGAGCAAATTGCAGATATCTTTACAAAGCCTTTGCCTAAGGAAACATTTAAATATCTCAGAGAGCATCTTGGGGTAATTTCCCCTCTGACAGAGACTTGAATGATGAAGATTGACATCAAACCGACAGGGACCAATAGAAAAATCTTTTTTTCGGCTTTGATGAAGGAGAGCTACTTCTCAAGGGGAGTAGTTGGCTGAATGTTATGTTTTTGAATTCTTAACTGATTTGGCATTTGATGTCAAAGGGGGAGAGGTATCTATGGAAAAACTTTGTATTTGGGGAGAGATTATCATTCTACTTGGAGAGATATACTCTTTTGGATATATGTATTTTTGGTTTTGGTTTATGTTTCTGTTACAGAACTTTGTATCGATCTACCTTTGGGAGATTGTTGGTCTATTGGTTTTTGGCATTCTATTTTTGACACTTAGATATTTTCCATCTAGTGTTGCCATCAATTCCAAAGGGGGAGATTGTTGGTAATATGGATGACTTCGTCATATGTTGCATTGGTTTTGTCATTGATGTCAACACTTATCTTCTTGGAGGTTTACATTATGTTCACTGATATGGTTAGTGGCTTATGCACAGTCATTGGTATGTGTTCACCAACAGTTTATATTGTTCATCGGCAACAATGATGACTTGTTATCATCTGGAGATCATTTGGTTATGTCGAAGACATGGACTGGAAGTTTGGATTTGGTGTTTTTCTTATTGGTCTAATCGGGTTGACAGATTTGCCTTTACCAACAGATAGGTCTAGGTTATGGACCGATACTCCAGATCAACATGGCACATTATGGAGATTGTTTATTGATTGGATAATATGGTAAATGTATTGAGCCGACATGTTGTATCGCATCAAGACTTATTTGTAACTAATTTAATTGTAATATCTTTAGTGAGCCGACCTATACATTTGGTCTTAGGTTTTGTATATATGATTGTTATGCATCTACATTAGTGTTATGAGACTATAATGTAGATGCATAACAATTTGGATCCTTATTATGAAGAAAGTGAGACCTATTTATAGGGAAAATAGGGAAATGGATGGTTAAGATTGAGTAATCTTAACAAGGGTCAGGATTGAAAGTTATCAATTCATGTGAGATTTCAATCCAATCCTATGTTGACATGTGTCACCATGAGGAGGCCAGAGAGAGTAAGCATTAGATGTTTATTAAGCTTTGAGGGTTAACCTTAAGAGAATGGGCCATTAGATAAAGCTATTTTCCAAGGATGAAGGCTATTATCCAAGAGTTAAACTCTTGTGCAAGGTTGGAAGATGCTCAAAGGGACAACCATCATGGGATAGGGTGATGTCTTGTAAGAGGCTTTAAATGGTTTAGAAGACTTTAGAGGATAATTTTTAAGAGCCTTGCAAATTTGGGGAACTCAACAAGTTAGCTTGTTGAAGAGATAAAGTCTTTAGAATACTTTCTTCCAAATTTGGAGAAGTGACTTCCCCAAATTTAGAGATATGACATGATAGAGGAATTCGAGCTAGTTAAGTGGGATTTGAGGACTTCTAGAAGAATGATTAGGAGATTAATGGAAAATGTAGGAGAATGCAAGTGGGATAAAATGTTAGGATTCCCAAAGATACTAAGAGGGGGGGGTGAATCAATATCTAACCGGTATCAAAACCTTCAATCACCTACAATTTCTCATTGGAGTGTGCATTTTGCCAACATAAAAGGGGAGTTTTTAATTAAAATAAAAATATTTATTTCAACCAAAATGAATAAAATGCAAGTGGGGGGTTTTATAAATAATATTGATTTATTTATTTGTAGAAGGGATTTAAATTAAATGTAAATTCAATTAAAATGGTGGAAAGTGAATAAATATAATTTATTCACTTAATAGAAGAAAGGGGATATCAATTAAATGTTGAATTTAATTAATAGTTGAAATAGAAGAAAAGGGTACATTAATTAAACCTTAGTTTAATTAATAGGTGGATAAATGATAATTAAACAAATAAAATTCAATTAATTAGGTGTGCAAGTTTTAGGCATCTACAACTACATATTCCATTTTTTAACTTATAATTCAAAAAATGCAATCACTTAACAAAGGAGTACATTGTTGTATCATGAGTAGGCTTCCTTTTATGACTCCACTCAAGCATGAAGTTATGAAGAGAAGGGTCCCAAAGCCACATGAGATTAATCTTAATAGAGGTATTTTTTGTAGGCTCTAATAGGATAAGTTCAAAAATTTATCAACCAATTGTCAACTCCTCTGTAGTCTAAAATATTTGAACTAGTAACCCAAATATCACCAACCCAATAGATGTAAATCATAATTTTTTCTAAAATCTTCACAATAGTATCATATCCCTATAAAATAGTGTAGTGCCATAAATTTTATACCTATATATTTGTGTACTCACTTAGGCCTCACTTTTGCATTCTAGCCTTTCATGCTTTGATCATGTTTGATTCTTCTCACACTGGCTTCAAAATTTGATATTTATCTATCACCTAATTCAATGGCCCTTTGTTCAACCCTAATGGGTTGGACAATGGTGCCTTAGGCACCCTTGTCCTACTTAAAGAGGCTCAACTTTGGACCCTATGACAGTCAAAAATATAGGTGGGAACTCTCTTCCCGTGTCAACCAACTTAAAACATTAAAACACATTTCATGAGGCGAGGTATAAAATCAAGTCTTACCCCATTATTTGAGACATCCACCTTACATCTCTTCATAATTTTCTAGTTTGATTTCTCAAGATAAAGATTCAATTCAAGTGAGAAAGTAATCAAGCAATATCAATGAAGGAGAGGTCAAGTATTTAGATTTCAAGAATTCAAGATGGCTCCCATGATCAAGATATTATGAAGACATTCCTACATGACAACATCAACCATTGTATGAAGACTTAAAAGTAAGACTCATCAAAGTATAACATTCTAATTTTAGAATTTGAATTCAAATCTAGCCTCTAACATTTTTTTAAGGTACACTTCAATTCCATTTCAATTCAATTCCAATTTTAATTACATGGTTTTTTCATACTTGGGGTTTTACCTAGTCAAACCCCTATCAACAACATATTTTTCCTTCCACTATGTGCAAGCGATAGATTCAAAAGAAACAATTAAAAATTTAGGAAGAGAAAATAGAGACACTCAAATCTATCTTTTGTAGAGGCAAAAATTGGAGGACAAGGTCACCCAAAGAACCTATGTTTGAAAATTCTTTGGTGAAACTTCAGAAAAACACTCAGGATTGCATCATAATTCTAGAAAGACAACTATTACCCACATCCGACACTCTAAGGACAAGGTCGCCCTAAGCACCATTGTCTTGCACTTTCAAGCCCAGATTTCAGACATGAGTTCCTGTCAACTTCCTAATTTTATATCTATAATTATGCATGTATATCAAATCTAAAACTAATTATAAATGTTGTTTTTGTTCAATTTTACATCTCTAGCCCTACATCTTGCATTCAATCTACATCTTTGCATAGCTCATTTTCAATTCAACCCAAGGAGTACTGAACTCACCTTGTGCTTAGTCCTTTTTTGTTGCAAATGTGTTGTTGATAAGTATGATTGGATGTCATTGATGTTAACATAATGGTTGTCATCAGTGTCAACATTAATTCTTGGAGTTGATTGATTATACTAGTGTATATCTTGATTCCATTCTTATTTTTGTTGTATTCAGCAATGGTTTGTGGGTTCGGATTAAGTTCAGAATTTGAGGATGTGTAGCGGCATTGGTGTAGCATGTGAGTCATGATTTGGGTTTGGAATTTATAATGGATATAACGTGTTGATCTAACTAATGATGTGTGTTGTGATATGGTGTACTTTGCATTCCTTCCCACCACCAGAATGTTTAGTGTTGACCTATTTTAGATCTTTGTCTTGGCCGACCTAGAAGATTATGCTTCCCAAAAGATAATATATGTATGAGGGTGATCTGATTGTGTTAGTATGAGAAAAAAGTGTGGCATTGTTATTGAAGATATGCGAGATTGAGAAGGAAGGATTTGATTATTGATTTTGTGTGAAGTGTGTTGGTGTTGAGGCACCAAATGTTGTTTGATTTTTGTCTAGTGTGTGTTATAGTGGCAGATTAACTTTCTTTCTTTCTTTCTTTCTTTGGTAGTGAGCATTTTTTGGGGAAGTGAGGCCTCTAGCAATGAGCATTTTGGCAGTGATTCACCCTTTGTAAAAATAACCTTAACCAGTGTTTTATATTGAGAACTAACATTCTCTTTGGTTTTTCCCTTCTTGGGATTTCCACATCATATCTGGTGTTCATTGTGTGATGTGCTGTGTGTTTTTGTTCTTTATATTATATCTTATTTAATTAAGTTTGTTGGTTACTCTAGATGTGTGAAAGCATAAAAGAAATTATTTAAGTTGTCAACTAATTCACCCCCCTCTCAATTGCCTAGATATTCAATAATTGGTATCAAAGCTTTGGTTCCTTGGAGAAGAATTTAACCGCTTGAGGTAGATCCTAATCCGATGGCACATAAACTAACTATTCCTATCTTTGAAGAATTCAACTATATTTTTTGGAAAGTGAAGATGAGAGGCTACCTAATCTCTTTGGGATACAACACTTGTAAAGAGGTAGAAACTAAGTACGTTCAATCGACAAATGGTCTTAACGCTCTGGATGAGATTCAAGCTTATAAAGAGAATAAAAAGGAAAGGTATGCTATCTTTAGTGCTTTATCAAAGGCTAAATTGACAAAGGTTATTTCATTGAATACTACTTATGAGGTTTGGGAAAATTTGAGAGATATCTATGAAGGAAATGGTAGACTTTAATTATCAAATAAGCTAACAGTTAAGCATAGATATGAGAAATTGAAAATGGAAGAAGGAGAAGACATAACAAGCTATTTTCAGAAGGTTGATAGTGTGATAAATGAAATCAGAGAGCTTGGTGGCACCTTGACAAATGAAGACATAATCGAGAAGATTTTGATGTCCAATTGGAAAGACATAGTAACAAGATCTTTGTTATTAAAGAAACCTATGATCTGAAGAAGTTTAATAGAGAACAACTTTATGATATTCTATCAGCATTTGAGATAAGGAAGTTTGGAAAAGACAAAGCTAAGACTAAGTTTGCCTTTAAAGTCTCTAAGGAGGATCCAAAAGATGAAATTTCATATGAGATGGAAGCAAACTTTGTAAGGAAACTGAAGAAAGGCATCAAAAAATTCAAAGATATGTTACTTCTTAAATGCTTTAGATGTGGAAAGATTGGTCATATTACTACTAGGTGTCCAAAAAAATTTCAAGATAGAAATCTAGAGACGGTAGAGGGAAGTTTAACAAGATAGCCTATTATGTCAAAGATGATGTCAGTATTTCAAATGATGAATCGGATTATGAAAATGGTGATTATTTATTTTTGGTAGAAAAAGATGTACCTAAAATTGATATTCCTAGCACTGTTGATATTTTTTTACATGTTAGAAGAGATGTAAATGAATGGTTGATTGATAGTGGATGTTCAAATCATCTAACTATTGATAAAAGAAAGTTTGTAAAACTTGAAAGTATGATGGAGGTTTTGTTAGGTTTGGAGATGATTAGATAGCATAGAATATGGGAATTGGTTCTATTTCTTTTGATGGAAAACATAGTATTGATAATTTTTACTATGTGAAGGGTTTGCATCATAATCTTTTGAGTGTTGGACAGATGTGCAAAAATGGTTATAATGTTGTCTTTCAAGATGATGGTTGTGAGATCTGGAAGGGATCCAGAATTGTTATTGAATTAGGAAAAAGGACTAGTGGAAACATGTGTCTAGTAGAAGGAACTACGAAGCATTGTTTGTTATCTCAGATCAATGATAGTTGGCTCTAGCATCGGAGGATGTGCCATATCAATTTTGACAACTTGGTGAAGATTAGCTCATCAAGTGTATTGAGAGATTTGCCTATATTGACCAAACCAAATAACAACATTGTTGGATTTATTGTACATAGACCTATGCAGTCCTACTAGAACAAGGAGTATACAAGGTGAGAAGTATTTCATGTTATTGATTGATGATTACTATAGAATGTCATGGGTTGCATTTTTGAGAGATAAGTCAAAAGTACTAGAAAAATTAAAGATATTCAAGGGTAAAGTAGAAAATGAAGTTGATAGAAAGATTAAGTGTTTGAGGTCTGAAAGAGGAGGAGAATTTACTTCTAATGAGTTTAACAAATTTTGCGAGAAACATGGTATTAGAAGATAATTGTCTGCCCCTAGAACCCCATAGTAGAATGGTGTAGTGGAAAGGATGAACTGAATTATACAAGAGGCAGAAAGAACAATGATAAAAGGAGAACTCCTAGAAGTCTATTAGAGAGAATCAATTCATATTGCAGTCTACACTCTTAACAAGATTTTATACCATAAAAGATATGGAAAGACATCATATGAGCTATGACATGCTAGAACTCCAACAGTGAAATATTTCAAGGTATTTAGAAGCAAGTTCTATATCTGGAGAGATGAAGATAATCTTGGAAAGTTTGACAATAGAGCAGATGAAGGCATATTCCTAGGATATTCTACAAGGAGCAAGGCATATTGATGTTTCAATAAAAGGTTGAACAAGATTGTTGAAAGTGTAAATGTGAAAGTTGATAAAGATACTTCTAAAGAGTCTAACAAATTGGCAAGATATGAGTCTGATGAACTCGATGACAGAAAAAGAGAAGAGAAAATCAAAGAAGGAGAAGGAGAAAAGGAAGCTTAGGAAGCTCCAACATCTACATCTAAGAATCGAAGATATGCTCAAAGAATCATTCACTAGATCATATTATTGGAGATGAAAACAAATGAATCATCACAAGAAGCAAAGCAACTCAAGAACAAGTTTTGTTTTGTCTATGTTCATAGATGGAACCAAAAATAGTAGAAGAAGCATGCAATGATCAAAATTGGATAAAACCGATGAGAGAAGAGCTAAATCAGATTGAGAAGAATCAAACATGGGAATTAGTTCACAAATCGAAAGATAAGAATGTGATTGGAACAAAATGGGTATTCTAGAACAAGATGGATGAAGATGGAAAGGTTGTGAGAAATAAAGAGAGGTTGGTTTGTAAAGGTTGTTCTCAGGTTGAAGGCATTGAATTTGAAGAGACATGTGCCCCAATTGCTCAAATAGAGCCAATTAGGATGTTTCTTGATTTTGTAGCTTTTAAGGATTTCAAGGTCTATCAGATGGATGTGAAATCAACATTTTTGAATGAAGAGATAAATGAAGAAATTTACATTGAACAACCAAAAGGATTTAAGTTGAAAGATGATCCAAACATTATTTGTAAGATTGAAGAATGCCCTATATGGATTGAAGCAAGCTCCTAGAGCTTGGTATGGAAGGCTAGATAAGTTGATCAAGGATTTTAGAAGGGATCGCCTGACAGTAATTGATAATTCAAAATTGATTTAGGTAAAATCTTAATTGTTGTAGTGTATGTTGATGACAAAATATTTGGAGAAAATGAAGGTATGTGTAGAAAATTTGCTAAGGAAATGTAGAAGGAATTTGAAATGTCTATGATTGGTGAGTTAAATTTCTTTCTTGATTTGCAAGTAAACCAAACTGATAAAGGAATGTTCATTTCTCAATCTAAATATGTTAAGGAATTATTGAAAAGTTTGGGTTGGAGAACTCCAAATCGGTGTGTACACCTATGACCAGCGGATGCAAACTGACAAAAGATGATAAGTCCCCTAAAGCAGATGCAAGTCAATATAGATCAATGATTAGAGGATTGGTATGTTTGACTGCTACAAGAACAGATATCATGTATGCAGTTTATTTGGCGGATAGATTTCAGCAAGAAACAAAGGAATCACATGTTGTGGTAGTAAAAATAATTTTCAAATATCTAAAAGGAACATAAGAGTTTTCCTTATTGCATCCTAAAAATTTAGATTTCACTCTAACAGCTTATACTAATGCAGATTGGGCAGGAAGTTTTGATGATAGGAAAAGTACAACTGGTAGAGCATTCTTTCTTGGCTCCCAGTTATTTTCTTGGTCAAGTAAGAAGAAATATCTTGTCTCTTTATCCACAACTGAAGCATAGTACATTGTAGCATCTTCATGTTGCACAAAGATTCTATGGATGAAGTAGACTTTGAAGGATATTGGTGCAATGTTCAATGAACTTATCTCTATAATGGTAACACTAGTGCAATAAACATTTCTAAGAATTCGATATAACATTCCAAAACTAAACATATATTCATTCAATACAACTCATTAAGAGAAAAGGTGTTGTACAATGAAGTAAAGCTTGAGTATATGTACCTACAAAAGAGAAGATTGTAGATATCTTCATGAAGGAATTGTGTAAAGATACTTTTGAGTATCTCTGAAAGAAGTTAGGAGTTTACCCATTCCTAGTTTGAACTAATGTACATTTGGTTGTGCATTCGTCCAATGAATAGCTTACATAATTTTTATCTGAACTAATGCTTGTGCGCTTCCTCTTAGGAGAGAAAGAGTGAGTTTCATAAGGGGAGAGTTTCTCATCTTTGTCATTGTTGTCAAAGGGGGGTGAGATTCGGAAAGATTCAAGTTGTGCAAAGAGATTTTTTTGTTTTTTGTTGATGGATGTCGCCATCAATGACAAAGGGGAAGATTGTTGCAGATGTGTTGTTGATGAGTATGATTGGTTGTCATCGATGTCAACATTTAATGGTTGTCATTAGTGTCAACATGTGTTCTTGGTGTTGATTGATTTTACTCATGTATATCTTGATTTCATTCTTATTTCTATTTTATTAGGAAATGGTTTTTAGGTCTGGATTAAGTTCAAAATTCAAGGATTTGTAGTGGCATTGGTGCAGTTTGTGAGTCATGATTTGGGTCCAAAATTTTTAATGGATGTAACGTGTTAATCTAATTGATGATGTTTGTTGTGGTATGGTTTACTTCTCATCCCTTCCCACCATCAGATTGTTTATTATTGATCTATTTTAGATCTCTGTATTGGTTGACTTGGAAGATTGTGCTTCCTAAAAGATAACATATATGTGAGGATGATCTGATTGTGTTAGTAAGATAAAAAAAATTGTGGCATTTTTATTGAAGATATGTGAGATTGAGAAGGAAGGATCTGATTATTGATGTTGTGCATTCAGTGTGTTGGTGTTGAGGCATCGGATACAGTCTAGTTTTTTGCAATGTGTGTTACAATGGTGGATTACCTTTCTTTCTTTCTTTCTTTCTTTCTTTGAGAGTGAGCCTTAAACTAGGTAGTGAGCTCTCCTACAGTGAGCATTCTGGCAGTAAGCCACCCTTTGTAAAAATCACCTTAACTTGTGTCACCTTAACCGGTGTTTTATATTGAAAACTAACATTCTCCATGGTTTTTCCCTTCTTGGGTTTTCCGCATCATATCCGGTGTTCATTGTGTGATGTGTTGTGTGTTTGTGTTCTTCATATTGTATCTGCTTTAATTAAGTTTGTTGGTTGCTTCATATGTGTGAATGCATAAAATAAATTATCTAAGTTGTCAAATGATTCACCCCCCCCCTCTTAGTTGCCTAGATAATCAACACTTTTCAATCATATTTGAGATTGATCCAAGTGGATCCATTCTCCTTCTAAATGTAATTATTGAGGAAGTAGGTTTAGTTTTAGTTTGCACACATAAACTTGTGAACACTGTTTCCCAACATTATATTTTTGGTGAACCCATCATAGTGCTTGTATTAGTTCTAATTTTCCTTTATAGATCTTATTTGTATGCATTTTATTCATTCACATTTGTAATTATTTCTGAAATATATCATATATGCACTAAAATTACATTAATTTAAAACCATAATTCACAAAAACCCTAAATATTTTGATAAAATTGACTTGTGGGTTGCATAATTTTTTATTTATATGCTCAAATTTTATTGTTATTTTATATTATTTTTAAATTTAGAAGTATTAATTGTTCAATTGTTTAGTGTATATTTTTTAATTAGTTGGTTAATCAATTATTCTATTGGGAAATTGCATTGTTTAATCATACCTTTTCCTTACATTACCAATTGTATGAGAGGAATTGTGACTACAAATCCATTTCATTAGCTTTGCCCTCTTTGTGCATGAATTTCATCACCCTTTCTCCCACGTCCAATTTCCTGATGACAAGTTATGAACTTACAACTTCCCAAAGTGTAAGTACTAAGGGGTGTGAGCCTGGATTGATTAACCTATTCCATGGGAAGTTAGGTGAATCCTTTATTCCTACATAAGACATACCTAACATTGTGGAGATCCATTACCCTCGTACTTCTCATTATGAGGATGACTCCTTACTCGAGTAAATATTGACCAATTGGGAAAGCTTGACCACAAGTTGGAAAGGCTTCAACAATGGATGGTTGATGAACACTTGAATACTAAGAAAATCCCCTTGATTGAAGGCTTGAGGAGAATGTTTCAAAGTAATGAAAATGGGGTTGAATTTATGTGTGGCATTTATCATATTATTGACACTAATGTTATGCATATAAAAAGTTATGTCAAAGTGCTTCATTACTCTAATCCTATAACTCGTGTTCAACATTTTATGCCTATGCCTACTTCTTTGCCTAATGTACCTACATATACATCTTCCATCATGTTTTCTGCTACACAAAATTCTACACATGTTAGTAGTGGGATCAATCATATCAATCAATAGTCCTACCTACCTCCTTCTCCTAGCCTTCCATTTGTGTAATAGCCATTTCCTATACACAAATACCATAATGTTCCACCATCCTATTCTCAAGATCCACCCATTTATTGTAATGTTACACCTTCATCACAATCAAATATATCCTATTCCAATTCATGCAATGAAGCCACTATGAACAATTTAGTTCAAAGTGTTCATCCTTATAACAACAATTGGCTTCCTTACCCAATCCAAATTCAATGTTCCTATAATAGATATGGGTAGCCCACTTTTCAATGAGATTGTATGTAATCTTGTCCCACAATACATGGATTTTAGTCATTCGGAGCTATACGATGAATATTTTGTCACCAGAGTACTAATGACAAAATATATAATTCACACAAAGCTATGTTGATAAATTAATCTCTCCTCTCATCAAGGGGAGGTTCCCTATGCAATTTCTCCTCTAATTAATAAGAAATTAAATTTGTTGGTTGGTGTTAGGCATATAACTCTCTTTTTTGAGAGTCTATGTATTCTCCCTTCACCTGGTTACAATTTCTCTATCTCTTTAGATACTTAAAGAAAAGAATTGTGAATCTAACAAAGTACACCAAGAGTTACTATTAAGCAGCACAAAGTCTCCTTGAAGGTAACACTAACTCAAACTGATTATTACAAATCAAAAAATTAGAAACTTAGCTTGTAGCTCAAATTCTTCAAGTATAAATTTCTAATCATTTAAACTACAAGTAACTACAGTAATACAAAGCTTACGACTAGTTACTTAATTTATCAGAAGGTTTCCCAAATATGCTAAGAGCACATAGTCTACTTGCATGATTTAGGAGCTCTTTAACCCACATAACAATATCTTCAAGATCAAATAAATAAATAACATATATATATTCAATGGACATAGGAACATTAAATTATATAAACAATTTTCTTGATACACCACAAAGTTTGAGATCAACAAAAATTGTTTTCTTTATTTGCTTGATAGAATTTTCACCACAAAAGCCCAAAGTCTTAGTTGGGATAAAAATTCAGAAGAGTTTTGCTAAGCTTGAAAAAGATAAATATTTAAAAATGAGGTCCTCCTTATATAGGAAAAGAATGGAGAAAAAAGTGGGCACGGTTGACTTATTCAACTGCACAGTCTCATTTAACTACAACTACAACATAAAGAAAACATGCAACTGCATAAAAACTAACAACATCTATTGATGCAACTGCATAAAAAGAAGGTGTCAAAAAGGGGTCACTTCATTCTTCATTCTCCTCCTCATTGGATTTTTGAAAATCTTTGAACTTAGCCAAGATAGCTTTCATCTCTGCTTCGTTCATCATCGGGGTAGAACTTGTGATCACTTGGATGTGGGAAATTGCATCTTCAGTCTTTACCTATTTCTTTTGCCCATCCTTCAGCGTGGATGCAAGGACTTCAAAATTGACCTGGATCTCTAATAGCTTATCAAATGTGTCAAGTGAGAAATCATGTCTCGTGCAGTGATCTATTAAAGCAAGGAATTCTTGTGTGATAGCTTCACCAGTAACGAGATTTTGATTGCCATCATATAAGTAACAAGGAAGATCAACGACTTTGGCAAAAATAAGATCAATCTCATCATCACCTTCTTTCTTTTCTCGGTCTAGTTCCACAATCATCAACCTTATTGTCTCTTGCTTATGAGACAATAATGACAAGATCTGGATGTACTTCTACCTTGTGGGAATTACCTTATTTTCAACAAGGACATCTATCCTGAAGTCCTCCATTTTGCTCCAAAAGGTAATACTTTTCACAACTTCTTCAATCTCCTATGATAAAGAGGTTTTGATTCCTTGCATCTGACTTTGGATTACTTCATAATCCACCAATAGTCCCACTGTTGAACTCAAAAGATGAGAGCCTTCTGACCTTAGCCATGAAATCCACTCATCCATCACTCGACCTTTAGCTCCTACCTGTTCAATCTTCTTTAGAGCTTTAGTGTTGATTGAGGATCCTATGGGCTTGATTTCTTGTGAAGATTGTGTGACTTTGAGAAGAACATAGGTCAGTTGCTCACACTTTTGCTTTAATTCATGCTTTTCATCCCTCTCTTGATCAAATCTTCTCAACAAGGAATCAAAAGTTGTCTGAGAATCTAATTTGACACTCTCATGTGTTTCCACCCCAAGTTCTACGACTTGCATGGTATAATCCTCAGGTCGTATGTTGCCTTTGTCCTTATCTGATGATGGCACCATGACCTCAGCATACTTTCTTTTAGAAGCCGGGTCCACCAACACCCGAGATACGATCTTTGGCTTTTTTGTTCCTTTTGGCTTCGAAGGAACCAACTTCTCAAAATCAAACTCATCTAGAGAGATCACCTATTTTTTCCTCTTAGGGGCCACTACTTCCATCCAAGGGGGTAATTCTAGACTGGCCGATGGAGTAGTAGCTCCTTTCTGATTTTGAGTTGAAGTTTTGGGAGCAGATTGACTGGAGCTCAGAGTGGTTATGAGTGTTATTGACGGCACCGATATTGAAGTATCTAGTGGAACATTTGCTACCACTGACACCTCTTTAGTTATAGATGGGAGAGTTGAAGGCGTCATGAATGCAACTTACTGCACTTACCAATGGTGGAATCTCTGTGGTGGTGGTAGTGATAGGTAAGTCTACTAAAACCTATTCTACAAGTGCCTCTTCCAATGCTTCATTAAAATCCATCATCATGGATTCAATGGTAGACGAAGGGATATCACCTAGATTGGAGAAGTTGGTTATTGTGAAAAACTAATTAGCGACCTCTTATTACGCCATGCCCATACTTAGATCCCCATCTGGAAAATCCTCATCATCTTGGTCAGAGTCAAAATCAATAGAGTGGATGATTACCTGTGAGGTGATTGGGGCATCAACTTCAGTTGGGTGTGATGTTTCTTCAACCTGTACTTCCTCTTGTTGAAGAATTTCACCTTCTTAAATTTCCTTGGTAGGAAGTTGTTTTGGCTCTTTCGCCACTGCTTCCTGTACTATGGATGATGATTCACCCTTTTTGGACCCTTTCACTATAAATTTAATTTTGGGCCCTTTCCCTTTTGATTGTATCCCAGGAGTTGAGGATAGTGCTTACGTGTCTGCTCTTCTCTTCCTTCTTGTTGTTGTAGCTATCATGCCGACTGGGCCATCACTGTTATCATCATCTCCTGAACTAGCAGGAAGTTGTTTCATCATGAGATTCTTCCTTACCAACCATGCATTGGTGTTTGCCAGGATGGGAGCAATTCTTTGAGTGATTGATTTTCTCTCCTTCTTTGACCATTGTACGGGAGGAAGCGGAGAGTCGGCAATTTTCTTCTCATAATAGACCAAGTCTATTATGTCATTCATACCTTCCATGGTCATTAGGATCTTTGCTAAATCCAAGTTTTCAATTTGTTCTAGAGTAAGGTGGCTGAAATCCATCCTTCTTATATCCTCATCATTTTGACAGTCTTCCCAAACATCTTCCAACCTATAAACATGAGTATAACTCCTTTTGAGTTTTTTCTTTATGGCTCAAAAGTCAAAATTGTTTTGGGCAATGAATCTTCTCATGGTATTCCACTGTATTTCTTCCTCCATGTTTTTGGCCTTGGGGTTGGTTAGCACTGAGTACCTGTTGATTGATTATGAGAACTTCAGCCCAGTCTTATGTGCTTGTGATTGTTTTTCATGCACATTAATCAGTTGTCTGCACAACTCCATGAGAATGATTTTGTCTGAAAGGAACCTTAGTAGAATAAAGGGCTCACCTGAGAAACATCTAATTAAAATGTAAGTGAATGTGGGAAATTGCAGGAATACACACCCAAAATGAGATACCTATTATAAGCAGCCTCTCATATTCTCTGCTTATGCAGGCCCTTATCAAACATGCACTTCCATACAGTGAAGAAGGCATCATTAACTCTTCTGTAATGGCTACCTTGATTCTTGATAGTAAGCTGATCATAGTACTCTGAAATGGGTAACAACCTCCTATCATCCTTAGTAGATAAGCCTAGATATTGCCTCATTGAAGTAGCCGCATAAACCAGGTATGAGGTCATATAAAATTTAAGTGTTACTTTGATCTCCTTCAACTGAGCACAGAGGGCATCGCTAATCTATTCACATGAATCAATTCTTGCTACTCCTTTCCTGATTATTTTCATATAGTAGCACATCCATCTTTGAAAGTAATGAGAGTCTTTTAACCCCCTCACCCTTGATAACATGGTGACCATGTCATTTTACTCCTCATTGAAATCACTCCTATGAAATCCCTTAGGCCATCATGAGGTTAGGGAACCTCTTGCGGCAGAGAGGAAAATAGTATTGATTACCTTCTTGCATTTATCCTCATTTTTCTCATAGTACTCTTGAGCACTTTCTTGAGTAATATCAGCCACCTCTTCAACTTGGGAACCTTTGAAGACACTATTGAAAAATACACTGTCCAGGGTCATGATGACATTCTGGTCTATATCTTTCACCTATCTTGTATTTGGATCAAAGTGATCCACTACTGCAAGCACAAATTTTGGATCATGAACTACGACTGGAAAAGTTGCATATTTATGCAACTCGGATTTGATCAGATTAGTTAGGCGAGCAGGAGCCTTCTCACCTTGGTCAATAAATTCTTGCATATTAACATGCCCAATTTCAGTGTCTCTGATCTCCTTTATATTCGAGTCTACTGAACTCTCTGGGTATAGATTCAAGTACTTGTTGTACTTATACTTCATCTTTTTTTATGATGTTTTACTCGGAGGAGATTCCAACTGACTTGAAGAAGGCTCAGATTTGTTGTGAGGGAGCTTTGACATTCATGATGACTACATTCAACACTGAGGATTAGCTCTTTTGATAGTTATTATCATCATCAAAATCAATTTTCTTCAATCAAATAGAAAAATTGGACTTAGAACAAACTTAGGGGTAAAACTACCAAAAAGAGCAGGTTGGGGAAAAAAGTCCGACATACTCTTTAGAAAACAAAATTCGCACATCGGACTTTAAAGTCCGATGTGCAAGGATAAACATCTTGATTAGCACATTGGACTTTAAAGTCTAATGTGCGAGGGTAAATAATGTTGATTAGCACATCGAACTTTAAAGTCCGATGTGCAAACTCGGGGTAAGCTAATAGCACATTGGACTTTAAAGTCCGATGTGCAATCCTGGGAAGATTTATCAACACATTGGACTTTGAAATCCGATGTGTTAATTTGGGGTAGATCAATAGCACATCGGACTTTAAAGTCTGATGTGCAAGGGTAAAACCTTAGGCAAAACTAGCACATCAGACTTTAAAGTCCGATGTGCTAGGGTAAAAACAATCGGTTGACATGTCGGGTTTTAAAACCCAACATGTCAACCAACCTTCACATCTCCACATAAAGGACTTTAAAGTTTGATATGCGAAGATAATTATTTGCATATCAGACTTTAAAGTCCGTTATGCGGATACATTTAATCCAATTGCATAATGGGCTTTAAACCCCATCATGCAGCTTTAGGAAAATGAGGAATAAGAGGGGTGGCAATCGGAGTTTAAAATCCAATTGCCCTCCCGACACACCAAGCAAAACGTGGAGGAAATAAAACAAAACAAGTGGAAAAATAAAATGCAAACAAGAAGGAAAAACCCAAAAAGAAGACATAAAACCCTACCTTCTCTGCAACAAGTGATTTTGAAACATCACACGATGGTGCGATCAAATCCATGAGATGGTGAGCAAAAATGATGAAGGAGACGCACGGAGGAAAAATGCACAAGCAAAAATGAGAAAATAAAATGCAAAAAATGGATTAAATAAACCTTGAGATTAGTCATTAATGACCAACTTGCAGTGCATGTTGGACTTTAAAGTCTGGCATGTAGGCTTAAAACCTGTGCAAGTCAGACTTTAAAGTCTGACATGCACTCCCTAGCCAGACAGCCTGCAGTTCAGACTTTAAAGTCCGAACTGCAAGGGAAGACTACCTGCAGGTCAGACTTTAAAGTTGGAACTATAAGATGTAAAACCTAGCAAACGCACATCGGACTTTAAAGTCCGATGTGCATAAAGCAAGGAAAGACCCTGCAGTTCAGACTTTAAAGTCTGAACTGCAGGTAAAAATGTGAACTTAGAAAAAATAAGAAAACACTAAAAACGAAAAGCAAGTAGCTAAACAAACTAACCGACGAACTCGATTAAGCTCTCCCGGAGACCGTAAGGTACGAAATGGACTAGTTTCATAGGGTTGCCTCACAATTTTGGTCACTCTAAAATCGAGGACAACAATTGGCTCTAACTGGGGATCAAGATGCACCACTTGAAGCTTGTAGAATCTAGAACTCCGAGTGCCTACATCCATTGGGCTATAGAGTTAGGCAATGAAAAGACTGAAAAGAAAAGACTATACATATTTTACAAAAAGTATAACTTCCTTTACATCACTCTCTATTGAGAAAAGAGCTTCAAATGTTCTCCACTATGAGGTAGCGAGAATGGGGTACCATCTACATATGCAAGTAAGTAGCTATGCTCACCACATACTTCATGAATAGTGAAGGGACCTCTACATAAGGAGTCAAAATTTCCATGCAAACCCTTTGGTTCCCTCCTCTTGTCCCACAACAAGACTTGATCACCAACTGAGAACTCACGGGAAGTTGTTTTTTTATCAAACAATGCCTTCACTTGGATTTGGTGTGCAACAATCCTATCTACCACTTCTGCTCTTGTTTCTTCTAGCTGAGAAAGAAACATAATCTGCTTATTCAATGAATCTTGATATGTTTCATCTTCAATGGCCTTGGCAAGCTTTAATGCTGGAATTTCCACAGTGATTGGAATCTTGCCATTCAACCCATACAAAAGTTGACAAGGTGACATACCGATTGCTCTTTTTGGAGTTATACGATCCGCCCATAGCGCATCATAAAGAGCTTTATACCAAGTTTGTTGTCTTTCATCAACAAGCTTCCTCATAATAGTAACCAGATTCTTATTGCTTAACTCAGCATGACCATTTCCTTGCGGATAGTAGTCAGATGAGTGTGAAAGAGTAATATCATGATCAAAGAAAAAGTCAATTATCTCTTAAGATGAAAAACATGAAGCGTTATCAGCTACTATCTTATGAGGAATGCCAAACCTTGAAACGATGTTTTCCTTCAAAAATTGACAAACCACCGCCGAGGTAGATTGCTTAGTTGGGATTTCCTCCACCCACTTGGTGAAGTAATCTATTGCTATGAGGATGTATATGTGACCTACACTAGATGTCGGATTGACAGGTCCAATGAAGTCCAATCCCCACTATTGGAAAGGCTCTTCAATTACTAATGGTTTAAGAGGGAGCGTAGCTAATTTGGGCTTACCAACAAATTGCTGACATTGCTCACACTTGCGAACCCAACTGTATGTATCTTTAAACAATGTTGGCCAATACTATCTAGCATGCAAGATTTTGTGTGAAGTAACAGGGGAAGAAAAATGTCCACCACAAGCAAGATCATGAAAAGCTTGAAGTAATCTTACTTCTTGTTGTTTGTCTACGCAGTGCAGGAAATTGCCGTCTAGACCCTTCTTGTACAAACCATTGTCCCATAGGACAAAATTCACTACTTTAAGCTTCAGGGTGTTGAACAATAAATTTAAAATTTTTAAATTTTCCTAAAGGTGTGAAAAGTTGGTGCAAAATTAGGAGATTGTTTATATTTTTCCCCTTAAGAGGGTCATATAAAAAATATCTATGAAACTTAAAATGTTTCATCGATACTAAAAGATCATCAGCCGACATATTACATTGAACACCTCAAGAGGAGTCTCACCGAAAGGAAAGTTTCATCGAAATGAAACATAAAGTGTAGAGCACTAAGATGACTTCGGAGAAATATCTCTTTCGGTAGATGAAAGAAATGACTCATCGGTGCTCCAGTTTCATCGAAAAGCGGAAAATGAACAAAAGGTGATGTCGAAGAAGTTAAGTTGCCAATGAAACCTAAAAATGTCCATCAAAAGAAAAACCCCATTGATACCAATAGGGTTTCATCAATAAAGGAAATTCATCAAAGAAGAAGAGGACTTTGGCAGGACTATCAGATACTTTATCGAAACAGAAGTCTCATTGATAGGGAAAATATATCGATGAGAAAGGGACTTCGGTAGGCCAGCATAAAGTTTCATCGAAGCATAAGACTCATCGAAAAACAATTTCGATGAAATTCATAACAAACTCATCGACAAAGATCTCATCGAAGAAAGGATGGTTTCGAGGAAACTAAAATATGATTTTCGACAAGAGCCATTTACTGATGAAATAATATCGAAGAAACCAAATATATTCTCATCGATAGTGTTTTTTGATGAAAATGATACATCGAGGAAGCACTTGAGTCATCAGCCGAAGTTATGGTTGTATCAATGAAAATCTAATATCGAGTAGGGCCTGGAATAACTCAATGACATATATTTTTCACCGAAAGGAAGGATTTCCTAACAAGCAGATAGTATATCGATGAAAAGCGGTTTTCTTGATACAGAGCTTTCATCGATCCTAAAAGAACATAAAATAAGTTGTGTCGAGGAAGAATAACTTTTGATGAGAGATTAAAGAGCTCCATCGAAGACAAAGGTTTCGACAAAAAGCTAATTCACAGTCACTTCAGCTGAACATTGGTTCCCGCGAAGGAATTAAAAGCTTAAATTGAAGGTGTCACATCTGCAATTAAGTTCAAACACTTGAGTGGCTGTTGCAAGCACAGAGACATTAACTATTGTGTCTGATACAAGTTGCTCACAAAATTGCAGCTAAATTGATCGAATTTTCATGAGAACCAGATAATTGCCAAGATTCAGAAAGTTGCAGGAAGATAGCTGAGGCTCGAAAGGAATAGTCCAAGCTGACAGAAGAAGTTTAACAATTATCCAAGTAAGTGTGATATCTTGTATTGATTGAAGTTATGGAACCTTCATCTTCTTCTAAAAAGAGTAGGAAAGGAAAAGAATTAAACCCTGAAGAAAAACCCAAACGACAGAAGAAAGAGGGTAGAACTCTAGTTCAGGATTTGTTGGACCAATTTCCAACTTCCAGTGTAAGGTCCAAGAAAATAAAAAATGAGGAGGAAGGATTAGAAGACAGATTTGAACATCTGGGAGACATATGGACTGAGATCAGAGGACATGAGTTGTTTTTATTTGGTTACAAGAGAAGGGAAGCTCCTGAGCCCATAAGTAACCTGTGGAAGAGGAACTTAGGGAAACTGGTGGTGCCAAATGTATTTGTAGATGTTGAATTAATGAAAGCCCTAGCAGATTCCTATAATCCAGAAACCAAGACCATATATGATTACCGAGGAAATCCTATGGTGGCAATCAACAAATAGACAATTGATATGGTATTTGATTTAGACTGGGATGTAGGGGAGAAGATTGACATGTAGAAATTGTCGCAAGAGTTTTTCAATTTAGAGGACATCTATAGGAAATGGAGATTACCCATTCACTGGCCAAAGGTCGGAGGATCCATAGTTCCTTTCAGTATAGCTGACAAGGTGCCCTTTGATGTCAACCAATTCCATCCTTACTTCAAGTATACGTACTATGTCACAGCCCAAGTCTTAGGCTTAGAGGCTCATCCTCTCATGGATATTGGGGTTATGGTTCTATGTGCTGACTTGCAATCAAAAGACCCTAGGCCGTTTGATTATGCCACTTATGTTGCAGAAGCCTTAAATCATGGGTTGGAAAAGTTAAAAGGAGACCTTGTAAATATTCATTTCTCCTTGTATTCTTTGTTGTTGCATGTTATTCTTTATTGTGGACAAGAGTCCAATTTTTGGTCAGATGATTTTAGCATCAGAGCTTATGATAAAAGTGGTTTGAAGAAACCAGTCCAATTGTGGGTCTCTGCATGGGACCAAATATTTACAAACAACCAATACTGGCACTTCCAGGAATACTTTGTAAAACCACTCAATGCAGCCCTCGGACAACATAGAGACTATACTTTGTCCCCTGAGATCAAAAGATTCCTCAGACCGAAAGATTTCTCTCCAAAGTCTCAGATTGATCATAACTAGGGTGATTGGTACTGTCACCCTAATCATATAGAAATTAGAGTATTCGGTTATGAAGGGAAGCCATACATGCTCCCAATTACAGTGCCAAATAGGGTGGCTAGTCTGGAGATTGTAAGACAATTGTCTGCTGTCAGTGCCAAACATCTCATAGATTTTGGTAAACAATCTATTGTGCCAGGGCTACTAGTATTTTCTGATTTTATTGTCAAAAGTTCCAAAAGCTATCATTTAATCCAGAGTAAGTTAGATTATTATGGCATGACTCTGGGTAGTCCTAGAGAGAACTTTGATCCTGAGGGATATGTGAAAGCTGCAAAAACATCTCAGAAACTAAGGGCTGGAATACATGTGGCTCAAATGCCAGATGATTTAATCAGGAATCTTTTTGAAAGGGAGGAAGCCAAGGCCTTGAGAGAAAGATTTGAGATGACTTGGGAAGCTTTCAAGGGGAAGAGAGTGAGGGGGAAAGTGGATGGAAATCTACTTGGAGATCTCTAAGATCCCTTGGAGGTAGCTAAAAAATTGCTTCAGCATGAGGCAGAAATTATGCATAGAGTGCCCCCACAGTTTCTCCATTTCATCAAAACTGGAAGAGACAGTGAGCCATTGGCTCACATGTCACCAAAATCAACTTCTAGTAGCATCCCTGCTGACACCCCTAGAGAAGACTATCCCCCTAGCTTTGAGGTAGAAGTGGATATGGAAACTGGTGAATTCAATATCAGGGAAGTGGTTGATATCAGAATGACAGAACATGAGTGTTGCAGAAGAAGGGTTCACTTCCTCAAAGGAATTCCTTTCATTCTTATACCAGTACAAAGGGGCTCATGTGAGAAGAATTATGGCTGGGAAACCAGAAGAAGAGCAGATGAAAAGGCTGCAGGATGAGATTGATACTCTCATGAAGGATATGACCCCTGAAAAGGGGAGGAAGATGCTAAAAGAGGCTAGTGTCATCATCTTTTCAGGTTGGGACATGAATTCAGCACTTATGTTTGACAGATTCCTGAAGAAGCAAGACCCGAACCAGCAGGTATTACCCCAAGAGGTAGATAAGTTGTTTACAAGTTTAGGATATGATCCTGATCAAAAGGCTCTTTTGCAATGGGCATTGTACCCGAAAGGGAAAAGGCCAATTATTATGGATACAGAAGAAACCTTTGGACATCTTATGGTCCATCAGGTAGGGAAGATTGACCCTAGGGTCACAGCAAAATTGAATTTAGATGTAGCCAGGCTAAATGTGGATCAGACAGAGTTTTTGGTCAGGGAAAATATTACTTATAAGGGTTTTTATGAAAAGACTAAAGATGAAAATCAGAGGCTACAAACAAGGATACTGCAGCATGAGACAGGAACTCCCATAAGTGAATATGTTGCATATCCCATAGGTCAAAGCTTGGATTATATTTCAGATGCCTCGTACTGGAAGTACAAAGCTGAAAAGGCTACCAAGAAGGTTGAAGATATGAAGCAAAAGATGTATAAGGTGGTCAATGACATAATTGATCACAGATTCAAATCAATGATGCCTGTTGTGGAAAAATATTGGTTTACATATACTGGAACTATAAAGGCTTTCGATCAACATAAGCAGCTTACATCCAGAGTCAAAGGGATCACTGATGTCACACCAGAGGAGCAGGCAAAGATTGATACTTTTGCAGGACCCCATGAAGAATTTGGGAGTATGCTGGAAAAAGAAATATGGACTTTGGATAAAGGGAATACCCCTAGGGTGCCCTCTTTTTATAGAGAAGGTATATTGATTACCTTGGATCAGTGGAAAATAGAATTGGTAAATATCAAAGAGCAATCATTTCAGGAACTGCAAAAGAAAGAAGACCTGATGGCATTAGCGAATTACATCATGTCAGGATACAATATACAAGAGTTTGAGATGAAAAAGTTGGTTGACACTGTTAGGCTTTACAAAAATGACAAATATATCGAACACATGGGAATGTTTAGTCTTCTTGTGTTTAGATTAGTTAACAAACTGTCTTCCTGATTAATGTATAAACAAAAGGACACATCTCTTGTCATGACCCTTCGTTTACATATATAAAGCAAAGGATTTTTGTATGAAAGGACAATGAAAAATACGGCCAGATAGAAACACGGCTTTGGGGCTAATCAATTGTAATCGAAGATTGAAGAATCAATACGAGATCAAATCTTTGTTCCTGTTCCAAATTTGCAGAGTATTCTTCTTTGTGGCATTTGTGTGTGATATTATCATAATAGATAAGATTGTTTATATTCTTTCAGTAAAGTACTCATTCTGTGTTATTTCTAATTGAATTAAAAGATTTATCTGTGGATTGTAATCGTTCCTGATAATTCTTTCTTGTGTGGTCTCATAAGGTTTGGGTTAAATGCACACAAGCAATTTTATAATACAAGTGATTAACTGAGCTCATAAGGAAATAACAATTGACAGACCTATAAGGGATAGGTTTAATCATTGTCTCATACAGCATATATTAAGTCCCTACAGAAGTAACTGACTCTGTAGCCCAAAAAACATAAAAGGCACTGATCATTAAGGACAACCCTCATTACAATTTACAAAATTCACAACTGAACAAACAATAATAGGAGTAGTTGAGTAGGAAACATAGAGTAAGTTGGCAATAGTGTATACATATAAAATTCTAAGCACAAAGATCAAATAACTTCTACAACAACAATCTTGAACTCATCTGCTATATCTCCATCCTAGGAACTTATGCCATTCTGAGATAGGAGGAAGCCAGATCAAGATACTTAATCTACTATAAAAGGCATTAGTCATTGAAAACAACTAGTGAATAGGTATACCCACCTAGGTCCTGCAGAGCCTAAAGTGAGAGAGTTAGTAACCAAATAGGTTCACTCTATAAGTTGGTCAAGTCAATTGGAGGGTTTGATCATAGGAGTTGGCATTTCCTTGGAACCTATCCAATCTGTTGATTTGAGACCCAACACAGGGTTCGCCTTTCTTTCCTTGATAGGTGTGCAGGACAATCTCCATATGTTAAGAGATATGCCAGGTCAGAATACCACTCATCAGTAGTGCTAACAAATAGAACATTGGGAAGATCTTGATTCATACCTTCATTTTCCAGCACCACTTCATCAATTGATTTGTTGTTAGCTATCAAATGACATAGACCTTTTCCATGAACCAACTTAGTGGGCTTAGTTTCCCTATCATATTCTTGAATCTGTGCAACCCAGTTGCTCCTTTTAGTTCCAAACTCTTGTTGCATCAGAATCGACATGACAACAGCATCAGGAACAAGAGCAATGACATAAAAATTTAGAATATAAAACATGAAATGTTTCACCGCTTTCATCATGGCAAAAACATGCTTCTCCATTTTTGAGTATGTCAACTCATGAGCCTTTAGCGGATAACTCATAAATGCAATGGGTGATTCTACACCTTCATTATTTCTCTGCATTAGTATAGCCGAATAAGTATGATTTGATGCATAGCTATACATAATAAACTTTTTGGTATAATCTGGGCATACTAAGACTGGAGCATTTGCCATGGCTTCCTTAATCTGATGGAAAGCTTTCTTTCCTTTAGGAGTCCACTTGAAGAGAGAATTACCTTTCATCATATTAACTATGTGATGAGTCTATTCGGCAAAGTCTGGAATGAATCTTCACAAGAAATTTACTTTGCCAAAGAAAAAATGAACAACAGTCTTACTTGTTGGCAAGGAAAGGTCACGAATAGATTTTACTCTTTTTGCATCAATTTTTATACCTTCTTTCGAAACAATATGCCCAAGCAACTTGCCTTCAGTAACCCCAAAAATAGATTTCTTAGGATTAAGGGAAATTCCATGCTGACGACATTTCTCTAAGACTTGTTGCAGATGAAAGAAATGATCTTGATGTTCCTTAGAATAAACAGTCAAATCATCCAAATAGACCACAATGAACTTACCAAGAAAACTTCGAAAGGCCAAGTCCATTGCACGTTGGAAAGTTGCTCTCACATTTATTAATCCAAAAGGCACGTTGGAAAGTTGCTCTCACATTTATTAATCCAAAAGGCATCCTGCGATATGCAAAGGTACCCCAAGGTGTAGTAAATGTGGTCTTATGCTGATCTTGCTCCAGAACTTCTACTTGGTTATAACCTAAAAATCTGTTTAACATGGACATCATCTCTACTCCAATAATAGATATTTGTCCTTCAAGGATGCCTGATTCAAGTTTCAAAAATCAATACATATCTGAATCTCACCATTCTTCTTACATACAGGTACAATGTTGGCTATCCAAGAAGAATGGTGAATGGGCAAGATTATCCTTGCTTTCAACATCTTTTGTACTTCAGCAAAGATATTCTCGGAGATCTTTGGGTTGTATTGCCTTTGCTTCTGATGGAAAGGCGTAATACCTGGTTTCAATGGAATTTCATGGCAAAGCTCTTTGGGACGAAAAGACTTTAGATCTTCATAGGAGTATGCCAAGACGTCAACATATTGCTGCAATAATGCAACAAATTTTTGCCTTTCTTCTTTTAAAAAACACTTTCCAATGTTGATCATTTTTGGATTGTCTTCAGTCCCAATATTTACTTGTTCATATTCCATTGATCCTGAAGTTGATCTTTGTTGCTTTTTAACATAACGATCATGTTTGTCAAAAAGCTTTTCTAGAGAAACTAGACCCTTGGGGATCTTGTTTCCTTTTAATTGCAGAAATTTTTCTCTTTTTTTTGCATCAATACTTTCAATTGCATCCTCTAAAGGGTAGTGACTACCTTCAAAGTATAGATCATCAAAATTGTCAGTGGTCTGCCCAAAATTTATTACATGATGATCAACATTAAATACTTGCCAATGATCAGAGTTGTCAGGAACACTTGGCCAGAAAACTAACTCAACAACATAAGTTGATCCTAAAAAATCTTTGTGAGGAACCAAAGAAGTTGCAGATATTGCTAATGAATCCACTCTATCATTAAATTCATGAGAGACAACAAATATATCAAAGGCATTGAATGCCTCAATCAAATCCCAAACTTGGTTATGATAATGTCGTAGCCTATCGCACCTAGTTTGATATATGTTCCAGACTTGAAAAATAATTAACTTCACATCTCCTTGAGCATGCAAGTTCTTGATTCCCTTCTTCTGAGCAACATTCAATCCTAGAAGAAGTGATTCGTACTCAACAGTTTTATTTGTGTTATCAAACTACAATTTGAAAGAGAAAGGGAAAAGATTATCCTCAGGAGAAACCAAAACAATACCGACTCTTGATCTGGTAGAAGAATAGCTGTCATCAAACTCTAGTGTCCAAACATCATCTGGTGGTATCAACATTGAGAATTTCTTGTTGTGGAGTTGAAGATCTTTCTAATTCCATAACACCACTTTCACAATCAATTGGAACATCATTTAGTGGAATGGAATCTTCATTCTCAGGACCCACCTCTAAACCATCATCATCATGCATAAAATAATTACCCATACCTGATGATTCGAAAAGAATCTGGGCCCGCTGATCGTCAAACTTGGCAATGGTGTATTTTGATTGTTTTTTTGGAAGTAACTTTTGAACAACTCCTTTAACAAGAATATGAGCCTCAGTCATATCCATGTTTAACTCATCCCCAACATCTCTACAGAAAATTCTTCCCAACAATAGACCATAGGAGGTTGGTACATCGGTTACCAGTACTGTCATCTTAATCTTCTTTTCTGGGAATGAAGCAAAAGCAAACTATGCGTCTTTGATTTGACCTATCAAGGGGACTTGCTTGTTATCCATAGAGAAACACCTTCCAAATGTTTTGGTCAAAGTTAAGCCAGGGGCATTAGCAACTTTTGAAGGCATAACATTATCAGATGCCCCAGAATCAATTACACAGTTACTAAGCTTATAACCATTTATTAACAAAGAGATGTAGAATGGTTCTATCTTCTCTATAGAAGAAGGGGAAGTTACTAAGTTATTTTGAAGTAAGTTAGACTTAGGAAGATTACTAGGTGTAGTATCTTTTTCTTTAACAAACTTGACCAAACTATCAAATTGATTTGGATTAGATCTCAAAAATTCAACTTCAAACATTTGTATTTTGGTTTTCTTAGTATGGTTTAAAATATCAAATGACTGAAAGGAATTCATCATCAAAGATGGATTTGGATTCTCATTTTGAGAATTTAAAATATTAGGTACACTAGTCTTCGATGCATGTGTAGAAGAATTGGCAGGTGCAGAAAAATTGACAGCAATCGAAGAATCACTTACACTTTTATCCTTCGTGGCATCCATTGAGATAGCATTGTCATTTGTAGGATTTGGTATGGGAGTCCCACGCTTTGCAATAGAAATTGACAAATGTTGAGAGTCCTTAATTTGAATAGGATCATCACTCTTTGCAATGACAGGTGGGTGAGCTTCATGTGCTTGCGAATGGTTGAATACTGCAAAGACATCCCCATCACATGTGTCTGGCGTATCATCTTCTTGATATTGCATAAACCCGATATTAGAGTCACCAGCCAACTCTACATCATCTTCTTGATGCGAATTGGCATCTTCTTCACCAAAAGAGGGAAGATTATTATGTTCAGCTTCATAATATCATGTACTTGAATTTTGGGGTGGTGCTTCCAACGCAAGCCTCTCTGGAGCAGGAGGTAATTTATTTTGATTATGCATGGCATAATTGGAAGCATTGTTTGGATAAGTTCTTCTTTGAACATAATGATAAGAAGTATTTCCTTGTGAGTAAATTTGCTTCTTAAGTTCCAACAACTCATTTGCTAACTTTTGTATCATGGGATCAACATAATTCATGGAAGGAATTGATAAATCAGCAATTTGATTATTTCCAACCTTGTTGGGATCTCTCCTTATCTTACCGGTGAGGATAAGATCATCTTCAACCGATATAGCCAACTGTTGTGCAACATACAAATCTATAGGATTATCTCTTCGCAAAAAAAAGCTCACCTCTGGCAATTGAGTGTTGTTGAAGAAGCATTTCAAGTTTCCAATGGTTGGTCATGAAGCAACTGAAATGTGATTGTGCAATCTGTTGAACTTTGCTACAAATTCATGCATAGCTTCTTGGGGTTCTTTCTTCATTTGATTTAAATGAGCTAGCAGTGCATGATCATCTTCGGCAAACTTGAACCTTTCTTCAAACAATGTTTTGAGAGTTGCCCAATTTTTTATACAAGCATTCGTAAGATGATAGAACCAATCAGCGGTAGCTCCATACAAAGTCTCAATGAATAGTCTCACTGAAACATCTTCATGCTCAACACCTAGGACTCCACATGCGATGTAGAAGGCAGCAATGTGTTCATCCAGGTGGTGAGAACCATCCCCCAAAAATTTGGGTAAATTTTTTTGCGTACCTTTGGGAAGTTCAAGAAAAGGTGCAGTCAAGCTCAAAGGACCTAAAGTAGTACCCCAAGGTCTAGGAGTAGCCATCCTTAATGGATTATAGGGTGGTATTACAAAATGACTTTCAAGTGGAACAACTGAAACTTGCAAACTTGACGCCTCACTTGGTACGGGAGATCATCGTGCAGATGAAGGAAAACTTTGTGTCCGCTACAAAGGAGAAAGCGTCCATGGAGGTGTCACAAAGAGAAAATTAAATTGCTACAATACTTCAAAAGTAGGATCAACAATTCCTGCTAATCGTTAACCATGAGTGTAACTTCAATCAGCTAGATTATAATTTTTGAGAAAATCAGCAAACAATGATATTATAATGAAAGCAACACTGCAACCCAAAGGGAAAAAACCGGTTGCACGTCACTCCCCAGCAGAGTCGCCAAAAAATTGTTGGGTGAATATATTGTCACAAGCATACTAATGACAAAATATATAATTCACACAAAGCTATGTTGAGAAATTAATCTCTCCTCTCATCAAGGGGAGGTTCCCTATGAAATTTCTCCTCTAATTAATAAGAAATTAAATTTGTTGGTTGGTGTTAGGCATATAACTCTCTTTTTTCAGAGTCTATGTATTCTCTCTTCACTTGGTTACAATTTCTCTATCTCTTTAGATACTTAAAGAAAAGAACTATGAATCTAACAAACTACACCAAGAGTTACTATTAAGCAGCACAAAGTCTCCTTGAAGGTAACACTAACTCAAACTGATTATTACAAATCAAACAACTAGAAACTTAGCTTGTAGCTCAATGTCTAATCCTTTAAACTACAAGTAACTGCAGCAATACAAAGCTTACCACTAGTTACTTAATTTATTAGAAGGTTTCCCAAATATGCTAAGAACACATAGTCTACTTGCACGATTCAGGAGCTCTTTAACCCACATAACAATATCTTCAAGATCAAAGAAATAAAGAACATATATATATTCAATGGACATAGGAATATTAAATTATATAAACAATTTTCTTGATACAACACAAAGTTTTAGATCAACAAAACTGTTTTCTTTGTTTGCTTGATAGAATTTTCACCACAAAAGCCCAAAGTCTTAGTTGGGATAAAAAATTTGCAGAGTTTTGCTAAGCATAAAAAAGATAAATAGTTACAAATGAGGTCCTCCTTATATAGGAAAAGAATGGAGAAAAAGGTGGGTATAGTTGACTTATTCAACAACACAGTCCCATTTTACTACAGCTACAACATAAAGAAAACATGCAACTGCATAAAAACTGACAGCATCTATCGAGGCAACTGCATAAAAAGAAGGTGTGAAAAAGGGATCATTTCATTCTTCATTCTCCTCCTCGTTGGATTTCTGAAAATCTTTGAACTTAGCAAGGATAGCTTTCATCTCTACTTCGTTCGGCATCAGGGTAGAACTTGTGATCACTCGAACGCGGTAAATTGCATCTTCAATCTTTACCTATTTCTTTTGCCCGTCCTTCAACATGGATGCAAGGACTTCAAAACTAACCTGGATCTCCAATAGCTTATCAAATGTGTCAAGTGAGAAATCATGTCACGTGCAGTGATCTATTAAAGCAATGAATTCTTGTGTGATAGCTTCACCAATAACGAGATTTTGCTCGCCATCATATAAGTAACAAGGAATATTGGCGACTTTGGCAAAAATGAGATCAATCTCGTCATCACCTTCTTTCTTTTCTCGGTCCAGTTCTGCAATCATCAACCTTATTGTCTCTTGCTTATGAGACAATAATGACAAGATCTAGATGTACTTCTCCCTTGTGGGAATTACCTTATTTTCAACAAGGACATCTATCCTGGAGTCCTCCATTTTGCTCCAAAAGGTAGTACTTTTCACAACTTCTTCAATCTCCTACGATAAAGAGGTTTTGATTCCTTGCATCTGACTTCGGATTACTTCATAATCCGCCAATAGTCCCACTGTTGAACTCAGAAGATGAGAGCCTTCTGACCTTAGCCATGAAATCCACTCATCCATCACTCGACCTTTATCTCCTACATGTTCATTCTTCTTTAGAGCTTCAGTGTCAATTGAGGATACTATGGGCTCGATTTCTTGTGAAGATTGTGTGACTTTGAGAAGAACATTGGTCAGTTGTTCACACTTTTTCTTTAATTCATGCTTTTCATCCCTCTCCTGATCAAATCTTCTCAACAAGGAATCAAAAGCTATCTGAGAATCCAATTTGACACTCTCATGTGTCTCCACCCTGAGTTCTATGACTTGCATGGTATAATCCTCAGGTCGTATGTTGCCTTTGTCCTTATCTGATGATGGAACCATGACCTCAACATACTTTTTTTTAGAAGTCAGGTCCACCAACACCCGAGATACGGTCTTTGGATTTTTTGTTCCTTTTGGCTTCGGAGGAACCAACTACTCAAAATGAAACTCATATGGAGAGATCACCTATATTTTCCTCTTAGGGGCCACTACTTCCATCCAAGTGGGTAATTCTAATTGGTCGATGGAGTAGTAGCTCCTTGCTGATTTTTAGTTGAAGTTTCGGGAGCCGATTGACTGGAGCTCGGAGTAGTTATGAGTGTTATTGATGGCACTGATATTGAAGTATCTAGTGGAATATTTGCTACCACTGACACCTCTTCAGTTACAGATGGGAGAGTTGAAAAACTTCTGCACTTACCAATGGTGGAATCTCTGTGGTGGTGGTAGTGACAGGTTGGTCTACTAAAACCTGTTCTGCAAGTGCCTCTTCCAAGGCTTCATTAAAATCCATCATCGTGGATTCAATGGTAGACGAAGGGATATCATCTAGATTGGAGAAGTTGGTTATTGTGAAAGACTGATTAGCGGCCTCTGATTGCGTCATGCCCATACTTAGATCCCCATTTGTAAAATCCTCATCATCTTGGTCAAAGTCAAAATCAATAGAGTGGATGATTACCTGTGAGGTGATCGGGGAATCAACTTCAGTTGGGTGTGATGTTTCTTCAACCTATACTTCCTCTTGTTGAGTAATTTCATCTTCTTCAATTTCCTTGGTAGGCTGTTGTTCTAGCTCTTTCGCCACTGCTTCCTATACTGCAAATGATGATTCACCCTTTTAGGACCCTTCCACTATAAATTTAATTTTGGGCCCTTTCCCTTTTGATTGTATCCCAGGAGCTGAGGATAGTGCTTGTGGGTCTACCCTGCTCTTCGTTCTCATCTTGGCTATAGATGTCTTGTCAACTGGACCATCACTGTTATCATCATCTCCTGAACTATCAGGAAGTTGTTTCATCCTGAGATTCTTCCTTACCATCCATGCATTGGTGTTTTCCAGGATGGGAGCAATCCTTTGAGTGATTGATTTTCTCTCCTTCTTTGACCATTGTACGAGAGGAAATGGAGAGTCAGCAATTTTCTTCTCATTATAGACCGGGTCTATTATGTCATTCGTATCTTCCATTGTCATTGGGATCTTTTCTAAATCCAAGTTTTCAATTTGTTCCAGAGTAAGGCGGCTGAAATCCATCCTTCTTATATCCTCATCATTTTGACAGTCTGCCCAAACATCTTCCAACCTATAAACATGAGTATAACTCCTTTTGAGTTTGTTCTTTATGCCATGAAAGTCAAAATTGTTTCGGGCCTTGAATCTTCTCATGGTATTCCACTATATTTCTTCCTCCATGTTTTTGGCCTTGGGGTTGGTTAGCATTGAGTACCTGTCGATTGATTCTGGGAACTTCAGCATAGTCTTATGTGCTTGTGATTGTTTTTCATGCTCATTAATCAGTTGTCTGCACAATTCCATGAGAATGATTTTGTCTGAAGGGAACCTTGGTAAAATAAAGGGCTCACCTGAGAAACATCCAATTCGGATGTAAGTGAATGTGGGAAATTGAAGGAATACACACCCAAAATGAGATACCCTATTATAAGTAGCCTCTCATATTTTCCGCTTCTGCAGGCCCTTATCAACATGCACTTCCATACAGTGAAGAAGGCATCATTAACTCTTTTGTAATGTCTACCTTGATTCTTGATAGTAAGTTGATCATAGTACTCCCAAACAGGTACCAACCTCCTATCACTCTTAGTAGATAGGCCCGGATATTGCCTCATTGAAGCAGCCGCATAAACCAGGTATGAGGTCAAATAAAATTTCAGTGTTACTTTGACCTCCTTCAACTGAGTACAGAGGGCATCGTTGATCTGTTCACCCCAATCAATTCTTGTTGCTCCTTTTTTGATTATTTTCATATAGTAGCACATCCAACTTTGAAAGTAATGAGTGTCTTTTAACCCCCTCACCCTTGATAACATGGTGATTGATAAGTCAGTGTATTGACATGTTTTTCTATATGGACTCTTAGGTTTTTGGTATCTTTTGGGTTGCATTGTGATAGTAAAATATTGTGAATTGACTATATGTAATCCATGTTTTAAAACTGAACTTAAGAAATCATGTTTGAACTTTGTTGGTTAATTCCTGCAGCCAAATGGTTTGTCCTTGTGATATGCGGATTAATTAGGATGATTTCATATGTGAGTTAATGAATGTATTAGTTAAGTAAGATACATATGCATGTCCTTGTATGTTGTTTCTGTTTTAGTGCAAATAATAATTGATGTTGCGGTGGAGGATTTTCTTTTGCACCTAAGGACTAGAGAATCACGATCATATAGTTGGAGGTCAAACTGAAGGAGACTCAAGCGAGCACAATGTATGGTATAATCAGAGTAGTTGTACTTCACCATGGGAGTTTAGCTCTAGTGCATGTTTAATTTACAAAATATCACTTTGGCGTGCAAAGATTGTGGTTCGGTTTCAGATCCACAGTTCCTGCAGCCAAGCTCTCTATTATCCCCTTCATCTGACAGCTATCTGCCTCTTCTTCTGGGCATAACTGGAGTTGTCCATTGTAGTTTATCTTTTCTTTATAATAAGCTATTACTTCTTTTCTGAGAGTGAGACAAAATGGAAAGGGATTGAGTAGATTTTTTGTCACGCATTCTGAATTTTCTCTTTTAGAATATGTAATCATCTTTCAAGAAGAAATGAATAAAAATATGTTATTTTGATCTATTAATAGTTCTTTGCTGAGAGTTTAATATCACTCATCCAAGGGGGGCCACTTGGTGAGTGATCATGTGTTTATGATTATTGAATTTAGTTTTTACTTAGTTGCAGTAGAAGTTCATGACTGGATTGCTCCTGCAGCCACTGGAAATAGATCCTTTGAATGTTCCTGCAACCAAGGCAGAACGGTGTGATTCCTTTTATTTTCATTAGATCATTTCAGTAGAGTTTTGTAAAGCTTTCATTCAGCCTTTTATGATTTCCATTCCTACCTTTCCTGTAGTAATTTAGAATAATCATTTAAGGAGATTAGTGCATATATATTGCAAACCCATTTCAAGTTTTACGTTCCTGGATTGACAACTAAATGAACACCAGCCGTGAGAATAGTAAACTCTACCATATGAATGTCCAAACTTCGGATTGAGATTTCAATTAGAGGTGTTATTATTGTCATTATAGTTGGGGTAGACATTTTTGGTGTCGTTGGCAGGGATGGTGTCAAGCTAAGAGCCTTGTATGATTATTTTAGTTTCTAGTTAATTGTTTGAATTCCATGAATCTGCATGCATAATAGAAGAAGAGATGCCAGAGGTAGATTTTTGCCCACTCATACTACTCATGCAGAAGATAGTTTTTTAGATATAAACCCTTTTTCTGAGCAGTATCAAGTCCCACAAAATTTGAATCACCCTGAGTCTGAATTTCCTGAAGGTAGTCTTCAATTCCTTTTTAGTCCACAAGAAGAAGAATTGCCTATTGTAATAACCCCCACAAGTCCAATGCAAGGGAACACACCTCCTGTTGGAAATAATCCACCACCACCACCTGGTCCAACATTTGAGTTTCCCATCTCTGACCAGCATGATAATGCTAACCTCAAGAACATTCCAACATCTTCACTTCCTAAATTCTATGGGTTGGTGACAGAGGATCCGGATACATTTATGTTTGAGTTTGATGTTCTCTGTAGGAGTTTTGACTATACTATAGATGCCCATAGACTCAAAAATTTTCCATCCACTTTGAAGGAGTCATCCTTGAGATGGTTTATGAGCTTGGGAAGTAGCACAATCAATACATGCAATGAGATGAAATGGTTGTTTCTTGCAAAATACAAAGATTATTATAGAGGCAATGATCGTCATGGGGATGATATCTTTAGAATGACACAAACTGAAGATGAGAGCCTTGAGGATTATCTGGAAAGGTTTTTGTTTAGTGTCAAGAAGTCCAAGCATAGTACTTTGAATGAAGATTCCCTCAAATTGATATTCTTGAGGGGTATCAGTGATGAATACACCAATTCCTTAGATCTAATGGGGGAGGTGACATTACACAGTCTACTTGGGCTGAAATAGGACAAATTTGCAAGAAGTATTCCAGATCTACTTCTAAGAAGAATAGGAGATTTAAGCCAGGAGCACCATCATCATCATCTGGAACTGGAGTTTCTAGGTTGGAACTTAGACATTTGTTAAAAGATTTCAAGGAAGACATTATAAACAATATGGCTACTCAGTTGGATACATTGGCTGCTAAGAAGAAGCATGAGGAAGCTGATGCATTTCTTGCAGAATTTTGTCCTCATTGTAAGCAGAAGAAGAAAGATTGTAGATGTAAGATGGTTGCAAATGTTGAAGTACCTGATTTCAAACCAATTCAAGGTGAGGATGAACAAGTCTTCTATGTTACTCAACAAAGACCAAATTTTCAAAGACAAGGTATGCCACCTGATCCACTTTCCTTTTCTAGTTATAGTGGTAATTCTTATGCACCAAATAACCAATGGCAACCACAATATTCTCAAAATTTTGGTAATTATCCACATTGGTATGGATCACAAGGCCAAGGACAGCAATTTGCTAATCAAATCCCCCAATGGTAGCAGCCACAGGGAAACTAGTATCCACCTCAGGGTACAGGGAACCAGTTTCAAGGGAATTGGCAACCTACCTCTCAATGGAGGGGAAACCCATCATGGTCATCCCAATCTTCTGGATATCAGCCCCCTGCTTAGCAGCCACAACCTCCTTCTTTAATGCCACCTCCTGTAGCCACAACACCACCTCCCAAGCCAACACAGCTGCCTACTCAACTGTTGCCTAATCCAAATATCAAATCTTAACAACAACAACAAGCTTATTCAACTGATGCTAATCAATACCCAGCCTATTCTTTATCACTAGATGATATTCACCTTCGATTTGGCACAACACTACCTAATCCCTCTCAGCCAGTTATTATTGAGGTACAAGAAGAGCAGCCAATCTCTGATCCTAAAGATGTAATACCTCAGAATCAAATATTACCACCATTTCTCCATAGATTGAAAAACAAAGAAGTTTCAACTGATCAACAATAAAGCTTTGATATTCTTGATCAACTAAAGCACATTTGTGTTAAAATTCATTGCTGCAAGCAATAAATGATGTTCCAATATATGGTAAAGCATTGAGAGAGGCATGCCTAAAGAAACCTAGCAGAAAGAAAAAGGATCCACAAACAGTTCATGTTATGGGTCAATTGGCTGATATTATGTTAGGAAAAATTGCTATTCCAAAGTATTCTGATCCAGGTAGTCCTATTGTGAGTATAGTCATTAATGGCAGTCAAATAAAAAATGTTTTAGTTGATCTAGGGGTAGCCATTAATGTAATGACAAAGGAAGTAATGAAACATCTAGAGATAGATAGTTTAAGGGCTACACCTATAGTTCTCCAACTTGCTGATGGCTCTGCAGTAAGACCTGATGGTATGATAGAAGATATAGTGGTCATTCTAGATTCCTGGGAATATCCTGTAGACTTTATAATTTTATCCCCAAAAGCAACATTGGGGGGATATCTAGTCATTTTGGGAAGACCATGGCTTGCCACAGCTGATGCATATATTGGGTGTAGATCAGGAGACATGACTATTTCAGATGGCAGTTCCACAAAAACATTGGCCTTGTATTCTCCTGCACAACCTCAGCTTGAGCAGCAGGAGGCTGTTTGGCCTATTTTGGGAGAGGAATCTGAAGAAATTGACTCTATTAATCACCTTATGATGATTAATTGAATGCCACTCATGCAGTTATATGATGAAGAATCAATCCTTTATAAGGTCTTGATAAATGAATTAATAGAAGACCAAGAATTGCAGGAATTGGTTCTGAATATTGCAGGGTTGGACTTTCCCGTAGCCACTGATATCTTGCATACCTTGTTGCCACATGAATTGTCATATTCTCATATTTTTAATATAAATCAGATTGATCTTACTATCAAGATAGAGGTTGAATTGAATAAATATTTGAACATCAATAAGAATATAGCAGATACTCAGAAGGATAACTTGGTGGACTTACTAAAACTCCATAGAAATGCCTCTGCATGGGATTACAAGGATATGAATGGAATTGATACAGAATTTTGTACTCATCGCATTTACATAAAGAATGAGTGTTGCCCACTTAGACAACCTCAAAGAAGAGTCAATCATGCCTTGAAGGAGATAGTTAAAGAAGAATTGCAGAAATTGTTGAAAGTTGGGTTTATCTATCCTATCTCTGACAGTCAATGGGTATCACCTTTGGTGATAGTTCCTAAAAAGGGAGGAAAATGGAGAGTATGTGTTGATTATAGAGCTTTGAACTTAGCCACAAGGAAGGATCATTTTATACTACCATTTGTGGATCAGGTATTGGATTCTCTTGCTGGTAAGAGATAAAATTCATTTCTAGATGGATTTAGTGGCTATAATCAGATACAAATAGCTCTTGAGGATCAGGAGAAAACAACATTTACTTATCCATGGGGCACTTATGCATATTATGTTCTTCCTTTTGGGTTGTGTAATGCTCCAACCACTTTTCAAAGGGTAGTCATCTGTATTTTTTCTGATATTTCTCAAGACATTATGGAAATTTACATGGATGACTTTACAACCTATGGTTTTAAATTTGATCAAGCATTGGGTAATTTGAAGAAAGTTTTGCAGCGGTGTGAAGACTACAAGTTGTCTCTAAATAGTGAAAAGTGTTTCATTATGATGGAATAAGGAATAGTTCTTTGTCATCATATATCTGTACAAGGCATACATGTGGATCCAGCAAAGATTGAGGTTATTCAGCATATTAATGACCCTGTGAAGCAGAAAGATGTGAGAAGTTTTCTTGGCCATGCTAGATACTACAGAAGGTTTATTAAAGATTTCTGCAAAATTGCAAGTCTCTTATATACACTGCTTACTAAAGATGCAGAATTTAAATAGACCTCAGCATGCAATGGAGCTTTTTTAAAGCTTAAGCATGCTTTGACTCAAGCACTAGTTCTAAAAGGACCTAATTGGTCTCTACCATTCCAAATCCATACTGATGCATCTGATTATGCTATAGGAGCAGTGTTGGGACAAAAAGTTGACAAGTTGGAAAATGCAATATATTATATCAGCAAGAATTTGCAAGGACCTGAATTGAATTATACAGTTACTGAAAAGGAAATGCTAGCTGTCATATATGCCCTTAACAAATTTAGACACTATATTACAGGGTATCCCATATTCGTGCATACAGATCATACTGCAATTAGATATCTCATGAATAAGCCATCAATCACCGGTAGACTGGCTCGTTGGTTATTGTTGATGCAGGAATTTGATATCACAGTTGTTGATAAGCCAGGGAAGTCTAATGTTGTTGCAGATTATCTTTAACGTATTCGATTGCAGGAAGACTCTACAATAATAGATGAAACTTTTCCAGATGAGCATTTGTTTCTCATACAAGCTCATACTCCTTGGTATGTTGATATTGTCAACTATTTAGCTGCAGCTAAGATGCCAATTTCTTTTTCTCCTAAGGAAAGAAGGTTGCTAGTTGAAAAAAGTTTTAACTTTTCATGGATTGTTGATTGTCTATTTTATACTGGACCTGATCAAGTCATGTGAAGATGTGTTAGAGAGGATGAAACATATGACATCTTGCATGCATGTCATGATGAGCCATGTGGAGGTCATTTTGTTGCCAAAAGGACAACACTAAAAATACTCAATACGGGTTATTATTGGCCTACACTACACAAGGATGCAGCTCAGTACACAAGGAAGTGTAATAGATATCAGTGAATGGGCAGACCTACAAAATCTGATGAGATGCCACTATATCCTCAAATATCTATTACGCCATTTGACAAATGGGGATTAGATTTTGTTGGCCCCATTGATCCACCTTCTAATGGCAAATCTTATATCTTGGTATGTGCAGACTATGTCACAAAATGGGTAGAAGCTAGAGCTATGCAGCATGCAAGAGATAATAAGGTAGCTGAGTTTCTCTATGAAGAAATATTTACAAGGTATGGAGTACCTAGGGAAATTGTCTCAGATCAGGGACCTCAATTTACATCAACATTGATAAAAGCTTTGGTTAATGAATACAATATAAGACACAAAAAATCTACTCCATACCATCCATAGTCTAATGGCCAAGTAGAAGTTACCAACAGAGAGCTTGAGGCTATTCTTACAAAAATAGTGTCTATCCACAAGAAAGATTGGTCTCATCAACTTTCAGAGGCAATTTGGGCATATAGAACAACATGGAAAACACCAATTGGATTCACACCTTTCGAGATGGTTTATGGCAAAACAACAATGATGCTTATTGAATTTGAGCATAAAACCTTGAGAACATCTCTACAACTGAATATGACATTGTCTGAAGCACAAAAGGAACGCATTTAGTAGTTAAATGCTCTTGATGAATGGAGAAAGATAGTTGTTCAACAAACAGAATTGATTCAAAATCAAAGAGCCAGATGGCATGATAAATATATCAGAGAAAAGAAATTCAAAGTTGGTGACTAGGCACTCTTGTATGATTCCAGATATAAGGATGCTATGGGAAAACTCCAAACAAGGTGGTTAGGTCCTTATGAGGTAGAAGAAGTTTTTCACAATGGAGCAGTTCGGTTGTCCACAATAGATCCTGTTCGATTTAAACTATTAGTGAATGGACACCGACTACGACTTTATCACAAGCTAGCTACTAGAGAAGAGTTCCTGCAGCAGTTTGCTCCTCAAAATGAAATACAAGTTCCTGCAACAACTGGCAAGGTTCCTGTAGCAACTGCTAATGATTCGGTATCAATTCATGAGCTTCCTGTTGCATTTGAGCATGTTGATAAAGGTGATGTTCCTGCAGCCTCTACAGTGAACTTATTTACCGTATCATAATAAAATATTTCCATGAGGAATATTGTTCTCCATACATAAAGTTCCATCCACTACACTCCATCCCACTTTCTTACCTGTCACTTCATTTCATTTTGCCATCATTTTCACCCAATTGCAGGTACGTGTATATTGTACTTTATTTTAATTATGCATTTATTAGGTCATTATGATTTTAATCTTGTTTTAATCTGCTCCAAACCTGAAATCTCGTCAGCCTATGTGGACACATGCTAGGTTAAGCTGGGGGGGTACTTTATGATCCTTTTTCCCAGTAAGATTTATTATCCTGAATTGATTTCCTAACTAACATTACTTATGATGATTATTATTTCACGTGAGTGAATAATAAGTTCTGCCGCCAAATTTAAGATATGTAGATTTTAGCTTTTGTGAATCTGTCAAACATTTTGGTGAAGCTGTGGAAGTATCAGAGTAAAAGATGGGTGGTGATCTGATTCGCCATGAACCAACTATCCATGAAGGGTTGCTGCAGGATGTTGTCTGTGTGCATTATTTCCAAAACCACTGCTGGCTGGATTATTTCTTGAGAATCAGGGATTTCAATGACGAAATAGCTACAAAATTTATGCATTCTTTTGACGAAGGAGAAGCTACAGTTAAGGGGTTGAGGGTAACTGCTATAGAGCAGTGAATTGTAGAGGTCACAGGGTTGCTGCAGGAAGGAGAACTCTTTCCAGAATCGAAGGATGCAAGGAGTACCAAAGTAGAGTTCACAATTCCCTTAATGGTGGATAGGCAAGGGACTAGAAGGGTTTCTTTGCCAGCACATTGGCCTCAGGTAGCTCTGTTTATTATGAAATATATTACATGTGAAGGACGGTATTCAAATCTCCATTCTCCTCACTTCAAGTTACTTAGTCATCTGCGTCATGACCGGCGAGTTAATGTCCCAAATTTTTTGTATCATCTGATTTCTATAAGTGCTAAGGAGACTAAAAAATATGGAAATCACTCTGTTAGCCATCATGGACTGGTGAAGTTGTTGGTACAATGGTCCCTAAGAGATGTTTCACAGATGGAATGGGGTGTGTTTGAGGATATTCTACAATTTAGGGTAGATGAAGCCCCTATTGAAAATAATCCACCGGTTCAAGAAGAGATAGTTATAGAAGATCTTTCTGGTGAAGATGAGGGTTTGCTAGTTGTTGAAGGAGCTGCAATTATTTTAGAAGAAAATATTGAAGCAGAGTCAATCGAAGGACAACACTCTACCTCTCTTCAAAGAGGTTCATCTGTTTTGCAAAGGGAAGGAAAAGAATTGGAAAATGAGGAATTAGATGAAGAATTTGTTATCTGGCCACAGGAAGTGCATATCCCTCCTACAGCCAAGAGGCGTCGAACAAAAACAAAAACTTTTGCATCTATTTCAAAATTGTATGTAAGGAGAACAAGAAGGAGGACACAAAAGACTCAACCAGTGAGTAATCCAGTAGAGGTGATTGTAGTAGAAACTTTAGAAGAAGAAGATGCTGCAGAGAAGGAAATTCAAGAAAACCCTACAGAAGAGGAAATTCAAGAAAACCCTATACAGGAGGAAATTCAAGAGAACCCTGTAGAAGAGGAAATGCAAGAAAATCTTGCATGAGAAGAAATCCAAGAAGAAATTCAGGAAGAAATTGTAATGGATAAGCTTGCAAATTTGGCTTCAGTGCATTGCAATGTGAGGAGATTATTGATGATGTTCCACAGCAACTTGAAGAAAATGTGGGAGATATGTCAATCCAGAATGAGGAAGTTATTGAAGAAATCCCACAGTTTAAGGTAGGACCTATAAGAACTCCTTCATCCCTAACTAGTTTATCAATTGCTTTAACATTTTTTAGGCAATGGGAAATAGAGAAGGATAGGTTGCAAGGGATAATTAATAAGCAACAAAAAGAGATTGAGAAGAAAGATAATAGAATTAAAGAATTGCAGACTAAGGTAGAAGAGATTTATGGTAGGGTTCCTGAGATAATGCAGTGTAGGGCTCCCCCAAGAATTTATGCAGTGCACTTGAAAGAATAGTATCTGAATTTCAGATTAAACCGCATTGTAAGGGATCTTAATCCATCCTTGGAAACACCTGAGGAATTATATCATGCTTATCAAACCTCCCCACATGATGTAAGGAATTTGTTATGTGAAATATATTTACATAACTATGTTGTACCCCAGGACAGAGAATGGAATCCTTTGTTGTACATTGGGGATATCCATCTCAGAGCTCTAATATCTTGGATACAAAATGAGATGATTATAGGACCACAAGCCAGGGAGTTTGAAAAATTGGAACTTGACTATCCATTGCCATTGAGGAGGGAATTAGAAGCACCCAGGGTTCTGTATTATGATTGGAAAAAGTTGCTAATAAGAGATGATGTTAGTAAGATAGTACTTCCAATGAGAGAGGAAGTTTATCAAGCGTATGAGCAATTGGTTCAGACCCACAGGACAACAGCACTAGAAGGGCTAACTCAATGCTGGAATCATCTACCAGATCATTTAAAACTGGGAGAACCCTACTCATTACAGAATTTTCATGCAGCTATACAGAGAGCCTCCAAGTACATATAGCTAGGCAGGGAGAAATCCAATAATTGGTTGCGATTAATCTTTCAGCCTCCTATCCTTATGTGGCCACTTTTGGCATGCCAACCAACAGAACAGAATTATGATGTAGATGTGGAAGAAATAGCTAGATGGTCTAGGTTGGAGAAAATGAAAGAATTTTATTGGAATTTGCCTTCCAAGGGAACTGGACAAGACATTGTTGGTGATTTCAGAGTTTTAGCAAAAATTAGAAATTTTCCTTTTGCTACAGGAGCAACAAACCCTTAAAGTTGGGGGGCATGATAAGTTAGTGTATTGACATGTTTTTCTATATGGACTCTTAGGTTTTTGGTATCTTTTGGGTTGCATTGTGATAGTAAAATATTGTGAATTGACTATATGTAATCCATGTTTTAAAACTGAACTTAAGAAATCATGTTTGAACTTTGTTGGTTAATTTCTGCAGCCATGCCAATTTATTCCTGCAGCCAAATGGTTTGTCCCTGTGATATGCGTATTATTTAGGATGATTTCATATGTGATTTAATGAATGTATTAGTTAAGTAAGATACATATGCATGTCCTTGTATGTTGTTTCTGTTTTAGTGCAGATAATAATTGATGCTGCGGTGGAGGATTTTCTTTCGCGCCTAAGGACTGGAGAATCATGATCAGATAGTTGGAGGTCAAACTGAAGGAGACTCAAGTGAGCGCAATGTATGGCATAATCGGAGTAGTTGTACTTCACCATGGGAGTTTAACTCTGGTGCATGTTTAATTTGCAAAATATCGCTTTGGCGTGCAAAGACTGTGGTTCAGTTTCAGATCCATAGTTCCTACAACCAAGCTCTCTTTTATCCCCTTCATCTGATAGCTATCCACCTCTTCTTCTGGGCATAACTAGAGTTGTCCATTGTAGTTTATATTTTCTTTATAATAATCTCTTCCTTCTTTTCTGAGAGTGAGATAGAACAGAAAGGGATTGAGTAGAGTTTTTGTCACGCATTCAGAATTTTCTCTTTTAGAATATGTAATCATCTTTCAGGAAGAAATGAATAAAAATATGTTATTCTGATCTATTAATAGTTCTTTGCTAAGAGTTTGATATCACTCATCCAAGGGGGCCCACTTGGTGAGTGATCCTATGTTTATGATTATTGAAGTTAGTTTTTACTTAGTTGCAGTAGAAGTTCATGACTAGATTGCTCCTACAGCCACTGGAAATAGATCCTTTAACTGTTCCTGCAGCCAAGGTAGAACGGTGTGATTCCTGTTATTTTCATTAGATCGTTTCAGTAGAGTTTTGTAAAGCTTTCATTTAGCCTTTTATGATTTCCATTCCTACCTTTCCTGCAGTAATTTAGAATAATCATTTAAGGAGCTTAGTGCATATATATTGCAGACCCATTTCAAGTTTTACATTCTTGGATTGACAACTAAATGAACACCAGCCATGAGAATAGTAAACTCTATGATATGAACGTCCAAACTTCGGATTGAGATTTCAATTAGAAGTGTTATTATTGTCATTATAGTTGGGGTAGACAGTGACAATGTCGTTGTACTCCTCATTGAAATCACTCCTGTGAAATCCCTTAGGCCATTGTGAGGTTAGGGAACCTCTTGCGGCAGAGAGAAAAATAGTATTGATTACCTTCTTGCATTTATCCTCCTTTTTTCATAGTACTCTTCAGTAGTTTCTTGAGTAATATCAGCCACCTCTTCAACTTGGGAACCTTTGAAGACACTATTAAAAAATACACTGTCCAAGGTCATGATGACAATCTAATCTGCATCTTTCACCTATCTTGTATTTGGATCAAAGTGATTCACTACTACAAGCACAAATTCTAGATCATGAGCTACGACTGGAAAAGATGCATATTTATGCAACTCATATTTGATCAGTTTAGTTAGGCAAGTAGGAGCCTTCTCAACTCGGTCAATGAATTCTTGCATATTAACATGCCCGATTTCAGTGTCTCTGATCTCCTTGATATTCAAGTCTACATAACTCTCTGGGTACAAATTCAAGTACTTGTTGTACTTGTACTTCATCTTTTTTGATGATGTTTTACTCAGAGGAGATTCCAACTGCCTTGAGGAAGGCTCGGATTTTTTGTGAGGGAGATTTGACATTTGTGATGACTCCACTCAATACTGAGGATTATCTCTTTTGATAGTTATTATCATCATCAAAATCAATTTTCTTCAATCGGATCAAAAAATTGGACTCAGAACAGACTTAGAAGTAAAACTGCCAAAAAGAGCAGGTAGGGGAAAAAAGTCTAAAATGCTCTTTAGAAAACAAAATTTGCACATCGGACTTTAAAGTCTGATGTGCAAGGATAAACATCTTGATCAGCACATCAGACTTTAAAGTATGATGTGCGAGGGTAAATAATATTTATTAGCACATCGGACTTTAAAGTCTGATGTGCAAACTCGGGGTAAGTTAATAGCACATCGGACTTTAAAGTCCAATGTGCAATCCGGGGAAGAGTTATCAACATATCAGACTTTAAAATCCGATGTGTTAATTCAGGGTAGATCAATAGCACATCAGACCTCAAGGGTAAAACCTTAGGCAAAACCAACACATCGATCGGCTGACATATCGGGTTTTAAAACCTGACATGTCAACCAACCTTCACATCTCTGCATAACAGACTTTAATGTCCAATATGCGAAGATAATTATCCGCATATTGGACTTTAAAGTTCGTTATGCGGATACGTTTAATCCAACTGCCTAATGGGATTTAAACCCAATCATGCAGCTTTAGGAAAATGAGGAATAAGGGGGGTAGCAATCGGAGTTTAAAATCTGATTGCCCTCCCAACACATCAAGTAAAACCCGGAGGAAATAAAACAAAACAAGGGGAAAAATAAAATGCAAACAAGAAGGAAAAACCTAAAAAGAAGACATAAAACCCTACCTTCTCTGCAACAAGTGATTTTGAAAGATCCGACGATGGCGCGGTCAAATCCACGAGATGGTGAGAAAAAATGACAGAGGAGACGCGCGGAGGAAAAATGTACAGGTGAAAATGAGAAAATAAAATGCAAAAAACGGATTAAATAAACCTTGAGATTAGTCATTAATGAGGCGTTAATGACCAACTTGCAGTGCATGTCGGACTTTAAAGTCCAACATGCAAGCTTAAAACTTGTGCAAGTCGGACATTAAAGTCCGACATGCACTCCCTGGCTAGACAACCTATTGTTCGAACTTTAAAGTCCGAACTGCAAGGGAAGACTACCTGCATGTCAGAATTTAAAGTCCAAACTACAAGCTATAAAACCTAGCAAACGCACATCGAACTTTAAAGTCTGATGTGCATAAAGCAAAGAAAGACCCTGTAGTTCAGACTTTAAAGTCCGAACTGCAGGTAAAACTACGAACTTAGAAAAACTAAGAAAACACTAAAAACGAAAAGCAAGAAGCTAAACGAAAAAACCGATGAAGTCGATTAAGCTCTCCCAGAGACCGTAAGGTACAAAACGGACTAGTTTCGTAGGGTTGCCTCACGATTTTGGTGGTGCTGAAATCAAGGACAACAAAGCTCAAGTTCTAACAACCTTACTAGAATCTCAAATATATGCAAAAAAATATATTATTGTGACATAAGAACACGATGAATATATGAACAAACTGTTAACACAAAGTTTGAAAACTCAAATGTTCTCCTTATGTTGCTTGAGAGTCAAATTTACAAGTATAAAATATAAAGTTTTTATTGCTATAAAATTTTGTAGAGTTTTTCTTGCTTGCCAAAAAAATTCATATTACATAGAGCACCCTCCAATATATAGGAGAGGGGCTAAGATAAAAAAGTGGGAGAAGTCCAACTAACTAAGACTTATTCCACAACTAACTATAACTTATTCCAAATTGCAGTCCTACTATATTTCGACTTGTAATCTATTTACATGTAATTACAAGTTACAAGAAAACAAGTAATGTGACTACTTGCAATTACAATTTTTGGCATTACATGTAATTTGTCCAAAATAAATTACAAATTCATAATTGAAACTAATCTAAGTGTCTGAGACACGATTCTATCTACATCATCCTTTGTCAAAGAGGTCTTCATGCTGCTACAAGATGCCAACACTTGAAGTATTCAAGATCGGTGAAGGTATTTGTCCAGGAACATCAACTTGCATCATTTGACCATGAATGGTAATGGCAGTTTCCTCATGAAGATCAACCACTAAACTTGAAGATAATAAACACTTTATTGGCCACTATGATAACGAAAGTCATTTATTTTTACCACATAGCACTTCTTTTGTCAATTTCTTTCACTTTGACATTTATCATTGCCATAATGCATAGAGACCCTTTGCAATCGGGTCTCTAGGACCCGATTTCAAGTGACCAAAGTGTGTCTCCTTATAATCGAGTCTTACAAACCCGACTGTAAGTATCAAACTTGCAAAGGAAAAATGCTCAAATGAGAGTATGCAAGTCAAGTCTTAAGACCCAACCTACATGTGGAGTTACAATTATAGGTACTTGCAATGCAGGTCTAGAGATCCGATCTCGGATAGAGAACAACAAAACTCATGTTATTTAGGTCTTAAGGCCTGAATTACATGTGAAAGACCAAGACACTTACAATGTTAGATTTGAAGATTAATTTGACTCTGACAAAAACACACAACCAAAGTAACTTTAGTTGCAGTCAGATCCAAGAGATCTGACTACAAGAGTTATAGGTTTGAACTTGCATTTTGGGTCTTAGGACCCGATTTGCAAGTTATAATGCAACACAACTTGTAATGGTGTTTCAGAAACCTGAACTTGCAAGTAACTTGTAATTGGGTTTCTAAGACCTGATTACAAGTAAAAATGACTTACAATTTGAATAAAAAGTCCCTACTTGCAGAGAGGCACTCAACCCAATTTTGACGAAAAATCTAACAAAAACTTTGACAAAGATGACAAACACACTCTAATGATTTGACATTAAAAAATACGAGTTTTAAACCTCATAAAACATGCCTTTGAGAAGAAAACTATGAATTTGGAGTAAAAATTTGTAGGGGATGTCAATTTTTAAAAGTTCAAAAATTGAGATTGGCTCTTGTAAGGAAGTTAAGTAGTGGAACAACTTCCTACACTAACCTTGAGAGGAGGGTAATGCAAATTTTTTTACAGATCATTACAATAGTTACAAAAAATTAATAGAAATAGACACAACAACATCCATACCACACCATTGTGATTTACGTGGGGAAAACCCTTTCGGGAGAAAAAACCCACACTCCAAAAACCGCCCAATATAATATTCAGCAATCAAAAATAGATTACAATATACTTGCAAAGAAATCTCTTCACAGGAGTACCACTAAGTAGAGATTCAGAGGTAAATCAATAGCCATAAGACTCTTACATACAACCTCTATCTCGTGCACCTCATATATAAGAGATACAATACAAGAAACCGTCAAATGGTATTACAAAACCATGGGCTAAAACCACCCAATAAAGTGGAGTCAACCTTATCTCCTATATAGATGCCCTATAATGTGTCAAAACACATGTCAATACATGTCCCTCCCTTTTACATCTCATTTATGTGTCTGATGCATTTTATATTTCCTATTTCAAGAGTACAAACTTCCAAAGGCCATAACTTGTGAACCGTGTGTCCGATTGACGAACTGTTTGAAGCGTCAAAAATATAGCGAAGTTCTCTATCACCTCATAAATGCTACGTCATTTATGCCCATTTTTTAGGGAATTTAAAATCCTCAAAACTCCTCAAAATTAAATTTAAACCTTTCATCACACCCCTCCAAAATGAAAACTTTCATATCTTCAAAACTAGTTGTGATCTTGTGATGATTTTTTTTTGAAATTCTTATCTATCCAACCAGGAGATTTGGGGAGAATTTTGCACCATTTCCTACTCAAATGAAAAATTACCATAAATAGTAACCACATGTAAATGCAAGGTTGAGACACCATTTTTCTCAGCATTCTCTCACTTATCAAACACCTTGCAAGAGGAAAGGGACTATCAACACAATAAATTAATTACTAGGGGCCATGGGGCTCATAGACTCCGAACACCATCTAAACTTCTCTATGCTCACAGCCTTAGTTAGAGAATGTGCAACATTCATCAAATTATCTACCTTAACTAGCCTCACCCTGTCATCTTCAACCATGTCTATGATAAAATAATACTAAACATCAATGTGCTTGGTCTAAGCATGAAATGTCAGGTTCTTAGCTAGGCAGATCGCACTCTGACTGTCACAATAAATTGTCACTGCACCTTTTTTTATTCCAATATCTGAACATAGTCTCTTAAGCCAAATAGATTCTTTACAAGCATGAGTATCTACCATATACTCTACTTCTGTGGTGGACAAAGCGACCACAACTTTTCGCTTACTCATCCAACTAATTGCACCACCAAATAAAGTAAACACATAAGCAATGATGGATCTTCTGCTATCAATATCACCTACTCAGTCTGAATCCACATAACCATGAATATCAAAGTAAATCACATTTTCAACCAAATTACCATGATAACATAAAGAATACTCTGAGGTACCCTTCAAATATCTAAAGACTCTTTTGACTGCATCCCAATGAACTCTACCAGGATTAGACATATATCTGGAAAGAACTCCCACTGCTTAGAAAATGTCTGGTTTAATACAGACCATAGCATACATCAAACTTCCAACGTATTCTGATAAGGCACTCTTCTCATGTCTTCTATCTCTGATGGGGATGTAGGACAATCCAAAATAGATAATTTCATTCCAACTGTAAAAGGAACACACAATGTTCTACAATCCTACATGTTTAACCAATATAAAATTGAATTCACATACTTACTCTATCCTAGCCATAGCTTTTTGTTCACTCTATCTCTTTTAATTTTCATCCCAAGAATGTGTTTTGTTGGACCAAAATCTTTCATTTCAAATTTAGCAGCAAACTGAGACTTTAGTTTTGAAATCATACATTTCCCTTTACCAATGAATATCATATCATCAACATATAATGCAATGTACAGTAAATGATCACCATCAGATTTATAATAAACACAGTGATCTGATTTAGAACGTTCAAATCCAAAACTCAACACATATGTATCAAATTTCTAGTACCACATCCTAGGACTCTATTTGAGACCATACAGAGATTTCTTTAATTTACATACCAAATTACTTTTACCTTTTACTATATAGTGCTTTGGCTATGTCATATAAATATCCTCCTCCAAATCACCATGAAGGAAAACAGTTTTCAAATCCATTTTCTCAACCTCTAAATCATAAGCAGCAACAATAGAAAGCAAAAATCTAATGGATGTCATTTTTGCAACAAGAGAAAATATCTCACCATAATCAACACCCTCAACCTAAGAGTAGCATTTTGCAGCCAATCTTGCTTTATACTTCTCAATGCTTCCATCTGAACCAATCTTTTTGTTGAACATTCATTTGCAACCAACATGGTTCCATCCTCCAAGCTATGGTACAAAATCCCATGTATCATTCTTTTTCAAAGCTGCCATTTCTTCTTCCATAGAAATCTTCCAATATTTTGCATCATCCATACCTAATGCTTCTTCTACAGATCTAGGTTCATCCACATTAGTATTCAAAGCAAAAATATATCTCCAATCATCAAGTCTTTCAAGTTGTTGTCTATGTCTTGTAGACCTTCAAACAAGTTGAGTTGGAGGTTCTTCCTCCTCTTATGAAGATTCGGAGCTAGATGAGCTCTCCTCGACTTGTTGCCTATCAATGAGTCTTGACTCAACTATCTCAGGCATAGAAGGAAATTGAATTACATCTTCCTGTTTAGTTTCTTTTGGCTGCAATGTAATAGAAGGATACTTAATTTCTCTAAAAATAATACTTCTACTATGGAAACCTTTTGTGTAATATGGGACCAAATCTTATATCCTTTCACACCATAATTGTAACCAATGAAGATACATTTTGCAGCCTTATTCTCCATCTTTGTTTGCTTCTCCTTTGGCACATGTGCATATGCCTTGCAACCAGAAATTCTAAGATGTCTCAATGAAGGCTTGTGACTTGACCATGCTTCCATAGGCATTTTATCAACAATATTTTATGGAGGAGACCTATTAACTAGGTAGCAAGCAGTGGCAACAACTTCAGCCCAAAACGTTTGTTCTAGACCAACACCACTTAGCATACTCCTAGCCTTCTCCGTCGATGTCCTATTTATTCTTTTTACAACCCCATTCTGTTGTGGAGAATATGGATTTGTCTTCTATTTTTTAATACCACATTCTTTACAAAATTTATCAAAATTATTAGAGAAAAATTCACCGCCATTATTAGTCATCAAACGTTTTATTTTCTTTCCAGTCTGAAATTCAATCATTATTTTAAATTTTTTAAATCGACTAAAAACTTCAGATTTACTCTTTAGAAAGTATACCCATGTCCTTCTACTAAAATCATCAATAAATGAAACATAATATGTGGATTTTCCAATGGATAGAACATCTACAAGACCAAACACATCAGAATGAATAAGATCCAAAACACCACAAGATTTATGAGAGCTCGAGTAAAACTGAACGCGGTTTTATTTTTCATAAATGCAATGCTCATAGAAATCAAAGTCAAGATTAAAATCATTCAAAACTTTCAACAAGGTTTTTATTTTTCAAGGTCCTTAGACCATTTTCTCCAATGTATCCAAGTCTCTAATGTCATAACATAGTCTTCTTTGTAGGTAACTTTGCTTTAGAAGAAAGAGCACCCTTAGGTACCCAAAAGCTATGTCCATCTTCTGAAGGCGAAACCCTCAAATCTTCTGATGAAGTATCCACATATTTACTTTTTATACAAGTGCTATTACACTCAACCGTGTATGCCTCTAGCTTCTAAAAAGTGTCAAACCTGACACCTCTAGAAACCACCATAGCACCCTTAATCATCTTACATCCTGCATCAGAAAAGACTACCTACACACCCACATCTATCAGTTTTCTCACTGATAACAAATTTCATTTTAATCAAGGGATATGCAACACATCGATAATCCTTTTTATTCTACCATTAAGAAACTTGATTCTAACTTTACCTGGACCAACAATGTCTAAATGTGAATCATCACCCAAGTATACCTTACCTCCATTAAATTCTTCATATTTAGAAAACCAATCTTTATTGGAAGTCATATGAAAAGATGCACCTGAGTCAATTAACCATGCATCATTGCCTGCTTGAGTAGCCAAAGTTGCAATGAATGCATCACCATCTTCCTTCTCGAACCTAGAATCGTAATCGAACTTCTTCTTTTTCTTCTTTTTTTTCTTCTTCTTTTTCTTCTTCTTTTCTTCTTTGCAGTCCTTACGAATTTGACTCGGTTTACTGCAATTCCAACATATGATTTTGGAATTTCCAAGAGATTTTGATCTCCCTTTGGATTTGGACTTATTGTGCTTCTCATTCTTCTTACCTTTTTCCTTAGATATTCCTTGAACAGTTAGGGATTCCTTCAAACTAATGGATACCTTCCTCTGCATCTCTTCACCAAGTAGGGCACCCACCACATCTTCAAACTTCAAAACAACAGAAGTACTACAAATAGCCATAACAAGAGAATCCCACGAATTAGGCAAAGGCCAAAGCACGATCTGGAATTTCTCCTCTTTGTCCATATTAACACCAATAGATACCAATTGAGTCACCAACATATTAAATTCTTCCAGGTGATCTGCAATTCATCCAACCTCGTCCATTTTCAAGGAATGCAGTTTCTTCCTCAAGAAAATCTGATTCAATAAAGATTTTGCTTGATACATTTCACCAAGCTTCATGCATAACTTCTTTGTAGTATTCTCTTTGTGGGCATTGATTAGAACAAATTCTACCAGCCACAATCTGATTAGACCCTTGGCTTTTCAGTCCATAACATCATACTGAGCAGCTGTAGTAGGATCTAAGGGTCTTGAGACATTTGCGTCAACAGCATCCCATAGATCTTGACCTATTAGACATTTGCATCAATAGCATCCCACAGATCTTGACCTATTAACATATCTTTAATCTTCAGCTTCCACATCTCAAAATTACTTCCATATATTTCTCCACTTCTATTCTCCCCGATGAACTTGCTATCTGAAAATTCCTGCAACAAGATCATAAAGTGTCTTATGCACAATCTCCCACTACAATTTGGATTAGTTCAAAAAACCCAACAACCCACAACTGAAACCAAAGGTAATCAAGCTCTGATACCACTTGGAAGGAAGTTAAGTAGCGGAAAAACTTCCTACACTAACCTTGAGAGGAGGGTAAAGCAAAAACTCTTACAGATCGTTACAATAGTTACAAAAACTTAATAGAAATAGACACAACAACATGCATACCACAACACAGTGATTTACATGAGGAACCTTTTGGGAGAAAAACCCCACACTTCAAAAGCTGCCCAATATATTATTCAACAATCAACAATAGACTACAATATACCTACTGAGCAAGCTCTTCACTGGAGTACCACTAATCAGAGATTCATAGGTAACTCAATAGTCATAAGACTCTTACACACAACCTCTATCTCACACACCACATATATAGAAGATATAATATAAAAAACTATGAAATGGTATACAAAACCATGGGCTAAATGTTGGCTTGATGATGATGTTTTGGTGTAAAGAGTTGATTGGGGACTTGTTTAATGTTTTCATTGATGGCAACTATGTTTTTATAGTCACATAAGTCTTGTAAGCCAACCGGTAAAGCTTAACCGGCAGAAAACATAGTTTAACAGTGAACTGGCAAATAGGTCCTCAACCGGTTAACAAGAACAGAGTTGCATTCAAGAAACCGATACAAACGATTGATGAAGAGTTGGATGATGCAGTTTTATAGGAGTGACGGAGATAGGTATATGGTACTATATTCATGACTGCATTAGTAGATTCAACAGGATGATTGAGATTTGATGTACAGATCAGGCTATCTAGAAGAAAACTTAACCAGTAGTGATAAAGTCACTAAGATCGGTAAACCAATACAATTTTGTTTTATTTTTGGTTTGTTATGTCGTTGGCCAACATAAGTTTGGCATGTAATGTAAGTTTGTCTAGATTCATTGAACCTAGGAAATTGTTCCAAGGTTATGAGCTGACTAAGTTGATGTCTATAAAAAGTGTGATGAGTTATGAGATGAGGTATGAGATCCAAGGCGAATATTGAGATTTTGATTGTGCGGTGATTAGTGAAGCTTTGTATTGATGTGTTGTTGAATTTTTGGAGGAACTAAAGCGGATCTTATCAAACACAAGAAGTATTATATGAAGATCATTGAAGTGGTATTATCCTAACAGTTACAGTAACAAAATCCCTTAACTGGGTAGGTCCTGACAGGCCTTAATCTGTAAATCCCCTAATAGGGTAACTCAACATCTGAGTTTAAATCCTCTTGCGATGTTTTTCCTAACAGGGCTCATCATAGCAATCCCTTCATCGGGTGACTCCTAACAGGGCATATTTGTAAGACCTTAAGTAGTCAGAGATTTATATTCTGCAGATAGTGAATCTTGTGAGTACTAACTCCCAACATGGTTTTTCCCTTTTGGGTTTCCACGTATAAATCATTGTGTTATGTTTGGCATGTTTTATGTAGTGTTTTCTTATGTGATTATTTTCCTTGCATGCCTATTGATTTTAAAGTTGTTAAGAGGTGTAATCAGATTCTTAATGTTTTTGCTTGCATTGATTCACCCACCCCCCCCATCCAGTGCCTTATAAGTTTATCAATTTGTATCAGAGCCTAATTCCCTTAAAGCTTAACTACTTGGGAAAGATCCTTAAGGCTATCATGGGGGATATGAGCTATAGAGAGATGTCTAATCAACTTACAAAAACTGAGGAAGCCCTAGAAACATTTAAAGGAAAGTATAAAGCCTCACTTGCTAAGAGAAGAGAGCTAACTGAACCATTGTTGGAGGTTTCTGAAAGCAGTTCTTCTAATGAAGTAAACATGGATGCATTGGTAGATCAAGTAGAGAAACTGAATGATGAGAAGGCTAACTTGAGGAGAGAGCTAGAATCCCTAACTATCAGAATGAGTCAATAACTTGAAGCAAGGAGGACAGCAAAAGACAAGATCAAAGAGAAAGAACATGAGATCTTTAAGTTGAATCAAGAAGTTGGTACCCTGTATTCTCATTGGCATGAGGAAAAATAAGAAAAAGAAGAAATAAAGGCAGATTTGTATATGGAAATGTCTCTTAGAGAGACTCTTATGAAAAGGAATGAAGACCTTACAAAGGAGCTTGTTGATGCTAATAAAAAACTTGCTAAGTTCAACAAAAGTTCTACCATGCTTGATGAACAGATTCAATCACAAAGGATGAATGGTGACACAACTAGATTGGGTTATACTACATTTAAGGAAGGTGAGTCTTTCGGTACAAAGGTCAACATGGAAGAAGGTAAATCTACCAAGGAAAACTTTAAGAACTCCCCCCCCCCCCCCTCGGACAAAATGTAAAAAGCTGGCGAAAGGTGTATAATTGTTGAGGAAAGAATTAATTTTAATGGTGAAATTTTGTGGTTTACAGAGAAAAAATAATATCTCCATTGGAAAATCATTCATTATTGCTCAAAGTTTGTGAAAAATCCTGGCGAATTGTAATATTTTTAAAACCAAAAAAAATATTTGCATGGGCGAATTGTAATGTTTTTAAAACCAGAAAATATATTTGTATTGGCGATTTCTGATAATTCAATGATGAATAGTGAGTACCAAACTGGTACTGAGAGGGGGGGGTGAATCAGTGCAGACACATAAACTTTTCCTGAACCGGTTTGACTGCAAACAGTGAACTTGACTGGCAATCACTAACACCGGTCAGAACTAGATTACTATCGGTTAAGCACAATGAGACTGTGAAAGATATAAACCAGAAACACTTATCTTTCCACACAACCTATTCCCTCATTTTCACATTATCCTTGTGCATAAACAGGTAATCTATCATCAGAAATATAATAACTTGCTAAATCAACATGATTCACCACTTAAACAGGAAATAACAAACCATCATAGGAAAGAGGCATCACACATGACACACATATTTTTCACGTGGAAACCCAACTGGGAAAAACCACGATGGGGATGAATACCCACAATTTGTTTTTGAACTCTTTATAAGTCTGCTCTATTAGGAGCCTAGTCCGGTTAAATACTGTTACAACAGGTTCTATTAGGAACTGATTCTATTAGGGATCACCCGGTTAAGGTTTAAACCCTGTTAGAGGTTACCTTGTTAGAGGATTTTATGAACTCAATGGCTTTGAGTCACCCTGTTAAAGGATTTACAACAAGCTGGTTAAAGCTACCTTATTAAGGGATTTTCCAACTGATGAAGTGGTTAGAGATCAACAGGTATTACAATGATTTGGTAATAGCACACAATGCCAATGCAGATCTATTTTAGTTCCTTCCTTCTGCATACATACTCTACAGGTATCACTCCTCTTATCTGGTCTAGCAAGAATCACGTATCATTGCACTTAGATACACACACAACATTTTCAAACAAACTCAACATGAAACACAACATCGACCTTATAGGAAATAAATAGGTCGGTAACATAAACCCTAAACCCTAAACCTTTAGGTTGAGCAATTCAGTCAGTTCAATCCTGCCCATTGAACACTTTGTCTTTGAATACAACGGTCTTGAACAGATCTCAAGACATTCTCCATCGTTCATTCTTCACCGCTTCCTAGAGGTGATAACCCATCACACGTTCTCCACTGTTTGCAGGGACTTTGCATATTCTCGAGGTAGATAGGATCAATCCCCTTCATGCAAGATCCTTCATGCGCATGAAGATGATGTGGCAACACGATCTGATCTCCATTACAATACTAACTCATCACACAATGCCATCGGTTGAATCACACAGGCTCGAAACACTTCAACCAAAAACCCTGAGGCTGGAACTACCAACCGGTAGTCATACCATATTAAACCTTGATAGAGAACATTCCATATACCATTTCATTTGGACAAACGTACCACTTCACCTTTTGCACATATACCGGTTCACAACATTATACTGGTTCACTTTGCCAGATGCTTAACTTCAATAAACCGGTTCACTCTTCAACATATTACCAATTCTTTCTTCAGCATATTGACATCAATGACAACACAATATCATCATGTCAACATACTTTGCACATATGCCAACAATTTCAACCTATTTTCAAACCATAAAAAAAAATATTGACGATTTCAACCTATTTTCAAACCATAAAAAAAAAATATTGGCGATTTCAACCTATTTTCAAACCATTAAAAAAATATTGGCGATTTCAATCTATTTTCAAACCATAAAAAAAAAAAAAATTGGCGATTTCATCCTTTTTCCAAAACGTAAAAAAAATATATTGGCACCTCAGTAGTCCCCGTCAAGTCATTAAAACACGTGGCACACAGTCGTCAACCCTCTGCTTGAAAGACTACCCATTAGAAAATCTCACGACCTAGTGACAAGCCCTTACAACTCTATCTCCAACTCGCAAGCTAAAAATGCTAAACCTTCATAACCTCGAGATCTAGCGACTGAGGGCAACTGAACCGCCACTCGCCAATTCTCGACCTCAAAATGTTAAGTCCTCGTCACCGTAGCGACTTGGAGATAGTGGTAACTTTAACCCTTTTCGTGTACTCGCCAACATAAAATTATTTATCTCTTAACTGCTAGTGTTTCATTCGCAAGCTCGCGGCTTGATCACGTCTTCAGACATTTAACCTTGCGAGTTGGCGATAACCATAAAACTTAACCACAAATTGTCTAGTCGCTAGCTCGCGACCTAAAAATGCTAACGTTAAACAAACATGGGAGCTAGCGACAATTGTATGAAATGAGTTACTCGCTAACTCTCACGGCTATAAAGCATGACATCATACCAACTCGAGACCTCGTGACCAAAGTAATTTCATTAACAATCTCCAGCTTGCTAACATAATATGCTAACACCCAAAAAGCTAGAGACCTCATGATGTAAACCCAAACAACTTGTCGCCAGCTCGCGGCTTGATCACATCTTCAGACACTTAACCTCACGAGCTGGTGATCGCCATAAAAATTAACCAGAAACTGTCTAGTCGCTAGCTTGTGACCTAAAAATTCTAACACTAAACAAACATGAGAGCTAGCGACAACTATATGAAATGAGTTACTCGCTAACTCTCACGGCTATAATGCATGACATCAGACCAACTCAAGACCTCGTGACCAAAGCAATTTCATTAACAATCTCCAATTTGCTAACATAAAACACTAACACCCAAAAAGCTAGAGACCTCGTGATGTAAACCCAAACCAACTTGTTGCTAGCTCATGGCTTGAGCACGTCTTCAAACATTTAACCTCGTGAGCTGGTGATAACCATAAAACTTAACCTCAAACTATCTAGTCACTAGCTCGCGACCAAAAAATGCTAACATTAAACAAACATGAGAGCTAGAGACAATTGTGGTGGCAAGCTAATATGTATGAGGAATTTTTAAGGCTTGGATGTCGACTCATTCTTGAGGGACTAGTTTGAAGGTTTCTCCTGAGTCAAGGTTGATTAGACAAGAAAGGACGATGGTTTCAGAGGCATAAAAGGATTGGATAGCTTCTGAGTTAGAGATGGGAGATCATGGATTTCTATGAGAAATCAAAGGTTGCTTGTTGTTATGGATTCTGAAGTAGAATTTGTACAATCAAGGAGGAATAAAATTAGAACAAAATCATTCACATAAGATGAGCCTTAGCAGGATGCAGTGGATTTGATAGGCATGACTTCTAGAGTCTAGAGTCACGTTGGAAAGCACCAAAATGATGATTTTTCACGTGAATGAGAATCACCAGATGAAGTGTTAAAAAATTATAAATACAATGGAGTGGTGACTTAATTGGTAGAAGAGAAAAGAAACCTTTTTCATTTTCTGAGAGTGGTTTTTTCCTCATAAAGGAAGATGATGTTTGAGGAGGATCGTGCATGGATTTGTTGTGTTCTCTGTGATACCGGGTGGGTGTTTTTCTTTTTTTTCCTCTTGTGTGAGTTTGTTTATTGTTAGAGGGGTTGTGAAAGTGAGAAGGATTGCCAGAGGGGGCGTGAAAGCCATTTCTTATCAAGAAAGGCCACTCATGGCACATGCTTTGCTTCTAGTCTGCCACTAGATGGCAGCGGGTTCGAAGAAGGAGCCCGCAGAGGAATGAAAGAAGGATTTATTTGCGTGGGGAGTGGTAGCCAGTCAAGTTTGTGACAACATGGAAGCTGCGACCCCTCCCTAGCATATTATGTTTACCCTAAAGCTCCTCTTTCCACTTTTTCTGATCCTAGGCATGAAGGCTCAACCTCCTCTTTCCATTTTCTCTAATCCTCGGCATGAAGGTCGAAGCTCCTCCTCTATTTTAGGGGTGACTTTAATTCTTGCGAGGACCCAGTATCCCTTCTGAGAAGGGAAATGATCTGTTGGATAGAACGTAACATCTAACACTGTATCTGAAGGCATCGGGGTGATAATGGCATGGCTCAAGCAGTTTTGCTTCTACCAATTTTTCAGTTGAAAATTTTGATTCACAGCCAGCGCATGGATAAAGAATTTTTTTGTAATAGAATTGCATATGGCCTTTTAGGCCTACTTGTTGAGACTAAATTTTCTGTTGACATGTGTCTCTTGGCCTGAAGCTTGTTGCTCCCTTTTCTTCTATAAAAAAGGAATTTGAGGTCATTAGAAGGGTTCCTTTTGGGGGGTCTCTTGAGGGTTCCAAAATTCTAATGCCTTTGGGGTTCCTTTTCTGGTTCCAGTAGTGAGTCTAGGTGAAGGGAGCAAGTTGTGTAGTCATTACCAAAGCAAATGAAAAGAATTTAGTGTCAAGCTTTGTGCAAGTTCTTGAAGGAGTTATATGCAAATTTATTTGTTACAGAAGTAGTAATTTTATTCAATAGAAATTAAATTTTGATCTATTTCTCTTCAGTGTATAATTCTATCATCTTTCAAATGAACAGAATCAAGAGTTTTTTCATTTGTTGCATTGTTATGTTGTATGCAATTTTTCATTTAATGCTTCCTATTATGCCCAGGAATGCGGAATTTTTGTTAGTTTGGAATCATATTAAGGATGCACCTCATTGTAATTGGTGGGTGGATTACTTAAGGGAAGAGGGTTTTGAGGTCCCATAAAACTTGTCGAACATACCGATGGATAAGATACAAGAAATCTTGAATGTTCACAAAGGAATATATATATATATATATATATATATAGCAAGGATACAAAGGTCGAGATACATGTTGATTATAGGTATGAGGAAACGCCAACTTTATGGAGGAGGGAAAACATGTACATGATAGAACACCTCCATATATAATACATAAACATCCATAGCTTATAAAATCATAAGTATTAAGAATGAAAGGATCAAACACCACAATAGATAGGAATACAACATAATTAGTAAAACATGCATGCAAATCAATTAAAGGGAATATCTTTTGAGGATCCAATTCCATGATAGATGTTATAGTAAAAGAAGTAAGAACATAGTCTAAGGTTGGGTAGGTGAGATCAAATATATACAACATAATGAAAAGCCAAACCCTAAACAAGATGTAATAATGAAACACAAATGAGGGTAGATCCAAAATCCAATCAAATCTAATATAAAAAGAATGCAATCATTAAATCGGATCTCAAAAAAATCACACATTCATAATCAAAGGTAAACAAGAAAACATATTCACCCACAATGAATCAACTATTATAATTGGAAGGTCACTTCATCAAGACAACATCAAGATAGAAAACCAGTGCCTTATCTTAGGGCATAGAGTCACTTACAATTCAAAGACAACCTAAAAATAAAATTCAATAAGATTCATTTGCAGATAAACGAGAATGAATATGCCATTACATACACAACCCAAATTCATACAAATGATATAATCATCATATTTGTATTAAAAAAATGATTTCACTAAAACTACCCCAAGAATTTTAATTCTTTCCTTGAAAGAAATCCTAGAACAATTCCATAATCTGCCTTGTAGACACGTAAATTGAAAAACCCCTGACCATTCAATTCATAGTGAAAACATAAATTCAACACAAAGACAATTATATGAAGATCTCAAACTACAAATGATATTGATATTATATTCATATTGATATCAGAAAGTAAATTCAAAATGCGATTCAGCTATGCACTTATCAAATTCTTGAACAGTTGAACTATTATAACTATATCAGAGTTTTCAACATCAATAAAAGTGGCCAACTGGCCATCCCTCTCTACCAATCAAAAAAAAAAGTGGTCATCCCTCTCAAATTAATCTTGGAATCCTTTTATAAGATGAGGATGCAACAAGCTTAAGATTACTTTGAGAAATCTTGGGTAGCAACCTAACATGCTTCTTTTGCTTTAGAATGGCTTGCCACCTGTCCACCTCTTTGTCTTTTGGCCAATTGAATGCCTTTACCTCTTCCAGCTTTGCAACTGACTCTATCCATCTAGCATCTGTAACTTCCTTGGCCTCAACAATAAACTTTGTATGGTCAACCTTAACCTTGAACAACGAATCAAGCATATCGTTAAGGAAATCAACATCAACCTGATCATCTATATGCTTGATTATTTCTTCTCCCTCCAGAATCACATCAAATTTGTTGGTCCAATCAGAAACTAATTTCAATTATCCATTACTACCATAAATTGAAGGCACCAATGTACTATAACCTTCCCCAAATGTCTGCAATTTTTTTATTTATAAGCACATCCTTCCTTGTGAAAAATGCATGTTGCATTGATTACCTCCACCATGTCTTTAGTGTCATGGATATTGGGAGGGAACTCGTCACTATACAGCATTGCAATATCCAGCTTATCCATTAATCTACTTCTTCCTGACCAAACATTGAACAAAGGTCCAAGAAAAGTGACAACCTCGGAGGATTTTTTACTTGCATCTTTCAAATAAATGTGCAAATCATGCACTACCATCAATTTTCCTTTCAATACATTAATCCTCTATTTCAAAATTTCTGACACAATAGAGATAGCCTTGACATTTTCTTCCTTTTCAATATTTTCAATTTTCTCTGTGTATTCCTCCATTTTTGTTGTCACATCAGTTGGTATTTCTTGTACTTGTTATGTAATTTGTATTGGAGGGGGCTCATTTGCAATTTTTTCTTTCAACTCCACTAAGTCTTCCTCCAGAGCAGCCTTCTTCATCAGTTTTGTTGGTGCCCAAAACCACAGATTGGAAAACCCAAAGACTTGCCAACTCCTTAGGAAATCCAATCAGCCTCGGCCAACAAACAAGGATGGTTGAAGACCAAATCCCTCTACACTTTAGGCTCCACAAGACCTAGGCGGGTGTACCCTTCCCTCTCAAGCACAAAAGAGTTATTTAAATGTGGATTTAAGCCTCTAAGAAAGTTTACACAACTAGCAAATTAGTGTTCTGCAACTATGCTATATCATGTGCTTTAGCTGAATACTTTGAAAAACTTAAAACTGAATATGAATAAAAGTGTATGTTAAAGATATTGTATATTGAAAATGAAATGCTTTCAGGACTTGAATGAAATCTACAAGGATTAGTTCAAATAGGATATGGAAGAATGTTTCTCTGTCAAGGACCTTAAAAGATAAACAACATACCAGTGCCTCTTATCCAAGGGTATATATGACACTTTGTGGACAAAAAATCCTATCAAACTCAAGAGACAATTTCTCATCAACTATGAAGGCTCAATATGTGTTACACAAACAATAAGAACCCAATCTTTCATTTCATGCAGCAATATGTGACTCACATCATAGAAAATCTATTAAACATATTTATCAAGAGGACAAAGATAATCATCAACACAAGAATGCACACAATATTTGAAAAGAGACAACGAACCTTGTATAAATTGATCTTTCAGGAAATAATTGCACACATAAGCTACACTTACAGATACTCCATTACATAATGATTTCTCAAAATGATACTTCCATTCCTACAGACTTCTCCAATAGAGACATCCCATAGCCCCTACTGGCAGCCTGACAGATTGTGAATTGTTTCCTTTCTTAATTGAAAAAGACTCCCTATAAATACCTTATCCAAAAGACATATGTTAAAGGACAAACCCTTTTGCATACAGGAGGGAGTTACAAACAGTTTTTTTTCCAAAGGACGCACCCTTTGGTTTACAGAGATAATTACATTTGAATCCCTAAAATACAAACTAAATAAAGCTTTAATAATATATCCTTTATCCTCCTCTTTGATAATACTTCCCATAAATATTCAATATCTCTTGCACATAAAATAAACCAATCAAATCCCTTACTGATTAAAGATTAAATATATTCCACTTTAGATTAGGCAATAATCATTTTACCCTATGTAAAATACTTATTTACAATAATTCACTTAAATCAAAGTATTAAACACTTGTAAATATTTATTCCAATAATAGTTTTCATTAAATAACATAAGGTAAAAGATTTTGTATTGTAAGTAAAAGAAAATACTTCCCTTCCGATAATGTTACAATACTTTCTCACCTTTTGGTAATCTTTAATTTGGGTTGGAAATATTATATCATATGAAGTAACCTTTGCAAAAACCAATCAAGCATTAAATGACTCACCCTAATGAATATGTTCAAATTATTTACCTAGGGTGAAAATAATATTAAGAGAATATAAGATGACATAGTAATATATCAAACCCTATTTAGGTCATCCAATACCACATATATTTTCCCAAATATTACAATTATAATTTCTTAAAAGGCAAAAAGAAAATACTACTTGCATAAGCATATCAAGATGCTATATATAAGATTTATTTTCAAAATGCCTTTCGCAAGTAATAATTAGAAATATTATATCACAAAAAAAAATTCAAAATGTAATCTTGGGTGAAGAATACTCCCTTTTAATGTTTGCCCAAGAATTTTAGCTTTCTGCACATAAAACAACATTATAATAAATATTTATCCTTTAATTAATCTCTTAATAAATAAAATCCACCCTAAAGTATTTAATTTAGTGATTAAGGGCAAAAATAATTTACAAGAGAGTAAAAAAGGTAATAACAATATCAAAATTCAATTTTCTTCATTATTACATTTCACACCTTTTAACATATTTTGCAAATATAATATTTATCAATGTAAAATAATAATTTCCCACGTCTAAAGAATAATTTCCTTTACATGTAATAGGAATATATTTTCACTCTAAATTTAATCTCTAAGTAACCTTTACCCCAATAATTCATTTTCAAAATATTGACTAGGGTAAAAAATTATAATTAGAGAGCATATAACCCTAGATATATTTCACCCCAAAAAGCATTTTTCAAGGAATACAATAGAGCAATTGGTAAAAAAGGTGGGGGAGGTATGGGTAGTTAGGGGGTTGGGTTGAGAGGTTGAGTGTTCAATTCCCTCTCCTTGCCCTTTTGTGAAATTATATTTTATTTTAAAATCATTCATACGCAAAATATAATCACATTGCAAATTGAAAAATATCCTTGGGTAAGATATACTCCCTGTAGAATAATTTTTTGATTGTCCAACTTGAGCAATCTGGTTATCAATTACCAAGTTTGTGCCTGTAATTTTAGGTTCCACCAAGTGTCTCTTCATATTTTTTAGCTAATGCAATCAATTGGTTATATGTTTGTGTGTATCTTCTTGATAAATCCTCTATTTTTTATAAATTCAAGAAAGAAACTTGAGTAAAAAATGAGGCAATCTCCATGTCACTTGTGTTTTGCAAATTCCAAATCAAACTGTCAGCTTTCTTTTCTACTTGTATATTTAGAATGTGGGGCTTTTGAGTGGAAGGGGCCAAAGACCAAGGAGCAAGTGTCTTTGACTTAGGATTAAATCTTGATCCTCTTATTACATCTCCAATTTTAAATTTAGTTTTAAACAATGGGTCCTCTTGCTTCCTCATCTGATCAATAATAAAAATAGACTAGATATCCCAGTCAGGCATCACAATCATACCAGTACTCTTAATCAATTGTCTTGCCTGATCCACAGTTATTTACTCCTTGTCAGGATCATATTCTTGCAGTTCCTTGACAATCTCCTCATTCTTTTCTACATTTTCTTCCTCTATGATCAAATTTTGTCTTAGTTGATTTTGTTTCAACCTTCTCAGAAAACATTTAAATTCATTTGACTTAATAAAGTCATCATCTTTCATGAACTCATTTGACAACATCACATGCTCATTAAAGCCTTGAGCAAGGGCTTTGTTTGTTTCTTCAGGTTCTTCATTCTTCCCTTCTTCTCTAAGATGTGTCTTTATTTGATGAAAGTAGTGTCCTTGTTCTATAATAATTTCTCTAGCAGGGTCTCTCCTCACAATTGCACCCACCTCTTTGGTTTTTTGTTTCTTTGCAGGTGGCACTCGAGCAGATTGAACTTCATCCCCACTCTCTACATCATCAGCAGACACAATCAGTGGCCTCTTTCCATGTGAAGATTGTCCAACTTGGGGGTCTTGCTATTGAGAAGCCACTTCTAGAATTTGACGCATTTATTCCATCAGAGTCATATAAACTCAGCATTTTGTTAATCCTCTCCAAGTACGGGTTATCAGGGAAAAAACCTGAGAAACTAGGGCCAGCCTCCTTCAATTCTGCTTCAACTCTCATCAAATTTTCCATTTTTTTCTCCTTTCTTGTACTTCCTCTTTTCTCAGCAAATTTCTAACCACATCTTCATCATCCAATGGTTCATGGTCCTTTATTGTGGCCCAAGGTGTCATTTTTGGCAATGCACATTTAATAAATTGTTCAGGAACACAGGATCTAGACACAACATTAACCAACCTATATTATTTAATTTATCAAAGGAATTCCTACCAATGGTAAAATCAGACACAACCCAAAGCCTAGGAAGTAAAGAACTCTTCCTGTGTTTCTCAAGGTATTCTTTTAACTAGGGTCAATTGCCAAATAAACTCCATAAAAGCAATCCTAATTGGAACAAATTTTGGTAAAATATGGGGAGGTTGAGGACACCCATAGACTCTAATCATAGTAAAGTTATCAAAAAAGAAAAATTCCCCCCAGTTATGTGAAATAGACCAGTTTGGAACATACTGGTAAGGTCTCAAAACTCTCCTAACATTAATTGACAATATTTCCCTATTTATTGCTAGCATTTCCATAATTGGCAAAACAATCCAATTTTCAAAGTAAAGGAAAGAAGAATGGGGAGAACTATTGTCCCAAACCTGGGTCCACCTTTGTATTGCCATTAAGACACCAAATTCTTCTTTGAAAATTTTTAAATTTAGGGCTAGGTGCACCACTCTTAATTTCAACTAGAGCATTATGAATGTGTTCAACCACATAGACCACATAATCATAATCTTTGTTAACATTTGGGTGTTGAATGTCCATAGCCATCATCAATAATTCAGCTGACATTGTTGAATCTCCATGAAAACCCAACACTTTGCATAATCCATAGATTGTACAATGCATATAATGGTGGAAAGGTGTGATGTCAAATGGTGGCTCGATACTATCTGGGATTCTAACTAGTTTCCCATCCACCCTAGGCATGTATTTGGACATTGCATGCTTCTTGATAACACCTTTGTATTTTTTATAATCTTCTACAATCCACTCCAAATCTATATTTGTACATGCAGCACTAGCAATCTAGAAAGCTTCAATGAAGCTAGCTCTATTAATTGAAACTAGGATAGACTAGTTCTTTCTTCTAATCACCCTAGATATTGGGCAATAGTGTTTGGCCAACTCTTTGATCAAATCCACATCAACATACACATCTGGCACAATTAACTTTGCCATATTTAAATCTCAAGGGTTTGACATCGACACACCCTTAACCCTATTATTCCAGAAATAATGAAACAGAGCAGTACCAAACATATAAAGCATGGTCAGGTTTCTGCACTGGCTCCATAAATCTTTCCATGCCATTTCATTTGTAATCAAAGAAATGGAAGTCCCTGGCAGCATATCTACAAATTCTTCTTTATATTTCTTATCCTTCTTTTCCTCAGTGGCCTTGGGCTTGGAACCTCCACTTGTCATTGCCTTGCTCCTTTTAGCTACAGGAGAAAAACTTAACCAATTTTCTGAATTTTTCCCATACCTAACACTCTGAATTCTCCAACTTGCTGCAGAGCTCGATTCACTGGATTACCTTGAAGATAGAATGCAATTATAGAAAATCTCGGCTCGATCATGCAATTTATGCTATTTGGGTGTCATCACTTCTCTCATTAATTGGCACACTTGCAAGAACTAGCTACTGTGGCATTAATTCAAAGTTGAAGTACTAGAGTGATATTTGAATGCATGCCCTTCTATTTGATTGTCATTTAAAACTTTTACAAAACCCACCAAACAAGTCCACGTGTCAATCCCTGATTGCTTAGCACCCCTTTTTTCTCTTTTCTATCTCAGTTAATTTTCAAAGTGTCACTCAAGCACGTGACAAAAGCTCGCAATCTCACATGATGAACTACACTTCCTTCAATCTCCTTCACGAGCTAGCGACCAAGCCATTCCCCATCTTTAATCGCACACTCGCAACTAGTTATAAAAATTTGGAAAGTAACCGGCAAGTTAGAAACAATGATACCAAATCCTCTTAATCGCAAGTTCGCAACCCCTTTTACAAATCCTTGAAGAATCTTGCAAGTGAGAAATAGTCGTTGATCTTCATCAAGCCCTTAAATTGCAACCTCGCAACAACATTTGGAATATTCTTTCTTTACCTGCGAGCTGGCAACCACTGCAAATATAACAAAACAACTTATTTCATTGCAAGCTCACAACTCAAAACTTAACTTGACTTAAACCCTTGTGAGCCCATGATAAGAAGACACTTAACCACCATCACATTCTTGCAACACTTTTTGACTTAATACTTACAAACCCACGAACATGTGATGACCACAAAATCAGACCAAAACTTACATGTCGCTAGATCGCAACATAAAATGCTAAACAACTTCAAAACCTGTGAGCAAGCAACCAAACCAACTAAGCTACGATACCAACCACATCACATGATTGCAAATTAAAATGACTTAACCACGAATACCTCACGACCTTGGGATAACATAAAATCACACCCAATCGCAACCTCGCAACATAAAATGGTCAAGTGCAAAACATCTTGCGAGGTAGCGACAACTAAAATCTCTCAGTACTCGCAAGCTCGCAACTTAAAATGACTTGATGAAAAAGGACCTGTGAGCTAGAGATAGCCATAAAATCTCAAACTATTTATCTCTTAACCGCAGCGACCCAATGAGTACCAACAAAAATTGATAGTTGCTCACTCTCCAATGTTTTATGTTACCTTCATAAACAGGCATGAGCAGTGGCACAACATGTCCATTAATGACTTACTCGCTAACTCTTGTGGCTATAATGCATGACATTAGACTAGTTCAAGACCTCACGACCAAAGAAATTTCATTAACAATCTCCAGCTCGCTAACATAAAATGCTAACACCCAAAAAGCTAGAGACCTCACGATTTAAACCCAAACCAACACTCGCTTACTCACCACTTAAATTGTTAAACATGAAATTGATCTGCGAGTTAGAGATGAAACATTAAACATGTCTCATTGTTTGACCAACCATTTGACCACACTTGACATTGACATGGACAAATAAAGAGAGGACAACTTAGATTTTCAAAGCACGACAACTTTGATTTACTAGCCAACTAAGGCAAAAAACAAACACAAAACCCTAATCGCCATGAACATGACCAAAAATCGTGAAAAGATACTTCCATAAAACTAGAGGATAAACCCACAACATGAATCGAAGCTCGACATGACTTAGCCAAAAAAAATTTGTCCTAACAGGAGTTGGCATTTTGGAAAAATAGAAAAAATGTTGTTCTAACATCATGTTAAGCATTTAATGTAGAACAATAGAAAGGTTCTAACAGTTATGCAATATAAATAATTTTATGGATCTTGTGATACAAATTGTTGCATTTCATGTTTAGCATAATGTGGAACCAATTTACTAATAATTCAATTGTTTACTAATAATTCAAAAACTAAATTCTAATTGTTTACTAATAATTTAAATTCACAATTAAAAATATGAAATAAGTATCCGTTCTAATTGACAAATTCAATGAATACAATATCAAAAATCATAAATGATAACTATAGTATTGCAAATTGTAATATGACTCAAGAACTCTAGTATAAATACCTATAAACTGACTACTAATTCACTTCAGTGACTCAATCTGAGGCTTCTATATCCCAAATGGACTCAAGATCTTGAAACCGACTAGTACTAACAGGTTCATCTTCATTCTAAGTTAGGTATTAAAAAATTCTTCGTCTTCATGTTGACTCTGAGTCTGAGATTCATCATTTGTCTTAGCACTGGCAGTAGCACCACCAGCTTTTAAAGTGTTTCTCAACCCTCATCTTTCACGCATGGAATTCCAAATTTCCAATGCCCTATCATATGGAAAATCTTTAACATTATACTGAGTTACAAACAACCTCAAGAAAGTTTCCAATTTTTTGTCTAATTTGTTTCTGATCTTTGATTTCAAAAGCTAATGCACTGAAAAATCTCTCATCTTCCACCGACCCCAATATCATTGTTTGACATAAATCAGTGAGTTTGAAATATTCTGATATTGCATTATGCAATACCTTGCTCTAATCTATCCTTTTCCAAAACCTTGTGATTGATCCGGGTTCAAATGGATTCTCCAAGTTTTTCAACTGTTATTTCATGCACAATGCAAAGCGTTAACATTATTTTTAAGATGATTTGAATTTAAACTTCCTTCTATTGGTTGTCCATTGCAATGTGTATCTTTTGAAAATGTCAATATCAATTCCTCTAGTTTTTTTATGAAACACCTTTGCATCATTTGGATTATCTCCAATTGAATGCCAAAATTGAGGATACACACAACCCATTGCTTCAAGTATTTCATCTCAAGGGAATCTTTCACGAATCTCAGTTGAAAGTTCGTATGCAATAGACTTCAAATTATCACTAACAAATTTAACAATCCTGTCAAAATCTTCCTTTTTAACTGGTGGTTCTTTGCCTCGCTTGCCCGTCTTAGGTTGGTGCATTGGTATATGAAATCCTTTTACAAAGACACATAACTCATTTTTTGCATTGAAATGTAAAAAAAATTCAGAATGATTCAAATCTTTAATTATCTGCCACCTAAAAGAATTTGGGCTTCACCCTATTAGATCTGAATATAGACCATCCAGGCCCAAACATTTTATTTTAGGTAGAGTACTATACTCATTGATATACATAGTTTTGTCTTAGGCTTTCTTAACAAGTTTGTTCATTGAATCCAACATGGGAAGAAGACTAGCTAAAGTTAATAGAGTCTCTATATCACTTAACTTACGTAAGAGATCAGGAGCTTTGTCTACTATGAGGTGTTGCTCGTACATTAGTCCGATCAAGGATTGATATTCTATTAGAACTCATTCCACTAGTCAATGCAAGGAGATCCATCTGGTCTCAACATCCCTAAGAAGCTTGTTTCATGTTGTTAATCCCTTAGCAAAAATCTAAAATTCTACAAAATGTTTAGGACTTTGGCAGAATTATGAGTGGAGCTCGTGGACTAGATCTTCAACTTTTGACATTGTAGGGAAATTGCTTACAATTCTATATGCTAAATTAATTCGATGGGCCATGCAGTGAATGCCAAGCATGTATTGTGCAATACTAGTTTGTAATCTTGCACAAAAACTAGTCCTTTGACCTTGCATTACTGTAGCTCCATCAACTCCAACACACACCAACTTCTTGGCAATTGTCAAGTCATCCATACCAAAAATTTCATTCAAAGATTTCTTAACTTCCAAATATAAATTTTTTGTTGTTGAATTTCCCCTCATTTTACGAACATAGAGTAGATGATCTCGATGGACATGTTCTTTTATGGTATACACATGCATACAGACCCAAGTAGTGTTATCTACCGCAGTAACTTCATCTATGGATAATGAAATGAATTTTGACTCTTTTACACTCTCCCATAAATTTTCCTTTTCCACCTCAGCGAGATAGTTTGTTGTTTCCCATCTAGTTTTTATTGACAAATGTGACATAGGATAGTGAGGAACATTCAAAAAAGATAATAAATTACTATATTCTGGGAAATATTTCTTCGAATGCCCTCTCGACAGAATATAGAAAATAACACTCATCTGAACAGTCTTTGCCAGGTTTGCATCTTTCGTTGCATGTTCAAGCCTAGCCTTTATTGTATTTCCACTATTACCAATCAGTGTCATTTTGTGGTTATGCTCTTCATATTCCATAGCATACTTAACATGAAGACATTCTTCCTTTGATTTTCATTTTACTACTGGTGTTTCCTTTCTGTCTATGATCTCTTTTTCATAAACCTTACCAATATGCTTTTCTATGGTGTCAAGATTTAGCTGCATCTTCTTCTCTCTTTTAGTTTTCCAGCTACAAATCTTACACCTGCATTTTGTTAGTTGATCATCATTGTTTGGGACTGGTTAAATGAATGGTTACTTTTCTACCCAATCAATCTTAAAACTCCTTGTCATTTCCCACTCCCACCCCATTTTTACTTTCCTTTTTCTTTTCTTCCTACCAACATCATCTTCAGTACTAGCATTTTCATTTGAGCGAATTATCTCATTGTGTGTATCCCTTAGAACATCTTCTTCTATGTCGGTATTGTCATCCTCGTTTGATGCATTTAACTCAATGACAATCCCACCTTGTGGTGGTGGTGAGCTATTGTGAATGGCTCCTGCAACTGCAAAAGTTGATGGACCAGAAACTTTGCCAATTTCAAAGTTAGACTTTATGGTAGTATCTTTAAGTTTTTGGCATTTTGATGGTGTCCCAATCCCTTCAGTTTCACCGCCCTCAGGAGTCTTACCCTTGTCTAACATCCCAATCCCTTCACCACCCTGAGGAGTCTCAATCTCACCCTTGCCTGACATCTCAATCCCTTCACCACCCTGAGGAGTCTCACCCATGTCTGACATCTTGAGTCTTGACCTCTCACTATGAATTAAAACTAATACTATCAAGTATGAAGAAATGATTACTCGCCTTTATGCCTTCTCAATTCTCTGAATCGGAAATGCTTGGGCCTATGTTGCAAGATTGTAACTCTGGCCCTCCGCCCTACAATCAACTTCAATGTTCCAACTCAAATTGCAGAATGTGTATCGAGAGCTCCCAAATCTACTAATAAGACATGAACAAATTGTAAGAAAGAGTATTTCAAATTTTTAATTGTATTTATATCAATCCATGATTGCATTTTTGGTGAATTCCATGAGCATTTTAAAATACATCTTCATTTAAGTGGGGCAAAATGGGTCCTCGAATGCTTATAATGTTTTAATTGATATTGGCGAATTAGGCCTCATTATGCTTAACATGAAATTTAACAATAGGCGAAATGGACCGACGTGTGCAATGAACATTTAATTTACTGTTGGCAAAATAGGTCCTGGGTACAAGGTCGTTTTACTATTTCTGGTGAATAATGGAGGTGATCTAATACCCATGTCCGAGTGATTTTCCAAGCAAATACTACGGGCATCCACATGGAATGGTATGTGGTCAATGGAAAAGCTAGAATGTAGTGGACTGATAACCCTGAAATTCTGGGCGATTTGACCACTGTGTTGCCCCAAAATATTCGCCATTTCCTGAAAAATGAAATCGCGGAACTCACCAATTGGCGAAGATTCGCCACTTAAAAACTCTCTGAAATCTGCACCTAAAATTTAGAAATCCATTGGTAAGAAACCTTATAAACTTGTATGTTTCAATTTTCATAAGCCAAGACATACTGCTAATGTTTGTAAAAGAAGATCTAATGTTACTAATGGTTTTATACCTAATACATATCAAGGATATAAACCTAGAACTTTTAATGGATATTGTTACACTTGCGACATGCATGGGCATAGAGTCGTTGAGTGCAGGTATGGAGGAAATAATTTGACACCTCACATAAGTCAGAGATCTAGTAGTGGTTGGCAAAGAACATTTAATGACCGAAGAAGTCCTAATTGGAAGCGACCCTATGCTAACCGGTCTAGCCCCTATCAGATGGAAAAGAGGATGAATGTGGTTTTCACAATCTGTCATAACTACGGTCACATAGCTATGAACTACAAAAGAAGGATTGGTAGAGGAAATGATGGACCTTGGAGAGCATCTAGTATGGCTTGTTATCATTGCCATCAACCAGGACATATTTCAAAGTTTTGTAGAGCAAAGGTGAATCAACCAGTAAATCAATCTGATGACCAAAAAGGGAAGATGAAAATTCATGTGGAGGAGACCAGAGCTGAAATGAATAAAATTTAGAAAAACAAGGATGATGAGAAACCATATGAAAATCCTAATTCTTCACCTAGTGTGGAGAACTCTTCACCGGAAAACTAAGTTGTTAAAAATCTTAGAGGGAGCTTAATGTTAGATCCATTTCAAAACCCCCTAAAGGACCATGAGGTAAGTTAAATCTGCATACTTTGGTGCATTATGATATTGAGAAGTGATTTGATGATCAAACCGGTAGATTCCATGTGTTATGAGAATCGATAGTATGTTTAATGATGTTTTAGGGTTTTATCAGTAATAGCATTTAATGTCGTAGATAATGGGCAAATAAAAAGAACCTTGTGAATGTCATTTGTCACTTTGGATTCTTGTGAGCACTTGGAGAGCGAAAAGAGAAGAGAAAAGTTTGTGTTTGCAGCATCTAACTAGATTGACAAATATTTGAGGAGATTTGAGGTGATCCACGATCGGTAATCGGCGAGAGAACATTGTCGGTGTCAAAACCCTAGTTGTGAAAGTGGTAAAAGGTATTTATCCGACGAATCCTATTTTTGTATCTGAAGTCTGAATCTTTGAGAATGGATACCCCGCATCTAGTAGATGTTACAGATAGACCTCGTCCTGAATTCAAAAGGCAGTCGTTTAAGTTTGTTGAAATTGATCCCACCAAAGCCCTATCCGGAGTTCCCTATGGAGTGCTACATGTAGAAGATGTTATATCTTTTTATCATTGCAAATTGGAGGATCTTGGTATGTTTGCGATCTTTGACCAATATAAATTGTTGTGTGATAAGAATGAAGTGTTGATGGAACAATTTAAGAAGGTTGTTGAGAAAGGGTTTTACCATGCACTAAATTCCATTGATGATTTTGATGGTGAATATGTTAGATATGTTCTTAGCAATATTCATGACCAATTTATGTGTCTCAATAGACCACATAAGATTACAAAACAAGCTATTCATGCAGTCACTGGACTTTATGCCACCGATGAGGTTCCAGTATTAAGATTTGTTTCTAAGAATGATGTTGAAAAGCTGACTAATTCAAGATGGGATGGAAGAGCAATGACAGTGAATAATATTAATGATTCACCAGTTAAATATGCTTCAATGGTTATTGGTTACTAGATATATCATTCTAGAAGGATGAACAACATCCCTATTGTAGCCATTCATACCGCATACCGGATGATAAAGGAAGATGTTGATTATGATTTGTCTAAGGCCTTGCGAAGTCAACTGATACTAAATCTTGAGTCCATCAAGAAGGATAAGAGATTGAAGTTTAAATTTGGACAATTTGATCATTGGTTTATTTTTCTACTTTCAGAACTATTTTCTCGGTATCAGTGATGTTCAGTTTCTAAGGACACATCGACACTATTAAAGATGAATAATAGCATTAGAATGTTGGGTAATGGTTTTGATAAGATTGTATGGGGATATTTTAAATATTTTTCAGAAGAAGATGCATGCAAGAGAAAGGTCACCGGAGAGTGTTGTCCAGAGATATGTGGATACAATTTATTTCATGGTTCATACAAATACCTGTATGATGGAGGCAGTTGATCCTAGGACAACTTGGGTAATGCCTATGGGTTATGAAGTCGAGGAAGATCTTTTGGTGGTATATGCAAATCACTTGTTAACTCAACCGGTAGGTACAACTGCAGAAAGATTTGATACCTACAAGGAGAAATGTCTACAGGTGCACTTTGAATTAAATAAATCGGTAATTGCTAATAAAGTGAGAAAGGAAGTGGAGGCATTTGCAGAACAACAAGGTATTGAAAAGGAAGCCATTGTAGAAGCAATAGCAAGACATGCAGCACAACAAGAAGGTGCATCAAGTGTCCCAACTGGTACCTCCACCGGTATGAAAATAAGAAGTGAAGATGCAAAGATTAAGAAAGAGAAACCTGCTGAAGAAACGAAGGAGAATCCTTCCAATGTACAACTCAAAAGAAAAGGCAAAATCATTGAGCCCCCTGTACCTAAAGCACCAATAACTACAGGGAAAAGGAAAAAGGAACAAGCAAAGAAATCGGTAATTGTTGGTAAAGAAGAAACCAAATCAGAAGGTGAGAAGAAAGCCTTAAGAGCTAGTGGTAAGAGATCAAAGGATGTTGGAACTTCCACTGTCGAGACTGTAAAGAAACTGGTAACAAAACTTACATCTTTTGAAAAGTTAATTATGCATGTTAAGGAGTATGGTTTATTAACTACTGTGAAGAAACTTTATGATAGTTTTGGTGAATATGAACAAAGACAGATAGAGGATGCAATTATTTTCACAATGAATAAATACAAGTTTGAATAAATTAAGCCCTAATTGAATTGCAAGGGTTAATTTCAAATTCTTTATATAATAAGATTGATGCAAGATGACAAGCTTCTATGAAACAAGACAGAGAATGTATTGAATTCATTCTCTAAAATCTGCAACTTGAAGCTACAAGAGAGGAGACAGATGAAATTATTGCAAAGGTAAAATCATCTTTCAGATCTAAGAAAAGCTTGACAAGAATGTTAATTGGTGAGACCCAATCAGTTCATATGGAAACTGAGATGATATTGAAGAAATTACTGGGTTTGATTCTTGATGAGGAAGAGCAACCGGAGAAGTTTGAGACAAAATATATTCTGGACAATGTTGATATCAGTGATTTTATACCTGATGAGATTGTTATGGGAGACCAACTGGTAGATGATCAACCAATCAATACACAGACACAAACAGTTGTCATTCCTGATTATGACACTAGTACTAATGATGTTAATGCAACTGATAACATAAATGTGCTAGTTGATGATGTGCAAATGTCTGAACAACAATAGGGACAGGAAGAGAAGAAAGATGGAGAAGACAAGAGCTCTGAAGAGCCACCGGTACATACACAGACTGTTCCGCCACCGGTAAATGACAATGAAAATAAGGAAGAAGAAAATATAGAAGAGAAGACATAGGATAAACCTGAAGAGAAGAAAGAGGAAGAAGAGAAGGAAACAGAGAAATCTGAACCTAAAGTGACACCTTTATCCTTTACTTCTAAGAAGAAAATTGATGATGATGAGGATGATGATACATTAAAAATACAAGGACCCATTAATATGGATATGTTGAGTTCTACAGAATTAATGGAGATTGCCACTGCAATGCAATCTAGAGAAAATAAGAAGAGAATGAAGGAACAACATAAAGAAGTTGAGACAATAAAAAATGTAGTTGAAATTTTGTCAAGTTTATTACTAGAGACTAATACAGACAATTTTGCTACACTGATTGATAAGCTAGGTCAATTGATTAATGATACTGGTGAATAGATGAAAACATTTGAGGATAAAGCATATGTTTGTGTAGAAAAGGAGTATAAGAAGCAAAGGACAGAGCAGTTAATGAAAGATATAGATAAAGCTAAAATTTATTTAACTGTTAATAAGGACCACTTGATGGAAGCATTAGAGACTGGTGGTAAGATCCTTTCTACTGTGGCAAAATTTTCTTTATTTTGTGATGATTTGGAAAAGAAGAATCAAGAAGCAAAAAAAGAACTCGAAGTTTTAAGTGATTCATTTAAGCCCCTAAATGATTCTGCAATATACTATGGACGGTCTATTGTAGAACTTCAACATAAGCTGAAAGCTTGTGAAAATGAACAGGTAAAGAGAACAACATCCCTGCAGGAACTACAAACACAGTTGATACCGAAATTTTAAATCTTACAAAGAGGGTATAAAGAGTCAGAAGCTATTCTGGCTACCCTGGAGATGAGCACTATAGATGCCATGGAGGATCTTTTTGGGCAAATGAGGACACATGTGGAGATAACCGGCACTATTTTGGAGACCTGACATAATGATCTAAAGCAATTGAACTCTCATTTTAGTGATGCTTTTTCTTAAATTGCATTGTAAAAACATTTTGAACTCCTCTATCTATATATGCTATGCAATTTTGATGCAATTTTGATGTAAATGTATTTATCTTTTCATGTATTTACTTTCCTTTGTCATTGTTGTCAAAGGGGGAGTAGTTGTTGAAAGAGTCAGTCAAAATTTTGTTGTAATTATAATGGGGAGTTGTAGTATGAGTCTTGTAATGGTTTAAAATATTTTTAATAGCATTTACTTGCTAAGGGGGAGTATGTGTCATGAATAAAGTCAATTTTTGTATTGCACACTTAGACAAAAAAAATCTTAAGTGCTGCCATCAATGCCAAAGGGGGAGATAGTTGGCTTGATGATGATGTTTTGGTGTAAAGAGTTGATTGGTGACTTGTTTTATGTTGTCATTGATGGCAACTATGTTTTTATATTCACATAAGTCTTGTAAGCCAACCGATAAAGCTTAACCAGTAGAAAAGACAGTTTAACAGTGAACCGGCAAATAGGTCCTCAATCGGTTAATAGGAACAGAGTTGCATTCAAGCAACCGGTATAGGGGATTGATGAAGAGTTGGATGATGCGGTTTTACAAGAGTGATGGAAATAATTATTTGGTGCTATATTCATGGCTGTATTGGCGGATTCAATAGGATGATCGAGATTTAATGTACATAGCAGGCTATCTAGAAGAACACTTAACTGGTAGTGATAAAGTCACTAAGATCAATAAACCAGTACAGTTTTGTTTTATTTTTGGTTTGTTATATCAGTGGCCAACATAAGTTCAGCGTGTAATGTAAGTTTGTCTAGATTCATTGAACCTAGGAAATTTTTCTAAGGTTATGAGACAAGTAAGTTGATGTCTATAAAAAGTGTGATGAGTTATGAGATGAGGTATGAGATCGTAGGTGAATATTGAGATTTTGATTGTGCGGTGATTACTGAAGCTCTATATTGATGTGTTGATCAAGTTTTGGAGGAACTGAAGTGGATCTTATCAGACTCAGAAGTGTTATATGAAGATCATTGAATTGTTGTTATCCTAACAGTTATAGTAGCAAAAATTCTTAATTGGGTAGGTCCTTACAGGCCTTAATCTGTAAATTCCCTAACAAGGTAGCTCAACATCTGAGTTTAAATCCTCTTGAGAGGTTGCTCCTAACAGGGCAAAGATCCTAACAGAGATCATCATAGCAATCCCTTCACCGGGTGACTCCTAATAGAGTCTACTCCTAATAGGGCATATTTGTAAGACCTTAACCGGATAGAGATTTCTATTCTGCAGATAGTTAATCTTGTGGGTACTAACTCCCACCATGGTTTCTTCCTTTTGGGTTTCCACATATAAATAATTGTGTTATGTTTGACATGTTTTATGTAGTGTTTTCTTATGTGATTATTTTCCTTGCATGCCTATTGATTTTAAAGTTGTTAAGAGGTGTAATCAGATTCTTAAGGTTTTTGCTTGAACTGATTCACCCCCCCCCCTCTCAATACCTTATAAGTTTATCACTAAAACCACCCAATAAAGTGGATCTGACCTCCTATCTAGATGTCCTATGATGTGTCAAAACATAGATCAATGTGTGTCCCTCCCTTTTACAACTCATTTATGTGTCTGATGCATTTTATATTTCCTATTTCAAGAATACAAACTTTCGGAGGTCATAACTTATGAATCATGTGTATGATTGATGAACTGGTTGAAGCATCGGAAATCTCGTGAAGTACTCTATCACCTCATAAATTCTATGCCATTTCCACCCACTTTTTAGGGTGTTTTGAATCCTCTAAAGTCCTCAAAATTAAATTTAAACCTTTCATTGCACCCCCTCCAAAACGGAAACTTTCTTATCTTCAAAACTAGTTCTGATCTTGTGACGAAACTTTTCCAAAATGCTTATCTAGCCAACCCAAAGCTTTGGGGAGAATTTTGCACCATTTGGTGCTCAAGTGAAAACTTAATATAAATAGTAACCTCATGTAAATGCAAGGTTGAGACATCATTTTTCCCAATAGCTCTGACTAGGGAACTATCTTTGATCATTGAAATGGTTGAGGGTAGTAAAATCCAAGACTTAAGTGCCTTATCATCCATTGGGCTAAAAATTCAAGCAATAAATATGCAAACAACAAGGAAAATGTTATGACCTATACAAAAAAAACCAACTGAAAACAAGACACAAATTTGTGCAACCACACTTATTGAAAAAGGAAACTAACCTAACCTAAACTAACTGACCATGGAAACCCTCCTAAATGAAACCATTCAAGGTCTCACCAAAGTAGTTGTCTTTCCTCAATATCTTGCAATACCTTACATGATCATAAACAACCACAACCAATTAAAGCACGAACAATTGTACCATAGCTTGATGCACCACTCCTTGAAAAAGATGAACAAATTCACTTACCTCCTAAAATAAATCAGAAAAACTATTGCTCCAAAGTGGATCAATGAATTTGGACTGCCCTTTCTCAACCATAGATTCATCCTTTGTCCCATCCTATATTGTATCTTCATGCTTAGGATCAAGTGTAACCTTTGAGGAATTGTTGGCTTCCAACCAAGCTAGATGTCTTATAGGGAATCCTCTTGAAAGGACAAAGACGAAACTGTTCTTATTGATTCCACCTTTATCAACTTCTCCCTCAAATATAACCTCATGCTAAATAAAATGAGTTTCCTCATGTGAGTCAGGTGAAAACATGGTTGCATTGCTTACCTCAAAGTGGTATTCACAAAATCTAGCTTTGGGAAAATTTGAGTTGTACTAAAGACCTGAACAAAATTCCTCTATTATGTTTGTGAAAAGGTCTTAATCAAGTTCCTTGTTATCTTCATGAAAGTCTATCTTTTCACATCTCAAGAGATGATTTTCCTCCTTTACCAACACCTGTGCAAAGTGGCTTTCATCCTTTTGCTTGTTACTCCCCATGGTATTCGACATGATCTTTTCTTTTTTTTCAATAGCTTTCAGGTACTACATAAACCAGATATGAGATTCTCCAGCTATGTTTGCTTCCTCCTCTTGGAAAACACCAACAAGATCACATTGTTTAGGTTCAAAGTTTTCCACTGTTGCATTTGTTGGTGGTGCCTCAAGAGAAAGTCTTTCTAATGGTAAAGGAATCTTGTTCTAATTCTCGGTTGCATAATTGGAAGCATTATTTGGATAAGTCCTTGGGATATCCTTGTAAGAGATAAAAGAAGAACCTTGTGATAACTGCCTCTTAAGGGCTAACACTTCATTAGCTAGCCACTACACCATGGGATCTATTAGAATGGTAAAATACGGTTCCAAAGAAGAGTCTTCTTTGGACCCATTTGTCTCGATCCTTATCTTACCTGCAAGGATAAGATCATCTTCAATCTCAATTCCCAAGATTTGTGTTGTTGCAAGATTAATTGGAATTTCTCTTCTCAATGGAAAAATTACCTCAAGCACTTGAGCATTGATAAAGATGAACTTCAAATGTTCAGTGGTAGGCTGAGCAATAGTTGGAATTTTGTTAGATAATTTGTTTAATTTGGCCACAAACTCTCGCATGGGTTTGTGTGGCTCCTTTTTCATTTGAGTCAGTTGTGCTAACAATTTATGCACATCCTCTATGAGCTTGAACCTTTCCTCAAACTTTGTTCTAAGAGTAGTACGGCTTATGATGGTTTGTGGTGCAAGGTGATAGAACCAATCTGCAACCACACCTTATAGAGTTTAAATGAAAAGTCTCATTGAAACATCCTCATATTCCACACCACATGCAATATAGAAGGAAACTATGTACTCATCTAGATGTCATTTTCCATCCCTATAGAACTTAGGAAAGTTCTTCCTTGAACCATCAGGAAAAGCATGTAAAGGTGGAGTCAAATTCAGTAGACCAAAAGCATTCCCCCAAGGATCTTGAGCAGCCATTTTACATGTACCTGGTGAAATCTTGACAAACTACAAGAAAAGAAATTAAAATGAATAGGATACTAGTATACTTCAACAAAAAGCATGTGGCATTTGGATGTGTATCGTGGCTCCAGTAGAGTCACCAAAAACTATTGCTTGAAAATTTTGTACACCTGGGAAGGTGTGCAAAATTATGCTTTTAGCCACAGCATGTGAGTTAAAAACTCCTAATTCTAAGGGAAGGCTCCCCCTTTCCTATTTCTTCTAAATATTAAAAATTAAATATAACCTATAAATATTAATTTAACCTGGGTGGGATAACATCCTTTTCTCTTTTTCAAAAACATGATGCTCTTTTCTCTTTTTTAGAAAAGAAACTACAACTTAGAGTAACAAATTCAAAAACTTTCAGGAAATTTCAACAATTACAAAAATGTTGATACAATAGGAATCAAAGTTTCCATAAAAGCACAAAGTCTTTTGTTGCTTCCTCGGGACAAGAAAATAGAAACATAGCCCAAAGTCTTCAACTCTTCTAGTGTCCTATCAACCTTCTAAGATGATTATTATGGTAACAACATACAACATACAACAACACAAAGTCTGTCAATATAATGCACTTCTAAATTGTTATGAACAAGAACAATTACAAGCACAAAGTCTACAAGAAATCAAATTAAATCTCTTTCCAATAACTTTACTAGAATATCAAGTATATGTAGAAAAATATATCATTGTGACACAAGAATGCGATGGATATATGAACAAAGTATCAACATAGTCTAAAAAAATCAAATGTTCTCCTTATATTGCTTGAGAGTCAAATTTACAAATATAAAACACAAAGTTTTTATCGCTGTAAATTTTTGCAGAGTTTTTCTTGCTTGCCAAAAAGATTCATATTACATAGAGCACCCTCCAATATATAGGAAAGGGGCTAAGAGAAAAAGTTGGAGAAGTCCAACTAACTAAGACTTATTCCACAACTAACTATGACTTATTCCAAACTACAATCCTACTATTTTTCGACTTGCAATTTGTTTATATGTAATTACAAGTTACAAGAATACAAGTAATGTGACTACTTTTTTTTTAGCAAAAGGAAAGAAGCCTGCTATATATATATATAAGTTTTACAAAATAAGAAAGGCTCTTATTATCTAGATTTACTTACATTCAACCTCTCCAACTAAAAATATTTATAAGTCTACTATAGATGCCTAGACGTCTACACTAAAATTCCTATGAAATGTTTCCAAGCAACAAAATTAGAAACAAAGTTACAAAATGGATACAAATCCTCTACACTAATATTATATGTAATTGTTTCCATGCAATTGGAAACAAAAAGGCTACAAATCATTCTTCCATATCTTCTAAAATAGCTACAGCTTCATCATATGGCTTTTGAGTCTCACTTCTTTTAGTATTTGTAGGCATATCATTTTCATGTGCAATTGGAACATGTGAAGAACTAGAAGTAACATTCCAATTTGTGCATCAATTGTTCTTAGCAAAACATTAAGATCGGGAACTGGATGTCATTCATCACTGAGCAAAATGAGAAGAGCATTAACCTTCTTCTTAGTTGCAGCCACCAATTCTTGCTCAAGAACTCTATAAAATCTATCCAAGGTAAACTGAACAAACTTAAAATTACACCTCTCCAAGGTCTGTTTAATACTGTCATACAATGCAACATATGCATTCCCATTTTGGAGAAAATGTTTTGGGAATAAACCCCCCACATAAGCTTGACCATCCCATAAATCATACTTTTGAATAGCTATGAGCAGTTTATTCTTTGGAAGATAAACCTCTCTAACAATTTTAGCAGCTATGCTATCCAACATCTCTAATGATTGTAGCAAGTCTGGAGAATTTGATAAGAAAATGGATACCAAATGGGAAGGAAAGAGGAGACTATTTGTCTAAGGAAACAATATCTCCTCTCCAATAACCCTTTTCACATGTTTCCTTACCTGGTAGCTGTGAACCATGAAATTTTGTCCAAGAAATTCATCGACGACATGACCAAAATGTGGACATTCCCACCCTTCAACTGAGATTGAGACCCTGTAATTTTGCAGCCTATATTTCATCTTCAACACCTTGGAAACAAAAATTCATTGTGAAATCCTTTACACGTGGAGAAATGCAACCATCTTCAAATTCCTTCGGTCACTCTATGTTTAACTATAATACTTGTTGAATAAGCTTGAAAAGACACTTTTTATCTTGGATGATGAAGGGAAGAGCACTCAAAACAAGCCAACAACTATCGAATGAGCAAAGCAATGTACCTACAAAAGTCAATATTAGTAATAAAAGACATATCTCCCAGTGTTGCATGCATGAAATCCCTATGATCTCATGTTCTGAAGATAAGGTCATGCATTATAATCCCTATATAGGGTGGCATATAACTTCAATTTAATTCTCACATGAGCAGTCATATTAAAATGAGACCCAATACTTGAAATCATTAGTAATATATACAAGAAAACCCATGTTAGAAATGTAGGAATCATATTTCCCACACATGCAAACTCTAACGTCTTGTATCCACTTGATTCAAAGATGAGAGCCATGCAATGAAGTCCCTTTGTTAGTCATCGACAAGACTGGAATTAACCCATCACACATGTAACTATATAGACCATGAATAACATGAGAAATTTAATCTACAAATCCTTAATTGTATTCCCAGTGGTTATTCCTATAATGATTGTCCTAAATGGGTACTGCTTCTTTAAATTAAAGATTAATGTCCCTTTTGGATTGTATTAAAATTGCCAAGGTAGGAAAATTGACAAATTTAAAGTTGCTTTCTAATATTTCAATTTCCTTTTCATCACCTCCCATGTTTGCAAGGTAGTCGGCAAGTTTATTTTCCTCCCTATACGTATGAGTCAAAATGTATTCTTCAAATGTGTCCAAAATATCCCAAGCCTGTTGTAGTATATATTTGATATGCCAGTTACAAATTTTTTGATTTTTACATGCATTGATTATAATCAATGAGTCTCCATCTACATGTAGTTTCTTATAGCCCATTTAATTTGCAATAAGTAAGCCCTCCAATAATACACATGATTCAGCCACATTATTAGTCCCATGAGGAAGAGAGATGGATTTTCCTGCCAAAAATTCACCTGATTGATCCCTTATACATATACATGCACTAGAAGCTCTTGGATTTCCTCTTGACACTCCATCAAAATTCATTTTGACAAATTGACCCAACGGAGGATACCACTTAATCTGGCTCCTATCAATTTTGTTCTTAAAAGGAAGATGTAGACTAATCCATTAAGTGGTAGCACAATTGAATCCCATCTTTTCATAATGAGATCATCTCATGAAGTAAATAAGGAGTTGTAATGTTTGTTCTTTTGGACATATGAATTCACAATTTCAGAGAGATTTATCAATTAATTCTTGAACTTTCTCAATAGGCATGGCTTCTTTTCTGAAAATTTGTTTGTTTCATTCCCACCATATTGAGAAAACCACCATCAATGGAGTAACCCTCCATAAACATGAAAAGAGAGTAGTCTTATACAAGATAGGTCATGATTGAAACCATTCCCAAAGTGAATTGGTAAGGGTGTATAGAAATTAAGTTTTGTCATGACAAAATTCCAACATTGTAAAGAAAATGGGCAGTGAATGAAGAGGTGATCCACTGTTTCAAATTCACTTTCACATAACACACATTTGAATTGTTCAACAGTATTGAGTTTAACCAATCTGTCACTAGTGAGGATTCTCTTTCTTAGTGTTAACCATGTAAAGCTCCTTGCTTTAGGCATGATTATATGATTCCAACAAAAGGAATGAGCCCTTTGTGAAGGTTGCAAGTTCACTCTATTCTGAATGGCTCTATATCCTTGCTTTACTGAGTAGTTGCCTTCCTTGTATGGAGCCCAAATGATCTCATCCGGTTTATTTCTGATGAAAATTGTACGTTGTGAAATTATTTGTTGGAACACCTTTTTTTTCTCTTCTTGAATTTGGACATTTGATGAATCTTTCCAAATTCCTTTCATAGAGATACATTCAATGATAGCAATATAATCTATTAATTTAGTTCCCCAAGCATCGTAAAGTATTATGATTGTTGGTTGTAGCTCATGTATTTTCCTTAGTGTAATGTGCCCACTCCATGAATCATTCCAAAAATGAATACTTTTTCCATTGTGAACTTGCCAAGAAATGTAATTTGTAATATATATGGATGCCATCATAAAATTCCACATTGTTGAACCCTCGAGGAGATCCGAAATAGTGAGTACTTTGTTTGGCTAAGGGTTATCTCGATACTTTACCTACATGACTTGACACCAAATTGCAGATGGTTTGGTATACATTTTCCAGATTAACTTTCCTCCAAAGGCCTGATTGTGTTTAGAAAGTTGATGCATGCCCACTCCTCCAGAATATATGCCTACTAACATACTATCAAGGGAGATGAGTGGGAATTTTTAAACATTAGATAGATTTCCTTTCCAAAGTAAATTCCTAATGAGTTTCTCAATTTTCATCTGAATAAGTTCTTGGGAGTTGATCTGATTGAAACTGAAAAATGTGTAGAATCCTTCTTTTTATAATTTTTCTTGTATTGAGAACATATATTTTGGATTTATGGTCATTTATGCTTTGTCCCGATACAGCTGTATACACATCCAACACCCTTATAATTTCTTGAGCTTCTTGTATGCTTTATTTTCCCGTATAAAAATGTGTAATTTGCAAACAAGGTATGTGTGACTGAGATACTTGTGTATGAGATATGAATGCCTTGCCACAATTCAGCTTCACTTTTGATCTTAATGTTTCTATTGAGAGCTTCAGCCATAATGATAAATAAAAATGGAGAGAGTGGATCACCTTTCCTTACCCCTTGTGTGGCATTAAAGAAACCCGATGGTGAACCATTTATAATGATATAGAAACAAGAACTTGATAAACAAGAATGTATCCATTTGCACCACTTCTCCGATAATCCAAATTTTATCAATACCTTAAGAAGGAAAGCCCAATTCACCTTGTTATATGCTTTCATCACATCAAATTTGACAATAAATGATGGAAGATTGGATTTATGAATAGAATGTAGAACTTCATGAGCTACTAAATCCCCTTCCATTGTTTCTCGATTGGGTACAAATCCCCATTGTTCTGGAGAAATGATTTTTGGTATTAGGGACTGGAGATTGAGATATATTGCCTTTGTAATGATCTTGCAATTTGTGTTACATAACGATATGGGCCTGAAATTAGCAAATGTTTTTGGATCCTTTGTTTTGGGCAGCACTTCTATATTTGTCACATTGAAAGATTTTAAAATTGATCCACTCCTCCTTGACTCTTCCAAGACTTGTAACAAGTCAAAATCAATAACATCCCAACATTTTTGATACAAGAGAGTAGTGAACCCATCTAGGCCTGGGGCTTTGTCTGGTGCTATAGAGAACACTACACTATGTACTTCTTCTAGAGTGAAAGGTCTCATTAAAGTGTCATTTTCTTGTTGGCTAATAATTGTTGGTAGTCCACCTAAGAGTTCTTGATCTTGTTGTTGAAACTAAGCATTATTAAGTTGTGGAGGCGACAAGAGATTTTTAAAAAAGAAAACCACTTCTTCTTGAATTTTTGTTGCATTTGATAGAAGCTCTTCTATGGAAGAATTATTGATAGCAAAAATGGTTTGAGCAACTCTTTTTGTCTTGGTTAAGGCATGAAAAAACTTTGTGTTTCTATCCCCTTTCTTTAACCAAAGTTCTCTTGACTTTTGCCTCCAGTAAACTTCCTCCCTTTTACTCAGTTCCACCTAAGATTCATGGGGTTGTCTTTTCTTACAATAAGTATTTGTGTCCAAACCATGTTGAATAATGTGCTCATGAACCTCTGATAACTCTTTAGCCACTTGTTCCTTCTGAACAAAGATACTTTTTGAATACATGTACATTCTAATGCTTAATTTGGGATTTTAGATGTTGTAACTTCTTTTGGAAGTGGAACATTTTGGTAGCTTTATGGTGAGGGGCACTTACCCACCATTGACACAATAAGGGGAGAAAATGTGGATGTTTGAACCACATCCTTTCAAATTTTAAGGATGGCTTGTGCAATGATACATTTCTATCCTTTGTTATCTACAAAGTGATAGCATAGTGATATGAGCAAACTAGTGGCAATATTTCAGATTGCATAGAATAATTGTCTATAGCCGAACTGTTTGTAACTAAGAATTTGTTAAGTCTCTTAGCTATCTACAAGAAATCTTTCCTTTTGTTAGTCCATGTGAATTGTCCTTTTTGGGGATAAATATCTAGTAAAGCATTGTCCATAGTAAAATGTTTGAAGTCCTCAATAGATTTTTGTGGAGGAAGTATCCCACCTTTATTTTCTTATGAAGATTTTATAGCATTAAAGTATCCTCCCAATATTAATTTAAAGTCCGTTGGTTGTTGGATATATGTAGTTAATGTATCCCAAAGTCTCTTTTTCTCAATTGTTGGTGTAAGTCCATAAATATTAATAATAATGAAACTGAGGTATCCATTTCCATGACCAAACTTTTTGTATCCCAAAGCGTGATAAGGCCTCCTAAATCACCTATTGTTGGAGGATGTATAGCTTTCCATTTTGTCCATTTGTGCACTATACCATCAAAAGTTTGTTGAGAGGTCTTGGTTTCCTGTAGTTATATTAAATCTTCCCCATATGCATCCAATTGACGCTTAATTTGGGCTCTTTTGTCAAACGTGTTAAGGCCTCTGAAATTCCATGAAAGGAGCTTCATTGAACTCGAGGAGAGCAACATGCTCTCCTCGATCTTTTAGAGACTAATAACTTCCCATCTAAGGTTGATTGAATTCCTGCTTCGATTTCCTCTTTTGGTTTGGTCAATTTTGACTTCTTGCCTCTTTACTTTGGCAAAGGTTTTGATGGACTATGTGAAGACCTGATTTGTGAAATTGAGAGGGTTTGTGAATAATCTGAATCTGAATCTTGTAATTCCTTGAATTGAGGCTCTGTATCCTCAATTATTGAATCAAAATGATCAAATGTAGGCATTAGGTGATCTCAAGCATAAGATAATGTTACATCTTGTAAATCCTCATCATTTTGCTTAGTTACCTCAAATGGTGTTTCAAACTAATCAGTTGCAGGTAATAGATGATCTTGGACCTGAGATAAAGTTACTTCTTGTGATTCCTCATCTTGTGGCTTTGTTTCCTCAAAAAATGTTTCAAACTGATTATATGTAGGTATTATATGATCTTAGACCTGAGAAACTGTAACAATTTCAGTGCTCAATTTGTCTTCTTATCTAGAATGTGCTCAATGATATCAAATCCTATAGAGTAAAGCAAGGTTCCCTTCTTCCATTATATGAAGGGTAGCCTCTGATATTGCCTTCTTAGCTGAGTGAAGTGGAACCATGGCATTAGACTGAAAGCTTTGAGGAGAAAGAGCATTAACAGTGTGGGAGTACTGTTGAATGTTCTGAAGAGAGATAATACAGATAGATGCCTCCTTAGAGAGAAAAATTTGCATGTTAAGAGACCTATTAGCATGAAATATCCTTTGCATAAGAATATTTGAATCATTGATAGGAAAAGAAGCATTTGGAAGCATCTAGGGAATTTATAGTTCATACTTTTTCTTGTACCATTCCGCTTGTCATATGGAGAATTTTAAACGTTGTGTTTGTAATCCCCTTTGCATTTGCATGTTAGCTAAGTTGACACATTTGGATAGCATGATCAATAGGCTTAACGGGAACATAATCCTTTGCATCTATCTGGATGGCATTGCATTCAAACTGAAAGTGTTCTAGAGAGTGGCATGAAGGACATGCACTGTCTTTGCTTTCTATTAGAATTTTTTGAGTCCATTTTTCATTAGCAGAGTTAATTTGAACAGCAAGAGGGGTTTTCTTTGAGGTTTATAGCAATATGCACACCCTCACCGGTTTTGAGGGATCATGAAAAAATAGTTTGTCATGCTTAATAAAAATTCCAATTTTATTTGATAGTTGTTCAATCAGAGGAAGTTCCCTGTACTCTAAAGGCAAAGTTTTGAGTTGAATCCAAAATGGAACAAAGCAATTATCAAATTTATCAGGTGAGAAGTTGGGTATCCAATAATTCATGCATAGATCTACCCCTTGAAAGACCCATCCCTTATTTTTGAATACAATATCTTTTTATTTGGTAGTATGGAATAAAACTAAGAATATACCATTAGAAGCATCCAAATAGAAAATTCAGTCCACTCCATTCCATTCATCCATTATGAGGGATTGTAATGTTTGAAATGAAAAAAAGGATTGCCAAAACTTACAGGTGATTGATCTTTGACGCAACTATTGAATCTGAGGAAGAAGTTGATCCTGAGAAAAGGTAATAGTAGAGACCTCGTCCTAAACCTGTGAACGCTTTTCCTCTTCTATGTGTGGATGCTTGTGTTGATCTACCTCTCGTTTCCTTCTCCATAAATTTAACCTATTGTGTACACATTTTTCATCCTCTGACATTTTCTTTGATGTCTCTCGAAATGAAGACTTATTGGAGGTAGTAGAATATGGGTTGGAGGTAGCCCTAGATAGTGAGTGATGCAAAGTATTGTTTTGGGTATCATGTAGAAACCTAGTCGAGCTAGAGGTAGATTTGACCTTCTAACTAGTTTTTGCGACATGGAGACCCTTTTGATTTTTCCCTCAATCTTGAGAAGCAGTGTTATAAATCTTATTTTTATTTGAATTCTTTAGATGTGTTCGTTGTAGAACTTCATTTTCTACATTTTGGAAGATCTTTTCATGCGGCAGGATGGTTGATCTTTTCTATTCGTTTCTCCACTAATGAAACCCTCTTTGTCCTTTGTTCAGATTGTGATCTCTATGATCTGACGTCTGAGCTCAAAGGACTTGTAATCTTTACTTTCCTCATGGTAGAAGCAATGAATAAATGGGTGATGATCCTCTGGATGTCTTGTATTGTACATCTCCCTATGTGGCTCTTCTTCACAAAAGTCAAAAACTAGTTGTTTATCCTTATTCAACTTTGGCGGGAATCTGAAAGGGGCCCAGTTGGGTTTTAAAAATCTATATCTTGGGGCTGCCTGAACCGATTCATTGTGGGAAGAAAACACATTATATGTCTAGCCTACTTGAATCCCATGACGAGTTTATTTTCTTGTCTCCTGATGCATGGAAGGCGCTTGAACTTTTTGATTCCATGGCCTCTATCGATTCCAAAAATTCTGTAAGTTACCCATTGGCCTTTGCATAGAATTCACAGAGCGTAAGGGAATATTATTTGGGAAAGAAAGGGGTTTTGAGTTTAAAAATCATGGAGACCATTTCCTTCCTGAACCTTGTTACCCCATCTTCCATCTATTCTTTGTCATGCATGTTGCAAGCTCTTCCAATCCTATCGTGAGCTTTGCAAGTTCTGACCATGACTTTGGATTTTTTTCTCGCTTGAATTCATCCCCCTTGAGCATTCATTTTTTTGAGTATAGTAATGTGACTATTTACAATTACAATTTTTGGCATTACATGTAATTTGTCAAAACTAAATTACAAATGCATAATTCATGAAACTAATCTAAGTTTCTAAGACACAACTCTATCTACATCATCCTTTGTCTAAGAGATCTTCATGTTTCTACAAGATGTTGGTACTTGAAGTATTCAATATTGATGAAGGTATTTGTCCAAGAACATCAACTTGCATCATTTGACCATGACTGGTAATGACAATGACCTCATGTAGATCAACCACTGAACTTGAAGATAATAAACATTCTTTGTTGGCCACTGTGGTAGTGAAAGTCATTGCTTTTTACCACATAGCACTTTTTTTGTCAATATCTTTCACTTCAACATTTATCATTGTCATAATGCATTGAGACCCTTTGAAATCAGGTCTCTAGGACTCGATTGCAACTGACCAAAGTGTGTCTCCATGTAGTTGGGTCCTAAAGACCCAACTGCAAGTATCAAACTTGCAAATGAAAAATGTGGGAATGAGAGTATGTGAGTCAGGTCTTAAGAACCGACCTACATGTAGAGTTACAATTATAGGTACTTGCAATGCAGGTCTAGAGATCTGATCTCAAATAGAGAACAATAAAACTCATGTTATTCAGGTCTTAAGGCCTTATTTACATGTGAAATACCAAGACACTTGCAATATCAAATTTCAAGGCTGATTTAACTTTGACAAAAATGCACATAACCAAAGGAACATTAGCTGCAATCAGGTCCTAGAGACCCAACTACAAGAGTTATAGGTTTGAACTTACATTTCGGTTCTTAGGACCCCTTTTGAAATTTGTAATGCAACACAATTTGTAATTGTGTTTCAAAGACCTGACCATACAAGTAACTTGTAATCGGATTTCTAAGACTCTATTGCAAGTAAAATTGACTTGCAATTTGAATAAAAAGTCCCCACTTGCAGAGAGGGACTCAAAACCCAATTTTGAACAAAAAGCTAACAAAATGAAAACATAGGTTGAGAAAAACTTGGACAAAGATGAAAACACACCATCTAACAATTTGACATTAACAAATATGAGTTTTAAACATCGTAAAATGTGCCTTAGAGAAGAAAACTATGAATTTTGATTAAAAATTTGTAGGGGTTGTCAATTTTTTAAAGTTCAAAAATTGAGACAACACTTTGTACACACAACACGAGATTTGGTTTGTACACTTTGATCACACACCAGGATATGTCAATTCATTATTCAGATTACTTTGCAAACTGAGTCTTTTACTTTGTAAACTTTTGCACCATTTTTTTAATTCAAATTTTTATTTCCAAACATGACTCATAGTAAGCGTAAACCTTACTAGGCCAGCACAGTGATTCTCTCTCTTCTCTACATGTGTTGATCCTTTTATCTTGATATTAGATTGATAATATCCTAAGTCCCTTGGGGCTTGGTGTGTCTTGTCTCTTTAGTATATTGATGAAAGTTTTTCAATGTTATTTTGTACTTTACTGAGAGTATGAGTGTAGGCTCATAGTCCCACTAAAGTGGGGGCTAAATGTAGTGTCATAAATTTATCCCTATACAATTTCATATTCAATTAGGCCTCACTTTAGTGTTCTAGCCTTTTTTTATTTGATCATGTTTGATTTTGCTCACAACGGCTTCAAATTTCAATCTTCATCTATCACCTAGCTTAGTGGTCCTTGTTCAACCCTAATAGGATGGACAATGGTGCCCAAGGTTCCCTTGTCCCGCTTAAAGGGGCCCAATTTTTTACCCTACAATAGTTGAAAAATATGAGTGATAATTTCCTTCTCGTATTAGCCTAATTCAAAAATCTAAACTCGTTTCATGAGGTGAGGTATAAAAGCAAGTCTTGCCCCATAATTTGAGACATCCATCTTACTCTCTTCATAAGTTTCCATTTCAATTTCTCAATATAAATATTTAATTCAAGTGAGAAAACAATCAAGTATTATCAAGTCAATGAAAGAAAGGTCAAGTATTCAGGTTTCAAGCATTCAAGATGGCATCCATGAAGAAGATATTATAAACACATTCCTACATGACAACATTGGCCTTTGTATGAAGACTTCAAAACAAGAATCATCAAGGTATAACATTCCAATTTTAGTATTTCAATTTAGATCTAGCCTCTAAACTTTCTTTAAGACACACTTTCAATTCCATTTCAATTTCAATTACAGGATTGATTCCAAACCTGAGTTTACCTGAGCAAACCCCTATCAACAACACAATTTCCTTCCACTTTGTGCAGGTGACAAATTTAGAAGACACAATTGTAAATTTATGAAGAGAAAATATAGACACTTAGATCTATATTTTGCAAAGGAAGAAATTGAAGGACAAGGTTGCCCCAAGCACCTATGTCTGACAATTTTTTTATGAAACTTCAGGGAAACACTCGAGACTGCATCTTGATTCTGAAAAGATGCACGTTACCTGTATTTGACACTCTGAGGAAAAGGTTGCCTTACGAACCATTATCTTTCACTTTCAAGCCTAGATTTATCTGTACTTATGTTTGTATATCAAATTTGAAACTACTTATACATGTTATTTTTTGTCAATTTAACACCTTTAGTCCTAGATCTTGCATTCAATTTAGATCTTTCTGTAGCTTATTTTCAACTCAACTAAAGGGGTATTGAATTCACCTTATGCTCAGTTCTTTTCATCATATTTGAGATTGAGCCCAAGTGGATCCATTCTCCTTCTAAATTCAATCATTGAGGAAGTAGGTTTAGTTCTTAGTTTGCGTGCATAAACTTGTGAACACCATTTCCCAATATTATAATTAGGATAAAAATTTATATGTGAATCATATTTAAATTTTTTTTTGTAAATATTTGCAGTCACCTTTTAAAATATGTACTAATCAATACATGTTATCGATACCATTTCTTACAACTACGATTGAATTTAGGAGGGTGAAAAAATTATGTGGATATAATATCTTTTATTAAGTCCTTGGTTTCACCACATTATCTCCATATTCACCTATAGAAGTCATTACTATAATGTAAAATTTAAAAGAGATATGGAGGAAATTCAACATCCAAATTCTCTTATATTACATTGTCAAATGAGGAACCTGTGAGATAGAAAACTTATGTTCCAAAAACTATGAAATACATGTTAAATGATCTTAGAAAACAGTTTAAGTTTTAAAGAATGGTGATAAATCATTTCTGTTATTAGTATCTCACCTTAAACATATAACTAATTTAACCTTTAAATATCAATTAATATTATGATTGAAAATTTATAAAATTATGTTCAAAAGTATATGAAAGGCATGTTTCTAGAAAGAAAAGACATATATGTTATAACTATGTTTAAACCCCAACATATTTATCATATTTTCTCATCAATTGTTGTAATGTTGAAAACACAACTTAGGCACTCATAGTTGTAACCATGTCCATTTAGTAAGGTTGGAGTTGGTATTTGTGGAAACAACATTAGAAACATGCACTACTTTGTAAATTCATGACCTTTGGCATGATATTGCTCGACACAATAGTTAAAGCCTATTGAGTGGGTACCATTTTCTACCATTTATTTTATAGTTCACCCTTATAGAAACAAGTTGATCGTCAAAATCCAAAGAATTGAGAGAACAATATTAATAGTCGTAATCTTGAGCATGTTGATGCCCATGGATGCTATGAGAAGGCAGGGAGCCTTAACATGGCCAACGCCTTGGAGAGATTATCATGATCTCTCAATTATAAAATGAGAACAGATACGAACCATTCTTAGAGAATTTTTTTATGTTCTGAAGAACAAACACTACATGCATGAGGCCATGATAATTGTTTTCCTTTCATTGTAGGTGATAACTTCTTTCATGCTGGACATAAGTTATCATTGATGTCAAAAGGAAGTTGTCTCTAAAGGAGATTTTTGGACAAATGTCTTTTGTGGAGTATTAGTCATGCTACTTACTCTTGCTACATCCAGAAAGTTGAAGAAGTTATGTTACTTGTCATGTCATGTTAGAGAATTTTGAGTTGCAACAATCTTGTTGATTGATATGACTATGAAAGTGGTTGTGCATTGGTCATGAAAAAGCAAGGTTTCACCAATTAAGATAATAAAACCACTAATCTCACCTAAGCAGCCAACATATTAAAAGGGGGTGAGTCCAATAGATCTAGCCACAATTCAATTAGGAAAAGGGCTAAAATACTAATTAGATTCACTGGTTTTAGTTTTTCACCCTTTTTTAGTAAAAATTGGATTTGAATTGTATGATTTAGGATGAAGCAATGGATAATTGGGATGAAACAGTAAAAACAAACTGCTACAACTATCAGACAAAGCCACATACAACGATCTTAGTAGAAGGAGAGAATCGGAACCTGTTCTTGAAAGTTCAAGCTAATTTTTTGAGACTGGGTAGCTAGTTCACCCTGATCCTTTAACTTTGATGTAAACAAGTAGGATCTATTTCAAATCAGGAAGATTCACTGAATCCACTATCAGAAGCTTGGGCATAATTTTTGGACCGCGTAGTTAGGTTGCCCTAATCCTCTTCTTTTTGCTCTGTTGAAATTTGAACTTGTTTTTCATTGTCAACTCTATCCAAATCCCTAAATATAGCTCCTAAGTCAACTCCCTATATATAGAAAGAGAGGAAAAGGTTGTGGATAGGGGTTTGCCTTGGCTCAAATTTTGATTTAGGAATTAACCTTGAAATTGAAATAGTAATTGTAATGGAAATTGCAGCAAGATACTTTCCTTTTGAGGGAAAGGCTAGATTTGAAATGAAATTCATGCAATTGAAATTTACACCTTGATGAAGCTTTCTTGAATCCTCATGCAAGGGTTCTAGGATTTCTTGTAGAATATCTTCATTGAAAGTTCATCATGGATGCCATCTTGAATACTTGAACTTGACTTCACTTCTTCTCTGATGCTTGATGAATGTCTGATTACTTGCTCACTTGAATTGGATTTGGGGTAGAGACAAGAGAGAAGTTTAAAATATGGGTTTGTGGGATGGTGTGAGAAAAATCAAAACAGTCATTGAGCATTGAAAGATGAAGCGCCAAAGTGAGGTCTAGCTGAGGATGAAATTGTATGTGGATATAATTTATGACACTATAGATTGAAACATGTTTGTACCTTCATGGTGTATCTATTTGAGGTGATGGAAGTACTTTGGAAGTTTGTTTCAAAAAGAGTCATATGGTAACTTGTGAAGGTTTGCATTTGCTAATGCTTAAGAGTTATGAATTGTGTCTTGGATGGAGAGTATGCCTATACATGTTCTATCAATATCTAGTGTTTTTTAAATTTTGGTGGGGTGGAACATAGTGTTTGTTTCACCAGTTGGTTATTGTGTTGCTAACAAATATTGTTTGTGTTCTAAAGTGATGTGCCATATGTTTTGTGTGTGCACTGCCAAAAAATAGTGTTTGTTTCACTAGTTGGCTATTATGTTACTAATAAACCTTGTTTGTCTTCTGACATGACGCAACATATATTGTGTGTGTGCACTACCAAAAATTAAGGGTGGATGTTCTTTCAGGTCAGATTTATCCTCAATAGGATTTCTCTGATGTGTTTATGTGTGTGTAATTGTGTGTGAACTTCTTAAGCTTGACCTATTACATGTTTGATATGGCTAGCTTGCAAATAAAGTGAACCATGTCTTCTCATTGAATATTACACTTGGACAACCTTTAGGACCTTCTTAAGATATCTTGTGAATCATGTGGCATGTTCTCTTGTATTGTTTTGTGTATGGGCTAATTGGACCTAGCCTACTGTTACCCCCTTATTTATCTGCTTATAGCTTATCAATTAGGGGTCATCATTTTATTAAGTATTGCAAAGCTTTAGTCTTCATCAATTTGAGTTTCGTACTCATCTGTTGAACCCTTTATAAAGTTCAAAATTCTGGTTCAAAGGAAATGTGATCTATTAAGTTCTAAGTCTTCATTAGCATAGTCATTGAACTTGAACTTTGAACCTTTCCGGTTCAAGGTTCAAGGTTCAATCGGTCTTTTGTCTTATGTATTGCGGTTGTCCCTTTAACGCCAGTCCTTGTGGTCGTCATGAACTTGAACCGTTGAACCACTCTTGGAATGGTTCAAGGTTCAAGGTTCATTTTCGCATCATTGAAATTTTCTTTTGTTTCGTTCTTCCTTGCCGCAAGTGTTGATCTTTTGTCTTTGAACTTTGAACCAATGAACTTCTTTTGAAATAGTTCAAGGTTCAAAGCATTGTTTCAAATCAGCCCGATGGTGTTTAGGAGATAAAGGCGCCATGATGGGAATAGAATATTCCTCGTTTTCCATGTCTTAAAACTATAATTATGGAAAGCAATCATGAGAAAGCATGTCGACTATGCAGAATTGATTTTTAATTAATGAGCATGTCAGAACTATATCAAATCATGGGAAGTTTTACACGAATAAATGAGCTGGGGCGAAGCATGCTTTGGTACTTTTCAATGTTTTCCATCCTTAAATATGATGCTTCTCAAGTAAGAAAATTATTGTTGCTATTGACGAAGAGTAAGGATGCGGAAGGTAATTTAGCTCAGTTTTTCTGAGGGTTACACAGTTTGTTGGTGAAGACAGGTGAGTTTAATCACTTACCTCCCCTGCTCTATTTTAGCTCTGAAATTGGTTAGTGTAATTCTTTGCCTCGGGGTTGAATGTTGTCTGATTGATGCAATTTTAAGTAAACATGAGACCAACTCTTCTGAATTTGGGTCGAACATCATGCTTAATTAGTACCCTTCCAGAATTAGATGATACAGCTTTAGTTCAGGATGAGTTAGAGAATTTTCTAGGAAGGGCTAAGAATCTAGAGGCCAATTCCATGATGGAAAAGATAGTTCATAGCAGTCTGGTTGAAGCCGCTACTTTCCCATTCGCTGCTCCTTGCCCAAAATTAGTGTATGCATGCATGAGAAAATATGATGCTAGTAACAGGTGTATTAGGGCCAGTAATGGAGATATGTTAGTGCGGATCGACAGAGAAACAGTCATGGCTGTGATTGGGATCCCTCACAAAGAGTTGTACAAAGATTGGTCCATAGGAACCTCATATGCATTTTTCTCTGAGAAGAAAAGTGTTTATCGGAGTGTCATTGCTAGAAATTGGCTCCTTAAAATGCAGAAGGGAGGTTCTAGGTTACCTAAACCCTTGACAAGGGAGCATTTTATTACAGAAGTGAGGGATATTGTGATTCTTTTGAACAGGCTTAAGGGGAATTCACATGCTTTCTATTGGGAAGACTGGATGTATTTTTACATTCAAGTGTTATTATCTGGCGAGAAATACCTTGATTGGGCGCAAGTAATTGCAGAGAGATTGCATGAAGGTTTGAGTAATTTTGTTGCAATGACCAGTTTTCATATGTCTTCCTACCTGTTTTATATTTTAGCCTACATCAGAGAATGGCTAGGATTATATCAAGAACCTTGGGTTGATGGAATGAAAGTCTATGAGTTCTATCCACACTTGCAGAGACAGAGGTATACAAAAAACTTCTTGAGATGGAATGATGTCTTTGTAGGAAGATAAACTTTTGAACTGGAGGGAAATATGAATAAGAGAATATCATTTGAAGCATTAAAATTGATTAGTACTTATGGGAGTTGTTTTATTCAATTTCCTAGGTTCACTTATATTAGGATTGGAGGCTTTGAAGATGAACCTTTCAAATTGCCCAGATATACTCTTGATAGTTATGTACTCCTGGAATTCTGCCGACAGTTAGCTCATGTTGATAAGAAATTAGGGATGAAAAGTGAGTCTGGAGCAATTTTCCCAATTGAAATTGGATATTACAGCTGCAAAAATACCTCTGATGCATTGAATTTAGAAGTGGAACTCAAGAAAATGAATCTGCAGCCTTATGTTGCTCGGCAGGGGTTTGACAGTAAAGGATATGCAATAAAACATCTGAATGTTGATGTGAACTTTTCACATATACCCCAGTTGGAAGACTACTGGGAAGATTGCTATGATGAATTTGAAGTCCTAAGAAGATTATGGTCAAGGTTCACCTTACGGAAAATCATTACTATGAAATTATCAATGAACATAGCAGGAGTACATGAAGAGGAAGGTGAAGATGTATTGGACCGGGAGTTCAATAAAAGAATTCATAAGCAACCTATTCCTAAAGTTGATTGGGACAGGAGAGAAGAAGAAAATATCCAATCCAGAACCTTTAATGTTATAAGGAGAACAGAAAAGTGGTTAAGAAATCGTAAATTTGGAATGAGATTGACCACTACCTCAGTTGATAAATTAGTTGAGCAACCCCAAACTGCTGCACAAACACTCATTTCTTCCTCTGACATAGTTGTTGATATTGCAGGTGCTACTGATACGAAGAGTGAGAAGGTTCAAACTAAGAGGTTCAAGGAATCACTATTTGGCTCCTCATCACTTTGAGTCACCCGTCTAGAAGTAAGAAGAAAAGTAAAGAACCTACAAGAGAAGAAGATATCATAATTCTTGACAGTGAAGAAGCACAAGTAATTATGGGTGAACCAGTAGCAAATATCCCGGCAACTCAAGATGCAGATAAACAAAAAGAACAACTTGAGGATAATCCCAATCAGGTGACCACTTTGGCTATCATGGATTCATCACAGTATTAGACACCGCCAGCAAAGGAATCTCCAAATGTTTCCAGATGGTTGGGATCCTCAATCAGCAAGAAACGAAATGTGGTTCCTATCAACGTTCTAATAGAAGATATGGTGAGTAGATGCCTCAAAAAAAGGTCTAAGTCTAAGAGGCTAAAAGCAGAGGCCATGCTGGAGGTGGATGAGAATACAGGGCATTGGGTAGCTGAAATGGCTAAGCCAACTTTGGACAAAGATCCATAAAATGCTATTGAGAAGGACTATTCCATTGAAAAGATCGATTTAGGAACTACTTCCAGGGCTGCTGACGCAAAACATTTAGAGTCTTCCACTAAAAGGATGTTATCTAGAACATGGAAGGATGAGAAGGACAAGTGGGAACTAAAACAAGTTGTTAAACAGATGGCAAAATACATCAATGCCATACATCATCCCAGTCCCCAACCCCTATCGCAAATTTCTCTGTGTTTTGATCCTAAATCGCCAATGAACCAAAATTTGTTGGATAAGGTTCAAAGGAATCGTATGATGGCGGAAACCTTCGACGAGTGACTTGAATCCATAATTCAACAGGGAGCAGGGTATATTGCTAATCTGATCAGGGTATACGAGGATGCTGAAACTGTAACTCAGGAGCTTGAAACAGAGGTGACAGCGTGGGAAAAAGAAAGGAACAAATGGGCAGCAGTGTTGATTCAGATGAAAGATGTGCAAAAATATGGTGTCATGAAGTTTCTCACTGAAAAGGCGGTAAAAGATTTAGATGACAAGATATTGTATGTGGCAAAAGAAAACATTGAATGGAGAAATTCAATCACTAAGCAAGGCCACAAAGAATCCATTAAGTTGTTGAAAGAATTGAAAGAACTCATTGTTGTAATGCAGAAAGATTTGAAGTGCATTGATGTACAGCTTCTCTAGGAAGACGGATAAACCATCAAGCAGACAGTGGATATGGTGGAGGATTTCAAAGGAAAGATGAACCTAGTTAAAGAAACAAAATCTTTAACCAAAGATGACTTCTCCAGAGTTGCCAGAATTGAATCTATGTTGGTTGTATGTTTTGATCACTTGGAAACGCACAAAACTAAAGTTATGGAAGTGAGTATGGACAAAGAGGTTTGGAAGCAATGCATCTTGCACATTGGGCTCCCACATTATCAGGGTGTTCACAACTTTTCAGCGGCTCATATGGAGTGGCGAAATATACATGGCACAACACACCAATAAGACAAATCAAGAACCGTTTCTTGTTCTGCAATTATAGCTCTGTTTATGGCTCTTGGTTGTTTTAGTTAATTTCAGTTATGAATAGTTGTTTCTTGAAGCTTTGTGTTTAGCTATTAGGTTAGCCTGGTGGATATAAATATTAGTAATGGATGTTTTGGCGTGGATCCATGAAATTTTGTAAAAATTGAGATAGCAGACTGTTTTATTTGTTAATTTCAGTGAAATACTCCATCTTTGAATGGAATGGAATGTCTGATATAGCTTTTGAAACCTGTGCGTTTGAATATATAAAAGATTTCTGTTGGGATATTTATATGTTCATGTATTGGATTCATTTCTCTGATTTTCATCTAATATCAAGTCTGTGAATCAGCCCGATGAATGAAATTAGCTGAAAGCATTTGAATATTTTGATTCCCCTTGTCCTATGAGGCATGAGCGAGTATCAATCAGAGTTCAAATATTTTGATCACTTTATATAGGTTAATCATTATTTGAAGATTAATGTTTTGTTATGCATTCTGATAATCGTTGTGAGGCGTTCATTTTGTGTTGACAAGTGAATGTCAAAGCCTTTCTTTGCTTTCTGGTTAAAAGTGAATTATATGATAAAATTTGGTCAAAATTCATTGAATATCATATGGGGAGTTGTACCCTTATGCAGAGGGTAAATTAACATTATTTACCCAACTGTTGGTTTTCATTGGTTTCCTACTGGGCGAACATGAGTATTTGTTAATAAATTTTGGGAAATCCAATCTGTTAACTAACACCTGCTACACATTTACTTAAGAAAATTTGTGTGGCCAACTTGTCGATGATCATTTATATTTTAAGGTCAACATGTAATTGTAATTGTAAGTAAGAGACATATTTATGAGTTTCCTAGATCCATTTCTATGTGTGTTCATGTGTGTATGTTCTTAATGATGTACTTTTGAGGATACAAGTTCATATCATGCAAACTAGAGAATGAGACAGAGTATGGTTTCCTAATTCATGTGTGTCATCGTCAGAATATCATAAGTTGCAAAGGATAGTGTGTGGAAGCTGATTTGATCAAAGGCAAGTTGTATGTTGAAGGTCCTAATATTATCTTTCATATTGTAGAGGTTGAGGTCCTTGTCTCTGAGTTGGTGCTTAGACCTAGGCATACGAGATTGGTGTCTCTTGTGGATTGGTGTTCATAGTACAATCAGGATATTGGTGTCTTTGGTAGTGGTGCCAACTAAATCTATTTAAGTGATTCACTATTTTGTGAGGTTGTATTTGGGTAGTAGATCCAAGTAGCTATTATCACTGTGGTCTTTCCCATCTTGGGTTTCCATGTATATTTGGTGTTCATTGTGTGTTCATGTGTGTTGATTTACATGATTTATTTGTTGCATCAATGAGATAATTAAGTAAACCTGATTTGGTGGTTGATTTGAAAAGTTATTTGTGGTAGTTAATGTTTAACATTAAGTGAAAAGTGGATATCCTAATTCATCCCCTTCTAAGTATATTGTGTACTCTTCACTTTCATTGTTTACTTGTTGTTTTGTGACATTGGTTAAAGATTGTGGAAGGCATCCTCCTAGAAGCTTTTGTCCACTCATATTAATTACACAATAGAAATATTATTTATATAAATAAAATATAAACCCACTCGAGTCTTTTAGGTTGTATTTAACGATATCTTGTGTAATTGTAAATCATTCCCCTTTTTAATCACTATAGGGAAGAAATAATTCAAATTGGCGATTAATTAAAATAGGGTTCTTCAGATAGCCTACATAATATGAAATTTGTTAAAATTTGTAATTCATGCATCTTCAAGTATATGGTTTTCATTTCACTATTCTCATTCTTAAATAAATTTTTACATGTTTCTTATTTCATAATTTCTCTTGTCGCTACGAGGGGCTTATCAACATTCAGGTTTTCTTTGCTCTTACCAATCTTAGTTTTACCTTCACCCCATTTCCTTTTGTCTTTAGTAGAATAAGCTCCATCCTCTTTCTAAGGTTTCCCATCCACCACTTTCCATTTTTTATTTAACCCATATGAGAAAGCCTCCTTACCTTCCCTTCTTTTGTGGGGAGTAGGCTCCTCCTCCCTTAATATATCCATAGACTTCTTCAAGTTTACTTCATCCCAATTCTCAGTAGGCTATGAGACCCAATTATAGAGGGAATCCTCTTTAGAAGAAATAATGGTCCAAAGGTTTTTAGACTATGTCAAAGAGTTTTTTATGTAGCTCAACAATTGAGAATCCAAAAAGGATTGTCAATTATTGCAACAAAACAAACAAGCTCTCAACCTCGTCAAAGGTCAAAAAAAAATTAATACCGGAACGAAATAAATTACACCAAGAAACACATTTTTGAAGACAAACTTGTTGGAATAATATTTTTTTGAAAACAAATTGAGTTTGTAATTTTTTTTGTTTGAGCTACAAGAGAACCCACAACATCCATGCATAGAAAATCCAAAATAAACAACAACTCTACAAACTTCTAGTCTTGAAGCTTTAAACAAGCAATATGAAAAGAAAAACAATCATAGTTTCCTTCTATCCAACTCTCATGGATGCCTTTATAGCTTTCGTACATCCTCCTTCATTTCCTTGCTTCGACCTTCATTTTTTTCATTCTTGGCCATTTGGGCATAGTGTTTTTCTCTTGTTGCAATATATGACATCATTAATTAATTTCTTGCCATACTTGGGTGGGGGAGTTCCCATATTCTCTCCACTCCTTTTGCATGAAAATATTTTCATAATTTTTTACTAAAAATTACCAATCCAACAAGTCCCACTTCTAGTTGCTTAAGTTCCACTCTAGCTCAAATTAGGAATTGTCAAAAAGACTAAATGGGATCTATATAAGGAAATTAATAGCCCCACTAGCTTGGCATGCCCAACATTGAACATTAAACATTAGAACTTGCAAATAAATAATTTTGATTTCTTGTATCATCAACATCCTTAAAATAATAATTAAACTTTAGGGCTAGGAGAATAGTTGAGAGGATTGAATCGAACCTACAAAATAAAAATCACAAAAAAATTTAAATAAATAATGCATTTATTGTGGTTGTTTAGGATTTCTCAAACACACAAATGCTCCTACATTAGTTTCTATGGGGACCTATGAGGGGGTCAAACATCTCATGTCATCAACTATGAGCAAGATGAGCCCCTCATGAAGGATATGTAAATTTAAATGTGTGCAGTTCTTAGAGATAGAGAACTCAAGTGACATTAAGAGGAAAAAGGACAAGCAAACAACCACTTTATCCCTTAAGTGATCTAGTAAGGTAAAATGATAACAATGAATGCTCTTAAAATGACCCTCAAGGGTCACATACCTCGTGATCTATTCAACAATAGTTGCCAATATAGGTTTCATAGATGCTCTCTCATAACCATTATGGATCTTAACTAAGGTATTCCTTCCATCTCCTTTGAAGAAGGTTTGGATAGCCTCATCTCTAGTTTTCTTCTCTTTAAAAATCTTTTTGCCCTCCATGGAGATCTTAGACACTAGAGAAATTGATTCCACATTAGTAGACATTTGTTACCTAAATGTTAAAATAGTTTGGCTCTTCCAAGTACTCTCCACAATACCAATGGCTTTAGGGTCGTGTACATGAAAATTTTCTATATAATGAGTGACCCCTCCCTCCTTTAGCACCTTCCATATGTTGGATTTTTGTCGAATTTTGGTACAATTAGTAGTTTCAATGAAGTTTTTGTATCCTCCCATCATTTTTATATTAATAGACAACCTTCACCTAAGGATCCCACACTTGTTGCTATATTTTCTAATTATGCTTTCCCTCTTCTTTCTCTTTACAAAAATAACTCTATCCAAAGACTTCCAACTCTAGATAGAAAAAAGACACCTACAAAACATGCAATGTTTATGCACATCATTAGGGGGATATCTTTCATAGATCCCTCTATGATAGATGTAGTAATTAGAGATCTTGTTGTTGGCTTGCAAAGGGATAGAACTCTAATCCTCACAATACTTTAAATTATTGCTTGTCACTCCCACATTGGAAAACACGCCAACCACCTTATTTCCTTCACGAAGCATGTGAGAGGACACAACCTCTTCAAAAAAATTAGCTAGTAAAATAGAATCACCTATAAAGGGGTCGATAGTATGGCTTGACTTCTGGGAACCTTTAAGTTTAAGGAAATTAATAAATTTTAAAGCATCCCCTTTAACACAATCCTTTTTGAAACATTTATCATATGTCGATGTAGTAATAGGCTACCACAACTTTCACATAGTTATTAGATTGTTGACCCAATGGTATCATCATCACTAAAAGGAACCTACCATATGAAAATCTCAGCACTTCACCCCCATTGGCCTATTGTCTTTCTCTAGCCATCAAAATTAAGTTTAATCCAACCCTCAAGTGGAGGCTTCCAATAGATCCCCCTTGGATTTCTTCCCATTCCTAAACATGACAAATGTATCAAATTGAAGTTTCCAACCCATCACAATTTGCAAGTCATAGGGGGGGACCTCAATCTTGGAATTCTCAATCACATTGTCAGAAATATGAGAGCTGAAATTCTCATTAGTAGTAGAAAGAATTTTGTTAGCGACCTTGTCAGCATTGTCACTAATATCCCTAAAGATGTATTTGTTTATTTCCTTTTAGAGGCCCTAGATAGTATGGGGAATCAAGAAGTCCCAAAGAAGTTTTACAGAGAGGTTAGAAGAAGGATAACACTATTGAGATATGACCCTTTTAGTGGAGGACAAGAAAACTAAGCATAGATTCCAAATATTGAACAAGATAACCCAAACCAATCTAAAAAGGGAGCAATCAGAGAATAAATGGAAGATGTCCTCATAAGTCAAGAGGCAAAGAGAACACCTACTTGGAAGGGAAAAGCCTTTTTTTGACTAAGTTGTTGCATGTGAGAATCTTGTTTTGAGCTATAAATCAAAAGAAAATTTTGATTTTGAGAGTGAGCTTCAGCCACCACAAAGAAGCCCAAAAGTGGGGCCTACAATTGAAAGACATAAAATTAAAGTACCCTAAGGAGGCGAAATGCATACTAGAGGGGTTGTTGATCCAAAACAAGATACCACTAGGCCAAGTTGGGAGGAGATGAACATGAGAGAGTAGCAAACAGACCCTAGAGAGCCTGCCCTTTGAAGGACTACATCACAAACACACCTCCAAGAATTCGAAATATAATCAACCATCCTACCACCAAAAAAGTTCACACGAGGATCTTTCAAGGGTCTAGCCCAATCCACCTCAGCAATGGGTGTGTCCAAAAGCCATTTGACATCCCAAAATTTTAGAGAAAGATCATATCACAACTTCTATTTAACACCTTTATGTATAAAGTTTATAAAATCTAAGATATTCTTTCATATAGTGGATCCAAAAGGAATGTTGGGGCTAAAAAGTAACTAATCAATGTTGATGAGATATTTTTTCCTACAAATCTAGGTCCATTCATTTTGCTCCTTCATAATGCCAAGTTATCCCAACTTTCAAGGCAAGAAAACTTTGTCCCATGATAGCAAAGGAATTCCTTTTCTATCCTCTAAACCAAACCAAAGGCATATCATTTGAATTTGTTTCATATTCTCCACAAATCTTCCAAGAATTTTGAAAAGGATCGTACAAAAGATAAGCAAATTTTGTAGTGAGGCATTGAGCATCTACACTTTTCCCACTTGACTAAGTAAAATCTCATTCCAAGTAGCCAAATTTGTGTGCAATTTATCCACCAAATCCGTCCAAAATGAGTGTGAAAATTAACTTGAAGAAAAGAGGAAGAACAAGGTACTTTGAAGGAAAATCCCTAATAGGAAACTAGAGGATATTTGCAATCCTATGTTGACGAGCAATGGGTATATTTAAGAAAAGGATAGGGTTGTTGTAAAAATTATTTTTTTGATGTTCTTCATTTCATAGCTCTATAAAAATATATTTAAGGGACTTTTCCTCCCTAAGTAAGGTATCTCCAAAATCATTGTGTCATCAATGAACTATTGGTGGGAGCAAGGGGGGGCAATCAAGGAGTGGGACACTCCTCTCAAGGACCCTAAACTAACAACCATGTGCGAAAAATTCCCAAAGATTTCAACCATAATAATAAACAAGAAAGGGGATATGAGATCCCCTTTACAAATCCCCTAGGAGCTCTGAAAGAATCTAGAGGGGGAACCATTAATGAGGATAGAAAAATTTAGGGATGAAACTATTTGAAGAATGATTTCAAGATTCCTATCATTGAACGGAAACGTCAACAAAACTTGTCAAAGGAAACCGCAATCCACTTTGTCATAAGCTTTCATGAGGTCCAGCTTAAGGGGGAACTCTTCTTTTTTACTAATGGATAGCAAGTAGATGGCCTCATGCATAGAAATAATAGAATCTTGGATTTTTCTTTTAGGACAAAGCCACTTTGTTGGGGAGCAATCAAATGAAAGGAATTTTTTAAGTCTGTTAGCAAAAACCATGGAGAAGATTCATTACATTGAATTGCAAAGGATCGCGGGTCTGAAATCCATAAAGAAAATAAAACCTGAATTTTTGGGAACCAAGAGAATGAACGTAGCATTGAGTTCCTTCAACAACTTGCAACTACCAAAAATTCTTTAGAACCAACAATGAGGTTATTAGCTATAACGTCCCATTATATTTGGAAGAAGAAATAGTGGAAGTCGTTCAAGCTAGTGGCTTTGGAACCTTCAAAAGATAAAGTAGAAGCTCTAATCTCATCAGCAGAAGGAATTTTTGAAAGAAGTTTGTTGTCCTGATTGGAAATTATTTCCAGGATCACACTCAAGACAATATCTTTAACCATAGGGTCAGGCACCAAGTCCTTGGAGAGGAGATTATGAAACAAAACATTGGCAGTAAACCCGATGTCCTTGTCCTCAAATAAATATGAACCATTATGTTTGATAGAGTTGATGTGATTAACATATTTAAGCTTTAGAGTGGAAAGGTGGAAGAATTTATAATTGTGGTCTCCTTTTTTCGGTAAAAGGATACAAGATCATTGTCTCCAAAACTCTTCTTCCTTTGAAATTAGAGAGTGGAGCTATGCCGAAAGGGCATTTTCCTAAGAAAGCAAATGTTTGACCACACCTAAGGATTGGATCTCAATTTTTAATAGAATTCAGTTAACCCTTAACTATCGTTTTCCTCTTAAAGATAATTCCCAAAAGAGATTTTATTGCAAGAATGAACTTTAGATTTAACAAAAGATGTCTTTTTGGCCACATATATGGTTGTCCCCTCAGCATTAATCTGCCGCCAACCTTGAATATTATTTTCTATTTCTGGGTGAGGGTCCACATGTTTTTGAACTGAAAGGAGATGTTTTTCTTTCCTCCCATTTTCTTAACACTAAGAGAGATAAGAAAGTGGTTTGAGTCAAGCCTGGTGAAGGCCAACATAGAAAATAAGAAAAGAGTATAGCCAATCGAGAGATATGAGATGCCTAGATCAAGTATTACCTAGATGAAAGAGTCCTCACTCCTATTAGATCAGGTGAAATTAGCTCCTTGAAGGTCCAAATCTATTAAAGCTTGGTCATTAATAAAGTCCATCAAGTCCTTTTTCTTTTGCTGTCCAAGGTAGGCTAGGAACCACCCATTTTTTCGTTATCCCAAAGAGAGGTATTTAAGTCCCCCATCACCAACCACTTTCAATTAAGGTGGAAGGATCTAAAGACTTGCAAGTTATCCCACAAATTTTCTCTCAACATTTTTGGTATTGGGGTATAAATGTTAGAGATCATCCAGACAATGTTATCCCCCATATGGGTGAACTTTGTCCCTGTGTGGTGAGGGTCATCCTAAAGAGATTCCCCCTTGGTAACTCTAAGAGTCCAAAGAATCGTGACCCCCCTCAGTGCTTCAACAATGCTATAACATGAAGGCCACAATCCTTAAAAATCTTATTCTTCAAAAATCTTAACTTCTCCATCTGCATCTTAGTTTCTTGGATTAGAAGAATGTTTGGTTTGTGTTCTCAGATTAAGTTAGATAGGAGGTCATGCTTGTGAGCATTATTCAGGCCCCTATATTCTAAGAAATGATCTTCGCTTATTTAGTGGGGGTGCTCTTAAAGAACATATCCAAAAGAGTCTTCTGAACTTTGTCAATGAATCCTTCTTACTATCTTTGATCGTATAGGCTTTGAAAGAAGTTATTCCCTAGGACTTGGCATCTAATTTACAATCTACATTTTTCCTTTTGCTAGTAAGGACACCTCCAAGAGGGGAAGAGGATCAAAAGTTTTGTTTTCTCTCTTTTAGAACAAGCAGACTATCTTTCTTATCAATCTTATACCTAAGAGAGCTTCCAACTGAGATGATCAATAGGACTTTTGGACCAATTTGGTTATGACACAAAGCTGAGTCAAGGGAAGCCTCAGAGCACACTACTCGACCTTTTTAGGCTCCCCAAAGGGGGGATTTCCTCTTCGAGAAACTAGGGGACCTCCATTCCACCTGAATCACATATTCTATTCCATAGACTCAAACTTATCCTTGATGATAGGTTGGTTTTGTAATGAAACAAGCGACACCTCTATCTATGTCTCCTCAAGGGAGACACTACATCATACTTATCATAGAAACAACCTAAGTTCTCCACCTCTTTAGTCCCCTTCTCTCTACTAAATCAATCATTTGACTCTACACAAACATCACTCACCCTTTGAGTTTTTGGATTGTCCAAGACATTAGGGGGTGGGGGGCATATGCCTAAGGTACTAGTCCATATCTTACTCAAACATGGACTAAATTTCAGAAAAAGATGATTGTCCAAGACCCAAGCTAGACAACTTACTCTACTTCAAGAAATCGTTAATTGCAAAAACTTCTAGTGAGGGGGAACTAATGAGAGCTTACATATTTTTGATGGGGAAATCATCCTTCTTCACCACTAGCTTCTTCTCCCTCCAAATTTTTTTATAGGGTTAAACAATCTAGGAGGGATACCACTTCGCCCAGTGCCTCACCTTCTTACATTTAAAGAAAGCAAAGGGGATGGATTCATATTCCATCGCCTGCTTCCATCCCCACAACTTGGATTTAATGCTAATGGATGATGGTATACTTGTGCCTTGCTCCACATAGACATATTCGAGCAAACACCATCCTTCTTGTAAGAGTCATAGAATCAATAGATATGAGTTGGTTGATGGCACCAGCCACCCACTTGAAAACCTCTTCATCCCAATACTTCATTGGAAGGCCACATAATTGAACCATAACTGAGGCCATGTGGTTAAGGAGCTTTTGGAGGCATTAAACCCTGAAACACATCTTTTGAGGGCCAAGGTCAATTGACTAATGAGTCATGGTCCCCCATCTAGGATATTACAAAGCTCCACTTCACAGGAAAATGCAAAGGATAAACAACAAAATAGCAGGGAAACAATTTCTAGTTGACCTTTTGCACACCATTTCTTTGCCACCCAAGTTCAAACAATTTCAATATTAGGCCTAGGGCATAGAAACTTACCAACCAAGGCCATCTCTATTTTAAAATCACTTTTCTCAACAATGTCATCTAGAATAAAAATGGAGAACTCACCAGAGCAAGGGCTAGATGATACCTTGACCGAAGAAAAGGAACATTTGCCTTTTCATTTGGGACCAAATAAGGACACCCACCTCTTGGGCTCTACCTTGAGATTTAGATGGGCATTGGACACATAACTTGATAAATCCTCAAGGCCCACAAACTAAACATCCTCGAAAGGAAGGACTACAAAACCAAGAGCAAAGCTCTCAAGGAGCCTATCACCTATCTTGTCATTGTTGTTTACCACTTGAAAGATTCCAGGCAAGTTAAGAAGTTTATCTTTGGAAACCGTGAACTTATTGTCCTTTTCCTTGTTCATCTCATCTAGAGACTAACCATCATCAACATTCTCATCAAACCTGAAACTATCATTCCTAGTAACCACCCCCAAGCCATTCACCAACCTACCACCATCAATGCACCCACTGCTAGAAACCCTAGTTACAAATGGCATTTGACACACAATGTGTTATAGTATGTGTTCCTTGCCACATTTGTTGTCATTAGTGTAATGTTGGATTCAATGAATGTGGTAGCATTCTTATGCATGCAAAATTTGCAATGGTCTCTTCCATAATATACATAGATTTAGGTACCTCTATGAATTATTAAGCATGATTTATTACTGATTTTATATATTTGGTGTACATAACTACATAGCTTTGTAATTTTAGTTTGCTTTTCTCTTAATATGATGTGACTCTATTGCCCAGTTGATAAGCATTGGCCTTGAAAACTAATGATTCAATTACATACCTTAAAATGATCAAAATCTTAAACCAATAGCTTAGGAGTAGAAGTAGGTTTTTGTGAGCACAATGTTAGCTTAATAGAGATCATATCAATAGGTTAGTCTTTGACCTAGTGACATAAGTTGGGGTCGGAGCATGCATTTGGATACCACTATACTTTGCTTATATCTTTAGTTGTGGTTAAATCTTGGTGAAGATTGCTTCTAGAAACACCCTCATGGGCCTACATGAATGCAAAGCACAAGAAAACTTATTCACTCTGATTTGTTGGCCTTGAGCCCCTCATAATTTATTGATGAATCTTTGTTTTACCTTCATCTATGAGAACCCCTAGCCTTGAAAGTAAATCCATGTTATAAGATTGTGGACCCATGATTTTGGGAACTAACATCATCCATATCCACTTATCTAGTAATTGCTAACAACTTGCAAAAAAATCAGCATAAAGCAAGAAAAAAAAAAAGATAACACATTAAATTTATAATAGGGAAACCCAAATTGTGAAAAACTACCAAAATTAAGGTCCTCTAAGGACACTACTTTTAGTATTCTCTCAATTCCACCTACTTAGTAAACTCAAACATGACTGCCAGCAATCACACAATCCTCTAGAAACATGGAGGAGTTCAAACTTTAAATGCCTATATCCCTAAGACTAGCATGAATGGGATGCATCACTTTCAAAAATATTCCACGTCTCCAATAACTCCTTGCCTTTCCAAGAAGAAAGAAATCTCTTCCTTAAGAATTACTAGTACGTACCCCCATGGGCGTATTTATACTAGATGATGAGTATATTATTCGACTGAGATGAAGTGTAATGTCTTGCATGAAGTTAGAATGAGAATTGTTTCGACTTCCCAAATGAATCTTCAATCCTTTTCTTTTGTCCTAGATGTAATGAATTCGATTGCAACCAAAACCATCCACCATGCACTATTCTCATCATAACGATTTCATACATGGCCAACTACATTGCACTAGTTCAGCTGCACTTAAAACTCAGCTCCAGACAATTCTCCTACTTCCCCTTTTTTCTATCAGACTCTACCTCAAGAATCCTTTGCAGCATGATGTATCTTTCAACCACTTGACTATGAGTGCTTATCCAAAAACTATCAAGTCGCATTTTTACACCTGTCAAAATTCACCTCCATATGTTCAACCAGACATAGAAGTGCTTGTCCTATAATTTTCAAATTATATTTTTCTATCAGACTCTACATACCTCAAGAATCCCTTGCAGCATGATTTATCTCTCAACCACTTTACTATGAGTGCTTATCCTACAATTTTTCAAATCGCATTTTTACTTCTGTCAAAATCCGCCTTCACATGTCATTGTGGTGATGGCTGCTGTGTCCTACTTTAGATGCTTATGTAGAAGAATTGTTCATTAAAGAAGCTTCCAATTATGTGAGCTTTCTCTGGAGGATAACACTCCATGCCTATGTGTGCTACCATTGACTCCAAGTGTTCTCTGATTCAAAGCATATTCAAGTATTTGAAATTGCATTGAAAATTTCCAATTTCATTCAAGCGACGTACCCAACCTCAAACTATGCAGAAGGGTATTATGGCCCAAATAGTTCATTTGAAATTTTCTGTTTCTTATCTTGAAAAAATTATCTAATATTCCTCATTAACCCACATATACGTTTACGTGTTTGATCATAAAATATAGTCCCAGAAGTCAGAACTAAGTTGAAGAAATAACTTCTCTGTGGAGCATCTAAAGTAAATATTTATTTTAAGGAAATACATATAAAAGTTATAGTTTTTACGGTGGCCAGTTAGTCCATATTTCATTTTGTATCCTTATCTCTATGTAACACCGTGCTTCTGTGTGACATAATCAGAACATGGTGTTGGTCTATGAACTGGGTAAAGAAGCTTGTAGGAAAGGGCATTTAGCCTGGGTGAGAAAACGTTTAATTTGGATTTTCTAGATGATATTTCTTATTGTTGGATATTAGAATCCAGTTTACTTTAATCCCAGGCTATTTTATACTCACTGCATTTTCTTAATGATATTTCCTATTTAATCTCAGGCTATTTTATACTCACTACATTTTCTTAATGATATTTCCTACTGTTGGATGTTAGTATCATGTTTAATTTAATCCTGGGCCATTTTATACTCCTATATTTTTTCAGAAATGTTGGGTTTTTGTGGGAAATGATGTTTTATTGGCTCTCGAGGAATCTAGGAGAAATAGGTACATTTTAAAAGAACTTAATACTACAATGATTGCAATTATTCCTAAAAGAGAGGATACTAAGACTTTTGCTGACTTCCGTCCCATTGCTTTATGTAACACTTTGTATAAGATATTTACGAAAGCAATTTCCCTTAGGTTGGCAAAAATTCTACCTAGGATCATTTCATTGGAGAAAGGTGGTTTTGTTCCCGGAAGGGAGACGACAGAGGGTGCAATTGTAGCACATGAGGTGCTGCATTCTATTTCCACCCAAAGAACCCCGGCCATGATACTTAAACTAGACATGATGAAGACTTATGATAGAGTAGAGTGGGGGGCTTTATGTGTTGTTCTTGAGAAGTTAGGTTTTTCCAAGGCCTGGGTCAAATGGATTCGTGCATGTATTTCTTCTACAAGATTCTCGGTTTTAATTAATGGTTCTCCTTGTGGTTTTTTCACTTCCACTAGGGGTTTGAGACAGGGAGATCCCCTTTCTCTCTTTTTGTTTATTCTCCTAGCTGAAACTTTTAGTTGGGCTATTAGGGCTGCTAAAGTGGAGGGGCTTTGGAAAGGTATAAGGATTCAGAATAGTCCCCAAAGTATTTCTCATTGTCTCTTTGCAGATGATACTCTATTATTTGGACCTGCTTCGTTAGTTGAGGCAAAAGTGATTAAAGGAATAATACAAAATTATGCATCGTTTTCTAGTCAGAAAGTGAATGGTGATAAATCAAAGATTTTTTCCTTAATACATCACAACTGGTTCAGCATAGGTTGCAATCCTTTTGGGGATTTGAGACTGGAAATCTTCCATGTACTTACCTTGGGATTTCTTTCTTTGTTAAACAAGATAGGATTGGTTTTTGGGATAAGATTATTTCGGTCATTTCTAAAAGAATTCTCTCATGGAATCATAGATGGTTAAATTTGGTGGCTAAAATTGTTCTCATCAAGTCTGTTTTGAATGTTGTTCCCATATATCTCATGTCTGTTTTAAAGTCTCCAAAAGCAGTCATTGTTAGTTTACAAGATACTCTTAGAGATTTTCTTTGGAACTGTAGCGTCCTAAAATTGCAACACTTGCAATTTTGACCGCATTTGGGTCTTCACGATGGCGACGCAACACTGAACCTAAATGGAGACCCCGAAACTTGCTCATGACATCAAAAACTGCATTTTCCAGCACCCTGCCTGATCCCTCCTTGCACCCTGCTGTCCTGGGAGGTGGGACCAGAGCACCCAGCGCCCTGGTCCCTGGCCCTATTTTGGGCCCGGTCTCTTATGGGGCTTCGGGTCTTTATGTTTGCAAATTGGAAAATACTCTTTCCTGGTCGGCCCAAGGTCAGAAAAATCAATCTATCAACCCTAATTGACAAGTATATAAACTACATTTCCTCTCCCATTTTGGGGTAGATGAAAAAAGGGAGGATAGATATGTACAAGACGTGGAAACAATATTCAAGCATTCAAGCATTCAAGCATTCCTTCAAGCAATTGATAATTCTAAGTCTCCATTCAAGGCTAAATGTTTCATTCAAGACAAGGATTCAACCATTGAAGAGGAGATCACATATCACATACAACATACAACATACAACAACATCTATACCTTCGCATATAAGGATACAAACATCCTTACAACAAGGTATTAGTACTTGTTTTACATTACATTTACAGCATTCTCATTTCTTGGTTAATTCCAAAACCGGGGTTTGACTTAAAGGCAAACCCCTCATCCCTAACCCCCCAATCATCTTCGCTTTTTTTGTGTGTAGGTTGCAGGTACGCGGCTGTAATTGAAGATCTGGAATCCTTGTGCAGAAACGAACAGATCCCCCTTCGTTTCGCGGATTTTTCGGAGGACCATGTGCACGCCAGGCGCCATTGTCCCATCAACTTTCGCTCAAATTTGCAGAACAGCACCGTCTCGACATTTTACTGCTAATTCCAAGTCCGCAGCTTCATCCTGTATCCCTATCTCTGTTTATAAGCGAATCTTTCTCACTTTCTATGCATTCCTAGCTTAATCATTCTATCCACATTCTTTACAAAAGAGGGTATCCTTGCTATCACAACCCTTGAAACTCATATAGAATCCAATCTTGCATTGCGCGGGATTGGATCTTGTGGGTTTCAACCCCTCTTTTGAATGTAAAGTCTCTCCTAAGTGAAAACCATCAACCCTAGTGACTTTCCCTTCTCTCTCCTTGGAGTTGGGGAGGGGAGAACAACTAGGGTTCGATTTTTCCGCTTTACATTTTGGTGAACCTGACGTGAACATCCTTTCTGATTATTCATGGTTAAATCTGAAAATTTGCTTCCTTAATTACATTTCCATGTTTGATCTTTTGCAAAATTTTAGAGGTTAATTGCGTGAAAACCCTAAATTTTCTTTTTAGTAATTGAACTTGCGAAATGTCTAAATGTTAATGCTTGTTTCAGATCTACCCTTCTATTGTAAATTATCAATTCATATTTGTGCTTTAATTTTGAAAATTAAGTGGTTAAGTGTCAAAACCCTAATTTTTGAAACCCTCTTGATTCAACATTTGTCCGACAATTTCACTGATCAAAACATCTTCAAATCAGCTGTAACTTTGGATTCCGCAATAAAATCATAATATCTTTCATCCTTGAAAATTTGGAAAAAAGTTGCGAGGACCGTGTGCACTCCGAGCGCTATTGTCCCCGACATTTTTTCCAAAATTTCGGGAGCTAGATCTTACTGTATTTTTCTGCTAAAATCCAAAATTTTGGCTGATTTTATCAATTTTAACACTTTCAAAATTAAAGTCAAAGTTGGTTTAGCGATTGCTTGGATTGAGGCTTCTAATCATTCAAAAATTGTTGAAATTGAAATTCGTGTCAAAATTGTGTTTCTTACAGTCCTAAATCTGAAAAGTGTGTTGGCATTCATTCGAAATTTCAGTGCTTTATTCAAATTCTTGCAATTTTTGACTTTTGAAATGAAGTGCTTAATTACAACAACTTTGATTTCCACTTTCAAATTCGAATTTTTGCATGAAATCGAGTCAACTTTTAAAATTCGAAACTTGCATTGCTTTTAGCATTCCCTCTAAAATCATAAAATTCAAAATTTCAGTTTCCCTCTCTTTTTCAAAATTCAAATTTTACATTTTTCAACAATCTTGGTAGGGTTCAATTTTGAGATTGCAACTTTAATTTGGCCTATCTACAGATCGTAAAATCACTCAATTTTTTCAGGTTAGTTGTAAAATCATCATAACTTTCATCCCTGCAAATTTCGGAAAAAGTTGCAAGGACCTTGTGCACCCCGAGCGCCACGGTCCCGGACATTTTTTTCGAAATTTCGGGAGATTGTCCTGATTGTATTTAACAGCTTAAATCTAGAAGATTGGCTGATTTTACTGAAATTTGCTACCTCTAAAATTCAAAATCTTCTCTCTTTCTTTAGTGCATGAGTTTTACAACAATAAGCCCTACTTACACTATTCCCGTTAGACGAAGTCTTAGAATTAAGTCCTTCCAAGGTTTAATTACTGAGAAGATGGAACCTAATTTGAAAGGCCTTTTTAACGAGGACATGGGTAATTCCTCTAATCCTCTTACTGATGAAGAAGCTCTCCATGAGGTTTCTGTAGAACAACTTTCAAAATTGGATAATCAATTTGACGATTTTCGACAATGGATGTCTCAAGAATACCCTGATAGTCAAGCTCTTCCTTTAATTGAGGGTCTAAAACGTATGCTTCAAAGTGATAAGAAAGGGATTGATATTTTGCGTGGTATTGCACACATTGTGGATTCAAATGTGATGCCTATGAAAAGTTGTGCCGAAACCTTAGGTTATACACAGCCTCCTACTCAAGACAATCATTCTATTCCTTTGATGACTTCTATTGCTAGTATACCTACTTTTACATCAAACATAATGACTACTTCAATACAAGACATTCCTCCTATGATCACTAGTCATGGGGGCAATCCCTCTTCTTCAATCAACCCTCTTCCTTCATTCAATCCGACTTCTTCATTCATTCCTTCAATAAGTGTTCCTATTATATCACCACAAATGAACATGACACAAGGGAGCAATTCGTTTTCCATTCCTCCTTGTAGTGTTCCTCTTGTCCAATCATCTCCTATGACTAACTATCATAGTGTCCCACCACCTTACTCTCTACCTTCTTTCAATAACATAACACCTCCATCACAATCTAACACATCTAATATGAACTCTTCAACTGAAGCGACCATTAACAATCTTGCACAAACTGTCTCTTCTTTACAGCAACAATTTGCCTCTATGAATCAATCTAAGTTTAGTGTGCCCACATTTGATGTTGCGAGCCCACTTTCTCTTGACATTGTTTGAGCTATTCCCCCTAAACATGTTGAAATTCCACATTTGGAGCTTTATAATGGTAAGGGTGATCCTCTAACACATGTTAAGACCTTTCAAACAATATGTACTGATTTTGCTTATGACCAAAGGTTGCTTGCAAAACTGTTTACTAGAACATTAAGAGACAAAGCCCTACAATGGTATTGCTCGTTGCCTTCCTATTCTATTTCTTCTTTCGAACAACTTGCAAATGCTTTCATTCAACAATTTCAAAACAATATAAGTCCTAAAGTTACTTTGATCGATTTAATGCATTGTAAACAAGGTGTTAAAGAAAAAGTGACTGATTTCATTGGTAGATATAAGCATTTGTATGCTCAAATTTCTTTTCCAGTGCCTGACAATGATATTCAAAGAATCTTTATTTCTAATTTACAAAAAGATATTCGAGATAAACTTCTGTTTTCTGAGTTTACTTCTTTCCAACAGTTGTGTGCAACTCTTCACAATTATAAACTGACTGTGAGTCAAATGGAACAATCACATCCTATGGCTCCGAGTGATAAGGGTGATAGTAGTCAACAACCATTTGGGAAGTTTAAACCGAACAGAGAGTCCATTAAATTCAATGAAAACATCATCAACAACAATGTGAATGCAGCATCAGGTGTGCCTCCTATTTCTAAGTTTTTCAAGAAAGAAAGAAAGTTTACTCCTTTGAATGAATAAGAAAGTTTACTCCTTTGAATGAATCATTGCATAGTATTATGAATAAGTTATTGGAACAAAATGTGCTTACTCTTCCTCCTATAAGGCAAATAGATCCTACAAAGATTAATTCACCCTATTTTGATAACAAATCTTTTTGTCAATTTCATCGTCAACCTGGGCATGATACTGAAAAATGTTTTTCTTTAAAGGGTAAAATTCAAGATTTGATTGATAATAATACTATTTCTGTTTCTGGAGTGAATGATAAAGGCAATACATCTGTAGCTCCTCCTAACCAAAATCTTCAGATTTTCACTGATCCATTGCCTTCTCATACCTCTAATGCGATTGATACTACGGATTCCTCTGTCTCACCTGATGATCTTGTGTCTATGACTCCTAATGTGATTAACTTTGTGGAGCAGCAGAAAATCCCTAAAGAACCTTCCATCACATTTGATTCCAGTGAAACTATCAGGGCACTTGATGGTCCTTTATATATAGTTGCAAAAGTCAAGAATACACCTTGTCGTGGAGTGCTTATTGATCCTTCTTGTATGGTTAATATCATTACTGAAGAATTTCTTTTTACTTTGCAATTGAATCAAGTAATCTATGATGAAACAAATGTGGTTGTGAAATTATTTGATGCATTTTCTTCTCCTGCAATTGGTTCTATTACATTACCTATTGAGGTCCATAACAAATCCCTTGATATGAGCTTTGCTATTATTCCATCATCCGAACAATTTCGTGTGAAGCTAGGCTATCCTTGGCTATCTTCGATGAAAACTATTGCTTCTCCTATTCACAAGTGTTTGAAATTTCCCCATAATGGTGAAGTTGTTACTGTCAATCATAGTCTCTTTAAACCAGCTGAAAGAACTTCTAGCTTTCCTATTGATTACTTTTGGCCTAAACAATTCCAATCTCTTCCTCTGCGAAGTGATCATCTTTTCAAATCTTATCAAAAGTGGAAAAAAGATATGATCCTATCTCTAAGTGAACCTAGAACACCCAAACTTGATATTCCTATCATTCTTGAGAAGGAAGTTCTTCCTTTGAAAGATAAAACTAATGTATTTCCTCAAGAAGATTCCCAACCCATTCCTATGAATGTGACTATGCCTATGTCTAATAAACCTTCTAAAGGTAGACCTATACCTCCTCGTCATGATGGACTTGGTCTCCTTCCTAAACCGAATATTCCTCCCTTATATGGAGCAGTTCCTCCTCCTTCCTCTTATGGAGAGAAGAGACCTTCCTCTTCTCCTATTGTTCAGCCTAAGAGACCACAACCTAAACACCCAAGTGATAAGGATGAGAACATTCCTCCTCCTCGATCTTCTCAACTTCCTACTAAGACTAGACGAAATCGTTCTGCACGTGAACGCCGACGAAAGCGTCGTCTTAGAGCTCAGGCAGCTGCTTCTCAAACTTTACAATCCCCAAAAACACCTTCAACTAATATTATTCCATTTTCTCCTCAACCGACGATTGAGCCGAAATCTCCTAAACATAAGATGCATGATGGTCTTGATCCTGTGCGAGTTAAAGATCATATTTTTATAAATCTTGATGATGATATAGATGAAAATGTTATTCATGATGAAAATGCTACTTCTCTTGCTTCTGATAGTGAATATGAATATGTTGATGTTAATAACCATTTATCTAACGAATTTTCTAAAGCACTTATCCTAGCTCCTAGACAAGAACAACGTGGCTTGGAACATGAACATAGCCCTTGTTTGGATCTTGTGATAGCTCCATCTGTTGTGTTGGATGTTCCTCCTCTAGCGTGTTCCCTACCTTCCCGAAACATTGATCAGCAAGATCGGGGGGTAGATGACGTGCTAGACTAGTTTCATTAGCATAGCAGATTCTCTCCTCCTCTCTTTTGTTACTTCTTCTATATGTTACTCTCATTCTTCTATTTGTTGTCCTTAGTGTTGTCTACTTGAGGACGATGCAAAGCATTGCGACCTCTTTTGGTCTCTCTCATGTTGACTCAAAAGACACATGTGTTCCCTTCTTCTAGGTGACTTTCCTTGATTGGGGAATGAAGAATAATTATGCATACATACATATGATATACATGAATTATCATACAGCATACTGACCCCGAGGAAAGCAAAGTCACCTTGTGCTTTGTGTTTTGTGTCTATTATCCTTGGGCTTATCTCACACTTGGGGGCTAAATCCTTGTGATAACGTGCTCCTTTCTCATTTCTTATATGTATCACTACCTTAAAGCAATCACCCCCGGTGAGGCGTGTGCGATTGCTTTAACGTAGGGGGGCATACATCCCGTCCATATCTTTTCAAGATACTTGAAAACTTCTTGACAAATTTAGCTTTGCCTTGAAAATTTTTGATATCTTTCTTGCATGACTCATAGTGAGGGAACCTTACTACTGACTGTCATGGTTCTCCCTCGTGATCTTCCCTTTTACTTTGTCAATCGAAGTTGTAAGATCCTTAGTCCACTGGGGGCTTGGTGTATCTTGCCTCCTTAACGTGGTGAAAGTTTTTCAATGTTGTTTCCTTGTACTTTACCGGAAGTATGAGCGTACGCTTATACTCCCGCTAAAGTGGGGGCTAAATGTAGCGTCCTAAAATTGCGACACTTTCAATTTCGACCGCATTTGGGTCTTCACGATGGCGACGCAACACTGAACCTGAATGGAGACCCCGAAACTTGCTCATGACATCAAAAACTGCATTTTCCAGCACCCTGCCTGATCCCTCCTTGCACCCTGCTGTCCCGGGAGGTGGGACCAGAGCGCCCAGCGCCCTGGTCCTTCAGGACCAGAGCGCCCAGCGCCCTGATCCCTGGCCCTATTTTGGGCCCGGTCTCCTATGGGGCTTCGGGTCTTTATGTTTGCAAATTGGAAAATACTCTTTCCTGGTCGGCCCAAGGTCAGAAAAATCAGTCTATCAACCCTAATTGACAAGTATATAAACTACATTTCCTCTCCCATTTTGGGGTAGATGAAAAAAGGGAGGATAGATATGTACAAGACGTGGAAACAATATTCAAGCATTCAAGCATTCAAGCATTCCTTCAAGCAATTGATAATTCTAAGTCTCCATTCAAGGCTAAGTGTTGCATTCAAGACAAGGATTCAACCATTGAAGAGGAGATCACATATCACATACAACATACAACATACAACAACATCTATACCTTCGCATATAAGGATACAAACATCCTTACAACAAGGTATTAGTACTTGTTTTACATTACATTTACAGCATTCTCATTTCTTGGTTAATTCCAAAACCGGGGTTTGACCTAAAGGCAAACCCCTCATCCCTAACCCCCCAATCGTCTTCGCTTTTTTTGTGTGTAGGTTGCAGGTACGCGGCTGTAATTGAAGATCTGGAATCCTTGTGCAGAGACGAACAGATCCCCCTTCGTTTCGCGGATTTTTCGGAGGACCGTGTGCACGCCAGGCGCCATTGTCCCGTCAACTTTCGGTCAAATTTGCAGAACAGCACCGTCTCGACATTTTACTGCTAATTCCAAGTCCGCAGCTTCATCCTGTATCCCTATCTCTGTTTATAAGCGAATCTTTCTCACTTTCTATGCATTCCTAGCTTAATCATTCTATCCACATTCTTTACAAAAGAGGGTATCCTTGCTATCACAACCCTTGAAACTCATATAGAATCCAATCTTGCATTGCGCGGGATTGGATCTTGTGGGTTTCAACCCCTCTTTTGAATGTAAAGTCTCTCCTAAGTGAAAACCATCAACCCTAGTGACTCTCCCTTCTCTCTCCTTGGAGTTGGGGAGGGGAGAACAACTAGGGTTTGATTTTTCCGCTTTACAAGAACAATAATAAAGATGGCAAGAAGAAACTCCCTTTAGTTGCATTGGATAAGGTATGTTTGCCTAAGGAACTTGGAATAGGAATTCGGAGTCTAGAGAATCAGAATTTAGCCTTAGGTGCTAAGTTGGTTTGGGAATTATATGACAAGCCTAGCTCCTTATGGGCACAGATTATGTTTGCCAAATATTTAAATAATGGACCGAGAGAGTACATTTTTTAAAGTCTCAAATTTGCCTTCGGGTTCTACTATTTGGAATTTCCTTTGTAAATGTAGATCAGTTATTTTGCCTCATCTCTCATGGATTGTTCATAATGGTAGAAAGGTCAGATTCTGGGATGAAGTATGGAATGGACACACACCTTTGGTGAATATTAGGGATTGGTCTCCTCTAATCATTGTTCTTTCCTCCCTTTGGGGTGTTTTTGTAGCAAATTATTTTGAAATTGTGACTAGTGGACCCCTTAAGCTAGCTAGATGGAAGTCGATTGATTTCTTAGATGTTGATCAAAGCATGAAATTAGATTTTGAAAAGATTTTGGGGAATAGAATTGTATTTCTTTCTGATTCTGAGGATGAACTTATTTGGACAAAGAATATTTCTGGTAAGTACACTATTAAAGATGGTTACAACTCTCTTATGGTTGCTAAAGGTTTATCTTCTTGGCCTTATAAGTTGTTTTGGCATTCGGCTTGTCTTCCAAAGCTGAAGCCTTTGCTTGTGTTGGGACTAATTAAATTTGAGCCAAAGTTTATAGGCCCATTTCAAAATTTTGCTCTATATGTTAGAAAGGCACCTAAATAAGTCAGTTTGAATGGCCTAGTTAGCAAAGGGGTAAAATGGAGTCAGTTGATTTTCAAAGGGTAAGGCTCGGGATTCATGTCCCACGCCTTTCATTTGGCCTATTCAGTGATGTGCAACTTTCAAAATTCAATTTGGATAAGTTTATGAGGTACCCAGTTTGAGGGGTGAGCTGAAAGTGCATTTTAGGCACAAATGCAGATTTTATTGAGTAGCCTTCTTTGAGCGATTACATCTTTTTCCCTGTTGATCGTCATGAAAAAATTCAAAATGGATTCAATTATATGCATAAAAGTGAGTTACCCTACAAAATTTCAAGTCTTGACGAATCCATTTACTCAGTTTTCATAGCCAATTCCGTTTGCAGTTTGTGTGTTTTGGCAAGTCCCTGTTTCAACAGCTAGTCGGAGCCCTGTTTCGCACAAGTGTAAAAGTTGCCACAGTGAGCGTCATGTTAGAATGTTTATTCCGGGCTAATGTCAGTATAAATGATGAGCTACGTTTCAAATTTCAAGGCTCTACCAATCCGTTTGATCGGTTTTCAAAAGAGCTCATTTTGCCATCAAATTCAGTTATCTGTACCTCCAGTGTTGTATCAGTTAATGTAGCCATTTTTGTGTGCACGCCGTTTGCATCCTGTCAGTCTGGTGATCGAACTGAGAATTCAAAGATTTAATATGTACTTTAAGGTACCTATGTTCCGAATTTGAGGACCCACAGAGGTCGTTTGATATTTTTGAGAAAGGCATCATGTGTTGCCAGGACATTGACTTCGTCAAGTCCGCAGTGTCGACAAAACCAGTTGGCCGTTTTCGAAAATTAATATATCTTCGCTCGGGACTCGTCTTGAGAAACTGTTTCGTAGAAGTCATCCTTGTATATCAGAGTACACGCCTGTCAGATGGCGAGCTCCAGAAAGGTGTTTTGATAGGTTTGAAAATTACGTCTTCGCGATTAAATGCGAAAATTGTGGCGTAATTGCCTGAAGGATGTAAAATGCAATTTTATGATCCAAAAACGATGTCGATCATTCCCAGAGGTATATTTGAGGTCCGTGAAGTATTCCAGGGGTCAGTTGCATGAAAACAAAAAAAAAATTTAGTCGGACCCACTTTGGGGCCCGACCTGGCTCATGCCCACGCATTAATTGTGTGACAGAATGTTTTCATTTCATGGCATTTCAACCCCTAGACATAATCGAGGAAGTGATTAATGATATTGGCTTATTCAATGTTGAATGTTCAACAGTAGCATATCAGAGGGTCCGAGTTAAAAAAAAAAAGAAACTTATGCAATGGCTGGCAAGAGCCAAATTCCACAACTTTGCCAATGTCTTCCCCTGCTGTAGCAAATTAAAAGGATTTAGAAACAGTTTGCAAATGCAATTAGCAAATACAATTCTTCAGTAATGCATTTGGCAAGAGTGTTGCCAATGTCGTGACTTTTCTTGGCATCTTCCCTATGCATGGTATGTAAAGTGTGGAGCTAATCCTCTCCTTTGCAAGAATGGTGGAGGAGCAGCAGTATGAATTCTTTTTATACAATTGCAATGATGGCAGGTAATATGATGAAAGGGGATGATATCAGAAGTCATATAACATTCAGCATTCAAAAAAAAAAACTCCAAATTAATGCAAGATGAGGGGAGGAAATTAGTGCTGATGGAGTTGAAAACCAACAGCAAATTGTAACTGTTGCAATTCCCCCTCACCCCACGTGATGCTCAGGCAGCATTTTTTTTTAAAAAAACTTCAAAGCTTTTACAATGGAGCTGCAATTGGCAACTCCTCTGTGTGGTCTGATTAAGATAAGAGGCCAGTTGAAATGTTTATGCAAAAATGAACCTTCAGCAAAATGCTATGTGACGGGTGTATGCCCAAATTCCTCCAACATCACGTGCCTCCCCTTTCTTTGCTAACTATGGAGTTTAGTAAGGTGTTGATGTTTCCAGCCAATGCAATTTTGGCATTCCTTCCTTCACATGAGCTTCTATGTAGGTGTGGAAACTTCATCGAAACCTTCAGGCAGCTACAAGGGGTGTGTGGATGGCCAAAAAACATTTTCAATTCCTCACGTGGCATGTTCAAGGGGGGGGGTTTTAAAGAGTTTTTCTTTTTTAAGCAAATAAACAAGACCAAGCAAATACAATTTGCAGGTGCAAACAAGTATTCCCCCCTCCTCTGCGTTGAACATAAAGTGGATGGCAATATTGGCATGGTGCCAAACTCTTCTCACGTGATGATTGCAAGTTGGAAGGCTGATGGTGTCTCTCCCTCCATGTGGGCCATGAACTCTCCATAACTCTGTGCCTCCTCCCTGTTGTGCATCGATGGCATCTTCACTTTCATGTGGATTGGTGTTTGGCAAAGAAAGCAACTTTCAAAGTCATCAATTCCCAGTCCTCAGCATGGCATCCTCCCTTCACATGCATGGTGTTTGGAAAAGGCATTTGAAACCCTTCAGAAAATATGGAATAGCAGCAATGAATCGCGTTCGAACAAATCAAAGTTTCAAACCAAAATCGCCATTAAAGTCTTAGAAAAGAGCTCCAAAAGTGCAGCTACAGGCAAATCACTTTATCCCACATTGGCTGGGAAGTGGACTATTTTGATGTTTATAAGCAAAAACGCACAATAATAATATGTCTAAGCCATAAAGGCTTTTGACGGATGATGCCTATGGGCACCCAAGGTGGGCCCACACGCGAGCATGAATCCCGAGGTGACGGAGGAGGTGACTGGGCGATGACAGGTGGACCCTACGCATGCACGTTTCCCGAGGCAGATATGCAAAATTTTGCAGAGGAAGGTCGGCTTAACGAGTGAGCACGTTCGAGAGAGATCAACGGCTCGCGCTATTTCGCGAAAGGAAGATGCACACGAGTTACACCCCACGAAGTTGCGAAAGCCAGGTGGCGGATACAGTCAGCGGTCCAGCAGGCGGGTCCCGGTGAGGTGGCAGTGACGTGGCACACAGTTGGCGCACAGGTGGCAGTCCAGTGGCGATGACGTGGCGGCCAAGTGACGGATGAGCAAGCGAACATGTGGCGGTGATGAGGTGTCGTCCCAGGTGGCAAGGCGTCAGAGCACATCAGAGGCAAAAAAATTAAAATTAAAATTGTTTATTATATAGTTTAGACTATATTAATAAATGAAAAATTTAAATGATGGTGCACATTGGGGAATTAATTCGCCTAGGACTCAATTTTTGGCCAAGGTATAAAGTGTTATATATTTTCGGAAAGCTCTCGGAGTGAGGAATTCGATTATGGGGTTAATTTTGACAAATGTGGGATATTTTGGAAGCAGTATCCTGAGAACAAAATTCAGTTAGAGGGGAGACACTTGGCAATTTTCAGTTGTAGATTTGATTCTCTTCCCTCTCCTTATTCCCAATTCTTCTCAGTTGTAGGGGTTCCAGTTTTTGAGAGATTTGCTCCAAGGGAGACATCCGAAATTGCAGGTTCCAATGATGGCATCCTTTTATCAATGCAAATGACAGTGTGTTTGTCTATGTTTTCAGTGTTGTCTTTACTGTAGGTTTAGTTTCAGTTTGTAGGTTCACACATATGCAAGGCATATGTGAGTTTCCATGAAATTGTCTCCAAAATGTACTCAGATTCATATAATTTCATATTATCAAGGATAATTTGAGTTGTCTCTTTTAGATTCCTCTAAGAGTGTAATGTTGTCTTTTGGGTATTCTTCAAGGAAGGATTTAAATCCTAAAACCCAGCATTAATGATTTTGAATGCATATTGGATATCTACATATAAGTATGGTTTTGTGACAGAGCAGAGGATTGTATTAATGTAAGACATTGATACATGAAAATTTAATGTTGAAAAGAATTTGCATCTGAGATTTCTCATCCAGTTTTATGCATGACTCTGTGGCCTGGATAAGGCACTAGTCTCTTGTAATATTGAAAGGTTGCCAGAACACCATTTAAAAATCCAAAATCAGAATATCTTTTACATTTTATGTTATGTGGAAGTGTCCCTCCATCTCATGATTCAAAATGTTGAGTTGCAAGTGTGGATCTAGCCCATTTGCAGTTATCTCTTAGTTGTTGAACCTTTTGAGATCCATCTGCTTTTGATTGATGCAGTCTTGTGTGTAATAGGTCTAATTAAATGCATCAAAGGTATACCCGCCTAGGTTTTGCAGAGCCTGAAGAGTAGAAGGATTCATATCCTTGTCATGTTGTCCAAACCCTGAGGTGTTTCATTGATTGAGATTGGCTATCTCATAGATAGATTTGCAAGTATACTTGGGTTATCACTTTTGGTGAACAACAGCTTGGTTGGCAGTTCAGGATAGAGTCCTTACAGGTATGAGACTAGATAGGCTTGGTATTACTGTTGTTTTCCCTTGTGTCCTTTGTAACAAAAATTTGGAATCTTCTTCACACCTGTTCCTACATTGTGATTATGCTTATGAATGTTGGCAGTGGTTGTTTGATAAGTTAAATATATCATTTGTTATTGGTAAGGATCTCATTTCCCATTTTAGATCTTGGCCCTTTATGTTTGCCTCATCTTTTTATGCATGCATTTGGATCATATCTCCATCTATTGTGATTTGGAATGTTTGGCTAGAGAGAAACAACAGGATATTTAAAAAAACAAGGTCTCCTGTGTCTGAGGTTCTATTAAAAATTGAGTCTCCAATCTCTGAGGTTGCTTTGTCATTTATTTATAAGAATTTGGAAAATCTTACTTCTTTTTCGCACTGGGACAGTAGAGTTACTAGAGTTTGGAAGTTGCTGTCAGTTTTACCCTCTCATGGTTCAATGTTAAAAAAGAATGATGCAATAGGTAAAAGATGTTCTGCTAGATGGAAACCTCCCCCGCAGGGGCACTTTAAATTGAATTTTGATGGGGCCTCTCGTGGTAACCCTGGGCCGGCTGGGGTAGGCGTGGTAATTTATGATCACAATGCAAATTTTATTCGAGCTAAGTGTCATGCTATTGGTTTTAAAACTAACAATTAGGCGGAATTTCATGCTTTGTGTTTTGGATTGGATATGGCAATCTCTTTGGGAATTAAGGACTTAATAATTGAAGGTGATTCTATGGTGATTATTCAATGTGTTATGAAAAAAAAAATCAAATTGTTGGAATTTGCAATATATACTTGATCCCATTTTACAAAAATTAGATTTGTTTGAATCTTTCTTGTTATCCCATTGTTACAGAGAAGTTAATAAGATTGTAGATTATTTGGCAAATTTAGCCATTGATAGCAATGTTAATCAACGAGAGGTGGGTTTTGAGGAAATTCTTTCTATGGTATGGGAAGGTTTGCAGCAATAGTCATATGATTTTCTTGAGTAACGTCGATGTAAAATTTTATGATGATAATTATTCACGCTTTCCCCTTTCATTTCAAGTATTCATGTTCGTTGTCTGGAGAAGAGTTCGAGGTCATGGTATTTGATATAATAGTGTTTTTCCAAAGGTTTTTTGATACTTTCTTTTTTGGCAGGAAGGTTTTTGGCTCATGGGATTTGGCACAGGGCTTTGGAGAATTTTGTCTTCTTCCATTGATAGCAACTATGGAGTCTACATTTGAAAATTATCCGATGGATTTTTTTGGCAAATCGTCATATGGACTCTATGCAAAACTGATATTAAATGTGTTGTGACCGCATTTTGTATGTAGTTTTGGGCGGGGTGTATAAATTGATCTATTAGATACTATAGGTTTATTTTATGAGCTGTGATCGGAGGTTTTCTTCCCAGGGTTCTTTCCTCTGGTATGCTCTTTGAATCCTGTGTATAAAATAAAAATAATTAATAAAAAAGTTTAGTGGAATAATCCACTTTTATTGAAAAAAAATAAAATTTAAAATCAAAGTTCTTGAATTCAGCAATAGGTGTTTTCAATTTTATGTTTAGATTTTGTATTTAGGTTGATAAGCGTAGGGGCGGGATTCTTGGGGAAAGGGGCCATATATTTTTTTCTTCGTGAAAGGGTATTATGATTTTGAGGATTAGTAGTTCATCCTTGAACCATAAAAGCTTCAGACCCTGATTAAATCTGATCAAAAACAGCCCTAGCTTAAGTTTGCCTTTCCTGCAAAAATAAAAATAGTTAAACAAACTCGGAACAGAAATGGGGATATATGTAATCAAATCCAAAACCTTCAACAAGGCCTAATACACATAGTAGAACACGTTGAATTCTCAGACCAAAATCACCAAAAGTTTGTTGGGTATTCCAAACACCTGACCTAGCTTTTATCAGACTGCCCACTTCATGTGCCAAAAACCATGGTGAGCCCTCTTTAGCAGGAAAAGAAAACTGCAACTTGAGAATATATCCCACACGTACTCCATGTGCCCCAATAATAAACCATTAGCAAAGCAACTCTATTAGAGTTCTAATTACTAATCTAAAATTATATAGGGTTCTAAACACCAAAGTAAAAAACCAATTTAAAGTTCCATATTACTAATCTAAGTTTATATAGAGACCTAAACACCAAAGAGAGGGAGAGAGGGATGATGGTGGGGGTGGAAGGATGGGTGCACATAGAGAAAGACAGAATTCCATCTTAAGATATGCACTGTATTAAATGGATCGGAAATTAACAAACATCACAGACGATAACCAAACATATCATCTACCCAAGGAAATTAGGAATTATTAAAAAAATTTAAAAATCTTATTGCCAAGCCAATAACAGCAATAGATTGGATAGAACATAGAAGTTACCATTATTTTCAAGGGGAGGGGAAGATGTTTAACTATTTGTGCCTGGAATTTTTTTCAATGCCAGGGTAACAAGCTGCTCTTCCCAAAAGCTACTTTTACAACCAGTTTCCAAGATCTACTTGAAGATGCAAATAAAATTATTTCTTCATAAGAAGTACAACTGTATGAGCAGCAATACTGCGGTTCTCCCCAAGACTATCAACCTTCTCGTGTGTCTTAGCCTTGATATTAATAACAGAAGAAGAAGCCCCAAGCAACGCACAAAGGTTGGCTTGTATTACCCCCTTATGAGGGCTTAATTTCGGTCTCTCCAAAATCAATGTTGCATCCAAGTTGCCAAGCTCATATCCTGCCTCATGCATAAGTTTGACCTGTAATATAATAAAAAACGAGTTAGAGACATATAATTCATTATGGTAGAATGGTAGAACCTACATGACGAGTCCAGCTTGTATGTCATCACAAGAAGCAACTAATTTAGCCATAGTAACCTAAGCTGTTTATGTCCTAATCACAAAAGGGGATTAATGAAAGATGTAATTTTTCAGTTTGATGAATCACATTTGATTTGAAGTTCCTCGCTTAAAATACAAAATTGATACAAGAAACATATCATTCCAAAAAACAACAGTTCAAGACTTCTGATATTGTATTCATTGGGTAGAGTAAATGAGCGTAAAAGGCATCCATTCGGTAAATATAAGAAAAAAAATGAGGAAAAGACCATTTTGTTCCCCAAAAAATAGACTAATTTGTAAAGTACCACTATAGATATCGTTAAATATTTCCCACAGATAATACAAAAACACAAAAAGAAAGCAAATCATATAGAAATAGAAGAGATATCTCTATTGTATGCAAACAGAAAAATGTTCATAAGAAACAATAGTCTAGAGTTGGTACCCAAAAACATTGCTCTTAAATGGAAGCTCTCTTCAAAGATATAAAGAGTTAACTCATACATGCTTTAAGAAAAACAAAAGTAAACAAAATTAAACACGACATCGTCAAAAAAATGTAAGAATATTTTGAGAGCTCCCTTATTAAACAAAGTTGCTGCCCTCTTCTTCTCAGCAACGATAAAACATGAAAGTAGAACTATTCTTTGAGAAAAATCAATAAAATAATATCAACCCATGTTATGTTGTCTCCCTGAAATTTTTTACATAATCATCGAATTCATAAATTCTTCATATAACCATCAAATTCGTATTTCTTTTTTTGATTAATTATTGAATTGATAAAGTCTTAGCATAATCATTGAATTCACTACGTAAACATGGGAGACAACTATCATGGGTGCAATTCTTGTGGTAGCCTGTTACTGCAATAGGCCTAAAGGCACGATGGGTCTAATCCAGTCTCAATAATTAAGTTTCCTTTTGCTCTTAATGTAAAAACACTGAACAGCAAAGTATTGGCGAAGTAGACAAGCAGAACAAGGAAACTCCATATAATAATGGATCAGTAATTTGAAATCTCTCATCTGGGCAGATATTTCAGGAGTTAGTACCATGCTCATACACATGTCCAAGACTTGTTTGACAACTTTACAATGAAAGTATGAGAATACTATTTTTTTAGCAAAGATCACACGACTGTCGAAGGAAAACACCCGTCTATAGAAATGAGAAGAAAACAGTTTCTAGTTCACAACAAAAATTATAATAATATTAACATCAAAATTTGATAGAGTCAGATGTTCTTAGATGAAAAACTGTATATTAGTAATGCCTTGACAAGGTTAACTATTCTTTATACAAACACTCACAATTGGCTAAGTATCAGCAGTGATTTTATACACAGAATTTTGCTTAGGTGTTTCAATACAGGTTGCATAGAGGGAAAAATAATAATGAATTCCCTAATGTTCGGAAATATGTTCACATTTACACCATTGAAATAGTGACCACGGAAGATTACAGAATGAAAATGCCTTAAAACATCTTAGCAGGCTTGTTTTTACTATTTGAAGCAGTCTTTGGAATTAAACTAGCTTTTATATATATATATATATAATACGCGGAGAAGACATAAAGAAGTCAATATATATTTATATAGTATTGTATTATTAAATAAAATTATATTGATATATAATAATATTATTATATTATACTATTATAGTTATAAAATAATATTATTATTTTTAAAACTAATGAATTCCCTAATGCTCGGGAAAAAGTTCACATTTACACCATTGAAATAGTGACCACGGAAGATTACAAAATGAAAATGCCTTAAAACATCTTAGCGGGCTTGTTTTACTATTTGAATCAGTCTTTGGAATTAAAAGAACAGAATTGGATAATGATTTATACCGCTTCTTTTACAAACACTGAAGATGCTGCCCCCTTCCACTTTGGATCATTATCAGGGAAGATCTGTCCAATGTCTGGAAGGCCCAATGCTCCGAGAATTGCATCCACAATGCAGTGAAGCAAGACATCCCCTACAAACAAAACAGAAAAGTTCCCCAGGTCAATTCTTTAACACCATGCCAACCGGCCTCTTGCTAAGGGATCTAAAGACTAAAAACTTTACTGTGCATGGATATTTATATGCAATGAAAGAGAACAAATTTTGTTTATCCATTACTAGATGGCATTTATGTTTTATGTTTCTGGAGATTATTTAGGAAAGGCGCACATCTGAAAAATATATCAAAGTGCAAGAAAACGATAAGAATTATGGGTTCTGACTTGCATGTATCTCTAAGCCCACTTCTTCATTCCTCTGGTTGCAAAATGAGCAGACAAAGGAGTGAAGTATATATATTATCCAATGGGCTATCTCACCTCATGTATGCCAGATTACATGCCAGCAAATTTTACTTATTCTGAAAACAATAGTTAAAATAGAATAAACGATACTAGAATTACATGGAGAAAGGATTGGCATATTACCAACCCCTGAGAACAGCATTTGGTAGTCCAGAGGGATGCCCTCAAACAAAAATCAGTTGCCAGTATAGTTTTCTGGGTGAAAAGGTTTCACAAGGGATAAGTCTTTGCACAATACGAAGAGGTGGCATCTAATAGATGATAATTCACGATGAATCCATCCATTACAGATACTGATCCATTGCCAGATGGAATTATGATTTTGTAATTTTACTTTAATGAATAAACTGGGATTTTTTGGTCCCTTCTGAGACAATATTATGATTTTAGATACAGTGACATTAAGCGATTTTCAGTTTACTGATTGCTTAGTGGCCACAGACATCTGAAAATCCGATGATTCACATCACATGTAAAAAATTTAAAATTACTAGATCCCTCATACCAACAATGATTGTGAAAATAAATGAATCCTGAACCACATTAGGATAATAGGAAGTCAAAATGAACAAAAGAGAAGCAGGTGAGATTGAAAATAAACATCATTTTCTGAAGAGCATGTTAAAGCAAAAGTGCAATATATGCTCCAAATAGAAAAAATAGTACAAAGTCAAACCATAGCAGCAAAAGTCTTTCTTGAGAATAACTCACCAAACCAAAAGATAAAGATTTCAATCTATCAGAATTAAATTGGGAAAAAATTGGGTTAGGGTTTGGATTAGGGAAAATCAGAAAAAATGCTGCAAATATCAGATAAAAAATCCTAACCCTAACCCAGAAACTGATTTTTTGGCTGAAAAATCACAAAAAATAATGATTTGTCAGAAAATCACAATATTTCGGAAAATCATGTTTTAAAAAAACAAAATGGTTTGGATGATTCAAGCAGAATCTCACAAATTTTTGATGAAAAAATAGGGTGGGGGGCAAGAAACAATTAATTACAGTTCATCACGATTTTTAAAAGTTTTCTGCTTCTATGGTACAATACTACAAATCAATAAGAACTCCTTTCAATGCATATTATTAATAGCGACAAAGATCTGGAAGTTATTTTATGCTTTTAGAGTGGAGTGGGGAATCAGGAGGCAATATGGTGCATAGTGAAGATAAGCAACTTGCTTATAATTCATGATGCTTAGAGGAACAAAAACACAATGGAAAGCAGACAAAAATCAGGTTTGGTTTAACTTCTGAGTGAGGCTGTACAATGAGTTTAAACAAGGATATTTTCTCTTCGCACAAGGATAGATGTGTTGTACAGTGGAATTTGATGATTGGTGATGATTTTTTTATTGAACTCTATGTTTGCTGGTTTATTTTGGGTTTAGCATCCCTCCATTAGTTGATATCAGAGTAGGTTTTTATTGTGGTGGGCAGTGACAAAGTCCTTAGTTTTCCAGAGATTTTCAAGCACAAGAAAAGGGTGTCACCTAAACATGCAAAAGATTCTACAACCCTTGGGTTTAGCTTCCCTCCATTAGTTGATATCAGAGGAGTAGGTTTTGATTGTGGTGGGCAGTGACAATGTCCTTAGTTTTCCAGAGATTTTCAAGAATAAGAAAAGGGTGTCACCTAAACATGCAAAAGATTCTACAACCCAAGAAATCAATGCTTTGAAGAAATTCTTCAGTATAATATTAAGAAAAGCTAATATTTGAAGATTATAACTGTATACAGTTTACAAAATTAAATAATTTCAAATTCCTTCAACAGATATAAGTAATGCTTTAATTAAGGAAAGAGAAATCTCACCTACACCAAACTCATCCTTAGAAGGCCTTCTACATATAAAGGAACTGAGAAAACTGATGTGCAAATATGATAGTGGTAAAGCAACAACTAACTAAATCACCAACACCACCAATTGGGAGACATGAAATTCTATGATATTACAAACTGTTCAATCACACCTTACGTGCATCCAGCTTTTTTTTTTAATCCAACCATCTTTAATTCAAAGTAACATGTTCTTTTTCCACTAATATCAATGTAAAACTTTTCATCCTGTGCATTGACAACCTGTCAAATTACAGCAAGGATGCATACAGCCTGAACAGGCCTGATGTTAAAGCACATGCAATTCATATTAGAGGCTACAAATTTATATCTTGAGGACATTAAAGTTGTACACCTCAATACAATATATGGTAAATGGAAAAACAACTCCATTGTAGAATGCTTGCATAAGGAAGTCTCCTACACCAAACAGGTTTCTTGCTTGGCTGTAACCTAAAAGAATAGCTTTACGTTTTTATGTTTGCAACCTTTTGTATAAAATATACAACACATTATGAAAAAATAGTTGGAAAGGATGTCACTTCCACATTTCTCATGTGCTCCTGAAATTTTCCATTCACCTACCAGCAAATCTGTTCTTCATAACTTAGCGCATGGGCAGAGAATCAATTTCAAAGCTCTGGAGAAGGAAATGCTCTCCTGTGGGCTGTGTACAAGCAGCAATTGGGTACAGAAATGATGTTCTATGTACAAGGAAGAAGGCTTCAGTTTTTGGCACTAAAGATTAATTCTCTCCCTCTATTGTGGATACCTCCTTCAAGTGGGTTCTGATGCTGTGGCCATGACTGAATTTTCAAGGTCCTCTGCACACCTCTCCTCTAATGACCTTGGAGGAGACAGAAGCCTCGATAAGATCAAACCAAGGGTTTGCAACAATTCTTCCACAGACGGGACAAATTCTTCAGTTGGTTCACTCTTCCGCTGGGGTTATTAAGGATTGTAAGGTGGTAGAGCATAAGACATACAAAGCTTGTGGCTGGTCACGTCCAAGCAAACTCAAACAGTGGTTTTTTTGTATTAGGTGACTAAGAAGGAAGATAGTAGCAGAAGCAAGTCACTTGTATTTGCAAATTTCAAAAAAATTGGGGTAGTTTGACAAAGCTCTATGAGTACTCGATACTCCATTGGAAACCTTTGGTGAAAATGGGGTTTATTATTTGCTCATGTATGAAAGGTTGGTTCCTGATAATCTGAAGATCCCCTTCAGATAGGGATACCCTACTCTAGGGAGACCCATGACTCTGGGATAAGGCTTTCTTGGGTTTGAAACCATGGTATCCAGATTTCAATTCTCTTACCAAATCTTTCTATGTTTGTACAGTTTCGGTGAGGCTTCTGAACCCTCCTCTTTAATTTTGGTCTGCTGATTGTCTTTCCTAAATTGGTAATTCTCTAGGGAAACTACTTTCCATCCTAGATATGAAGTAGACAATCACACATTTCACCTTTGCAAGAATTCTTCTTGTTGAAATTGATTTATCAAATAAATTGTAGGAAGGAATTGATTTAAAAGTTGGAAACAGGATTTGGAAGCAACAATTTGATACGGAGTTGTCTATAAATGCAAATTGTGTTTTGCCATAAGCCACCTGGCTGCAAATTGTCCAAAGTTTTTTTCTCATGGCTCATCATCATGCCCCCCTAAGCTAGACAACTTGGTGGAAAGAGGTGGAATTGTGGAACGAAGTGATCAATTCTGATTGCAATGAGGATGATCCCTCTAAAGCCTCCTTGGATAGTATCTCTTTTGAATGTTTAGATTCTCTTTCGACTTCCATTCTCAAGGCATCCACAGATCTTGTGAGTAAGGTGGTCCCTGCCAATGGGTCTTCTTATAGAAGTGTTGATGTGCATCCCCCTTCTACATATCCAATGTAATGTCCCCACTTCTCTAGCTACTATCGAGATGTGTTTCTTCACCTGACACACATCTCCACAGGTGAATTTCAGAGTATGGAGATGATTGGTTAGCCAAAGGGGACCAATACTTAGTCAATTTCTTGCTTTGGTGAACTTAATAATATAACTTTATAATATAAAGTTATAAAACTTAAGTTAACTTAAAAGATGTTTTAATAAAACTTTATAATTTCCCCTTGGCACATCTTTCTAGGTAAAAGATAATTTAAAAAGGTGGTCAAATTTTAATAATGGGCCGACCCTCATCCCCATTGAACTTATGGGGAGAGAAAAGATTCCATTGGGATCTTCTTTTGATGCCTTTAGCGGTTCGAATTAGGGGTTGAACGCATAAGGGTGGAGTTGGAATCATTATCGAGCATGTTTTGGTGATTATTTTTTCATTTTTCTCTCTGCAACAATCTGACATAGCAGACACAGCAGCTTGGAGACCCAAATTGAGGACGAAAACCCTTGGTTCAGGCAGGTTGGACGATACCCCAGCCCATATTCTTACTTCAGCACTCAGAAAAGACAAGTTTCAGGCCAATTGAGGGTCAATTTTTGCAGATTTGTGGATCAGAATTGCAAGATTGACAGGGAAGATCAAATCTGAGCACTTGGATTGGTTTCTTCAGCAAGAAACAGCACATTTATGCCTGCCGTACTATTCCTAGGCCAGCCATACCACCTATCTTGCCTGGGAGACCGTAGAAAATAAACTGGAGGGTTTACATTAGGTTTTTTTGTGCAAAATTCATTGTCAGCATTAGGAATAAAGAAATAAATCATTCTTTCAGGCTTTTGACAACCCTAGAGAGAGATATGAGCAAATCAGTGGGGAAAATTGACCAATTTCAGTGAAGTCTCCTAGAGGCCTGAGGGAAACAGCAGCAGTTTCATCTATTGGTGCGAGATTTGTTTTTGGTAATTATTATTTAGGAGAATAAAACTCATTGGAGCAGTTAGAACACATTGGAAGCTCCTGTAGCAGCATCTGCACTCAATTAAGGCAATAAGGAAGCCCTCCAAGCAAGGCGTTGGACTCCTGGTAGGCCAATTTTGGCATGTCATTGTTGAATTTCATTATTTATTGAGATTTGATAATTGCTATTAATGAATCAGTCAATTTGAAAATTTATTTTCAGTCCATTGTTTATGTTTCATTCCTGTTATTCAATTGCATTGTCAAATTCCCAAGGCATATTTATAACAAAAACACAAAAAAAGCATAAAACCTCAAAAACAAACATATAAAACCAAATTCCCCTACCACTGGCCAAAGAAATCAAAATCAGAAAATTAAATCAGATTGCTTCAATCAGTACTTGGCATCTTTCAGTGGTATCAGAGCGATGATCCTGCCAGCCTGAGGGTCATCGGAGAAATTTTATGCATCGGGGCAGATTTGGTACCTACAGGTTTTACACATGCAGGAGACCTTGAGTGGATTTGAACTTTGTCACTGAACCACCATTTGAGACTAATATTGGTGATATTCCAAAAGGTCACGGGAACCCGCACAAACAGGAGAGACAAAATCCACTCAATCCTGATGAGATCATGAGGAGTTTGGCTGTATCGCAACCAAGATTTGTCCAAGCTATTAACAAGTTACAGGACACACTAGATGCGATGGATTTGAGAAACCACAGGGTCAGGCGCAGAAGCCGTAGCAGGGCAGTTTCAGTTGTAGGGAGTCGTGGCAGTAGTAGGACTCCATCTTCCTTGGGAAGCGCATCCATCTCACCACGGAGAGACAAGACCCATACTAGGATAGCTGATAGGCCTATGCTCCCTCGGTTCACTCCTAGAGATGAACCACCATTGGCTGATCCACAGAATGGAATCACTTTCCAGGATACAGTCATGGCTGCTAGCAATGAGTGGGCTCCACTTCCAACACATGTCAGAGATGCATTTCCCTTGCATCAATATTGTATCCAACGCCATGATTCTATGAGGGGACAGAATGACAAGGGACCCAAATAATAGTGGAATAATGATTTGAAGAAAGCTACTAATAAGCTGACTTTATCCACTTTTGATGGCAGTGGCTCCATTAGTGCACGAGCGTGGGTTCATAAGCTAGACATATACCTATCCTTGAAACCCATGGCTGAAAATGAAGCCATTCAATTTGCTGTCCTACACTTGGAGGGTGTTGCATATGATTGGTGGCACCATGGATTGGTCACTCAGAATTATGCCCTTATTCATTCATACGCAGAATTCAAAGAGAGGTTGATTGCCACGTTTGACAAGAAAGATGTGGAACTCTACTACAGGGATTTAGCTCTCCTGAAATAGTCAGGACATGTGGAGTCTTATATTAATGAATTCCAACGTATAGCAGTGATGGTCCCTGAGATGCCCGATAGGAGGGTAGTGATGCTCTTCATAGAGGGTCTTCATGAGAGATATCGTGGTTTGGTTAAGGCTTTGAAGCCTGAGACTTTGCAAGAGGCTATACAGCTTACTTTGGACTTGGACACCACACCTCCACCTTCCACTTTTCAGCAAAACAAAAACTTTCCCAGGAACTCCAAACCCTTCCAAAAGTCTTTTAATCCACAGAAGGGTAACACATATTTTCCTAAGATTGATCAGGAGTCTAGAAATGAATTGAGGAGAAAGAAACTATGTTTTACTTGCAAGGAACCTTGGGAACCGGGACACAGATGCCTTGGCAAAGGCAAAGCCCATCTCATTGAGGTGAGCTTAGACATGGAGGATGAGCACATACAGGACACTAATGATGAGGGGGTGCATATTGAGCCACCATGGATAGAGCTTGATTCTACTAATGCACAGACTACGGCCAATGTCACCATGGCCACACTTTCGAGCTATCCTGAGTTCCACGCTTTCAGATTGAAGGGAACTATACAGGGGCAACATGTAGTGTGTTTGGTAGATACTGGAAGCAACTCATAATTTTATTGATCAGCACCTGGTAGAAAGACATGGGTTGCAGACAGAGGAATTTTTCAGGATTTGGAGTGAAGGTTGCAGATGGTGCGGTGTTGGGATGTACCAGGAAGATTCCTCAGCTCAGTATCCAGATGGGAGATTACACATTGATAGATGATTTTTATGTTTTGCCATTAGAGGACTATGATGCAGTAATTGGTATGCAGTGGTTACAAGGAATTGGCAGATATGTCATTGATCACCGCAAGATGCAGTTGGAGTTTCTAGCTGATGGTAAGAAGAGAATATTGAGGGCATTATCAGATGGAGGCCCCAAGGACGTTTCTTCTCGCAGGATGGAAACTATTATCAGGCACAGAGACATCCTTTGGGCTACACAGTGCTTTATTTCATCTAAAGCACCTTCATCTCAGGATGGCAAAACTTATCACATTGATATTCAACAGATTTTAGATAAGCATGGGGTGGTTAAAGCACCTTCATCTTAGGATGGCAAAACTTATCACATTGATATTCAATAGATTTTAGATAAGCATGGGGTGGTGTTTGGTGATATACCACCCAGTGTACCGCCTGATAGAGGCTTTGAGCATGTGATAGAGTTAGAAGAGGGAGCAAAACCAGTCATGACCACTCCCTACCACCATCCTAAGGCCTACAGAGACAAGATAGAGAAGACCATCAGAGAACTTCTGGACATGGGATTCATTAGACAGAGTTCTAGTCCCTTTGCTTCTTCAATAGTGCTAGTGAAGAAGGATGGGACTCTATGCATGTGTATTGACTACTGTGCACTCAACAAGAAAACCATTAAGAACCGGTATCCCATTCCTCGCATTGATGAGCTATTGGATGAGCTTCATGGCACAGTTTATTTTTCAAAGATTGATCTTCGATCGGGGTATCATCAGATTAAGGTGCGAGAGGTCACACATTCACAAGACAGCTTTCAGGTGCCATTACAGTCATTATGAGTTCTTATGATGCATTTTGGTCTCACTAATGCCCCTGCTACATTTCAATCATGCATGAACCACATATTTAATAAGCATCTACATAAATTTGTGTTGGTATTTTAAATTTTTTGCAGATATCTTGATTTACAGCAGATCATGGGAGGAACATTTGAGGCATCTAGATGAGGTGTTGAGCATTATGGAATCACAGTCATTGTATGTTAAGATGTCTAAATGTGAGTTTGGGCTCACAAAGATTTTATACTTGGGTCATGTGATAGGAGTAGATGGAGTCAAAGTTCATCAAGAAAAGATCCAAGCCATTCTTGATTGGCCACCTCCCAGGAACATTTCAGAGTTGCGTGGTTTTCTTGGGCTATGTGCTTATTATAGGAGGTTATTTTCAGCTTGCAGCACCTTTGACAGATCTCACCAGGAAGGGAGCTTTCATATGGACTCAAGAGGCACAGGAGGTATTTGATAGACTTAAGCAGGTGATGAGCACTTGTCCTGTGTTGGCACTTCCTGATTTCACCCAACCTTTTGTGCTTGAATGTGATGCTTCAGGAGAAGGTGTGGGTGCAGTACTTATGCAAAATCATCATCCTATTGTGTATGAGAGTAGAAAACTGAAAGACAATGAAAAATTATACTCTACATATGATAAAGAAATGTTGGCTATTACGCATGCACTCACAAAATTCAGACAGTACTTAGTTGGAAGGAAGTTCATTGTTAAAACTGATCATAACAGCCTTAAGCACTTTTTAGAACAAAAATATCTCAATGAAAGGCAACAAAAATGGGTCAATAAGATGGGTCAGTAAGATCCAAGCATATGATTTTGACATTGAATATGTCAAAGGGAAAAAGAATATAGCTATTGATGCATTATCTAGGAAACCATCTATTGCTGCTCTTTGTTCATTGAGTGAGATTTCAACTGATTGGAAATCTCAACTTTTGGTAGAATATTCCAAAAATCAGCATGCATGTGAAATTATGGATGTGATCCTTCAGGATGATAGGTACACGGTTGTGGATGATGTGATTTACTACAAGGGAAGAATATATTTGGTTCCGAAATCTAAACTGAAAAATCAGATTTTACATGCTTACCATGACACTCCTGTAGCAGGACACCAAGGGTATGGCAAGACTTATAAACAGATTTGAGAGAGGTTCTCCTGGAAGGGCCTCAAAGATGATGTTTTACAACATGTACGAGAGTGTATTACATGCCAACAAAATAAAACTGAAAATACATTCCCTATTGGTTTGCCACAACCATTACCCATTCCGGAGCAAAAATGGACAGGAATTTCGATGGACTTCATCACCGATCTTCCCAAGGTTCAAGGGAAAGATTGCATGTGTAGTTGTGGACAGGTTGAGAGAATATGCCCATTTCTTTCCCATAGCAGCAGATTATACAGCTTCACAGGTTGCTGATCTATTTTTCAGAGAGGTATTTCGGCTCCATGGTCTTCCAAAGACCATTGTTAGTGACCGTGACAGCAGGTTCATGAGTTCTTTTTGGCAGGAATTGTTTAGACTCACTAGCACAGAATTGACACCCAGCACTAGCTACCACCCTCAAACTGATGGTCAGACTGAGATTGTGAATAAGTGGATTGAGGGGTATTTACGCAACTATGTGTCAGAGCAGCAACATACATGGGTTCGTTGGTTGTATTTAGGAGAGTTTTGCTACAACACGACACACCATATGTCTATTGATATGTCTCCTTTTTGTGCTCTATATGGTTATGATGCTATGACATTTATGGATTTGGCACTTGGAGATGGTAGAGCACCATTGGCACTGGATTGGCTTCAGGAGAGCCAAGACATTCTTAAGGCACTTAAGGAGAACATTCAGCAAGCCCAGAATCAGCAGAAGCTATATGTTGATCGCCATAGGATTGAGAGGTCATTTGAGCTTGGAGACATGGTGTTCCTGCGTCTCCAACCTTACCGGCAGAGTTCTTTGAAGATGAGTGGGGCAGAGAAGCTCAAGCCCCGATTTTATGGTCCGTACCGTGTATTGAGGAGAGTTGGGGAAGTGGCATATGAGATTGAGCTACCACCAAAGAGTAAGATTCATAATGTCTTCCATGTATCTTGCCTCAAGAAGGCAATTGGACAAGGCACAGTCACTTCTTCAGTGTTACCACCCTTGGATGAGGAAGGGAAGTTGGTTATGGTTCCAGTTGAGATCCTAGATAGGCGTGAGAGGAATTTACGGAATAGAGTGATCAGGGAATACTTGGTTAGATGGAAGGATTTGCCCATAGAGGATACCACTTGGGAAGGAGAAGCTATTTTACAGAATCCAGCTCTTCAGTTGCTTGAGGACAAGCAATCCCGAGAAGGGAGGACTGTAATGTCCCCACTTCTCTAGCTATATTGAGTAGTGTTAATTCACCTGACACCCATCTCCACAGGTGAATTTCTAAAAATGGAGATGATTGGTTAGCCAAAGGGGACCAATACTTAGTCAATTTCTTGCTTTGGTGAACTTAACAATACAACTTTATAATATTATAAAACTTACTTTTTCTAAAAATAGAATAAGTTAACTTAAAAGATGTTTTAATAAAACTTTATAACTTCCCCTTGGCACATCTTTCTAGGTAAAAGGTAATTTAAAAAGGTGGTCAAATTTTAATGATGGGCTGACCCTCATCCCCATCGAACTTATGGGGAGAGAAAAGATTCCATTGGAATCTTCTTTTGATGCCTTTAGGGGTTCATATTAGGGGTTGAATGCATAAGGGTGGAGTTGGAATCATTATCGAGCATGTTTTGGTGATTATTTTTTCATTTTTCTCTCTGCAACAATCTGCCATAGCAGACACAGCGGCTTGGAGGCCCAAATTGAGGACGAAAACCCTTGGTTCAGGCAGGTTGGACGATACCCCAGCCAATACTCTTACTTCAGCACTCAGAAAAGACAAGTTTCAGGCCAATTGAGGGTCAATTTGTGCAGATTTGTGGATCAGAATTGCAAGATTGACAGGGAAGATCAAATCTGACCACTTGGATTGGTTTCTTCAACAAGAAACAGCACATTTATGCCTGCCGTACTATTCCTAGGCCAGCCATACCACCTATCTTGCCTGGGAAGACCGTAGAAAATAAATTGGAGGGTTTACATTAGGTTCTTTCATGCAAAATTCAATGTCAGCATTAGGAATAAAGAAATAAATCATTCTTTCAAGCTTTTGACAACCCTGGAGAAAGATATGAGCAAATCAGTAGGGAAAATTGACCAGTTTCAGTGAAGGCCTGAGGGAAACAACAGCAGTTTCATCTATTGGTGCAAGATTTGTTTTTGGTAAGTATTATTTAGGAGAATAAAACTCATTGAAGCAATTAGAACACATTGGAAGCTCCTATAGCAGCATCTGCACTCAATTAAGGCAATAAGGAAGCCCTCCAGGCAAGGCGTTAGACTCCTGGTAGGCCAATTTTAGCATGTCATTGTTGAATTTCATTATTTATTGACATTTGATAATTGCTGTTAATAAATCAATCAACCTGAAAATTTATTTTCACTCCATTGTTTATGTTTCATTCTTGATATTCAATTGCATTGTCAAATTCCCAAGGCATATATATTACAAAAACATAAAAAAGCATAAAACCTCAAAAACAAACATATAAAATCAAATTCCCCTACCGCTGGCCAAAGAAATCAGAATCAGAAAATTAAATCAGATTGCTTCAATCAAACTTGGCATCTTTCATCCAATGCAAAATTCATCAGATAACTGTCCTTCAGTAAATGCCTCTTTTGAAAACCCTTCGTTAAGTTCATCTGATGCTTGGGTCACGGTGGAAAGAAAAAGGAAGGCACCTTAAGCTAAAGATGACTCATCATTCTCATGTGAAAAGGTTCAGCTAGGTCTAAGCCCTAGTTTAGAAGCTATTATTTCCTTCCTAGGTTTGTAATTGTGAGCAAAAGGACAAGCCGCTCCAAATAAATGCACGACCTTAATTTTATTTTAAAAAACGTTCTCCTTCTCTTGCTTCCAATCCCTTTTAATCCAAAACAACATATCCCTTCTTTTGATTTCAATCCATCTAATCCCTTTTTATAAAAGGAATAACGAGATGTGGTTCTATGGAGGTGTGTTTTGACTCGCAATTTTCCTTTCAAAATGATCCACCAATAGTTTTGAAATATTCATATAGGTAAACATTAAAAAATTTCAAAATGTGGAGCTCCAAGTTTTTTGTCTGCAAGCATTAACATTAACAGCATGGTCCCATGCATCTGCTTAATTTTCTGAGGCTTGGGTTGTTCCATAATCTTTTTAAATTAACACAAGTATAATTTGGAATCTAGTCCTGAAATGGTGGAGCAGCTGTGGGTTAGGGTTATAAAGTACAAGTGACGATGCAGGGGAAGCTGAAATTATGCGGCCCCGTGGCTCAGCATTGTCTTACCTACCATTTTACATTTCCTATCAAATTTTACTTCTAAAATTTAGTTACAAAAAGACCATAAATAAATATTACATACAATGGATTAATCTCTGAGGAGCAGGGAGGCTTTTTTGCTAGAAGACAAATTTTTAACGGGATTATAATAGCAATAGAGGCTGTGCATTCTATGGCTGTCTCTACGCAGAAGGCTATGTTTATAAAATTGGGCATGGCTAAAGCTTATGATAGAGTCAAATGGACCTTTCTGCATAAAGTGCTTAATGCCTTTGGATTTGGCATGAATGGATCAGGTGGATTATGAGTTGCATCACCTCCTCTTCTTTTGCAGGTCTTATTAATAGTGAGCCCACAGAGTTATTTAGTGCATCGAGAGGTCTTCGACAAGGTGATCCTCTTTCCCCGTACCTCTTCATTTTAATGGCTAAAGGATTGGGAAGATTTATAAAGTCTAGAGTCAGACAGGGTTTGGTCCAAGGTTGGAATTGGGGTCACAACATTCCTTCCTCTACCCATCTTCAATTTGTGGATGATGTTGCTCTTATGGGTGTTGCCAGAAACAATGAAGCTACTAACTTTAGAAATGCTCTAGATATTTACTTGAAAGCCTCTGGACAAAAGATTAATGAAGAGAAATCTCCTATCTTCTTTTTTAATACTCTTGTTCTCATTCAAGCCAAGATTGCTAGAATTCTGAGATTTAGAATTGGAACCCTTCCTTTTGTCTATCTTGGGGTTACTCTTTTGGCAAGTCACTTACATGGGGGGTTCTAGCTAGAAATTTTAGATAAGTTCCAACGTAAGGTTAGTCATTGGACTAATAGATGGCTTTCAACGGCTGGTAGAGTGACTCTTTTAAAGTCTGTGATCCAAGCACTGCCTATTTATAGGTGCTTTGTGTAGACAGCTCCGGCAAGCTTTATTAAAGAATTTGATGCCCTTTCCAAACAGTTTTTATGGACAGGTAATTTACTTTCATCGAAATGGAGTTTGGTCAAATGAGATTTTGTATGTAGGTCAAAACAAGATGGGGGTCTTGGCCCGTGACATGCAGGAATGAATGGTCAAGCTCTAGCTGCTAAGATATTCTGGAGTGATATGCCAGTCAAAATCAAAGTTGGGCCAAAATCCTTAACATAAAATATTTGGGATGGGTGGAAGGAAAGGAAGTGCCTTGGTATAGTCTTCAAGGAAGTAGATCCATGATTTGGCATACTCTCAAAAGAGGAGCATAGTTAGTTAAGCAAGGTTTATTCTGGATTTATAATAAGGGTGTTGATGCTATGTTTTGGAAGGAATCCTGGGATGGTTTCCCTCCTACTTTGGCTCAATTTTCCCATTTGCATTCTTTGTGCAATTGTATCCTTTAAGCTAGATGGGCTAGAGTTGAAGATTTTAAGGTGGCTATGAACTTGGGGCATGGACAGTTGGCTAGATGGAAGGAACCACATGAGTGGCCTGTTGGAGGTTCACTAGAGGATAGGAAGGAGCTTGCTAGAATCTTAGCTGATAGAGTGTAATTCACTCAATGGAGCAGATATTCTTGCCTGGGGCCCTAATCCAAAGGATAAGTTTACAGTGGCTTCGGGATATCAGGAACTGGACAGGTTGGCTTTTGGAACGGCAAATGTGTCATGGGGGAAGCAAGTTTGGAATAGGATGGCTTGGCCTAAGTGTAATTTTTTCTTGTGGCTAGTCATGCAAAATAGGTGTCTCACTTGGTAGAATCTTAGGAAGGCCTTCTATTTGTTTTTTGTGTGGAAAAAGTGAGGAGACTAGCCCTCATCTGTTTTTTCAGTGTTCTTTTACTAGAGAGGTTTGGCATTGGTGGTGAGGTGTTTGGAGGCATTCTTGTGTTCATGTCAACTTTTTGGTTGACTTCTGGAATAGCTTGGTCAGACTTCCTACTAAGACTTCATTTCTTAAGGTTGCATGGGATATTGGGCCCTGCTTCATTATTTGGCAATTGTGGCTTGATATAAACCAAAGAGTTTTTCAAGATAAGAGGATGTTGGTGGAGCAAGTTTGGTTGCGGGTTACGCATATGATATAGGAAACTCTGATGGCTAAGTGTGATCTTTCTGAGATAGTTGAGCCTGAAGATTTGCAATTTGTCTAGAATTTAAAGAATTTTTGGTGCGAATTTTGGAGATGGTCCCCTCAGGAGGCAGCAGGCAAGGTGTAGACATGCTAAGCAGAAGGTTCAACGGGATGGTAAGTGGTCTCCTCCACCTCTAGGAACTCTTAAAGTTAATACTGATGGATCTTCTAGAGGAAACCCGAGGCATGCAGGACTTGGAGGAGTTGGCAAGGATAACTTTGGTAATGTTATATTTTTATTCTCGAAGTATAAGGGGCATCAGACTAATAATTGCATGGAGGCCCTTGCTGTTCTCTTAGCTCTTGAAAGGGGGAGTGCTCTTGGTTGGAGCAAGATTATTTGTGAGTCTAATTCCCAAGTGGTTGTGGATATGCTGAATAGACAGAAGGTGGATGATGTTGATTGGCATTTGCTTGTGGTGGGCTATCAAATTCTCAGTTGGAGAGACTCCTTGGAGTTTGTCTCCTTTCGTTATGTTCGCTGTGAGTGGAATAGGGCTGCTGACTGTTTGGCCAAGTGGGCTTTGGAAGGATTAGATGGTTGGGATGTTGGAGATTGGGGCCAATTGCCTCAGGAGTATGGTCGGGATCTTGAAAATATTGTTTAGGAGGACAATATGAGATAGTTTTAACCCTTTAGGGGGTGCTCTTTGCTGCTGTTATGTAATGTTATTCTTTGATTAATAAATTTTTACCCCTTTTAAAAAAAAAATATTACATACGATAATAAGGAAAAAAATTATAGGACTAAAGTTGCAACTAAAATCTCCTAAAAGTTTTGAGCAGTGCAAATTAGAGAAATTAGCTAAACGGTTGCATAGGACCCTTCTGTTTCATAGACACCGGAAAGGAGTGCTGAAAATTTCCAGTAAATATACAATTATTTGGGTAGATTTTTTCGCTAATGGCAATCAAGAAGAAATTAGATTTTTCTGAAAACTTTACTACCAGCATTTTTGGTTGCAATAGGAGAAATGCAAAAATCAATCTTGTATGAAGCCATTTTCACTGCATCTTTTGGCATTTTTTCCAAACATGATGCATTAGAACCAGTATCCAAATACTCTCTAGGCTTAAAATAACTAAATACATGCCACTTAATTAACCTCCTAGTGTATATATGTGTTGGATATATAAACTCTATTCAATCACACTCCCTAAGCATCGGTTACATAAAGCCACAGCTATCATGTAGAGACATGTATGTTCATATATTTTGCCTATTTATAGGATCTTTGGATTCATAAATTATTTATGCAGTAAATCTATTCAAAGATCTTCAATTTCAACAATTGATATCAAAGCAAGGTAGTACCATTGATTGAAGAGATCATTCCTAAATTTAAAAGCTGTGAGAATTTTTTTCCACGGCAGATTTAGTATTAAAGTTAGCGGCACTAATATAAGCTTGTAATTGAAGGAATTAAACTTGTGATTCTAGAAGCCACAAGTTGAAATAAAGCTTTGCTATTAAATAAATATCTAAATTGTCCGTTATAATACGAGGTCAAGTACAAATACAGGACTTTGGTATGCCAGTGTGGCAAAAACAATTCTTGGGTATGGTATGGCTGTATTATGTATGTATATATATATAGATGCAAAAAAAATAAAAAACATATTGAATAGTATATACATTTGATACAGATATATGTGTTTGTGTGAAATAGGTTTGTGTTTGTCAAACAACAAATATAAGGGGCATATTTTAGGTTTTAAGTGCTTTCTACAGTTTTTTTATGTTTTAATGTTAAAAAAAAAGCTTTTTAATTTCGTTTTAAATTTTTTTCAATTGCAGGAGAGTTTGGAAGCAGCTGGGAGCAGATAGGGAGTGTCCCTGTCTGCTCCCAGGCCGCTCTGAAGCCTAGCCCAATTGGATTCGAGAGTAGGACTCTAAAGGAGAGAACCCGGTAACTTAGATAAATATCAAGCTAGGGAGAAGCTTGTGGAAAGACTATTAGTAAATCCTTGTCTTAATAATATAACATTAGGAATAATTTGTGGTGGGCTATCATTTTTTGTTTCTAATTTGAAAAAAAAAATGTTTCACGTAATGCAAATAATATATTGAATGTCATCTCTATTAAGATGACTGGTGCTGACAACTATAGAGAATGACATCATTAGATGAAAAGCATTTTTCTTATGTTGGACCTCACCTCCATTGTCAATTAATTAAAACAAGGCATCGCACATTTTTTTGTCTACAAGGAGAACTTGACAAATAATCCCTCGAACCACTGGCGATGATAAACTTTTCTCTTGGTAGTAGACTGATAGAAAATGTGTAAAATGCACCAAAGGAAACTTAGGATGCAATCACCACAATCTTTGAGCATAGAAATGATGTAAGAGCACACATGCTTCGAACTCAAATATACAATCTCAAAATGGGCAGAATGATAATTGAGTGTCTCAAATTTCAAGGGTATTTTTAAATCATCTTACTAATGCCAGTGAGACCATTACCGATAAAGATCCCATCTCCAAAACTCTCAACAGTTTGTCAATGCCATTTGAGAATTTAAAGTCTACACTCACATTGAGTCAAAAATTGGCAACCTTGAAATTCAATAATTTGGAGGGTAACTATTTCAACATGAAGAAATGCTTAATAGAGAGGATGAGACTGAACCAGCAAATACTTTTGCTTCTAAGTTCAAGGGCAAGAAGCCTTAATGGGAAATACATCCTATTATGGATAATGATGAAAGAGAAATGTAACAAAACAATCGAGACATAATGTTACATTGGGAGATGATTCAAAGTGACATGTTGAGTGAGTTGGCAAAGCTCCTTTCAATGCAAGGTAAAACGTGTATTGATAATGTTTTACTTGTTTCAAGACTCGAAAGAAATATTCTCTATCAGCCAAATCATTGGCAAAAACATGAAGATTATTTTTGAACAAGGAACTTGTAAGGTAAATAGTTAAGGGAAATTGGTATATGATGAATATATAAAAGGAGAACTATTTTATTTGAGGACAAATTCCTCTAAAGCCTTAGTTTCAAGTGCTGTTTCAAGAATGCAGTTGTGATATGAAAGATTCAGCCTTATCGACCTGGAGACACCAAAGGAACGTCAGAATATAGTATATGGTCTTCCACCCATCTATAAAGACTGTGTTTGTGAAGCCCATTATGGGAAAACATAGAGAGAAGTTTGATTCTGGGAAAGCTTAGAGAGCTTCCAGAAAATTGGAGTTAGTTCATTCTGATCTTTGTAGATTGACGAAGACGGTTTCTATTGGAAAATCTCGAAATTTCGTGACATTCATTGATGACTTTTTTTAAGGTATGGGTCCCACTTTCTAAAGAACAAGTCTGAATCATTTGATGTTTCAAGAAGATAATGGTATTAAATGTTCTTCAATTGTAAATGGCTAGCTAATAAGCCTATTTGTTATAGGCGGCATCCATCGTCTAGTTTCTCAGTGTGATGGAAAAAAGTTTATGGAAGAGTGTTAGAAAATATAAACTCTATCTAATCACTCCCTAAACATCTGTTTCAAAAAGGCACTCCCTAAACATCTGTGCATATAATTTGCCTATTTAAAAGATCTTAATCTATTCAAAGCTGTTCAATTTCAAAACTATGCATGTTCGTCATAATAGCAGGAAGACTAGTTGCAATTCATAGAGACTGTTCCAAGATAACAGATCCCGAAGATATGCAAACTAGTAAAATGATTTGAGTATGCTCTTGCATAAAGCAATTTAAAGAAATCGAAGAGTGCAGGACCCGGTAGCGAAATAACTGGTTGGGTATTTTGCAAGACGTTTATGAGAGCATAAAAAAGCAGAAAGGAGTGATTGTGATGAGATTACCATCAGAATGAGCTTCACATCCTCGGTCATGAGGTATCTTGATTCCTCCTATGAAAAGGGGCAAATTTGGCTCCAACCGGTGCAAATCAAAACCATGCCCAATTCTGAATGGCAGCACAGGTGCAGATACAGCATCACTAGTTTCAGTGGAAGTGTAAGTTACACCGCTGGGTGAAGCCAACCTTGTAAATGTCATATCTTCATGTTTCAATCGATCCCTGGAAAATGCATACACAATCCAATAAGTCGTCTATTACCCACAAGCTGCTTGAGACACTTCACAATCTGACGGAGCTGTAACGTACCTTTTAATTGATAAGAATTTCAAGTTGGATGGCTTGCGAATACCCACGCTCAGACTCACATTTACTCTACCTCCATCCCTCTCCGCCGCTTTGAAGGTCGACTGGGTAGATAATTTCGATACAGTGGTAGCGGTAGAGGCTGAGGCTCTTATGGATGCCATGTCTTTGCTCTTCTCTGCATTTTAACAGCTCACTCTTGCTTTTATAAGGAATGCGCCCGGAAACCGCCAAAAACAAAGAATCTTGTCCTCTTTTTTGTAGGAAGCACACCCGGAGAATGCCAAATTTGAAGGATCTTTTCGAGGCATTCAAAGACAATATATCAGTCAAATATTGAAGGCGCTTGACCAAATACATAATGCAAAACTGTAAGAGAATAATCATTCCCAAAGTTAAATATAGAGTTGAATAAAAGCGTAAAATCATACACAAATTAAAGAATAATTGAAATGTTTATTTAAGAAATAAATTTTGAAGATGAATTATGAAAAAATGTGGCTTTGAATCCATTTTTTGGAAGGGGCATAAGCACGTGGGATCCATGGGAAAACAACTCATTCGATCTAATGCTTCCAATTTCCCACATGTGGAATGCAAAGAACCTCAGCATGCTATTGATATGTCTTTATTTTCAGAAGGGCACCGCTTCAAAATGAAAAGTTGGTGTGGGCACACTAAGGTCCATCGCATCCTATTGGAATCAGCGATCACTGAGAGAGGAGGGGGAGGGGTGAATCAGTGATCTACCGGATAGCAGATTTACAAACTTAACTTTCAACCACTGGAAGCAAATATTTAAAACTGAAATGCAAAAACATGAAACAAACAATCACAAGATCATAACACCGGTATTTTTACGTGGAAATCCAAATGGGAAAGTAGCAAAACAATATTACAAAATTAGGAGTGCACAGGCATTTAGGCACCCTGCCTAAAGCTCACTTCTCAATTACAATAACCCGGAAGGATACAACCCTCGGGGAAGTCTCACTGACTTACAAGACAATTACAGTGATGAATTACAATGTATGAACTCTAAGATAGCATCAACTATGCCTGGATGAGTTTCGGTTAAGTGCCAAAACACTGACTGGATCACCTTCTCTATTCTGCTCTATTCTGCCCTGTTCACTATCTTAGTCAGCTACCAGATCAAGAATACGCACGTGAAACTGTGCCAAAATGGATTCTTGATCACCTCTCGCTCGCATATATTCGCACCATCTACCAAAAAGATCACACACACCAAACTTATATATCGGCACCCACAAAATAGGTCATACATCATGTCGGCCTAAAGGTGTAACGTGTAGTCATAGGTCGGCTTGATCGAATCCAAAAAGATAAGTGTGGATCACCAAAATAATAGCAAAATGATGTGTCTAAGTCGGCCCAATCAATAAGAACACGATTCAATGCACCGCAATCACCGGAAAGCTTCCAGACCCAAAAATGCTTTGTTCTACCTAAAATACTGATTAACAAACTACCGGTTAACACCTACTTCCGGATAAGAAGAATTATGACCACCAGATCGGATCTCCATGAAGAGTTGTCATCAATGACAACCCTAAACTAAAAATCAGCCACCAGAAATCACCGGATGAGTGTTAATTGCCAACAATCTCCCCTTTTGGCATTGATGGCAACACTCATGAAAAATGACTAAGTGTTGAGCATTGTACACTGGTTCAAAAGAATCAAAAGAATTTCTAAGGCTCCCCTTAGACAAAGAATTCCACTCTTCAATACTATACATTTTACACCGTTCCTCTCCCCCTTTGACAGCAATGCCAAAGATGTGGCGTTGTCCAAAATTTATGTAGAGAGATACTTATAAATACTTGAAGATATCAACATAAGTAATCTTCAAAAATCCTAGATGAGTATCCCACCCACTCTTCAAGTTGTCCAAAACTGTGATGAATGCACTAAATACAGTAGCATGAATTTCTAACTCTCTCAGATCAGATGATACAAGCCAAGCCATCTCCTTCATACAATCCACCTTATTACTTAATATGGTGTCCAATCGGGTGGCAATCAGGTTTTGGAGCTCACCTACTTTTCTCAAAATTTTCTCCTTATCTGCTTGAAGGCTTGAGATCTGATCGTGTAGGGCTATAATTTGTCCTTCAACACTTCTAGTTAATGTTACATTTGGATCAAAGGACTGAGAAATGCCAGCAAGCTTGCCCTAGCAAACACCTATCTTCTTATCAATATCTACAGTGAACTTAGGCAAAATTAGGCAGGATTTGTACAATTTTTCGGCTTCTGACAATTTGTCAGAAATAATCTGTAATCTCTTATTTAGTCTCACTCTATCATTCTCTATCATCTTCCGAAATATTTGCTTCCTAACATCCTTGAATTTATCCAAAACTTTATGTGTAGTTGTCTTCTCCAAAGAATCAAAACAGGTACTTACATTGTTAATTAATTGTAACAATTTACCAGAGGGGTTGTTATTTGAATCTATATGTACATTAGGGGCCACCTTCTGCAAAACATCTATTGACATCAAAATTAGCTTTTTATCCTCTGATTCAGACTTCACCAGATCTTGGCTAGCCTGAGCTTGTAAGCAGCTGCGAGCATGAGTTTTTCAGCAGGAGACATATTTCCAAGATCAACATAACCATCAAGATTAATAGGGATTTGAGGCGGGGTTTCTGTAACCGGAGGAGTAACAATTGTCGGATCAGCTATACCTTTGCCTTTGTCAACCTCAACAACCTTAGCCTCTGGTGTCTGAGCATCCTTCTTATCTCCCTTATCCCCTTAATCTGTTGCATTGGTGTTGCCACTTGGTGCAATATCAACATGTTGGATCTTAGGGGTTACAGAGCTATCCACCACCAGAGGAGCATCATCGGTCTCAGCATCAAGTGTAGTGTTAGCTTGGTCTTCTAGATGATCCTCAGTATGAGTTTCAACCTTCTGACTACCTTGCTTATCTTCCGGCTGAGATGACTTGAATGCATCCTTGTACAGAGGGTCATTTTGAATTATCTTTTTCCATATATCCTATGTTTCTTTCCTTACCTCCTCTACATTTCCAATCATTAATCTGTTAATCCTGCTTTTACTTCTAAATTCCTTCTTGTTTGCCTTTTCAATCAATCTCTTTGCTTCACTTTGTGAAACACAGGTGCAAACATTTATTTACTCTCTCTCTCTCATCTTCATGCCAATCTTGCTTGTAGTCATTCTTCTTGCATCCATCAGACTATACAAACCCTTTGGAATGCTCTTTTCTAATTCAATTAATGTCTTACTAAAATTGTGTAGATATAGTACAACTACTTCTTCAGCCTTTCTTTGATCAACTTCATTAAAATTCTCATAGTAAGCTCCAATATTCTTCAAATTGCCATCAACTATTATTTCATCTATCAACTAATCTATTGATAGTGGAGGAACAATTGTGTACTTACCTTGTAAGTCACCAGACTCAAGGTCTTTTTCAAGTTGACTTTTGACCTGTCTACCTCTTTTGGATCTTCCGATAGGAGTAGGATCAAATTTTGCCTTCTTGGATTGTTGGGCTCCACCAGACTGTGGCTTCCTCACCACTCTCACAAATTCTCCTTTCTTTTTTGCCTTTCCTGCTTCCTCCTTAGACTCTGTTTTTTAGGCTACCAGAGATACTACAACATAGGTTATTTTAGGCTTCTCCTTCTGCTTCAACACACCTTTCCCGAATGGGCTAGGTTTTGCAGATTGTGCCACCGGAGCAAGAGTAGACTTGGTCTCTTTTGGTTTGACCTTGGAGGGAACCGGATCAACCTTGGGTTTCTTGGTTTCCTGTTTGGCCTCTTTCTTCTTATGACTTTCTCTTGCTTTCTTCACGGCCTCCAGGTGAAACCCATCTGAACTGCCACCTCCTTAGCCATCTTAGTAACTTTTCTTTTTCAGGCTGGCATAGTGAATTGCATGTGCAAACTGAGGTCCTTCTCCTTGAAAGTACCAAATCTCCCTTCCTTGGGATCCATTGGTTGACTCAAAAGGTGTTGGGCATATGCCTCAAGTGTAACAGAGTCAACTTAATACCCCATGGGCATGATCTACACTATTTGAGGTTCCACTACTTCCATTAGGCACTGATCCTTGTCGACCATGAAGCAAATGGTTTGCTCATACTTTTCAACAATCTCCTTAGGGATCCTTTCCCTGCTCTTCATTGTTATTTGGAAGATTTTGAAGTATCCCCAAAGAGCTGATATTCTCATAGTTGCATCACCAACTCCCCATAATCCCTCTTTGATCTGCATGGCCATCGATCTATCATAGGCCCATTGGACCTTACCTTTTATACCGGGTATCTCATTTAAGAAGTACAAAGCCAAGCAAATAAGAAGTGTACCATATTTAAATGTGTGCTTTTTATCCTTCTTAATCTTCTTCGAGTTGCTCAATAGCTTATTTAGGAGGATAGTGCATAGGTCATATCTTTTGTCATCCTTAAGCATTTGGTATGCAAAGTAAATGGCAGTACCAAAAACAAAGTTATACATGTTGGATTGGTAGACCTTGTAAGCGACTACCATCGATGCAAACTTCACATCATTCTCGAGGATGTCGTTAATGATATTTCTCTGCTATCAAATTTGGATCCTATGGTGGCTATCATGATGTCATTCGATACTTTCCTCGAATTGGGCACATCACCAGTTTCAGCTAGGCCTATCACAACACGCATCGCCTGCTTGGTGATTTTGTGTGGCCTATCAAGCCATATAAACTCATCATGTACTCGACTAAGAATGAACTAGATCCATTATGCCTCATCAAACAACGAAAAATGCACAAACTGTGAGAAACCCTTATCTTGAAGCACCTTGTATTTGGGTTTCAGATTGTCCAAACCATCAGCCAAATGCTTGTTGTATAGGTCCAGCATGTCCGCATTTCCAAGCTCTTCAAGGTCACAGTGAATGTAAGCCTCGATATCTTTGTTGTGGAGAATGTCATAGGGTATAGATGAAAATGAACCTTTCGAATTATCCTCAACCGAATTGAAAGGGAATTTCTTGAAAACTAGTTGGGCCTTGTCCTTAATCTCAACCACCAATGGGGTAGCAACACCAGAAGCTCAAGCCATTCAAATACTAGGGTTTGCGAAAACTGAAAGTTGAACAAATAAATACCTTGCTTCACAATCGGGCGCTAAAATTCGCTTTGAAGTCATTGAAATCATTGTTGAAATCGCTAAATTGTTTTTCTCTCTTGTCTGCTCTACTCGCTTGATCACATTGTGACAAATGAAACTTCAAAATGCACTTTTATCCTTCGAAAACCTAATTTTCCATTGTAATAAATGCAACAACCGGTTATCATGATTTTCATGAAATCACATACCGGAGCACCAAATCTTTTGTAAAACTTCCAGATAACATATGCACTCATGTTTCAAGCCTTCTGCAACCTTCTGGAATCGATTGCAAACCACCAAAGAGGGGGTTCTTAGAATCTATATGAAAATCTCCCCCTAAGGCATAAACACCTAGACTGGATGAAGATCCTGCACCGGATTCAGGTGTAGACCCATTGTCAGCTTTGGATTCATCTTTTCTTACCCACATCTTCTCATGCTTGTCCTTGATCTCTTCTACTTTCACTTTTCCCTTCTCATCTGAGTTACTCTTGTCTACCGGAACACTATTATTGCTTCTGCATTACTTTGCAATGTGATCGATTTTGTTGCATGCTCAACAAACAACATTGTTATGAGGCTTGTGCGGCTTACATTGGTTTATAGATGGCGGTTAGAGAAGGAATTAACTGTAATTAGTTGGAGAGTGATTTGATGAACATAATCAAATGCATTAATAGACATCAAGAGCCAAGTTGGACAATTAAGCAATTGATCAAAGATTGTCATCTCATGATTGCCAATCTGGATGGCTTTAAAGCTTCTCACACGTATTGGGAAGGAAATGCCCCCGTCGATTATATGGAAAATCTTGGGGTGGATTATGTGGAGGTTAAATGATGGACTGAAGTGGAAAGTTTCCTGAGAAACCTATGCGAGATGACTAGAAAGGGCGTTGAATTAATCGGCCACTCATTACCATCTCATAATGACAAAATATCGTTGGGATAATTTTTCTTGGTGGAAGTTTTTCATGCCTCCCAATTCATGCTATTCTAGAGGCTTCGCTTCTTTCTGGTTAGGCTTGCTGCTATGTGTTCTGGGTGTGTTTTTGTGCTCTATCAGAATTGTGCATTTCATGGGGGGCGACAAGAATAGGATGGAACCCACCTCTTTTGAAAACTGGAAAAGGAATTTTGAGGTTTGGAATGAGATTTTGGATGGAGGCCTAGTGCCCTATATGGAAAGGTTGAAGGGGATTTCGCCGAGTGCCACTGAAGGATTTGTGAACGACTAGGATAATGGTATCCTTAAGGTCTATGACACTAAATTTAGGATTGATGAAGAGTTTATCGTTGAAATTATTGGTATGCCAATGGAGGGAAGGAAGTTTTATAGAGAACAAAAATCTATTGAAGAAGCTATCTCCACTTTCTTCGGCAAGCAGAAGGAGCAGAATAGGGTTCAGAAGATGGCTGGTGGTGGCTACAACTGGAAAGATCTTTAGACACCTTGGGCCGATGTGGCGGAGGTTATCATGAAATACATTACTCTGGATGGTCGGTATGCGAGCATTTTATCCTACCACTTTGTCATTTTGAATCACTTCAAGTACGATTGGAAAATTTTCATTTCGTTTTATCTTCTATCTTTTTTAAGGCATAGTTTGGAGAAACATGTTGAGAATGTGGATAATCCGGTCCTCCATGAGGGCCTTATTCAACTTATTATGGATTATGCCAAGGCCCCTGTTTTGAAAACCCATGTTTCTTCTTCCAAACAGGAGGTTCAGGTGGTTTCTGACACATATTTGGAAGAGGAAGATAGCGGGTTTGCTAAGGATTGTCACGATCAATATTTGTCTGACGATCCTGAGTATTGCCTTCCTACTGGTGAGGGCCTCATTTAGAATATTACTCCTGGAACTGGTAGTAGCAGGCACAACAAGCACCCTAGATGGGTTGTTAGCAAATATAAAAATCTGGGGACCAAGCCTGTTGATTTTGTCTCTCCCAAATCAAAGAAGCCCAAATCTAGAAAGGGGGGGCCAATATAGATAGTGAATAGGAGATTAACAATGAAATCCCCATTGACATTGACCCTGGGAAATAGGGGAGGGTTGTCATTGACCCAGATTTGGATGATTGCATTTCCCTTGCCAACATTAGTCAGTTGGATTGTCTCTGAAAGATGGGCATGGAGATTGAAGTGTTAAAAGAAGGTATAAAGGGTACTATGGATACTTTTACAGACAACCCTGGGCCCAATAAAATGGAGAAAATCCTCCAGTTGAACCAAAAATTTAGTGAGGACGTGGACAAGATGAAATCAAATCATGAAAGAAGAATATGGAATTTGGAGGTGAGTGTGGAAGATATCAAAGGTAGTTTGAAAAATCTGGTTGAGATCAATAAGGTCGCCATGAATAGTAGTTCGGAAGGCTTGATGAGGGTCAATAATATGATTGTGGACTGCAGGGTTGATCCCATTGCCAATGTGACTCCTTCGGATTCCAAGCAGAAAAATAAAGTGAAGGGTGCAGGTGGTCAGATTTCTTGTCCCCATACTATGAAAGGTTCATGTACCCGTACCAGGAGCAAGACAACTCCAGATTTATAATGGATGAGTTGGAGGATATCAATAGGAAAAACATTCAGAAGAATGCAGATCTGTTGCATTCTTATTAGTAGGTTTATATTCTTTGTATTTTTTGTGTTTTAGGTTGTTTTGTGGGCTTGGCCCATATTGGTTTAGCTTTTGTTGTTGGTTATGGTCTTTGATGCTTATTCTCTGGATATTGTAAAACTTTTGGGTTTTGGGTCCCTGTAAAACCCGTTTACCTTAATCAAAGACATTGTTTTGTATAGGTCTGTGTTGGGAAAATGGTGTCTCAACCTTGCATTTACATAAGGTTGTTATTTATAATAAGTTTTATTTCGATACGAAATGGTGCAAAATTCTCTCCAAAGCTTCTGGTTGGATAGGTAAGCATTCTGGTAAAGTTACGTGACAAGATCAAAGCTAGTTTTGAAGATATTAAATTTTCTATTTTGGAGGGGTCCAATGAAAGGTTTAAATTTGATTTTGAGGACTTTAGAGGCCCTGAAATGTCCTGAAAAGTGGCATAAATGGCATAGTTTATGAGGCAATAGAGCACTTCACGATATTTTTGGCGCTTCAAATGGTTCGTCAATAGGACACACGGTTCTCAAGTTATGGCGTCTGAAAGTTTGTACTCCTGAAATAGGAAATATAAAATATACCAGACACATAAATGAGTTGTAAAAAGGGAGGGACACATCATAGGGCATTTAGAAGGGAGATAAGGTTAGCTACACCTTATTGGGTGGTTTTAGCCCATGGTTTTATAATACCGTTTAACGGTTTCTTGTGTTGTATCTCCTATATATGAGGTGCGTGAGATAGAGGTTGTGTGTAAGAGTCTTATGGCTATTGAGTTACCTTTGAATATCTGATTAGTGGTACTCCTATGAAGATCTTGCTTTGCAAGTATATTGTAATATGTTTTGATTGCTGAATAATATATCGGGCGGCTTTTGGAGTGTGGGGTTTTTCTCCCAAAAGGGTTTTCCCCACGTAAATCACTATGTTATGGTTTGAATGTTATTATATCTATTTCTGTTTTTTGTAACTATTGTGACGATATGTAAAAGTTTTTGCATTACCCTCCTCTCAAGATTAGTGTAGGAAGTTGTTTCACTACTTAACTTCCTTATAGTCTGAAGTTCATCTGATTTGGTCTTGTCCTGCACTGATTAGAGATGTGTCCAAACATCCCACAAGCATAGCATCTTTTCTTTTGAAAATTATTCATTATTGCTCTACACATATTTGACTTGTGACCAAAATTATTGCATATAAAACACTGGTCAGTAAAGGTAGGAACATTATTCATGTTGTTCATTCCATTATTCATCCTACTTTTGCATTGATTTGCCATATGACCAAACTTATTGTAATTAAAGCATCTACTATTGAATTTATGAGCATTAGGTTGTCTTACTGGAGGATTCTTTCTCTTCTTCTAATTAGATTTTGCACTGCCTTGTCCAAATCCAAAGGATTCACCTTTCTCAAATCCAAGTCCTCGCATGTCCTTTCCATGCCTCTAACTCTTTATCATCTCATCAAGCCTTGTTGAGCTATCTTTGAATTTATCTTTGAATTCATTAGTAGTAGCAAGTTCATCCCTTAAGGTAGCAATTTGTCTTACAAATTCTTGACCATTGTTCCTTGACTGTGTCAACTCAAGCTTCATCTGATCATTCTCATAGGTAAGCCTAAAGCATTCATCATCTCTTTCCTTCAATGATTGTGCCAGATTTTCTTCATTTTTCTTTTGGTCCTCAATCTCCTTAGTCAACCTCATCACAATGGATTGCATCTCATTCTTCAAGGCAACATTCCCTCTTTCAAGCTTGCTAACTTCATCAACTTTATCCTGGTATTCCATGATATGATCTTCTTTCTCCTTCAACTTGTCCATTAATTCATTCCTCTTCTCTCTAGAGATGTTTGCTTGATCCTTCAGGTCATTAATGAAGTCATCAACAACATTTAGTTTTTTCTTCAAGGTACGATTCTCATTTCTAGTTGCATCAAGATCCTCAAGTGTCGCACTGAGTTGTCTCTGAAAACCAGAATCCATTGAATCAATCTCTTGGACCTTCCTCAAATGGTTAAGCTTCCTCAGAGGCACTAGGCTCTAATACCAATTGTTGGAATCAAGGATCACTAAGAGGGGGTGGGGGGGGGGGGGTTGAATCAGTGATCTACTGGATAAAAAATTTACAAACTTAACTTTCAACCACCGAAAGCAAATACTTAAAATTGAAATGTAGAAACATGAAACAAACAACCACAAGATCATAACACCAGTATTTTTACATGGAAACCCAAATGGGAAAAATCACAGTGAGATTTGAACCCACAATATTATTCCACTATGGCTAGTAGCAAAACAATCTTATAAAATTGGGAATGCACAAGCATTCAAGCACACTGCTTAGAGTTCATTGCTCAATTACAATAACTCGGAAGGCTACAACCCTCAGGGAAGTTTCACTGACTTAAAAGACAATTACAATGTATGAACTCTAAGATAGCATCAACTATGCCTAGATGAGTTTCGATTATGTGCCAAAACACTGACTGGATCACCTTCTATGTTCTGCCCTGTTCACTATCTCAGTCAAATACCGGATCAAGAATGCGCATGTGAAACTGTGCCAAAATGGATTCTTAATCACCTCTCACTCACATATATTTGCACCATCTACCAAAAAGGTCACACACACCAAACTTATATACCGACACCCACAAAATAGGTCATACATCATATCAGCCCGAAGGTGTAATGTGTAGTCACATGTTAGCTTGACCAGATCCAAAAAGATAAGTGCGGATCACAAAAACAATAGCAAAATGATGTGTCTAAGTCACCCCAATCAATAAGAACACGATTCACTACAATCACCAGAAAGCTTCCGGACCTAAAAATATTATGTTCTACCTGAAATACCGGTTAACACCTACTTCAGGATAAGAAGAATTACGACCGTCGGATCAGATCTCCATGAAGATTTGCCATCAATGACAACCTTAAACCAAAAATCAGCCACCAAAAACCACCAGAAATCATCGGATGAGTGTCAACTTCTTTGCATCTTTAATTATGAAAAATATGGCTTTGAATCCATTTTCTGGAAGGGGCATGAGCACGTGGGATCCATGGGAGAACAACCCATTTGATCTAATGCTTCCAATTTCCCACATGTGGAATGCAAAAGACCTCAGTATGCTATTGATTTGTCTTTATTTTCAAAAGGGCACCCCTTGAGAATGAAAAGTTGGTGTTGGCACACTAAGGTCCATCGCATCCCACATGCGGGAAATTGGAAGCCACAAATCAAATGGATTGTTCTCCCATGGATCCCACACACTCATGCCCCTTTTGAAAAATGGATTCAAAGCGATATTTTTCATAATCAAAGATGCAAAGAAGTCAAGCATTCTTGAGATTGCAAGTGAATAGCCAAAAACATAGTGTGAGCATGAGTTGTAGGAAGAGGAAGAGAAAATGCCTCCAATAAGTGAACAATTACATGAATGTCAAAATAAATCTAGAGAATATTTATTGACATAGGTTTTTTATGTCATTGTAGACGCCTCTTGACGTAATAAATTTCACAATCCTCTCTTAACATATCTCAACTCTTTATTCTTACAACCATCAACCCCACCCCTCTTACTATCAATGTGTGCTTTCAATTTTCTACAACACCTCATCCCAATTTGTAATTTATGTTTCTTCTAAATAACTAATTTTCATGCGTTCACACTATCTTTTTCACTCCTTATCCCTACAACACTTTCCTAAACTGTCATGGTACTTCTTTTATTATCAATAAATTTTTTATCTTACGTTTTCTTGACATTTTAAAATTAATTTCAATTCACTATAGCACTCCTTGATTTTTTCATGAGACCTCTCCACTTTATTACAACATATTCATACCCCTACCCTCACTTAACTACTTCAAGTCACTTTTATCTCTCTTTTCCCTAGCCCTTACGCAATCTTATTCTAATTTCACAACACCCTCTTAATATTTCTTAACACTCTCTTTCTCCTTACAACCATCGATACTACCCCTTGTACTAAATTTGTGTACCTTCCATTTTATACATCTATTTATCACACTGAAAAACACTTAATTGCCATAAATTTACACTACCTTTTTCACTTCTTATCTCAAAAATGCTTTCCTAATTTTTTTTAACTTTTCTTTTATCAAGCACCTATTTATCTTTTTTCTATTAGGAAAATCAACCATGATGATCAATCCATTTCCTACATAACCCCCTAAGAGAAAATCGTTCATATAAGTATAAAAATAATCAAATGTAAATATCAAAGACATATCACAAGATAATACAAGACATGTCGTGAGAAAACCCTTGTAGGGGGGAAGACCCAGCTTCCAAATGCTTCCATGCTCAATGTATTATTCAAAACTGAGACATTAGAATACACATATAGAGCCTCCATGAGCACCTCATCAAGCCTCTCTAATGCTTCATCCATGTGTCCAAGCATGTATCCGCACATATCATGTCATGCTCCATATGTAGTCCTTAGAAGAAAAATCAAACAATGATAGTCAAGCCAAAACCCCAACTACCCAACCTTAAACCACTAAACGTGCGCTTTCTTTTATAGACATAAGTGTAGCGTCCTAAAATTGCACCCCTTACAATTTTCAACTACATTTGGGTCTTCGCCTTAGTGTTTGTGCCCCTCGGCCTGATCGAAGACCTGATTATGCTCAGACATGTCAAAAACTTCATTCAACTCAGTGATACACCTAAATGCCACCTTGATCCCGTCCCAAATTAGGGTAGGACCATGGCATGGCAACCTAGTCCCCCTTAATGGGGACCTATCCCTCGGCCCCTCCCCCTGACCTATCTCAAATTTGAAGCGGGAAAACCCCTCTATGTCAGCTCATGTCGGAAAATTGATCAATTAATCCTACGGGAAAGTATATAAGAAGGATTTCCCCTCTCATTTGACATAACATGAAATTTGATCAAGCATCCAAGTATTCAAGAGATCAAACATTCAAGCATTCAAGAGCAATTGAGCATTTTCAGTCTTCCTTCAAGCTTTGGAGCATCAATAGAGTCAAGATTTCAAACATTGAAGAGGAGATCATCATTCTAATTCATGAAATCATAATTCCATGTGAGGCAAGCAAAACTTCACAAGGAGCTATAAGCATTTCATTTTCAGTCAATTCAACATCCTCTCAAAGAAGAGGATTCCTACTTCCAGTCATTTCAATTACATTATTTCAACCACTTGGTTAATTCCAATACCGGGGTTTGCCTTTAGGGCAAACCCCTATTCCTAACACATTTCCCTTTCCTTCTGTGTGCAAGAAGTAGGTGCGCAACTATTCTTCTGGAGTTGAGTTTTATTTGCAAAGACGGGAAAACCCTCTTCGATGTGCGAAAAGTTTGGAAGACCAAGAGGGGGGTGACCTAGTCCAGACACACAATCCCTAGAACTTTTGGTAGATTTTGCAGAGTAGCTCCGAATCATCTCAAACTTCTCGGCTACAAGTACATAATGAAATACTGAATCTGTACCTCACCATTTTCTCATATTCATCTTCATTTCTAGCACTTAGTTTTAATTCAACTAATCAACTTACAAAAGAGGGTCAAACACATTCCAAACACAACACATCTACTTAGTATTCAATCCTTGTATTATTTAGGATTGGATCTAGTAGATTCATCCCCTCTTTTGAATGTAAAGTCCTCCAAGTGAAAATCGACTTAGTGATTTCTCCTTTCCATATGGTGAATTTACTAAGCTTCAATTTTCCACACTACATTTTGGTGAACCAAACTCCTTACACCCTTAATTTTGATTTTTGTTTTCATATTTGAGTGTATACAATTTAAAATTCAAAATTTCAATTACAAGTTATATTTCCTTGCAATTTTAAAAAATTAAGAGGTTAAATTCACAAAAACCATAATTTTTCCATTCAAAATTGAGCTTGTGATTTGTCTAAATTGGATCGATTGTTTCAGATCTAAGAACTCTTCAATTTTACAATTCAAATTTTCATTTACATATTCAATTTTCAATAATGTCGACTGCTCTCCGCCGTTCCATAAGAACGATTTTTTTTATTTAATCACCTAATTTTTAAAAAAATTGAAAATTGAAATTGTGGATTGTGTAGGTCTTGAATTAATTTTCAAATTTGATTCCTTGCTTCAATTTCAAATTTCAAATTCCCACCTTGCAATATTCAAATTTTTAAAATTAAGCGGTTTATGCAACAAACCCTAATTTTTAAAATTAAATTAATCTAGTGCAATTTCAAATTTTCCTTTAAGCATTTAATTAACTCAATTCAATCTAAAGCCTCTTGTTGTACTTCTAAACATCATAAAAGTCAGACCTTAAGTGTGTCCTTTTTTATTTTATTCTTTCAATTAATCATCTTCTCGAACATCCTAAGTGTGTCATATTTTGACCTTCAAGGCCTTTTTTTGCATATCTAGACATCTCCAATTCCCATATCCTTCTTGAATTTGCATTAAAATCACAATATCTTGCTTCCTTGAAAATTTGGTAAAACGTTAGTTGGACCAAGTAGATACCTACTTGGTCCCGACTTTTTCTCCTCAAATTTCGGGAGCCTGTTTTGACTGTATTCTACTGCTCAATTCCAGATATTTGCGAGATTTTATTGATTTCAGGTTGCCCTAAGGTAAAAAACAAATATGAATTTCAACATTTCAATTTTTAATTTTAATTTTAAAATTAAGTGGTTAATCACGTATACCCTAATTTTTAAAATTAAATTGATTTCTTCAATATTTCAACATTCCAAAATTTCAAATTTTAAAATTAAGAGGTTAGATTTGGACAACCCTAATTTTAAATTTAATCTTCCCTCCTTTCAATTTTCAAATTTTTAAAATTAAGAGGTCATTTTTAGTCCTAATTTTCTATCTTCTAGGGGATAATTTTGAATTTAAATTAAGAGGTTATTTTAGCAAAGCCCTAATTTTAAATTTCAAATTCCTAGGAAATTACATTATTCTTTCAATCATTTTTCCTATAATTTTGTATTCTAAAATTCAAAACTCAAATTTCCCTCCCTTAGTGCATGAGTTGTACTACTATTAGTCCTACCTATAGTATCCCCGTAAGAAGAAGTAGTAGAATTAAGGTTGCCCAAGGTTTAATTTATTAAAGAGATGGAGCTTAATTTGGCTAGCTTTTTAAACAAGGATATTGGTGGTTCTTCCAATCCTATAGATATTCTCGTTTATCCTCTTGATAATTCTCATGATGAGGAGGAGTCACTAACTAGGGTATCTATTAACCAATTGGCAAAGATGGACAATCAATTTGACAATCTTCAATAATGGATGAGTCAAGAATACCCAAAAAGTGAAGCTCTCCCATTGATTGAAGGATGAAAAACAATGAATCAAAGTGATAAACATGGTATCGATATCTTGCATGGCATTGTTCATATTGTTAATTATAATATCATGCCTATGAAGAGTTGTGTTGAAAACCTAGGTTATACACAACTTCCTAGTCAAGTTAATCATTCCATTCCTTTGACAACTCCTATGACTAGTGTACCTACCTTCACATCAAACATCATGGCTACCTCTACACAAATTTCATACCTACAAATTCTAATCATGGGGGCAATAACTCTTCTTTCATTTCTACTACCATGAGTTCTATCCTTGTTACCCAATCACACCCACCACCTATAAATGTTAGTCAAGGGGGCAACTCCCTTAATCACAATTCATTCATTCCTCCTATGAGTCTTCCATGTGTTACCCAACTTTCTCCACTACCTACTTATCATAGTGTCCCACCTTCGTATTCTTAATCTCTTCCTTCATTCAACAATGTTACTCCTCCCTCTCAATCCAACATGTCTAATTTCAATCCTTCTACTGAAGCCAAAATCAATAGTCTAGCCCAAAAAATGTTAGCCTTACAACAACAAATAGCTTCTATGAATCAATCCAAGTATAATGTGCCCACATTTGATGTAGTGATCCCACTATCCAATGACATTGTTAGAGCCATCCCTCCTAAACATGTCGAATTCCATCAATTGGAACTTTATAACAAAAAGGGTGATCCCTTAACTCATGTTAAAACATTCCAAACTTTGTGTAGTGACTTTGCTTGTGATCAAAGATTGCTAACGAAATTGTTTACTAGAACATTAAGGGATATAGCTTTGTAATGGTATTGTTCTTTTCCTCCTTATTCTATTACTTCTTTTCAACAACAGGCTAATGCTTTTATTCAACAATTTCACAATAACATTGGTCCTAAAGTTACTTTGACTGATTTGATGCATTGTAAACAAGGTGTTAAAGAAAAAGTGACTGATTTTATTGGTATATATAAGCATTTGAATTCTCAGATTTCTTTTCTTGTGCTTGATCAAGATATTCAAAAGGTTTTTATTGCTAATTTACAAAAAAATATTAGGGATAAACTTCTCTTAACTAAGTTTACTTCCTTTCTGTAGTTGTGCGCAGTACTTCACAATTTTCAATTGATTGTGAGTCAATTGGAACAATCATCTCCTTCCATGGCTCCGAGTGATAAGGGTGATAGTGCTTAACAACCATTTGCGAAGTTAAAACCAAATAAAGGATTCATCAAATTCAATGACAACAACAACAACAATCAACTGGTAGCCACTACAAGTGTGCCTCCTTTATCTAAATACTTTAGAAGAGAAAAATAATCTACTCCTTTGAATGAATCTTTGCATAGCATTATGTCTAAGTTAATACAAAGGAATGTGTTATAACTTTCCCAAATCAATCCAATTGATCCATCTAAGATAACTTCACCTTATTTTGATGCTAAATCCTTTTGTCAATACCATCGTCAGCCTGGTCATGATAGTGGAAATTGTTTTTCATTGAGAAGTAAGATTCAAGAATTGATTGATAACAATACCATATCTATGGTAGGTGTGAATGATAAAGGAAACAAATATGTAGGTCCTCCTAATCAAAACCTTCATATTTTCATTGATCCTTTACCATCTCATTCCACTAATGTGATTGAGATTGATCATCTTGCTTTCTCTTCCAATGATGTTGGCCTTGAATCTAATAATGTGGTGAACCTTGTAGATCAACAAGAACCTCCTAAGGATTTGTGCATCACATTTGATCCTAGTAATACTATTAAAGAACCTGATGGCCCATTATACATAAGTCCAAAAATCAATGATATACCTACTAGAGGAGTGCTTATTGATCCTGCTTGCACGGTTAATGTGATAATTGAAGAATTTCTTTATACTTAATTTGTAATTACATCAAGTGATATATGATGATACTGATATGGTAGTTAGAGTCTTTGATGGATTTTCTTGTCATGTTATTGGTTCTATAACACTTCCTATTGATGTTAGCACTAAATGCTTAGATGTTAAATTTGCTATCATTCCTACATCTGATCAATTTCATGTGAAGTTGGGACATCCTTGGCTCTCTTCCATGAAAGCGATCGCTTCTAGTATTCATAAGTGTTTGAAATTTCCTCATAATGGTAAAATCATAACTATCAATATAGCATATATCAACTTAAAATGAGGCATGGAGATTTTTGTCTTGATTACTTTTGGTCTGAACAATTCCAACCTCTTCAACCTAGAAGTGATGCTCTCTTTAGATCATATCAAAATTGGAAAAATGAAATGATTTTATCCTTGAGTAAACCTATAAATCCAACACTTATCATTCCTCTTGATGATCATATACCCCTTCTCGAGGATAAGATTATTCTTCTTCCTAAGGAAATAAATAATCTTCCTCCCGAAGAGGTACCTAGTCCTTCTCCTAAAGAGAAGAGTGTCATTTCTCCTAAGAAAAGAGATATTCTTCTTCCCAAGGAAAAATCTATTTCTTCTCCTCAAGATGAGTTCGCTCTTCCTCCCAAAGGTAGAAAAAATCTTCCTCCTAAACATCAATCTATTCCTCCTAAGGCTAGACCTATCCCTCCTCATGATTGACCTAGTCTCCTTCCTACACCTCCCATTCCTCCTTTATATGGTGTGGTTCCTCCTCCTTCATCTTATAGAGAGAAGTGACTAGCCTCTCCTATTGTCCAGCCTAAAATACCTCAACCCATTCATCCTTCCCTAAAAGAAGAGACAAAGCCTATACCCGATGAACCTAAACCTCCTCAACCTTCAACCAAAACTAGACAAAACCATTGTGCGAGAGAACACTGACAGAGACGTCATGCTAGATCTCGTGAAGCTGCTTCCCAAACCATTTCTTCTCCTAAAACACCAATTGTTGACATGATTTCATTTTCTCCTAAAAAAGACGTTCAACCTAATTCTCCAAGACGTAAAATGCTTTAAAAAATGATGGCTCAAGTTCTATTCCTATTAGAGCTCCTATTCTTTTTAATCTTGATGAAGAAATAGGTGAAAATTTTGTTAATGATGAAAATGTTGATCCTAATATTTCTGATGATGAATATGAATATGTTGATGTCTATAATGACTTATCTATAAAATTTTCAAAAGCATTAATCCTAGCTCCTAGCAATGAACAAAGTGACTCATCATTAGAGCATGGTCCTTGTTTAGAACTTGTGATAGCTCCATGTACTATACTTGATGTGGCTCCTCTTGTGTGTTGTCCACTTTCCTGAAATAATGATCAACAAGATCAGGGGGAGGATGACATGCTTGATTAGCTTCATTAGCACCGTAGATTCTAAAGTCCATTGGGGGCTTGGTGTATCTTGCCTCTTTGACATGGTGAAATTATTTCAATCTGAATTCCTTGTACTTTACCGCAAGTATTTTTGTAAGCTCATACTCCCACTAAAGTGGGGGCTAAATGTAGCATTCTAAAATTGCACCCCTTCCAATTTTTGACAGCATTTGGGTCTTCACCTTAGTGTTTGCACCCCTTAGCCTGATCGGAGACCTGACTATGCTCACACATGTCCAAAACTTCATTCAACTCAATGATGAACCTAGCTACCACCTTGATCTGGCCCCAAATTAGGACAGGACTAGGGTGTGGCGCCTTGGTCCCCCTTAATGGGGACCTATCCTTGGGCCCCTCCTTCTGACCTATCTCAAATTTGAATTAGGAAAATCCCTCTATGTCAGCTAATGTCGAAAAAATAATTAATTAATCCTACGGGCAAGTATATAAGAGGGATTTCCCCTCTCATTTGACATAACATGAAATTTAATCAAGCATCCGAGCATTCAAGCATTCAAGAGCAATTGAGCACTTTCAGTCTTCGTATAAGCATTTCATTTTCAATCAATTCAAGATCCTCTCAAAGAGGAGGATTCCTACTTTCAGTCATTTCAATTACATTATTTCAACCACTTGGTTGATTCCAAAACCGGGGTTTGACCTAAAGGCAAATCCCTATTCCCAACACATTTCCCTTTCCTTTAGTGTGTAGGAAGCAAGTGCACAACTATTCTTCTGGAGTTAAGCTTTATTTGTAGAGACGGAAAAAACCCTTTTCAATGCGAGGAAAGTTTGGACTAAGAGGGGGGTGACCTGGTCCGGATACATGGTCCCTACAACTTTTGGCAGATTTCATAGAGCAGCTTTGAATCATCGCAAACTTCTCAGATCTAGGTGCACAAAGAAATCCTGAATTTGTAGCTCGTTGTTTTCTCATTTTTGTCTTCATTTCCAACACTTAGTCTTAATTCAACTAGCCAACTTACAAAAGAGGGTAAAACACATTCCAAACACAACAAATCTACTTAGTATTCAGTCCTTGTATCATTTAGGATTGGATCTAGTAGATTCATCGCCTCTTTTGAATGTAAAGTCCTCCAAGTAAAAATGGGCTTAGTGATTTCTCCTTTCCATATGGTGAATTTTCTAAGCTCCAATTTTCCACTTTATAATAAGCTAACATAAATACAACCAAGTGGTAAAGTAAAGCCACGAGTTCACTAAACCATTGACACCTCAATTAATATTGGGTACTAATTTTCTCTTTATTAAATATATTTCCCTAACTATTAAATAATTATCCTGTCTCCAAGACATGAAATAATTAACCCAATGTTACATACAAACTTATAAGTGGGCCCCAAATAATTATTTAATCTGTCTAAACACATCACTTAGGATGCACCACAAATAAATAATTATTTAATTACATAATTAAATTAAAATAATGTTATGCAAGGTGTACAACACCTAATCTTAACATTTTCCTTTGTTGGCTCAACCTCTAGTACATTTCCACAATATCTTTTCATCCAAGTCTTGTATTTTTCTTCAACCTCTACCCCTTTCATACACTTTTCTACGTCATCACTTTTGTCTCTTCTTCGCTAGGGTTGACCCTTACCCTTATTCTCATTAAAACTTTCAAAACACCCTCTTAACATTTCCCAACACTATATTTCTTCTTACAATTATCAACCCCATCCCTCATTCTATCTTTGAGTACCTTTCATTTTTTTACACATCTTTACCTCCTCCCAATACCTAATTTATTTTTCTTCTATGCACCTAATGATTGTATGTTTACACAATATTTTTCTCTCTTTATCCCTATAACACTCTCTTGAACTTCCACAATGCTTATTTTCTTACAAGAACCTTTTTATATTAACCCTACAAATTACACTTCAATTCATTACAATACTTCTTTAATTTTTCATAAGAACTCTCCACTTTATTACAACTTATATGCATACTCCTTTCCCATGGTTCAATTATTCATCACTTTTGCCTCTTCCTACCCTTAGCCCTCACTGAAGCCTATAAACTTCGTATACCCTAGTAAAAATTTCGAATACTATTTTTCTTATTACAACCAAATACCAACCCCTATAATACCTATGTGTACCTTTTAATTTTCTACAACACCTCTTCATCTCATTCCAACTCCTAAATATATTTATTTTAAATACCTAGAAGCATAAGAATTTGTCAAAAATAACCAAGATCTAGAGCTCAACAAATAACACAAACAAGAGAGATAAAAGATTGATAAGAAGAAATTGTATTCTCATCAAGATGCAAAATATGATCAACTCGATCAACCATACAATGAAGATGAGCCTACTTATAAAGGAAAGGCCATAGGGAAATGAGAGCACACAATCATGACATGTAGCCCAATGAGATACAAGGATAGGTAGGGTAGGTAGGAGAAATAGTATAATATTCCACAATAGGTGGATTACCCACTGAAGGTTGAATGTAACAACAAGATGAGACTACAAAAGGTGGAATTTATCCTACAAGCAACTTCCCTGTGTGCACACTTCCCTGAGTGTCTCATATAAAAACTACTATGAAATGCATTACCCTAAGTCAACTTAAGTAAAATGTAATTATGAGAGATTATTACACCAACACCCCCCCTTAAGTGCAACTTAGGGGAATGCAAACTCAAGCTAACAATGCAAGATGGGTCCCGACTACTAGGTCATGTTAGGAATCCATGTACAAATACAAATGCAATCAAAGCAATACAATCTCTCACAAATAGAGAAAGGGAGAAAACCACGTGGGAAAAAACTTCCCCCCAAAATATCAATGAAAATACAAAAGAATTTTCAAAGAAGAAGTATGAGAAGGACAAAACCCCATGTGAGGAAAAAGTCCCCCCCATAAGAGAGAAGAAGAGAGACCAAGTAGTCCCCCCTCAATGTAGAATTTGCACCAATGGTATAAGCTCAAAACTGAATGAAGAAGCTTCTCCATGATCATCAAACAACATTCCTCCCCTTAGGAAGAAACAAAACTAAAGGTGTATCCATGAAGTTTCCCAATCATGAAGTGAAAATGTAGGAAGAAACCTCAAGATGTATGGAGTCTCTAAAATTTTCTCAAGTGTCCCCATGTCAAGGCAGAAAGTTGCCCCCTTCAAATCAGATGTTCTAGTCCACACTGCTAAAAAGGATAATCGATGATCTAGTGAAGATGAATGTAGTACATGATCCAAATACTTGAGTGTATCCTCTTGTTGTTCTCAAATTCTGATTCCTCCTAAAATCCCTTATAATAAAATAATAAACTCTATCTGCAGAAGAGAAATCAAAGAGAAGGAAAACTTTAGAGCAACATATGACAAGGTTTTATAACCTTCTACACTTCGAACTTATCCAAAGTTTAGGCGGGTATACCCTAGGTGAATTCTTTCACACTTTATATTCATGTTCAGTATTGACCTGCAAGAATATGTAAAAGATAACCACAATAGATACCAGTGCCTTATCCAGGCCACAAAGTCCTCTAAGTTTAAACAATACTCCCACAATCAAACATCTCCACACATCCCATCATCTCAGCTTCTATAAAACCCTACATATGCCTGACATACATAAGAATTTACCCTCATCAAACTAGACTGCATTCATCAAATTTAAAATCTCCCACAAAGAATTTACTGATAGAAGTGATTCCTACATACTTAATTCCCCTCCTGAAGAGAAAAGCTAAGAAGCACATCTATTTAAGATTGCCTTAAAACCCATATTCAAACGAATAACCCTAGATTACTCAAATTGAAAATAGTAAATATTTGCAAGCACACTTGAAGACAATACAAATTCCAGGCTCAAAATCGATGGTCTGTGTATTGATATTATTTTAGAAAATATTACAAAAACACTTGAATGTTCTCCATAAGACTAAAAAAAAAAGCTCAGATAAATTTCTGCAGCATTTCCTTACAATTTCTTGCGATCATTTTTTACTAGTCTTGGTATCCATTTATAATAACATGGATGCATACAAGCTTCAGACCTTCCAAAGAAAGTTTGTTACAAACAACAGTATTTTCCAAAAAGCGGTTATGGGTCCTTTTCAACACCTGCGGCTTCTTCTGCTTGTTGTTCTGTTGTAACTTCTTCCAATTGCTCTACATCTAGCACTGCATATTTTCTTGTCCATTCCTAGTATAGATCATCAGCAGGCCACGAGAAGCTAATCACTCTTCCTTTCGCCTTGGCTAATCTTTTCCAAGAGTTCCTCATTTTGTTGACCTCTGAATTTAGAAAACCATAGTGTGATTTGATTTTCTCTATCTCCTCAATTGTTTTGACAAATAAGGAAGTATCATCTATATTGATGATTCCTTTTATTCTTAATGATAAATTGACTTCCAATTCATTAAGCCATATTTGTTTGTCCTTCAATTGAGTTGGACTGGCAAAACCCCCTCGGAGTAATTCAAATACTTGATCAGTGTACTCTTTCTTGTACAAGTTGATCTTTCTATCTGCATTATCTACTCCTTCTGCTAACTTTGCTAGATCCTTTGTCATATCACAAGTGGATTTAATAATGGGGTTAGCCCCTGACTCATCATAAGATACACAAATAAGTTCCAAATCCTGCTCTTTGGGCTTCCACTTGTCAAAAATAGGCATTAGAACAACCTTGTCTCCATTTAGCTCATTCCACATATCCAAAAAATTTCTTATGTTATTGTACATTAATGAAGACCCTATGGTATCAGCAAAACTCAAAATTGTAGCCCTCACTCTCTCTTCATATTTCTTTGCAAACAGGGCTTGGGCCTATTTTAGCTTCTCCAATTCATGGGGAGTGATCTCAACCAGTTGGGAACTAGAAGGTGCTGGAGATGGTGGGAATTCAATGATGGGGCTAGTAGGTGGAGGCCTTGCAGGAGAAGAAGAGATCATCAATGTTGAAGACTCACCTTGATGATATTGTCCTACCAACTGACTTGTCAACTTGGCAATGATGCTATCTTTACCCCTTACCTCTTCCTTGGCATTGTTGTAAGCATTTAAAACTATCTCCAACTTAGCTTGGAGATCTACCTTTTCCTTGGCTTCTTTCTCTGCCACTGCAACACTAAACTTTGCAGTCTCTAGGACTGTGCTAGCAGCGTCCACTACCCCAGTGCTCTGCACTCTTTTCACTATCATTCCTCCAAGGTAGCTTGACCCTGAGGTGTCCTTTTTCTTCCTATCTTCATCTCTTTTTAGAGACCACATAACTAGGGCAACATTATCCTTGTTGAAAGTGACTGCTTCCATAGGCTTGGTCTCCTTCCTTACTACCTCTAAAACCAAGGCATCTGCTATATCCCATTCAGGGAGAATGAGTACACTAGCCTTTGCTACCATGTCTCTTCCTTGCTCAGGAGTGATGGTCTTGAACTCATTGACCATTTCTTGCTTTACTTCTTCCTCCACCACAGCTGGATCCTTGTGGGGCTGCTCACTCCTCCTCTTCTCACATCCAGTATTAAACTGATCAATATTCTGCTTCCACATGAATTGCATGAAAGCTCCTGATGTGACAAAGTTGCTATCAGCCAAGAAATCCTCACTGGCTTGTTTAATATCAGGATCTAACTCCTGGCCCTTGAACTCATTAGTTGTTATGTTCATCTCAGCACTAAGGGGCTCTTCTGGCATTCCCTCTTCTACTTCATCATAGGTGTAAGCTATCTCCCCAAGACTGCCTAATTGTAACAGTTGCTCAACTGCTGCCTATTCATCTCCTATGTGAATATGGGATTGAGATGGGGAATACAATGGTTCATCATATTGCACTTCCTTTCCCATTATTTGCCTCTTTGGGCTCTCCTGAATGTTAATGACATCCTGTATCTTCCTCTTCCCTCTTGAGGTAGAAGGCTCCCCTGTTGTTGGCACTAACACACTGTAGTTGGACTTTTTATGTAGCATATAATCACCTGGAGGGATTGCTTTGGTAGATGTAGACCTAGTTAAAACTAGTCTTGCCTTCTCAGGGTTATTCTTAATCACAGCCTCCCTCTTCTCTTTCAATGTCTACATTACATCTTCAAAACAAAGAATCAAGAATTTTGCCTTTTCTTCAAAAGGGTGGAAACTAGACAAAGGGTCATAGCTGGTATCAAATTGGTGCATGAAATCTAGGGCCTTCTTGTAAGCCACCCACTTTTCTTTCCTTAACTCTTGCTCATCCAAATCAAATTCATTCCTGATGAGGTCTTCAAGGAATTGGAATTGGTGAGGTCTACCTCTGCATACTGCCCTTTTTCTGAACATGCCGTTGAAGAAATCTTCAGGGTCGGCACACCTTGATAATGCAGTTGATAAATGGTAGGGTTGAAGGAAATCTTCAAAGCACTTCCAACCCCCTTTAGTTATTACAAACTGATGTGCTATAGTTATTGTAGGGAAAATAGTCCCTTTACCTCTACCTATTAACTCTGCCTCTTGCACACTACCAATCTGCTTGAGGACTTCTGCAATTCCTATTTTAAGTGGGACCTGATATGGCAATAAGAATGGAGTGCCTCTGAAACCATACACTCTGAAAACTGTGGAAATAGGGTATAAGTACATATCACCCCAATTGTGGACAATTTTAATATCTTCAGCAAACTCCTTTGGCCTAATGAATTCCAAAAGAACCTTACGGACTCTTGGATTCTCTGAACATAAAAGAGTCCTGATCTTGGATGCAAAGCACTTATCAAACCTCAAGTAGCTAGCATCTTCTCTATCCCATGACAACACTATACTCCATAACTGAACTGGCATCTTTTCTCCATCCTTTTCTTTCACAAGATCCATTCCATTTGCAAAGTAATCACCACCCTTGAATAGAAATAGGTGCATGAGGAGGGAGTACCATCCAAAAGGCCTATCCACTTTTCCATTCTTTATCCCTATCAAGCCCTCATGGATGGCATCAGTAATATAGGGACCATAATCAAATGTCACTACTAGAGAAGGATTCAAAATTTGAGCAATCATTAACATGTAATGAGTTGGCATGTTTGCTTCAGCATCCTCTACAAAAATTTGGCAAAGTGACCAGTATAATCCCTTGGTTCTAAGAGTGAACAGATTTAAGGAGAAAGGTTCCATAGTATTGGGTCCTACAACAGTTAATCCACCTATCTTAACAAAGAATTCTTTAAGAGGTCCATTCCTAAGGTGATTCCTCTGTGCATTGTAAACCTGAGCCAATGATTTAAAATTGATAGGTTCAAAATAATTGGAAAATTCACTAAGCCCAAATGCATTTATGAACTTCTCATCATTTATTTCAATGAGGGTTTTTCCATTTATCTCCCTAACACTCTTTGTAATGGGGTCATAGTTGTGTGCAATCTGAGTTAGGAGATCCACATCCATGAACACTCTAGGAACCACCAATTTACCTACATCCAATTCCCAAATACTATTCAATGGGGCTGGGGAGTGTCTCATACTGAATCCGACCTTGAATAAGCCTAACCTAGACAACCCTATCTGTGGGTCTCTCAACCAATTTCCTTTGTCGTACAATCCTTCTCCTATTCTCAAGCGAGGGGCTTTTGGCACTAACTCTTGAACCTTAGCTGCCATGTTAGTTGACATGGTTAACTGTTCTAGGAAATCATCACAGATTGCCCTCTCATGGTAATTAACTTTCCCTGAGAACTCCCTTTTAGGTGCCATCTCAATAATTCTATGCAAGTAGATTAATTACTAGCCACAATAGTTCTATAACAGGTCAAAACCCCAATTCAAACAAACTGTCAAGTAATTGCTAAGCAAAAGTACAAGAGAACCAGTTCTTGGCTTGAAGAAATCTACTCTGCACCCACTTCTTCGCAACAGCTCTTCGAAATGATGCCTACATTCAATTGATGTGAGACCATATATGGTAATCAGGCTCTTAACTGCAACATTGATACCGCATGCTTTGACCATCCCTTCAGAATTGAATTCATGAAAGAATTCAAAAATTTGGCTCCAACGGGACATAACATGCCTGTGTATTTTCTTTTCGCTCTTTCGCTATTTCGCAGAGCATAACACCCTTGCATGTTCATCTAGTGAAATCATGCCAACCGCTAGATCACATCAAACTTGCACTGCCTTTACCCTTTTACCTTTCCTCATCCGACAACGGGCTAAAAATCCTTTCGCTACTTTGCAGACAGTAGCCAACGTGCACTTTAACCCAGCGAAGCCGCGCCAGCCGTCTGATCGGATGGAACTTGATCGGTCTTTATCTCTGTTTGACCTCTCTACCTTAGTATTGGGCCCTACCTTCTTTTCGCCACTTCGGGGGCCTTAACCCTCGAGCATTTTCCTTTCACGAAGCTGCACCAAGCATTAGATGGAACTCTAATCACTCGGCCTTTAACTCCGACCAGGACCGTCAACCTTTTTAACTAACCGCGCCTCATCTTGACGGCTAACGGTTTTTACTATTTCATAGAGGTCAATCCGCTTCCATCTTTGGGCCATGAAACAACGAGAAGCGTTGGATCAATCTTGAGATGAATGCCTTTTAAGTGGGCCCTTTATCCAGGTATTACTTACCCCACTTGTTCACCAGTTAACAAATGCCACGTGGCATTTGGCCATTAGCCCTGGAAGCTCCTTCGGGTTCAGTTCAGAGTCAGCCACGTGTCTTACTTCACTATTCCCACATAACCATTGGTTACACCTAGGCAGGCCCTCAATCACCTTTTAAAACCAAGTGTCACTCGACACATCATTATCAACTCTGAGAAAAGTAGTAGCTGTCATGCCACGTCACGCCTTCATGTGACTTGCACCTGTCTTTCATGACTTTGCATACATTAACCTCTGGTTGGTTTGCAGCCACGAAATCACAAGAACCATTGGATCAAAACAGAGTTGATCGGTCGTTACCTTTATGCCTTGCCTGTCCTTTGGGCCCACTGGCCTTTTTGCCATTTCACAAGCTTTAATTTACTTGCATCTTACCTTCACGAATTCATGCAAACTGTTAGATCTCAGGAACTTGCGTAATGTTTTAACAACTTGCTTAAAACCAGTAGACATGGGTCCTCTGACTCAGCTTTATCCACCTAGCATTTGATCCCTCTTGAACTGATGTGTCAACTTCTTATTCGCTGTAAGAATTCTGCGGGACCCACATTTTTTAGTGCCGCCCGTGTTTGACAGGTCACTTCTCAACTGGTGGTGTGACTCACCTCCTTGAACCCACCAGTTAGTCCTCAAATTTAATTCGTTGACCATTTTGATTTTAGGCCACATGCCACTTTCTTACTTGCCATCTCAACCAACTGGACTGCTCACTTGGAATGCCATGTCATTTTTTCCACTTCGCGAAAGCTATTTTCCGAGCATCTTCATCTTGCGAAACTGTGCTGGTCGTTAGATCTCAGGGACCTGCACATCTATTATGCCTCTTATAAACCTCCTTGCCCGGGCCCATCAACCTTTCGCCATTTCGTGAAGAGTAAACTACAAGCATCTATCGGCTGCGAAACAACGCAGGCTGTTGATCTCTTTCAAACCTGATCGCCTTTTAGCTGTGGAAACTCTTGATCGCTAGGTCCCACCAAACCCTTTCGCTACTTCATGACAGGTAACTTGCATGCTTGTTTTGGCTGCTAATCAACGCGTGTCATTGGATTCAAAACGAGATGGAGTCTCGTTAAGCTGGCTGCCAATGCACTCGGTCAAGCCCGCTTGGGCCTTTCGCTATTTCGCAAAGGCTAACACACTAGCAACTCCACCCAACGAAACAGTGAAAGTCATAGATTTATCTAAGAGTTGCACAATACTTACTGGGCCCGACAAACATTAGAGAAGGCAAATTAAATGCGAAAAGAATTAAAAGATTTAAAGGGACCACCTAGGTCAATGACAAGGGGGAAACACCTTTACGATAAATGGACCCATCACTTAAGTGAATAAAGTAACGCCAAATTAGAATTAAAAGGGGTTTTTCTCAGAAATTTTGAAAGCGATTAAAGATTAAACCCTAAACCCCCCTTTAGGACACATAGCAGTTAGAAGTAACATGGCCATACCAAACTCAAAAATTTCATAGACTTAGTCAATTATGGAAAAAGCATACCCATTTTTAAATAGTGATAACAGCGGCTCTGACTGGGGATGGTTGATTGCAAGGTCAACACAAGAACTCAAAAAACTCTAGAGAAACAAACCAAAACACAAGCTCAAAAATAACAATGCAAAGCAAACAAATATATAAAAACAGAGGACCTACTGTGCATGGACTTTAAGAGAAATAATGCTTCAGGAATTGTCCATGCACTGAAAATTCTTGTATTTCATCATTCATATTCTTTAGAAAGTATGAGTCTTTTCCATTCACATCACAAACCACAGAAGGGCCAATCCATAATGACTCAAACTTCTTATGCTTTCCCTTGTCCCATCCTTTTGCATTCCACTGAAGAACAATATCACCTATTTGAAACTTTCTCAATGATGTCCTTTTATCAAAAAGATACTTAGACTGCAATTGGATCTTTAAATTTCTCTTATGAGCTAGAGTTCTGATTTCTTCCACTTCCACTATCTGAATCATTTGGTTCTCCATAGGTTCAGACAGCTCCATGTCTTCAACTTGCAAGAATTTATATACTGGAAGAAGATTGTTTACTGGCAATCTAGCTTGTGTACCATAAACCACTTCAAAAGGTGACATTCCAATAGCCTTTTTGACAGTAATTCTATTAGCCCACAAAGCTAATTTCAACTTTTGATCCCAAGACCTCTTGTTCTCTTCCAGGATTTTCTTAATAATGTTCAAGAGGCTTTTGTTACTAGATTCAGCTTGTCCATTCCCTTGAGGATGATAGGGTGAAGAGTAAGACATGATTATTCCATGACTAGTGCAAAATCCCACAAACTCTTCTGACCTAAAGCTCATGGCATTGCCCATTACTAACTTTGCAGGGACTCCAAATCTAGTTATAACATTATCCATTAAGAAGTCAATGACAATTTTACTTGTAGCTCTTTTGGTGGGAATAGCTTCAATCCATTTAGTAAAATAATCAGTAGCTACTATGATCCACCTATGACCTTTTCCTGATCTTTCAACAATCTCTCCAATAAAATCAATGCCCCATTGGACAAAAGGGGCTTCCACTGTGACTGGATTTAGGGGTAAAGCTCCTTCATACTTCAATTTGGATGAAATTTTTTGGCACGGGTCACATTTCCTTACATGTTCATGAGCATCTTTAAATAAGGTAGGCCAATAATACCCAGCCCTGACTATCTTTCCAGCAATTGTCTTAGTAGAGTAATGACCTCCGCATACTCCATCATGCATTTGAATCAACACTTCCTTGGCCTAGAATTCATCCAAACACATTAACAATGAACATCTATATTTCTCCAAAAAAGGTCACCCTGAATGAGAACATATTTTTGTGACTTAAGCTTTAATGTCCTTTTTTGATTGTGGGTCATCCCCTCTGAAAATGTGGCATCTCTCAAGAAATGTACTACTTCTGAATACCAGGGTTGTTGTTCAATACTGGTGACCATGGTGTTTTCAACCTCAACATTGTTTATTTCAACACCAAGAAGATTGTATTCAGCCATAAGCTTGGCCAGACCTAAGCCTCTCACCAATTTGGTGATCTTTATTTCCATGTCAAATTCTTGGATTCTGTTAATCCATCTACACCTTTTGCCTGTAACTTCAGATTGGGATAAAATGTCTTTGACTGCAGCATGTGGAACATAAGCAACTACTTGTGCATTTACAAGATATGGCCTAAAAGCCTTGACAACTTTAACCAAAGCATATGCCTATTTCTCCATGATCTCATACTTTAATTCTGCTGCTTGTAAATACTTGCTATAGAAAGCTATGGGATGTTCATGTCCCTCATTGTCCTTTTGCAACAACACTGTAGCTACCATATGATATGAAGCAAAAGAGAACAAAGAAAAAGGCTTACTATAATCTGGGGATTTCAACACAGGTGCTTCTTGAATAGCTCTTTTAATCTCAGCAAAAGCTTTTGAAGCTTCTTGATCCCAACAAAATTTTGTATCCTTCTTGAGTAGTCTAACAATGGGCTTTACCACCTCTGCAAAGTTTGCAATGAATCTTCTAACAAAATTAACTTTGCCTAAAAAATATTGAATACCTTTAACACTTTTTGGTTCAGGCACATTGTTTATTGCTTCGATCCTTTCAGGGTCTATCCTTACCCCTTCCTTGGAGATAATATGCCCCATCAACTTCCCTTCAGTAACAGCATAATGACATTTCTTGGGGTTTAATGACACACCAAATTCCAAAGCTTTATTGAACACCTTTTCCAAATGTCCACAGTGGTCATCCGCCCTTTTAGAGAAACATGTTAAATCATCTTGGTACACAACCATGATGATGTTGATGAATTCTTTGAAAGCTACATCCATGGCTCTCTGAAATGTAGCTCCAACATTTTTTAATCCAAATGGAATCCTTACATAAACATATGTCCCCCATGGGGTGGTGAAAGTGGTCTTGAATTGCTCAGATTCCTTCACTAGCACCTGATTGTACCCTGAGAAACCGTCCATCATTGACAAAAGATCACAACCAGTTACTCTCTGCAGCATAGCTTCCATATTGAGAGAAGAATAATTATCCTTCAGGGAAGCAACATTTAAATTTCTAAAATCCACACACAATCTTATGTCCCCATTTTTCTTTCTTACTGGGACCAGATTAGAGACCCATGAAGAATTTCTTATAGGTTTAATAATCCCCCCTTCTCTTAACTTAGTTAATTCTTGCTACATCTTGGTTTCTAGCAGGGGATTAGTAGGTCTCTGCTTTTGTCTGAAAGGCTTAGCATATGGAAGTAAAGGAACTTCATGCTCAAAAAGGTCTTGTCTATACGCCTTTAAGTCTTCATAGTAACAAGCAAACACATGCTTATATTTCTTCAATAAATTAATAAGATTAGTTCTGACATGAGCGGGTAAGTTTTTCCCAATGTATACCAACTTAGGGGATAACTCTGTCCCCAAGTTTACCTCCTCCAATTCTTCTGACTTGGTAGTAGATTGCTAGTGCAGATGACTGTCATTATAGTTGAACATGCCCTCAAGCTCCACCAACCCTCTCGGTATGTCATTTGTTTCCAACTGAACCAAGTCATTACCGAATACTATCTCTTTGTTGTCAACCACCTCCACTAATGCATTGCAGTCAATCTTTTGTCCGTCGTAATCATCAATGCATTGTATGAACCTAAGAATATCTTCATCATTGGCAAAAACTTGCCAATTATACACATTATCAGGGATGGAAGGCCTAGATTTTATTTCCATAGTGGATATACCGGTTAGTGTTGCATCATCATTTTTCAATGCAACATTGGCTAAAAATTCTGCCATGATATTCTTTGATCTCTCTATCCAATTAATAGGAAAAGCACTAAAATGCTGAATGACATCCCAAACTGCATGCTTATATCTTTTCAGTCTATCATTTTTTGATGCATATTTGGATCTTACCTGAGAGACAACCAATTCTGAATCTCCTAAAACTTTCAATAGTTGTATTCCATGCCTCTTTGTAACTTCAAGCCCCAACAACAAAGCTTCATACTCTACAGTATTGGTTGTGCACTGAAAGGCCAATAAGAAAGAATACTTAAAAGTTATACCTGATGGGGATACAAAAAGAACTCCTGCTCCAAATCCTTCTTTGGAACAAGCTCCATCAAAATACATTCACCATAGACCATGCTGTTGTGATTCTAATTCAATCACAATGGAATCAATATTCTTTAACTGAGGTAAAATTGGTTGTATTCTAAAATTGTCAAGATCCACATCAATCATACAATTAAGCATGCCAGGATCTACATTATCAATTACCTTAGGAGCATGTGGTTCTTTGTATAGTTTGACTTGATTCCCATTGATTGGGATGGTAGCTTAAGATAGATCCAATTGGACATTTTTGCCTACTGCTGCTGCCCACTGCCTGGATAATAACATGCCATAATGAGGCTTAGTGTCAGTGACAATGACATCCATCTTATAGGTCGCTTTAGGGAATGCTGCTATCTTTACTTCAACATCTCTCATTGTACCTATCACGAGCACTTCCCTGTTATCCATAGCATAGCATTTTCCATATACTATAGTCACTGATAATCCTAATTCTTTCATGACACCATAAGGCATTACATTAGCAGTTGCACCTGAATATATCATACAACTTTTTATCAACTGGTTGTTTACTAACAAAGTGACATAAAAAGGATCTACCGGTGAAGGATCTTGAGTAATAGTTGTTCCAACATAAACCTCAGGGGTTTGGAACTCCTGATCCTTTCCATTTTTAGCTGAACCAGTGGGTAAGACTATGCTACTGTCAGATATATTAGAAAACAGAGACAAGGCAACTTCTCTATGTTCTTTTATTTTCATTAACTCTATTAGTGGGATAGTAACTTTCATTTGTGTAAGAGCCTGAGCCATGTCAAATATGGAATTGCTGCTCAACTCAGCATTAGCTTTAACTCTTTCTGCCTTAGGCTGACTCGCCTTCTTTGTTGTGGCAGCTCCTTGTGTATCATTTGTATTGTTATCATCTGTATTCTTGGGTACATCTTTAATTTGATCTTTCTTCTCTTGACCCATCTGAGGGGTAGTAGCACTACTTGTTGCCTTTTTCTGAAGAACCTCTTTTATAAACATAGAACCAAGTTCACCCTCATCACTATCCCTTTTGGTGCTCCTTAGGTTATAATTGTGCTTTGCCTTAGCTATAGCAGCCTTGGTGAGATTTCTCACTTCTTCCTCACTAGGCCTTCTAAGATGAACTTCTTCATCTTCAATGGTTACCACATTCAGAGTAGGATGCCAATCAAGTGTTAGTTGTCCTTGAAAGGACCTTGTACTATCCAGCACATCACTAAATTCACTTTGTACTGATTCCTCATCACTTTCTACAATGGTTTCAAACATATTGATATCAGGCTCAGCCTATTGCCTTAGGGACTCTTCAAGGGCTTGAGCTACTGCACACTGATGAGGAGAGTGTGGCCTGTCACAAGCAATACACCAGGGAGTGTTCTCTATATTGTGAACATTTTTTCCTTTTAAGGGATCAGGGGTGTCTTGGCTCTGAGAACTCTTAGGCTTCTCATTCTGAGGTTTACCATCCTTCTAGTTGGTATTATAAGGCATATCATGAAATCTGGGAGGCCTATCTTGCCAATTATAGTGAGGCTTATCATTTTTTATTTACCTTGGCAGTTAGGTCCTTCATAGCAGTGACTAACTTTTCTATCTTGTCTTCCTCCTTAGCCACTTTGTTTGGTTGCTATTTTGTTTCCTTCCATAGCATACCATCAGTTCGTCTCCCTAATTTTCTGGATGCTTTCCTATTGCTCTCCACATTGATAGCAATTCTGAATGCGTCTCTTAGGCTATGTGGATTCTTATCCCTTAAAATGTAAGCCATTTTGGAATCAAATGCATTATAATAAGTGTTCAAGCACATGTTATCATCTAGTCTCATCACCTGATACAACCTATGCATGGCTTTCTGAAATCTAGCATTGAAATCGGTGACCATCTCATTATCAGATTTTCTAATATTATTGAATTCATTTAACATGAAACTCACATTTGTTTTGTCACCGTATTGCTCTTGAAAACAATTCTTGAAATCTTCCCAAGACCCAATACTATTAATAGGGAGACCTCTAAACCAATCTCGTGCATCATCTATTAGGGATTGGACAAATAACTTCATTATGACATCTTCATTAGCTATCTCATAATCATTTATCAAGTCACTAAAGGATTTTAAATGCTCCTCTGCACTAATTGCATTATTTCCAGAAAATTTAGGGAGCCTATCTCTTAACTCAATAGGAACATGGTTGGGATATCCTGGGATTCCATCAAAAAATAACTACCTGTACTACTCTAAATTGATGGGTCTCCTTTGGAAATGGTTAGCAACATTGTTATTACCCATGTTCATTCTCACAGTAGGGATTTGAGTCTGAGAGATTTGATTATTCTGGTTGATTACAGGGGCTTGACTGACTATTTCTGTATTAACAGGCAAAGTGGGATGAATTTTAACAGGGGGGGAGAAACTTGCTGAGGAACAGGCTTATTGAGATCCTCTGATGGGAAAATGATAGGGGGAGCTTTGAGATAACCAATTTTTCTTTTAACTTCCTAGTTAGCTGCTTCTAACTCAACCTTTTCTAACTGCATTTGTAGATCTTCTTTCTCCTTCCTCATTCTTTCCATCTCCTTCTCATGTGCTGATAGTCTATGGGAGATCTCCATCGTAGTTTTTGATCCTGACCCCCTTTCCATGCACTTTTGTTTTCCTTTATCAACCTCATTTCTAACAGGCCGTGGGTCACTAAAAACCTCCTTATTTGGTTGGATCACTGACTTATATGCTGGTTTGGCTTTGGGAACTAGAATTTCCCTAATCACATGACCTCCATCATCACTTTTTTCTTTTTCTTGGGCTAACAATTCAAGATCAGCAATTTGCCTGAGAAGCCTATCTCTTTCCATTAGTTTTGCTTTGACTTCTCTCTCCCTATTTTCTTCCTTCTAGGCTCTTAAGGAAATTAGGTGATGGACCTTTCTATTTAGGTCTTCTATTTCTTGGGACACCTCATCTTCATCAGGAAAGATCTCCTCAGAGTCAGATACGTTAACTTGGTCTATATCAATCAGGCTGATGTTTCCATCAACTGTTCTTTGCACAGAGTGTCTGACTACATTGGAACTACTTCTATCTTTTCCAGAAAAACTAACATGAGATAACTCTTGATTTAAAACTTGAACATCATCTATATTTCCAAATAATCCAGAATGAAATCCTAAAACATCATGTTCAGATTCTCGGGAAGAAGAATTAGACTTTGCATATACAGGTCTATCAGATACCTTACCAGCATTGTTACTCTTCTGCACCCACGCAACATTTGATGGCTCATGTTGTACTGATCTTTTTTTACCTCTTCGTGACTGTTTAGGTAATCCCTCCTACAATGTCTCATGAGGATGTTTCTTCATGAAGGACCTAGTGTTCTTTCCTCCTTGCATTGCACTTGTTTCCTTTTAAGAATTCTCTTATTTTAAGGACTGGTTGAACTAATAGAGTCACCACCCACAGATCTGTGGGAAATACGAAAACAAGCTTTGAACGAAATATTGCAAATCCTCAGACCAGCATCACATATCAAATATCATGCAACTCTTTTTTAAAATGACTATATCAAGACAACACCGATATTTTATTGAAGCAACAATCAGCATCTGGATTCATAGTATGACTCTCCCCAGCAGAGTCACCACTTTTGTTGTTCTCAAATTCTGATTCCCCCTAAAATCCCTTATAATAAAATAATAAACTCTATCTGCAGAAGAGAAATCAAAGAGAAGGAAAACTTTAGAGCAACATATGACAAGGTTTTATAACCTTCTACACTTCGAACTTATCCAAAGTTCAGGCGGGTATACCCTAGGTGAATTCTTTCACACTTTTAAACAAAATCCACAGTAACCATTGTCCCAAAAACCAGTGGATCTTATCACCTTGAAACTGACTGAAACAAAGAAATAAAACTTATATTCGTGTTCAGTATTGACCTGGAAGAATATGTAAAAGATAACCACAATAGATACCAGTGCCTTATCCAGGCCACAGAGTTGCGCGATACTTACTAGGCCCGACAAATATTAGAGAAGGCAGATTAAATGCGGAAAGAATTAAAAGATTTAAAGGGACTGCCTAGGTCAATGACAAGGGGGAAACACCTTTACGATAAATGGACCCATCACTTAAGTGAATAAAGTAACACCAAATTAGAATTAAAAGGGGTTTTTCTCAGACATTTTGAAAACGATTAAAGATTAAACCCTAAACCCCCCCTTAGGACACACAATAGTTAGAAGTAATAGGGCCATACCAAACTCAAAAATTTCACAGACTTAGCCAATTATGGAAAAAGCATACCCATTTTAAAAAGGACAATCGAAGATCTAGTAAAGATGAATGTAGTACATGATCCAAATACTTGAGTGTATCCTCTAAAGATAAAGAGACCTCCTCCAGATGATGTACATAAGTATCCACAATCATGTCAACCACAAAAGAATGATCATGTAGAGAATGTGCAAGAGGGTTAGAGTGGTCCCTCACAACAAATGAAGAGGGATCATCTCCATCAAAGAGAAAATGAATATCATCAATGATGTCTCCCAAATCTGCAATGTAGGACTCCACAAAAAAACCTGCAATGTCTATCAAGTAGTCATCCCAAGGAACTATATCTGGAAGACAAGGTATATCCTGTTGCATTGAATCACAAGAAGCCAAAATTGTAGCAACATCTATATCATCAGGTGCAACTGTAGGTGTGATATCAATAGTAGGAGATGAAATTCTAGTCTCAAGTACTGGGTCACATGTGAGAACACCCAAGTTCAACTAACCAAAGTTCTCCTTGATATTGGAATCCACACAATAAGTGTGATCATCGTGTGAAGAATCAAATTCATCAATAAGACCAAAATCTAAAAAAGGAGTACAACAAATATGCATGATATTTCACCCCAGTAGCAATGATAGCTCTACTCTCCAAGTCTCTAATGATAACTAAATCAGGTGTGAACTCCACAGTCTTCATTATGGCCCCATGAGTGACCTGATAGATGGAAAGAAGATTTTTTGTCAAATGAGGTACACACAACACATCATTCAAGGAGTTATCCTCAATGGCAATAGATCCTTTCCCAATCACATTCATATGTATATGATTAGGCCTATCAAAATATTTGGCATGTTGCAAGGCTCAAATGAAGAGAACATATATTGTGAAGATGCCATATGATGAGAAGCTCTTGAATCTAGAAGTCATCTCCCTGAATCGTGACTTGTAGTAGCACAAAGAGCTTGTCCTTTACTTGTCTCAAAAGTGTGTTCCTTTCCTTTATCAAATTCCTTTCCTTTGGAAGAAGAAACTGAAGTAGACATTCTAGTTCAGGCAAACTGATTTTATTCTTCTCAAGAAGATGTTTCAATTCATCAGTATCCTTCTTGTAACAATGGTGTTCATCATGTCTTGAATTTTTGCAATATGCACAAAAAAGCTTCTCCTTATATGATTTCCCCTTAGGCGAGGATGCAAAAATGTCTTGTTGTGGAGAGGATGATTGTGCTCTATCTTGTTGTGGCTTTGGCTTAAACTGCTTTTGGTTCTTTCCTTTACCTTGATAAGCGAAGTCCCAAAAGCAAGCCTAGTCTTTTTTGAGGCCGATATCCCCATTCTAAGCTTTTGGTAAGGACATTATTTGGATGTTTTTTTTTAATCTTTTTAAAGGATATTTTGCAATGCTTTTGGATTTTTTGAGGATATTTTGCTATGTTTTTGGATTTTTCAAGATATTTTGCAATGTTTTTGGATCCTTTCAATACATTTTGCTATGCACATGTGTCATCCTTTGATATTGTGACGAGAATCACTCCATTGATTGATCATGATAAAAGAGAATTTCCCGAATGTCTAGCAAGGTAGAGACATTATGAATGGATGAATGGATTGATGAAAATGGAAGCAATAAATATAGTGGTAGCATATGATGGCTTTAGGCCCAAGATATGGAGATAGCCCATGCCCACATAAACACAGACGAAGACCGATAGGAGTGGGATAGAAAATATATTAAGAAAGAAATGTCATCATTCTATACAATTGAATCTAAGATGCTTTGATTGTCATGGACTATTCAACGATGGGATAACATATTTTTACCAAGCTAAGGGATTGGACATGAAAAGATAAGGCAATAACATGGTGCGATAGAATGGTGCTCTAGATGGAATGTGGTCCTTAGGAATGGACATGTCAAGAGACTTGTGAAACCATGTTTTGAATTTTTTGCCCGTATTCTATATCAAGATAAAGGGTGGATTAGGGGAATAATAATAGGACATGGATATGATAAGTTAGATCAAAAATAGATAAGGGATATGAATAGGATGAGGGCATGATAAGGGAATCAATATGGATAAAAGGGATGTGGACAAGGTGAAGTAGATAGCACATGTGATGCATAGGGAGATCCTTAGCCTTGTTAATATCAAATATGGAAAAGGGAATTTGGATGTAGATAAGGATGATGGACATGAAGAATGAAGGACAATGAATGATGTGATGGATAGGATGTGATAGGATAAAATGAATGGAACCTGACCCCAAGTATGGAATGCAAGAGGATGAAGGATTACACATGACACTTGTTTGCTAAGTTTTCACCAGCGGATATTATTTCTCTTTACTATTTTTTTTCAAAAGGCAATTGATGCATGATAAGACATGGAGAAAGGAATCAAGCATCTTGTTGTTTGGATGGTACCCTTTGAAATACATGTTGCAATAGACCATGGCAATGAAGTTATGCTCAAAGACATTGATGGGATAATGAAATTGGTGATTGGATGAAATAGGATAGGCATTTGTGCAAAGGATTGGATAAGATGGACAAAAGGGTGGAAACGAGGTGTTAGATAATGGAATGGATGTTGGGAAACTTGTGCTTGAGTGGAGGAAAATGCTAGAAAGATCAACATTCTCACACACCTCAAGGGGTGGTGGTGTAATGGAGGAAAAAGCATATTTTGAATTTTGCGATTTGGATGGAGGAAGGGGTATGGGTTTTGGGACATAAGGACCCAAAATGGATTTGAAAGGTAGAAGGTGTTTAGAAGGAGTAATAACAATTTTGGATGCCAACTTTTATTTTTATTTGGGATGTTGTGCTTCAAGAAGCCGCTTGGGAATCCACATAGTTTTTAATGTTTTTGTATTTTGTGGTTCCTTCGAATGCATTGCTTCTACAAGTAACTTAGGAACCCATATGGAGTTTGAATTTCCTTTCTTTTTTTTCAGTGGGCCTTTGTGACCTTCTTGATATTTGTTTTTGTTTTTCTTTTTGGATCATATTATGCTTTGTTTTTTTCACATGTCGATTAGATGGGACATGTTGAGCCTTAAATGCATGTGGATTGTTGGACTTATGGATTCCAAATTGTTTCCAAATAGAATGTAATTTACGGATGGATAAGAATGATATTGTAGCGTCGTAAATTATACACCCTTAATTGGGTGGTACAATTTCACACTTAGGCTAGCACCCGCCTTAGTGTGTTTGCATCTTGCATTTCAAATTCCCTTTGAGCATTTAATTAAATCTAAAGTCTTCTTTCATCACTCTACACATCATTAAATTTGGCCCTTAAACATAAGTGTGCCCCTTTTTATTTTATGAACTCCCAATTGATTATTTCATCAAAAAACCCTAATTATGTTCTATTTTGACCTTCAAGGCCCAATTTCGCATATCTGAACATCTTGAATCTCCACATACTCCTAGAAGTGACTTTAGAATCACAATATCTTGCTTCCCCAAACATTTGGCAAAAATTTGGTTGGACCAAGAGGCAGCCTCTTTGTCCCAACTTTTTCTCCCCTAATTTCAGGAGCATTTTTTGGCAGTATTTTAATGTTTGAATCCAGGAAATTGAGGAAAAATATCATTTCTAGGTCGGCCTATGATCAAAAACAAAGTTAGGGTTTCATACATATAGCCTTTTATTTCCTCATTTGATGGATCCACTCTCTAGCAATTGAAGGAGCCTCTTATGAAGTGAAAGTGTAGGTTATGAGAAGTCTTCATCAACAAATCAAACATCTATCAAGTCTACATCAACCATCTTCAACATCAATTAGGATATTTGAAGACATTAAAGAGTAAAAGGAGATCACCGACTATTTATTGGCTTGTACCACTCCACTAGGGTTTGGTATGGTTTCATGTCTTTGTATGAGCTTCATAACATTCATTTTCATATTTACATTCATGCTTTAGATCCATTATTGCATTTGTGATTTGAAGCATTTACATTTACAATCATTTAGTGTTTTCTCTCTAAAGTGTAGGGTAGAACTCTAGATCCACTTTCTTGTTCACTTATGATCTCACATACACACAAGATTCTTGCACACAAATTTTCAATACATCATTGGATATTTGTGGAGGTGGAAATCACCAAAACAAGGGGTTTGACTAAGGCAAAACCTTATATAGCCACCTAGACATCATTATTCCAGTTGCAGGTGCAGGTACAGGAATTTGACGCATGCATGAATTTTTGGACTGATGGAACACATAGGTGCAAACCTAGCCCCAGAATCAGATCTTAGTTTTCTAAGACTAGGGCGTGGCACCTTGGTCTAGTACTAGGGTGTGGCATCCCGGTCCCCTATGGTTTACAACATTTTTTGGCAGATTAGCATTCCAAAGTCTCAAGGTTCAAGATCTAGAAGTTCAGCCTCCTGTAGTATCAAAGACCAGGGCGTGGCATCCTAGTCATGCATAATCAACATCTAATTGTGGTGAGAGGTGCATATCTGAGTTCCTTTTCCAGCCCTGCATTCGGTTGTTCAATTTTGAATCTCCAAGTTTCTGCATTTTCAGTTTATGTTTGCATCTTTGTTCATCTCCTAACATAGTTGATTTCTATATTGCATTTTGCACATCTCCTCTTCATGTTTGCATTAGCAGATGTTATTATTCCAGTTCACTCATTCTAGATTAGAGTCCGGATTTTGTTGTAAGTTAGTGAGACTTCCTTGAGGGTTGTAGCCTTCTGGGTTATTGTATCTTGAGTTGTAAGCTCTAGCCAATGTGCCTAAATGCTAGTGCATTCCCCATTGTAATTATTTTCACATACTATGGTAGAGTATCATCTTATTGTGGGTAGGTTCACACTGTGGTTTTTCCCTTAACCGGGTTTTCCACGTCAAAATCTTGGTGTTGTGTATTGTGCTATCAGTTTTATTATCTTTGTTATTGCTGCAATTTATCAGATTTGTATTTGTGGTTAAGTTTGTAGATATGGTGAAAACTGATTCACCCCCCCTCTCAGTTTTTCTTCATTATTATTGCCAACAATTGGTATCAAAGCTAGATCCTCTAGAAGAAGCTTGGCTGCTTGAGGAGATTCGGGATGGAAACTGGTGGTGTTATCTTTAAGAAGGAGAGTCCAATATTTTATGGAAGCAACTATGCGATATGGAAGAAACGGATGGAGGTGCACTTGAGATTTCTTGGAGAGGATTACTGGAAGATTACTAAAAATGCCTATTATGTTCCTCTGAATGGTTCGATTACTATTGATGAGATCAAGGAAGCTAAACATAACATCAGAGCTAAGGAAACATTATTGAGTGCCCTGACTGATTTAGAGATGACTAATGTAATGGGAATTCAAACTGCACATGAGATATGGGAGAATATTGAGACCCTGCATGAAGGAGATAAACAAGTCAAGGTTGCTAAGTTGTAGAGTTTGAAAGGGAAGTATGAGATACTGAAGATGGGAGAAGATGAGAACATAAATGATTTTACGGTTAAGGTGAATGACCTTATCTTAGGTATCAGATGTGTCAGTGGAATCCTTGAAGAAGATGAAATTGTTGCTAAGGACCTGATATCTTTGCCTCCTGCTTACAAACATAAGGTAGTTGCTATTGATGAGATTCAAAGTGTGACTATTGTGACAAGAGATATGTTGGTTGGAAAGAGTGTTGCATTTGAGCTAAGCAAGTTTAGTGAACCACATGAAAAGTTCGAGACAACATTTAAAGCATATGTGTCTCGAAAGAAGAAGTATGATCCTGATGAATGCAAAATATCCAGATATGAAAGAGAGAGAAGAGAGATGGAAGAACAAGAAAGAGAATTGGATGAGCTTGAAGCATTGATTGCCCAAAGATTGCCTAAGGGAGCTGGTAAGTATGATGTAAAATTGCCTTTGAAATGTTTCTCTTGTAATAAGACAGGACATTTTGCTTCTAGGTGCCCGAAAAGAATGGCTAAATATGATAGGCATGATAAACTTGATAAGCATGATATAAATGATAGATATGAGAAGTATGAGAAGTATGATAAGCCTTACAAGTCTAACCGGAAGTATAAGAATCATAAGAACTATTAGTATGTTGTTGATGAAGGAGTTACAGATGAAGAATCAAAAGGATATGAAGCTTTGTTTTTTCCTATCAAAGAAGATGGACCGGTACCAGTTGATTCCACAAGATGCACTATTGAGGAGAAAGATTTAGCTACTAAATTTGAAGGGAAAGATGAATGGGTGATTGACAGCGGTTGTTCACATCATATGATCGGTGATAAAGTAAAATGTGAGTATGGAGAGATATGATGGTGGAATAGTAAGATTTGGAGATGATAAAGCCTGTGTGATCTGTGGTAGAGGTTCTATTTCCTTTGATGGTAAGCATAATACTGATGATATTTTGTATGTTGAAGGTTTAAGTGTTGGACAAATGGTTGAAAAAGGTTATGACTTACAATTTAAGAATGAAAAATGCAAGATCCTAAATGCCTCTGGTATAGAGATTGCATGTGGAACTAAGACTGAAGGTAATATCTTTCATTTGAATGCTGGTGAGAAAAGTTGCTTGATTGCCTAGATTGGTGAGAGTTGGTTGTGGCATAGGAGAATGAATCGTGAGAATGATTAAGATCAATTCTACTCAACCTGTTAGAGATTTGTCTAAAATTGTTAAGCCTACTAATCTGGTATGTAAAGAATGTCAAATGGGTAAGCAAACAAGAATTTATTTCAAGAAGAAGCAGTATACATTTGATGGATTGCTATATCTTGTACATACTGACCTATGTGGACCTACAAACATTAAAAGTGTGCAAGGTGACATATATTTTATGTTAATGATTGATGATTATTCTAGAATGATGTGGGTTGTCTTTTTGAAGGAAAAATCAGAAGCATTAGATAAACTCGAGATATTTAAAGGAAAGGTTGAGACTGAGACATGACTGAAGGTGAAATGTTTGAGATCTGACAGAGGAGGAGAATTTTGTTTCGATGAGTTTGATTCATTCTTGTGAGAAGCATGGGATTAGAAGACAATTATTTGCTCCTAGAACCCCACAATAGAATGGAGTTGTTGCAAGGAAGATCATGATTGTTTTGGATGCTGCAAGGACTACGCCGATTGAAGGAAATGATCTGAAGATCTATTGGAGAGAAGCTGCTAGCACTTTTGTTTACACATTAAGCTGAGTATATATAAAAGGTGATACTGATAAGACTCCTTATGAGCTATGGTTTGGTCATGTTCCTACTATGAGATACTTCAGGTTTTTTGGTAGAAAATGTTATAGCAAGAGAGATGAGGATATAGGAAAGTTTGATGCAAGAAGTTATGAAGGAATTTTCTTGGGATATTCAAAAAAGAGAAAATCCTACCTATGCTACAATAAGAGACTAAGAAAGATAGTGGAAAGTGTAAATGTGAAAGTTGATAAGAATTATGGAAAAGAGATCAAAGCATGCAGATATGATGATGGTCAACATATTATTCTAACACCTATTCAAACTGAAGAGTTGAAGCAAAATGATCCAGTAGAGACTATTAACCCAGATGTTGTTGCTATCGGTGAAGAGGTGCAGGAACCATAAAATCAAAATAATTAGAAGACTCCGAGGTATGTAAGATTGAATCACTCTAAAAATCAGATTATTGGAGATAAAAATAAAGGTGTGATGACTAGGAGAAGGTTAGCTACTGAAGAGGTATGTTTGATTTCTAAAATTGAACCTAAAGGTGTTATTGAAGCTCGTAAAGATGAAAATTGGATAAGGGCTATGGAAGAGGAATTAGATCAGATTGAAAATAATAACACATGGGAACTTGTGCCTAGACCTAAAGACAAGAAGGTGATTGGTAATAAATGGGTATTCAGGAATAAATTGAATGAAGTCAGTGAAGTTGTTATAAATAAAGCATAATTAGTATGCAAAGGATATTCATAGAAAAAGGGATTGATTATGAGGAGACTTTTGCTTCGATAGCTAGACTTGAAGCTGTTAGACTGTTGCTTGCATATGCTCCTTATAAAGATTTCAAGGTATATCAGATGGATGTCAAATCAACGTTTTTGAATGGTGATCTTGAGGAAGAGGTATACATTGATCAAACTGATGGTTTTTCATTATTAGATAATGGAGACATGGTATGGAGATTGAAAAAATCTCTGTATGGTTTGAAACAAGCCCCTAGAGCTTGGTATGCTAGATTGGACAAGTACTTGCTGAAATAAGGATTTAATAAAGGTACTGCTGATAGTAATTTGTATTTTAAGATTAAGAATGATAACATATTGATTGTTGAAGTTTTTCTTGATGACATTATCTTTGGAGAAGATGATGACTTGAGTATGAAGTTTTCTAGTGATATGCAGAAAGAATTTGAGATGTCTATGATAGGAGAGATGAAAATTTTCTTAGGTTTGCAGATTTCACAGACTGGTAAAGGTATTTTTATATCTCAAACTAAATATGTGAAGGAATTGTTGAAGGAGTTTGGGTTAGATGACTCCAAATCGATTGGAACTCCTATGGTGACTGGCTCAAATTGTCTAAAAATGACAAATCTCTTAAAGCTAATCAGACTTTGTGTAGATCTATGGTTGGTGGACAGATATACTTGAATCAAACTAGACATGCCATTATGCATGCTGTGTGCATGGCTGCTAGATATCAAGCTGATCCAAAAGAGAGTCATGTCACTGTTTTAAAGAGAATATTCAGATACTTGAAAGGGATAGTGGATTATGGTTTGTGGTATTCAAGGAATGATGATTTCATGTTATGTGCTTACACTGATGCCGATGGGTTTGGTGATGTTGATGACCGGAAGAGTACCTCCGGTGGTACATTATTTTTGGGTAAGAAATTGGTTTCATGGACTAGTAAGAAACAAGATTCAGTATCCCTGTCTACTGCTGAAGCTGAGTACATTATTGCTGCTAGTAACTGCACTCAAGTAGTTTAGATGAAGCAAATGTTTGAAGGATAGTAGAGTTATCTATGATGAGCCTACTGTCATATATTGTGATAATTCTAGTGCTATTAATATGTCAAAGAACCCGGTGCAACATTAAAAGACTAAACATTTATCAATCAAGTATCATTTCTTGAGAGAAAAGGTCAATGAAGAGGAAGTAAAGCTGAAGTATGTGTCTACAAAGAAACAAATTGTTGATATTTTTACTAAGCGTTTTCTCTTAGATATATTTGTATATTTGAGAGACAAATTAGGGGTATCCACCCCTCCTGATGAGAACTAGATGCATTGAATTGCATCAATCCGGTGGACTTCACAATCTTATCTCCTTGTCCGGATTGATGAGTTGGTGTTGCTCCTCTAGTGGAGTAGTTTGTTGATTTGGTTATTTGTTTTAGGGGGAGAGTTTGGTTTTCTCTTTTGAGGATCTTTTGCATTGTTGTCAAAGGGGGAGAGAAGCATGTGAAAAACTATTTTATTTGCTTGGTCTTAGGGGGAGGTTGTTGTAGACGTTTTCTTTCTTTGCATTGATTGTTTTTCACATCCATATATTGCCATCAATGCTAAAGGGGGAGATTGTTGGACATTGTTGCTGCTAGGATATGTTGTTGTCATTGATGTCAACATATTCTTGTAATCTATTGCTCTGGTGATTTGAAATTGGTTTATTGTGATCACGGTTTGTTGTATGGAGTATTTCTAATATCATTACATATTTCTATATTGGTTTTGGTGATTTGGGAAGCTTAATTGAACATATCATATGATCCAATTTGTACTTTGGTTTTTTGTTCAGTGCTTTGCAGAGTTTGATATTTCCTCCAGTATATTTCGGTGTGATGAGATCTTGAGATGATATTTTGGGAGTTTTCTTGGGATGTTCATGTGTATCTTCATTTCAGATGGTTCATGATTTGGTGCTCCTTAAGTTATCTTTCTTCATGACATTTGTTGTTGGTTGAGTGTTCTTGAGGTTCAGATGTTGAGCTATGAAGATTTGATAATTGGTGTTGGTGCAGCTATTGTTGATGATTCTAACATGCTTGCTGGTGTTTCCTAATTGTGTCCTATTTGTTTTGATGATCCACATTGATCGTTGTGTGATTTTTTGGTGATTTTTCTGAATTGGTGATGTTCTTCATGTTATGTGGTTTTCCTGGTGGTGTAGCGTGTTGTGGTTGATCTTGGCATGATTTCCAGTGGTGATGAGCATTTGCAAATTTGAATTAGGTTATGTTATGTCATGTATATAATTATATTGGTTTGGTGGTTGATCTTTGTATCGTGTGATTTAAATTTTTAATTGTGAGTTGAGGGTTTAGCCGACCTTGTTGTCAAGGTTGATGAATTGTATAAATAGGTGGTATAGTCATGCAAATTTGGGAATTGAGGTTGTGTTTGCACTATTAGAGAGTGGTGTATGTTCGAATAAAAGGATTTGTCTTTTGGTGTGGTGTATTGAGGAGTGATTGGTGTTGCAGAGTAGACAAATGTGCTTAACAAAAAATTTCTTTAGGCATAAGCAAATGCTATTATTATAGTTCACTCCTTCTAAATTATAGTCTGAATCTTGTTGTAAGTTAGTGAGACTTCCCCGAGGGTTGTAGCCTTCTGGGTTATTGTATCTTGAGTTGTGAGCTCTAGGCAATGTGCTCGAATGTTGGTGCATTCCCCATTGTTATTATTTTCACATACTACTGCAGAGTATCATCTTATTGTGGGTAGGTTCCCATCGTGGTTTTTCCCTTAACCAGGTTTTCCATGTCAAAATCTTGGTGTTGTGTGTTGTAATATCAATTTTCTTATCTTTTTTATTGCTGAAATTTATGAGATATGTACTTGTGGTTAATTGATTCACCCCCCCTCTCACTTTTCCTTCATTGTTATTCCCAACACATTTTGCCAAAAACTAGTCAAGCTTGTTACTAGATGCCATTTTGTAGTGCTGATAAAGATAAGTTCAATGGTTCTTCTCATGAATACATTCCTATCACATCATCCTCTAAATATGGTAATATGGTGGTTTACAACAATCCTCTTTATGATGACTTGTCTCCTTTTGAGTCTAAACATAAACCATTCAATAGATATGACCATGCCATGTTGGATGATGCTCTTGATGATTTTATGCATATTCCAACCTCTTCAAACAAACATCACACCTTTAAAAGATATATTAACATGATAAATGTGAATGAACATAACTTTCAAACACCTCCTAATAAACCCCTTTTTGTGGTTCAAGGTGCTTTCCCTTCTCCAACATCACAATCTCTTAACAAACCTCTCTTTGTGGTTCAAGGTGGCTATGGTAATGATCCCTTTTGCACTCCTAACAAATCCATCATCACCGTGCAAGGAGGGTATCCCACTAAGAGTCCTTATGAGTATGCTAAGAAAATAACTAGAGAGAGTTATAATTTGGTTGCTCATACCTATATAACAATAAACAATTGGCAACCTAATCCTCCTCCAGTTGTTCCAACTTCTCTTCCTAATCCTCAACCTATTCTTCCTCAAGCACCTCATATTTCACAAGCCCTTAGTAAGGAGTATGATCTTATTGAACAACTTAAAGCTACTCCCTCCATGATCTCCCTTTGGGATCCAATTCAAACTTCCACATATCATGGGATGTTACAAGATGCTCTAAAGACCTTGGATGCCCTATTCACAATGACATCTAATGATAAGGATTCTTTGATCGACTCCATGAAAACACCTAAAGCTTAAATTGTGTTAACCCAAGATGAGTAACCTCCTCGTGAAGTTCAACACCAATATGATCCTCTTATGATTGTTATTCTTATCAATGGTAATGCTATAAGATGAAACCTTGTGGATAATGGCTCCAACCTTAACGTTTGCAGTGTTAACTTATTGCTTAAGATTAAAGTGGATACTTCTCTCATCAAACATGATTCTCTTACTATTTGTGGCTTTGATAATGTGGCTAGGTCTTCACTAGGTATCATAACCTTACTTATTAAGGTAGGAATTATTATCTTACCCACACCTATTCATGTCATTCTTGATAATTTGACTTATAATCTGTTGTTAGGAAGACCTTGGATCCATAATATGTAAGTTGTTCCTTCCACTTTGCATAGGCAAGTTAAGTTCATTTACAACAACAAGACGTATACCTTATTTGCCGATACCAATCTTCAAGCTTGTTTGCAAACATCTGCTTCTAAGTCTTCCTTGACCAATTCTTCCCTAACTATTTCTAATGCTTCTTCTAACATCCTTTTTTCCTCAAATACCCCTCTTCCCTCTAGTGATTCTAAGACTCTTGAAGAGGATTCTACCCAATCTGAATCTTCTCCTAAAGATATCTTTTCTCCTGAAGGGGTACTCTCAAATGATGATTGGGCATCTCTAGACTTTAATCCTACTTTTGTGGGAGAATATAGTGTCTCTTTGAAAGAATCCAAGATGGAGAAGGATAAAGATAAGGATGAACCTAAAAAGCAACCCACTTTGTCCAAACCATTGAGTAACAACTTCGTGGCTACTTCCACTTCTACACCTCCACCTATCTCTACTTTAATTGATTTTGACATTCAAATATATGAGAACCCACCTTCCCTTATAGAAATGGTCCTAACATCTATGGCTCTGGTTTCTATATCTTAGCTAAGAGTGGATATAATGATAATGGTTGTGGTGCTCATGAACAAGGGATAAAAGTTCATTTAGAAAACAATGTTTGTGTAACATCTTTTGGACTTGGATATAATTCCTTCAAACCCACCAAAGCCTCTACGAGACCATCTATTAGTGTTAATGTCATTTTCTCTTCTTCCAAGTCTCTTTCACTAAAGCATCCTAAGTATATGAACTCCGATTCTAGTGTTTTGGATTTGCATGTATTTTCTATTGATGAGTCCTTGGATGAGTTTCTAGGAGCTTATGATAGCCTTCCTTGTTACTAGTGCCATAATCGTGGATTTCCCTATTGGTTGAATGAAAACCCATACTTTGGGAAAGACATCGAATTGATTTAAGGTGATGATGATAAAATTAAGGAGCTCCCTCAATTAATGGATATCCCTCAACAAAGCAATATTCTTATAAGTGATATTGTCGATGTCAAGATGGATCCTAATAGTGAAGAAAATATTATAAAGATTGGAAAGTGCTTAACTAATGAAGAATAAAAAGAATACTCTGAGTTATTGAATTAATTTCTTGAGATGTTTGCTTGGATATACTCCAACATGCCTAGCATTGATCCTAAGATTTTTACTCACAACATTGTTTTAATCCTTGATGCCAAACATGTGAAGCTGAAAATTAGAAAGAAGAATCCTACGATAGATTTGACTGTTAAAGTTAGGACATTAACTTTTGAATTCTAAGGTTCATGTTGTTATCAAATTCGACCCTTTAAAACATCTCTTTTCTAAGACAAAACTTTCAGGGTGTTTAGCGAAATGGGTTATGATGTTGACAAAATTTGACCTTAAATTTGTCTCTCAAAAGGTAATTAAAGTGTAGACACCTAAAATTGTCTAGTCTAATTAAATAAATATCTTTATTTATTTAATTATTTTTAGCCTAATTCTTCTATTAATTAAATAAATCCTTATTTATTTAATTAATTCATTTATCCTCTTCTAGCCTTATTTCTCATTTAAATAAATATATTTATTTATTTAAATTACCCTTTTCCTAAATTAAATAAATAAGATATTTATTTAATTGATCCCACTTCTTCTATTAATTAAATGAATCTTTATTTATTTAATTAATTCATTAACCTTTTCTACCCATTGTTGGCATATGGACACTCCAATGAGACATTGTGTGTGATTGAAGGTTTTGTCATTGATGGCAACCTTGCAATCCTATGGCACCAGCAAAGCATTACTCGGACAACCTTGCAATCCTATGGCACTGGCAAGACATTATACCGACAAAGCATTACTCAGGCAACCTTGCAATCCTATGGCACCGGCAAGACATTATACCGGCAAAGCATTACTCAAACAAAAAGGTGCACCAACATCAACAAGATCAATCTATACCGACACCGGCACAGAAGGAAATATGTATATCGACACAGAGGCTGACATGATTTTTGATATGTAATATTTTGTTTATTATTGTAAGCCGACTTGGAAAATTGTAAAATGACTCTTGTATATAAAGAGATCATTGTAGGCATTTGTAGGATATGGATAGGAAGCATAAATAAATTATAAGGCAGACCTAATGTATGAATTGTAGGACAAGGGTATATGTAAAGAAAAGAGCAAGAACCGGTACTGAATCTGGCATTGAAGATGCTATTGTAATGCAGTACAGAATATTGGATTTGTGTAAATCCTCATTGTAAGTCAGTGTGACTTCTTATTGAGCAGTGAGCTCTAGGCAGTTGGCCTTCCTGCATGTGCAGGCCCCTATTGTAAGTAATATTCTCTTATTGGCCAGTAAGTGAATATTGTGGGTCACAAATCCCACCGAGGTTTTTCCCACACCGGGTTTCCTCGTTAAACATCTTGTGTTATGGTTTTCTTTTCATGTGGATGTTTTTGATTCTGTTATTTGCATTAATTCTTGCATACTGGTATACTGTTACTTTATGTTCTGCATATTCAGTTTTAAGAAAATTACATTACCGGTCAGATACTGATTCACCCCCCCCTCTCAGTATCTGTGGGAACCCTATCAATTGGTATCAGAGCTATCTTCAATATGTCATTTTCATAGCTAAGTCTTTTGTTCTCATTTGCTGCATCACTTAATCTTCTAGTCAATTCTTCTTCATTCTTCTTTCTATCCTCAATTTCTTTGCAAAATCTCATAGTCATATCCTGCATTTCATTTTTTGTTGTCATGATCTCTTGTTTCAATTTGCTTATCATATCATTTAGTGATTCCTTTTCATCATTCTCATTTTGTAATTTTTCACAAAGCTCTCTTCTCTTGTTTCTTGTAATAGTAAGATTTTCTTGAAGTGTGCATCTCTGCGTAAGGAAATCTCAGAGGCACTAACACAGGGTAGCAAAACATCGGCAGAACACTTGCACCATCTCACCAGTACAATATACAGAATTGAGATAGCAATAAAGGAGAGCAAGAAGTTTATGGATGGCATAAACCTAATTTTGGGAGATATTCTTCAGATAATAACCACCCAACTACAAGGTTGAGGTTATGAATTGGTACAACTACTAAATCTACTAACCTTTGTCATTGATGCCAAAGGGGGAGTAGCAGTAGATGAGAAAAATCAAAACGCAGGGATCACATGCTCAGGGGGAGCTCTCACATTTTTGGTAACATTTTTGGTCTACACATTTTTGGATATCTTTTTGAAATTTCTCATGAGTCTTGCCATCAATGCCAGAGGGGGAGATTGTTGGCATATGGACACTCTAATGAGATATTGTGTGTGATTGAAGGTTTTGTCATTGATGGCAACCTTGCAATCCTATGGCACTGGCAAAGCATTACTCAAGCAACCTTGCAATCCTATGGCACTGGCAAGACATTATACCAGCAAAGCATTACTCAGGCAACCTTGCAATCCTATGGCACCAGCAAGACATTATACCGACAAAGCATTACTCAAACAAAAAAGTGCACCGGCATCAGCAAGATCAATCTACACTGGCACTGGCACAGAAGATGTACACCGACACAGAAGGAAATATGTATACCGGCACAGAGGCCGACAGGATTTTTGATATGTAATATTTTGTTTATTATTGTAAGCCGACTTGGCAAATTGTAAAATGACTCTTGTATATAAAAGAGATCATTGTAGGCATTTGTAGGATATGGATAGGAAGCATAAATAAATTATAAGGTAGACCTAATGTGCGAATTGTAGGTCAAGGGTATATGTAAAGAACAGAGCAAGAACCAGTACTGAATCTGGCATTGAAGATGCTATTGTAAAGCAGTACAGAATATTGAATTTGTGTAAATCCTCATTGTAAGTCAGTGTGACTTCTTATTGAGCAGTGAGCTCTAGGCAGTTGGCCTTCCTGCATGTGCAGGCCCCTATTGTAAGTAATATTCTCTTATTGGCCAGTAAGTGAATATTGTGGGTCACAAATCCCACTGAGGTTTTTCCCACACCGGGTTTCCTCATTAAACATCTTGTGTTATGGTGTTCTTTTCATGTGGATGTTTTTGATTATGTTATTTGCATTAATTCTTGCATACTGGTATACTGTTACTTTATGTTCTGCATATTCAGTTTTAAGAAAATTACATTACCGGTCAGATACTGATTCACCCCCCCCTCTCAGTATCTGTGGGAACCCTAACACCCATGACACATGTCATTCATCTCTTAATTCCTACACTACCTACCCTCTCATTATTTTCTTATTTCTTCTACCTACCCTCTAATCCTAGCTGACCATTTATCTTTTACACCTCTCAATCTTATCCCTCCATTTCCTATAGTGTCTTCTATATAAGGAGATTCTTCCTTCATTATCAAACCCTCAATTAGGCACCCGACTACTCTATGCTTTTGAACTTTCATATATGATCAAGCCTACTTGCAACCACATTTCCGTTCTTTGTTGAGCTCTTGTGCACACATAAAATCTGAGAGCAAATATATCAAGCAATATCAATGGAGATAGGAAGAATGGAGATCCAAACCCTAGTGGACATGTGATGGTATAATCTTTGTGATTTCATTTGATTTGCATTGTCTTAGGTAATCTTCATATGTTATGGTGGATCTTTGTTGTTGTTAGGCTAGGGTTTTGTGGTTGAATTCATTTAGTCTTTGAATATTGTTGTTTCCACTTTTCACCATATACATTTTATCACACCTAGTGGGACTCTTGTCCCTTTTACATTTAACATCTTTTGTTGTAGATTTTGTGCTTTTGAAGTTGCAGATCTGACATTTTTGCGTCTATGCACTTTCGGATCGCGTTTTTGATTTTCTGCCGCGTTTGTGACTTTTGGAATCACGTCTGCGTCTTCGACATTATTTTATTTTTGCAGATTACAGAGCCGTGTCTATGTTCCCAAATTGCGTCTGTGAGGCATCCAGATGCATCTATGTTAGCGAGCCGCGTCTGTGTTCAGGAACCACATTTGTGTTATATCTAGGCACGTTTGCATATTTTTGAAGCGTTTGTGTTACTGATAACTGTGTCTGTGTTCAATTTTTGCATTTTGGTTTCTTTGTTTTAGTTTTGTGTTATTCGGGTTTTAGATCTAGTTTATTTTGAGCTAACATCTTCAGATCTAACTAACAAAATTGGTGCAGCTTGTCTTGAAAGCAAAATCATTTTGTCGAAGGCCCCTATTCACAAAGTGTTTTGGATCTAAAAATTTACCTAACTTGTGTGCTTGTAGGAAGGGGTGATCATTTGAAACAATCCAAACTAATAATAGATCTTTGTTGTAGGACCTTGGCAAGGGTTTTTGATCTTTATTGTGTGCCTTGTTTTCATATACTAGCAAACACTTCAATTGGTGCACTAAAATTAAACCAATGTCTTTTGTGTCTTGGGCAATATGCTCTTTTTGTTTCATCTTTAGAGGGCCTGTCTCCCCGTGTGGTCATTAAGACTACTAGTGAGGAGAGAACGACCCAAGTGGTAGCGAGGAAAAGCCATCCTCTTCCGAACCACTATAAATAACTATATTCATGGTGAAAACTATGGATAACGTGTGTTGATTAGTTCATATCGACACTATGTCTCCCCATAAACTCATTTGATAAAATTTATTTGATCAGTTGTAGGGCATAACCCCTACCGGCTGGGAGCCTTCTATATTTACAAAGCTGAAAGTGCCACATGTATGGCCACACAAGCGGATGCCCTTACTAGCACCTTTTTGTTTTAGAAGCCAAAATCCTTCTAGTTGTTGGGGCAGGAGGTTGGACCTCTGGAGCAGCCCACATACATACGGTTCTTAGTAGAGATACAAATTTCGCCACGAGGAGTTTTCATGGGGACTGATGCTTGGTTGCCTCGAGAAGTGAGTGTCGAGGGTGGAGCTAGTGGGGTCAAGCATCTAAGTATCCGCTCTAAATAGCGTAGCCTCATGTGGGATCAACAACTATTATCCTGGCCAGCCATAAGAATTGTGCTTGTCTTATTTTGAACAATCAAACATTCAAGACCAAACATCAAAACATCGTGTCTTTTGTGTCTTCAAGTGTATGAAAAACAATTTTACATCAAACAAAACACTTTTCTTTGAGTCATTTTAAGTCTAAACACTTACAAACATTGATTCCTCATTAACATTGTGTCCTCTTGTCATGAAAAATAGTCAAAAATTCAGATTTGGTCACAACAAGTCACTTCATAGATTGGAAAAATTGCACAAAGTTTTCAGAAAAGCATCTGTGTCTGACAGAACTGTGTCTGTGTCATCTAACCATGTCTGTAAAGGGCAGAAACACATTTGTGTTCTCTTGAGCAATATTGCACTTACAACATCTCAGAAACACGTCTGTGTCTGAAAGAACCACGTCCGTGTCATTTAAGCACGTCTGTGTTCAGAATTGAAATTTTTTTACAATCCAGCAAACAAGAACAATCAGTTTCAGACTTATTAAGCTTCCTAGGTTATCTCTTTGGGTTTTCATCTAGTATTCAACCTATTTCTGGGTTTCACAAAGTCCACCATTGCTTTACACCTTACATTACATTCACATTTGTCTAAACTTGAGTCAAAAGGTCACTTGCTTATCCTCATCATACTTTGTCAACACACTACATACAAAGTGGTCCCTCATCAAGGTCTATCACCTTTGGGTCTCATTTGGTCTTACTTAGAGTCAAGGTCAACTTACCTCATCAAGAGAAACTATCATCTCTTTGGAAGCCACACCTACTCTACTACATACATACTTGGTCTTACACTTTGGACATTGCAAGTACACCTTAGATTCATTTACATTCCATCCAACTCTTGGTCTTTCATATCTTTCCACTTTCATCTAGTCTCACACATCTTGGTCAATACCTAGTTCATGGTTGAAACTCGTTCTCAAAAATCTAGGAGAGAAACTAAAGAGGCTCAAGAGTCCACAAACATGAGTTCCTATGAGTATGACAATGATATCTTTTTCAATTTTGATCATAATACATTACTTGACATGGATGCTTATAGAAACATTCCAAATGTTGAGAACATGGACACCACAAACAACAATGATACACACAATGACAATATTGACAACATTTTCGTACATTCAGTAGAAGTGGAAGACTCCATTATGGATCCCCGTTTCAATCGATTGGTTGAGGAAATAATGAGGAGAGTTAGACAATACTTCTTACAAGTGATGGCACAAAGTGGAGCCAAGATCCCTCATGATTTTGACATGTCTCAAATAATGGAAAATTGACCTTTGCAACAACCTCACCTCAACATGGATCAAAGGATGCCTAATAGTGGAGGCAATAGAGGACCACAGCTTGTGCCTGAATCACCATCATCTTTGTTTCAAAAACCTGAGGTCCCATACACACATGGTCAAGCATATGCTACTCACCTTCGCAGACCATTATGGAAGTCTTACGCAGAAAAATATACTCAATCACATACCAATGCTAAGGATCAACCACCAAAGCAATTGGATATCCAAAGGAATGTTCAAAATTTGGACACAAGGAAACCCCGCATCAAATTTGGGGGCAACACACTAGAACAAACTCATGACATGCCTATAGAGTATGGTATACATGGATAAAGCAGATATTCCATTCCTCATCAGGACTCTATACCAAGTGGTCCTTATACGCAACACCACTATAGACCTCCTCCATATGAACATGTGTATGATCAATGTCATCCATATATGCAACATGCTCCTCCTCCAGCCGGTGGTTCAGGCATGGGGTATGGTCCAAGAAGTTAGTCTCCACCTAAGAACAATTTGGAACAACAAATCAAGGACTTACAAAAGAAAATGGAGGATATAAATACACCGAAGCCAACTTACACAATGAGAGACATATGTTCCTATCCATTTGAAAAAAGCATTCCAATGCCTCCTTTTCCTACACATTTCGTGACACCTAAGTTTGATAAGTACAGAGGAAAAGGGGATCCTAAGGCACATATAAGACAGTTTTTCATAGCTTGCATTGAGGTAGCAGCAGAAGAGACATATTTGATGAGATTATTCCCATGGAGCTTAGGTGATCAAGCTATGGAATGGTTCTCCCAACTCCCACCTGTAATTAAGTCTTGGGGTGATCTAGTAGAGGAATTTATCCAACATTTCTCATACAACATAGAGACAGACATATCAGTCACTACTTTGTGTAACACCAAACAAAAGGATGGAGAATCTTTTTCATCATTTTTACAAAGATGGAGAAATCTAGCCAACAGATGCTCTTGTGAAATTCCACAAAAACAAATGTTAGAGATGTTCACCCAAAATATTAACAAAGACAATGGTTATGACTTAAGAAAAGCTTGCTTGTCCACCTTCAAAGACATCATTGAAAAAGGCTTAGCAATAGAGAAGGTCCTAATTGAACAAGGAGTCATTAAAATATTCAAGGAAAACAAAGAGGACTATAAAGGAAAAGACAAGCCAAGATTTTGGAATAAAAACAAGAACATAGTCAATGATGGTGTTGTGGATGCCAATACAGTGCGACCCAAAATCGTTTTTTCCAGATCAAGCTCTACAAACAATCAGGTGAATACTCAAACAACTTCCAAATCATGAAGGAAGTACACCCCATTGGGAGAACCACTAGAATCAGTTTTTAAGAAGCTAGTGGCAAACAAAATAATAACAATTCTAGATCTACCTCCATATGAGCCAAAGGTTAAACCAAATTGGTGGAATGATGATGAGTATTGTGAATTTTATAAGAGTAAGGGTCATAAAACAAGAAATTGTCATCGACTGAAGAAAATCATACAAGATCTCATTGATAGAGGTGACATTGAGATTGAAGGACACTCATCCAATCAAGAACATGAGATGTTTAAGGAACCATTCCCAAAACGTGACAAGGGAAAAGCTAAAGTCACAGATGACCAAACCAACTATACCAGAGCATCTTATAACTATGATTCAACTATCAATCACATTTCAATGGACAATTATGTCTCTACCATTATCATCAAGGACAAAATGTCTGAGAATTCTACCCAAAGACCCAAGATCATCCTGAAAGAAATTGGATCCTCTTCCCAACCTACCTCTGAATGTAATGTTGAAATCACGAAGAATGAGAAAACCTGTCCCAGAATGCGCTACTAGTGATGACAATTTGGATTCGTTCACGATCAAGACAGATGAGGAGAGTGCCAACGATGACCTCAACAACTACCTCGACATACCTAAATATAACTGCATCTTCACTCTTAGCCCCGCTAACTTTGAAGACATCAAAGGCCTTCCCCTTGTTCACCACCAACTTATTGACTGGGACCATGAAGGACCTGTACAATTCAACACATTCCAAAATGATGAAGCCTTTATTGACTATCTAGGCATACGAGATGATCTTCCCCCTGGGGACCATAAGGTGGGATACACTATAGAGCTCAATAGAGTGGCATATTTTGGTGAGGGTGTTGGGCCTTCCAGTCACAAAAACATAAAAAATAAAAACAAATCAAGGGTCTTATGGTGAAAACCATGTTGTGGCGTTGTCTGACCCCAAAAAAGTAAAAAGAAAGGATGTATCTGAGGGCAAAAACCTCTTTGAGGCACCCGAGGATGGAAGGCTCGACATTCTCCCAGAATCATATGAAGAAAAATCATCTATGTTGGTAGAGGAGACCATCAAAACAAACATTGGTATAGAAGAAATTCCACATAACATATTCCTGGCTCAATCCCTGACAGAGACAAAAAGATCAAAGTTCATAAATTTCTTCACAGAGCGACAAATCAATTTTGCATGGTCATACGCTGATATTCTTGGATTGGATCCGGATTTGGTAATGCATCATTTGACAGTTAAACCAAGGGCAAAACCAGTGAAATGAAAATTAAGAAAGATGCATCCACAAGTGGCATTATTAGTCAAAGCAGAGCTTGAAAAATTATTGGATGTCGGATTCATATACCCAATTGATTATCCTGAATGGATCTCCAACTTAGTGACTGTCAGTAAACCAGATTGTAGCATTAGAATATGTATAGATTTCAGAGACATCAACAAAGCTTGTCCTAAGGATGACTTTCCATTACCAAATATTGACCTGATTGTAGATCTCATAGCAGGTCATGCGATGTTATCTTTGATGGATGGATTCTCTGGTTATAATCAAATAAAAATCGCATCCGAGGATCAGCACAAAACAACATTCACTTGTCCTTGGGGAACTTTTTGCTGGAATGTCATGCCCTTTGGGCTAAAAAATGTAGGCGCTACATATCAAAGAGCCATGACTACTATCTTTCATGATCTCATGCACGTTACTGTGGAAGATTATGTTAACGACCTCTTGAGAAAATCAATAGACATATATACACATTTGGACATACTTTCAGTCGTCTTTGATCGGTTGGAAAAATACAAAGTAAGATTAAACCCCAAGAAATGTATCTTTGGAGTAACCTCCGAGAAGCTCCTGGGATTCATTGTCTCAAAAAGAGGAATCGAAGCCGATCCAACAAAAGTCAAGGCCATCCTAGAGATGCAACCACCAAGAAATATTAGTCAACTTCGATCTTTGCAAGGGAGACTCCAGTCCATACAAAGATTCATAGCACAACTTGCAGATAAATGTAATCCTTTTCAGCACTTGCTACACAAAAACATCAAATTCAAATGGGATGATAACTGTCAATAGGCTTTCCAAATACTCAAAGATTATCTTCTAAATCCACTTGTCTTGATGCCACCAGTTCCAGATCAACCTCTATTACTATACATATCAGCTACTTCAACAACACTGGGGGCACTCTTAGCACAACAGGTTGCTGAGGGCAAAGAAAAGGCAGTCTACTACATCAGTCACACATTGGTGGGATATGATCTAAACTACACACCAATTGAGCATCCATGTCTCGCTGTGGTCTTTGCTTCACAAAAATTATGACATTACATGCTAACTCATAAAACTAAGTTGGTTGCAAGGATCGATCCATTGAAATACCTTCTCAATAAAGAAACGCTTACTAGGTGACTAGCCAAATGGGTGATGCTCTTGAGTGAATTCGACATTGAATATGTGGATAGAAAAGCAATAAAAGGACAAGCTATCATAGATCAATTAGCAGATGCTCCCATGATAGATGATGTTCCTCTAACTTTAGAATTTCTAGATGAATCCATCTTAACAGTGTCATACACAAAGCCTTGACAGCTAGACTTTGACGGCTCATACACACAGCAAGGTGCAGGAGCTGGCATCCTCTTCATAACTCCTCAAGGGGATTCCATACCAAAATCATATCGATTATCATTTCCTTGCACTAATAACATAGCAGAATACGAGGCATTAACAACTAGATTACGGATTGCAGTTCAGTGGAAGATCCAGGAACTTCATGTTTTTGGAGACTCTCAACTTGTAATTTGTCAAGCAACCAATGACTACGAAACAAAGGATGAGAAATTAATGCCTTACAAAAGAATGGTGGATGACCTGAAACAACATTTCACGAAGATAGACTTTGAGCAGATACCAAGAGAGCAGAATCGAGTTGCGGATGCCATGGCTATAATTTCTTCACTAATCGATCTACCACAGAATGAAACTTGCTATGAGTTCTTGGTGGATAACCTTTTGGTTCCCTCGTATGAGATCACTCCTACTAAGATGATATGTGTTGTCAGTCCTGATTCCCCGTTATATGGTTCCATTTTCACATACCTTCGTGACAATACCCTTCCTCCTGACTTATTCAATAACCAACGTCGAACTTTGATTCACCAATCTTCTCGATACGTTATTTTAGCCGATATCCTATACCGTCGAGGTCTAGATGGAACTCTTCTTAGATGTTTAGAAAGGGATGAAGCTCAAATTGCGTTACGTGAAGTTCATGAAGGGATATGTGGTCCACATTCTAGTGGTCCTACCTTAGCCAAGAAACTCATCAGGACTGGATATTATTGGCCCAGTATGGAAAGACTCATATCATTTTTTCAAGAAATGTAAGCGGTGTCAACTTCATGGATACCTCATTCATGCGCTAGCACAAGAACTTCAACCAATTGCGACTCCTTGGCCCTTTTGTTAGTGGGGACTTGATCTCATAGGCAAGATTCATCCTCCTTCCTCTAATGGTCATAAATTCATCATCACTGCCACAGAGTATTTCACAAAATGGATCGAATTCGTGCCTCTTACACAAGTCACTAGAAAACAAATTGCTACATTCATTCTCAACTATATCATTTGTCGATACGGTATTCTTGTTTCCATCACAATCGACAACGAGCGTCCCTTCAAAAATTAGGATGTTCGTGAACTCTGTGATCGCTTCCATATTACCCATCATTTCTCCACACCTTATTACCCCCAAGGTAACAGTCAAGCTAAGGCATCTAATAAAACAATCCTTAAAATCCTAAAAAAGACAGTCGACGGCGCTGGCCGTAATTGTCATATCCAACTTAATCCCACAATTTGGGCTTATCGCAGAAGCGTCTGCACACCTAAAGGAGCTACACCTTATTCACTTATCTATGGTGCTGAAGCTATCTTGCCTATTGAGGTTGAGTTACCCTCTTTACAAGTCTCTTTGCAAAACATTATCAATGATGAAGACTACATGGTCTCTTGTTTACAGGAATTTGAACTATTGGATGAACGAAGACAAACTGCGTTTAATCATCTCAAGGCTTATCAACAACGAATGAGTCGCAGTTACAATCATAAAGTCAAGCCACACATTTGAGGTAGGTGACTTAGTTCTCAGAGAAAATCCTAAAAATCAGCAAGACAGAGAGAAGAAGGGCAAGTTTGAACCAAATTGGCTTGGTCCTTACATCATCACAACAGCCTATGGATCTGGTGCATATCAGCTCTCAACCATAGAGGGTGAAATTTTGGAGGATCCCATCAATAGCATGCACCGTCACAGGTTTTACACATAGCTCTTCAGAGTATCCTAATTCAAAAATACAAAAAAAATCATTAAAAATAAAATAAAATAAATAAATAAATAAAAATGAAAAACACTTCGTCCAACAGTGAAAACCACTTCAGTGGCGCCCTGGGCAAGTACCATGGTGAAAACCGGGTCACCGACACCATGTGTAGAGACATTGCTCCTCCTTCCTTGAGGATTCACTTTCCTCCTTCATTTTGCACACACTCACAACCTACCCATCCATAATAAACTTACCCATTCCCATCATGGCTTGTTATTGATCTACCTAAGATTGGTTAGCCATTCATAATAATCATTCCTTTTCACCCCTTTCCATCCAGAATAAATTAGCTCCTATCTGTGGCTAAGGCAAATCCTACGTCTGGTGATGGGTGTGGAATTGAGAGCATCACATATTTCGAGGAGTACAGTTTCTTCCAGTTTTCTTCAGTCTATCCGCACATAATCCGTAATAAAGCAACATTTGCATCACCAGTCCGCAATAAAGTTCCATCTTCTCCATAATAAAGTATCAGTTTCATGGATTTAGTCAGTTTCATATGAGACACAACAACAATGGACTTCAAAAAAAATCAAATCTTTCAACAGACTCAGACAACATTATGGTCCAGTGCTATCTATCCTTTTTGTGAAAGTAAACATTGTGACCACAATCGAATAAGACTTATATAAGTGACAAGAGACACTAAACTTGAGGACTACAATGGATTTTGGTGTCGAGTATTGGTTTTCTTTTGATTTTATCTTTTTGGTGACATGTCTTTTAGCTTTTCCCGGATGTCTTTGACTAGAAAGGAGAGCATGGGGTATCGTCACCTATTTTTCTTTTGCTATCTGTGGATTGTCTCTTAGTAATGCTATGACTTGTCCAAGGATATGAGGACACTAAGAGTCTAGTATGAACTGGGGCATTCCTTGTTTGAGACTGTCTTATCTCCATGCAAACAGGTATAATGACTTTCTGGGTCAAACATATACCTCGATTGTCATAACATACTTGCCATAATAAAGCTCAATAATGATAACACACAAGAAACTCTTTCACTTCCATATCTTCTATCTTCCATCCCCCTTTCTTGATTGACTTCCATCATCCTTCCCAAATTCGTGTAGCCTGCTATCACATGACTGAGTATAATGATACACCAAAAACATTTGCATTTCACGTACTGTCACCTGCATTATCACAAGTTAAGCATTTCATACATACATATAGATATCACAATTGCATCACATCCTGCACACAACACATGTTTGCACATCTTACATTTTTATCATGTAAATAGTTATTTGCATTATCACATTCATCTGCATTTCATACATTCACATTTGCATTTGCATAACATATAAAACATAAAAGAACAAAAAATATTATATTGCATCATGTACATATTTGCATCCATATCATAAGCATCACATAGAAACATACATCACGAAACATCTCATCACATAGGTACACATGCATATAGATACTGCAAGGATGAATCATCTCATATATATAAATAATAAGTGTCATGATACAATGATGTCAAAATAATATGGCTACAAAATCACCCAAAGGTGTCTACATCATCATACAAAATGATACAAAACTGATACATAGGGAACCCTCTACGACTATGATGAACTCCCTCCCTCGGAGCTGCCTGGCCTCAACAGAGTCTGAGCTTTGGAAGGACCCGCCCCAAGATCATCTCTTCTGTCCCCTCTGTCTGGTGGTGGTGGAGGACCCATGACCTCACTGCTCGATGCCTTTCTCCTGTCCCTCCCTCTAGTGGTCGTCACTGTTCATGATGGTTTACAGAAGCTCCTAGCCCACTGCTCTAGTGTCACCACTTCATAGTATAGGTCTCTCCAGTAGGCTATCTCCTCCCTTGGCTGCAGAACATAGGCATATACAACCCCTGTGTCCTCTGCTACCTACCTCCCTGCCCTCAGTGCTATCTCAACCTTTGTATAGCGCTGAATAGTCTGATCCCTGTCCTGCTCAGCATCCCTCAGCTGTCTCTTGAGTCTAGTTGTATCCCTCTCTAAAGTCCTCCCCCATCCTATAGCCAATCCTCATGTCGCCCTGTCCGGACATAGGAACCCACTAATCACTCCTGCCAATACTACTGGTAGTGCCAATCCAATCCATGTCATCGTGTCCCATGCCACGTGTCCAGCCCTCATCTCCAGTCCTGGATCCTGAAACACTCGTCTTAATGCATCCTTGTCTCCTTCTTGATCATAAGGAACTAACTCCCCATCGATTCGTATCCTCAAAATCCTGTAAACATCCTCTAAGGTGACTGTCATCTCACCCATCGATAAATGAAAACTGCAAGTCTCTGAGTGCCATCTCTCAGCCAGCGCAGTCAGCAAACCTATGTTCGCCTGAAACTTAGGCACATACAGAATATGTCACAGGCCCATAGCCTGAAGCGCTGCTCTCTCGTCAACTGTCAGCTCTGCTCGCAGACTTTGAGTCGATGGGAATCTCTCCCATGACTCCAGCATAGGTAGATACTCCTACAGTCAAGTAATTCAATCATGTCAGTCATAGTGGCATTCCCTGTTCATCACAAAATGCTTCTCTTTATCCTAGTGCTTATATTTATCATATGGCGCTCTATCCTAGTGACACTCACTGTTCATCACAAAGTGTTGCTTTTTATCCTAGTGGTACTCCCTGTTCATCACAAAGTGCTACTCATATTTGCACTCACTGTTCATCACAAAGTGCTGCTCTTTTTTAGTACTCCATGTTCATCACAAAGTACTCTGTCTTAGTATTCCCTGTTCATCACAAAGTGCCTTGATCTATCCTATCCTAGGGTTCTTCATTGACAACGTATGTTCTATCACAAAATTGCCAATCCTAGCCCTATATGCTATCCTAGTCTTCCCTAGAGGACTTGCTTGAGTGTATCCTCTCAGCAGCTTATCCAATCGACAACGTATGTTCATCACAGAACTGCCGATTTGACCTAGAAGACATAAATGCACCTTTATGACATAAACGCGCTTTCAGCCTACACATACGTGCCTAGCTTACCCAGACATGCCTTAGCATTTTTTGACCTTGTTTGGCATTCCTAAATGTGCATTTATTACAATATCTAGCATGCATTTATGACAACATTTATTGCGACAAAGTACAAGGAGGTTTTGCGGTACTTACCGGCTCTCCTGCATCTGCTGGCCTCTGAAATCAGTGAACACGATCAAATCTATGCACCAATGCCATCGCTGCTGCTGCTCTCTGCTATCTCTACACTCTGATCTCCTGGATGTGTGGATGACAATGAGGATGTTTTCCTTCGTGGTTTGTCTTATAGACTGCCCTATCCCTATCCCTAGCCCTAGCCCTCGTTTCTCGAGTCAGTCTTCATTATCTCGTGACTCTGTCACTCTATCCTATCCTGTCAATCCATTCTATCCTTTCTTTCTTATCAAGAGATTGTCTATGATCTTTTTCAGACATTTTCATCCAATCTCTCGAGGGGGCATATCATTCCCATCTTGGGGCAACTTTGTATCTGTTCATCTTATCTTCTTTGAAACAACGTGACAAGCTGCATTGTCTCAAAGAGGGGCAAAATGTAGACACCTAAAATTGTCATGTCTAATTAAATAAATATTTTATTTATTTAATTATTTTTAGCCCAATTCTTCTATTAATTAAATAAATCCTTATTTATTTAATTAATTCATTTATCCTCTTCTAGCCTTATTTCTCATTTAAATAAATACATTTATTTATTTAAATTATCCTATTTTCTAAATTAAATAAATATCTCATTTATTTAATTAATCCCACTTCTTCTATTAATTAAATAAATCTTTATTTATTTAATTAATTCATTAACCTTTTCTACCTATGACACATGTCATTCATCTCTTAATTCCTACACTACCTACCCTCTCATTATTTTCTTATTTCTTCTACCTACCCTCTAATCCTAGCCGACCATTTATCTTTTACACCTCTCAATCTTATCCCTCCATTTCCTATAGTGTCTTCTATATAAGGAGATTCTTTCTTCATTATCAAACCCTCAATTAGGCACCCGACTACTCTATGCTTTCGAACTTTCATATGCGATCAAGCCTACTTGCAACCACATTTCCGTTCTTTGTTGAGCTCTTGTGCATAAATAAAATATGAGAGTAAATATATCAAGCAAGATCAATGGAGATAGGAAGAATGGAGATCCAAACCCTAGTGGACATGTGATGGTATAATCTTTGTGATTTCATTTGATTTGCATTGTTTTAGGTAATCTTCATATGTTATGGTGGATCTTTGTTGTTGTTAGGCTAGGGTTTTGTGGTTGAATTCATTTAGTCTTTCAATATTGTTGTTTCCACTTTTCACCACATACATAAAAGACAAGCATTGATCGATCATTTAGCTAAAGCTCCTTCACTTCTCACATTACCAAATCAAGAATCCTTTCCTGATGAATTTGTTCTCCCTATTGATGTTGATGAAACTTGGGAGTTATATTTTGATGGCTCTAGGTGTTGTATAGGCTTGGGGGTAGTTGTTATTTTGGTATCTCCTGTGGAGAAACCTATTCCCCTATCTTATCATCTAAATTTCCTATGCACCAACAATATTGCTGAGTATGAAGCCCTTATAGCTGGTCTCAAAGCGACTTTGGATTTGAATGTTAAGCATATACATATCTATGGTGATTCTCAATTAATTATTAGACAAGTTACATGGATTTATCAAGATAAGCAAGATAAATTATCACAATATTAAGACTCGGCCATATCCTTGTTAGAAACTTTCACTTCCTACACCATGGAGCCTATCCCTCAAAAGGATAATTGACATGCTGATGCAATGCCATGTGTTGCTTCTCTTATATCCTTAAAGGATCCTTGTCATGACCCCTCCTTGATCGATATATATATATATATATATATATATATATATATATATATATCCTAAACAATACAATTATTATTATATATAATTACCAATAAATAATTTTTTTAAATTTTTTTATTTATTAAATATTATTATTAATATTTATTACTAATTTAATATTCTTGAAATATTCAAATAAAGATAAATTAATAATGCAACAAATCCTTATATTGCAAATTCTTTGTGACATCCCCATCCAAATGCTAAATAACTAGGAGAAAGCTCCTTGTATAATCTTTATAGATTGATAATATTGAAAGCCAACTCTTCCAATATTCATTGATATGACAAAACTGAACCTTGGACAACACTCACGATTATTTATTTATACTTTATTGTACCGAGTGATAATATGAGTGGAGCAATTAAGAGAAATATACAGAATAGTTATCTGACTTCATTGACAGGTCAAAGTGCAAGATCGCTGAAGTATTATTAATAGCAAATAAACATCAAGAATATTGAATTGACTAATCGATATATAACTGGATAGCAATATGAAAGGATCCATCCCAATCCAAAGATATCATATATGGGATCAATAACTAGAGATAACCGTGATAAATAATTATCGAAGGCAATCATTCAAGACTAAGGCGTAAACCTTTGATAATCTGTGTTACCCTTAACAGAGATCATTTTTATGTTAACAAAGGAGATTAATACCAAGGAGATTCATAATAAGAAGACCTCATGATAACTAATTATCATCCGTTAAACATAACAACTAATCATGCGATTTTAATGGAGTCCGATAATGGATTATATAATAACAATAGTAAAAAAGAGATGTGATTGGAATAATGAAGTGACACGATCCCGTAACGAAGCATGCTCTTTAGCTCTCAAAGAGCACAACCATTGAATTGTGAAGAGTTATATAAGACAAATCAAATCATTCATTCCGGGGGGTAGAAGTTTGTTTGTTATTTTTCTTATCCAATTGGGATCACTTGTTCTTGGTGCTTAATATGCATGCTTAATATATGAAGCCCGATAATGTTTAATGCAAAATTTAATAATCATATTAATATTGGCTGCAAACAGTGGAAGACCAGATCTGACATGTATCAGATTTGTCTTCTTTTACCAACCATTAAATATATTGATAATTAATGTTTTTTTAAAAAGAAATGGTAATATTAATGTTTAATAAAAAGGTAATTAGAAAATATGTTAATAATGGGTGATACATTAAAAATTGGTGTATATATATATATATATATATATATATATATATATATATATATATATATATATATATATATATATATATATATATATATATATATATATCTTAATCAGGAAAATAATAATATTAGATTAAAATAAAGAATCTAAAGAACTCTTAGGAAATAGTCAATAAGAGGGATAACAAAATTAATTGTCTAATGAGGAAAATAAATAAGCATATGTTAATAACTAATAATTTCAAGAATATCAATGTCTGGCTTCAAGATTACTCTCAATCAATTTTAGTATATTGAAATAGATTAATTAAGTTAATCAGGTAGGGGACATTACACGGGAAGAAGAGAGGCTGCGCTAGCAGACTACGAAAAAGGTACGAGGATAGTTGTATGCCACAAGAATATATATGTGTGTGGATGTGTGTGCCACACACACACACACATGTTTATAATGGATCTATCATATGTGATATATCACGAATCTCTTTGACAGTGTTATAGTCTTAACATAATATTGTCTCACGTATATGTACCAATATATATATATATATATATAAATATATATATATATATATATATGTATGTATGTATGTATGTATGTATGTATGTAGGATATATGTATGTATGTAGGATCAATAATAGTAATTAAGAAATATGTAGAGGCAGGCATAAATTGTAAATAAAAAAATGATAATGAAATATAAAATAATATATGAATAACAATAATTTGGCTATGTTATGGAGACTAATGGGAATAATCCCCTTAGCCTAATTTGGGATTATGATAATCTCTGGTAGGTAGTATATAATGAGTACTCATATGCATATATATTAAAGGCTTGGGTGTAGGAAGCCTCACCCAAGACATGACGGATCTTGCCGGTCCTCTCTGGTAGACTTGGATGATAAGATGTATCATCCAAGGCAGGAGTTGATCATATGACAATCTTCCTTGGTAGGCTTGGATGTAAAATGCTATGTCCAAGATGGGAATCAAATTATCTATCAACTTCCTTGGTAAGGTTTGGAACCATAATTGATTCCAAGAGTAGTTTGGGGATAACACTTCACGGGAAGATGGTCATTACAACCCACCTAAGGACATATCCCAATACTTCACCCATATCCTTTTTATTAGTTAAGAATTAAGATTTGTCTAATAAAGTAATTGAAGTTTAATTGCAATTTAGATTAGTAAATATATATATTTTGTTGCACTCTAACAGTCTATTTTGCAGGAAAGTGATCTATAACTAGTAGGGACATTACAATCCTATGGTGGACCTTAACTTTGTTATTCACAACCTTTCTTCTCTAGTTATTACTGATAATTCTGGTAATGTGGCTTATTGCTATGCTATATAATTTTATGAGTGGTGTAATACCCTAAAACTGGTCATCTAAACTATGGGCCCCTAATCTCAACAACATCACCAAGGTCCTAACCAAAAGCAATTAAATCAGTCTTGAGCACATTAATTAATTCTTTAATCATCAAATGTCACATGGCAAATCAAATACTCAATATTAATTAAATATTTATTTAATTAATTAAATCATTCCAAGAATACCATTTTGATCAATTATCCTATTTAATTTATTAAATATCCTAGCATATTTAATTAATTAATAAATTTACCATTTAAACATGCAAAAAGGGAATTAATTTATTACAAAAGAGGAATTAATCACAAAGCAAGAGTTAAATTGAAAATAAAATAAAAGAATTAAATTGAGAGAGAACTCAAACTTGAGATATTATTTCTTTCTTCTAAATTGAGAACTTGAAATCAGAAAAAACAATTAATTGAATTATTGATTGCTTTCTCTAAAATTGGAACTCAAAGCTTTTGAGAAAAAAGATGTTCAGTTGCATTAAAAGACTCTTTTCTTGAATAAATCAAAGAATTATCTATTTTTATCACAAATGCATGGAATTAATTAATTCTTATTTCTAATGCAACTTGAACTTCTTATCTGAATGCAGTTCAATTAAACTATAATTGGAATCTATCTCAAAGTTAACTGAACCTAATTTCTCAATTATTTCAATTAATTCTAAATTGTGCTTTTTCTTGATCTCTCTTGTAATTCTCTATAAATTCAGGCTTTAGCTCTCATTCAAATCACTCCAGAGATATTTGAGAAACACCTTGGAGATTATTATTATGCTAATTTTGCTCTGGAGTCATTGAAGATCTTGTGCTTGCTTTTTGAGATTATTGCATCTTAGTTTAGCTTTTTCCATATTTAGTATATTTCATTATTGCTTGAATCACTATTTCTTGAATTATTCATCCATCTTGCATCCATATAGTTAGATATCATGCTCATATAGATTAAATCCTTCATCTTGGTATAGTCTAGTCACTGGTATTGCTTATAAAAATCTGAGAGCAATCTTATACTCGCATCTTTTAGAAGACAATTAGTCACTTTGTTATGGTTTATTATTTATTGATTATTGATTTACTAACCATACATGTAATGACTTAATTGAAGTGTTGTGCCTGCAACTATCAGACTTATTTCACTTTTTCACACACACAAGTGGTACTCACATATCTCAAGATATTTGATTGATGGTACGTTTCCAAATTCTATGAGTATAAATTCTAGATCTAGAATTCATAAATTACCCGCAAGATACATTATCCTTTTTAATGTCCTTTATAGAAGAGGTTATAATGGTCTTCTCCTCCACTGTCTTAACAAAACTGAGATCTCGATTGCTCTAGACAAGGCACATTGATGTGCTTGTGGGGGGAATTTTGGGGGCAAATCCTTATTCCAAAGGTTTCTCTAAATGGGATACTATTGACAAACTATGGAAAAGGACTCCTTTGCATTTGTTAAAAAGTGTCATCAGTGTTAGCAACATAACAATTTGATCCATGCTCTTGCACAAGAACTTAGGTCACAAGTGGTCTCTTGGATCTTTTCCTTATGGGGTTTGGATCTTATTGGAAAAATCTCCCCTCCTTCATCGAAGGACATATCTTCACCATAACCACTACAAATTATTTTACAAAGTGGGTAGAGGCAGTTCCTCCTTAGACCACTACCACTGAAGTAATCTGTTAGTTTCTCTTAGACAACATCATTTCTTGAATTGGTATACCTTCCACTTTGGTCTCTAACAATGGGAATTCATTGAAGAATAAAGATGTAAATAAATTCCTCGAGAAATATCACATTCAACATCGATTTTCTATACCTTATTATACTCAATCTAATGGTCAAGCTGAATCCTCTAATAAAATTATTGAGCAAATTCTTCACAAGACTGTAAACAAGCATGGTAAGGATTGACATATTCAATTGATCTATGCCCTTTGGGTCTATCAAACAAGTGTGTGCATAGCTAAAGGTACTACTCCTTACAATCTTGTTCATGGTGCTAACACTATTATGCCTTTGGAATTAGAGATTCCCTCATTGAGAATCTCTTAAGGGTATAATCGATGATGACTCTTATCGGGAACAACACCTTCAACAAATTGAAATGCTTGATGGGCAGTGCATAAATGCTCTTGAGCATATTCAAGCATATCACAAATCCTTACAACAAAGTTACAATGACAAGTTAATTCAATGTTCCTTCTTAGTAGGTGATGTAGTGCTCTATGAGAATCAGTGTAATGTGAATTCCTTACTAGAAGAAAGAGGAAAGTTTAGCCCGAAATATCTTGGACCATACATCATTACTAAGGTCTATGGGTCAGGTGCTTATAAAATAGAAAATGTGGGAGGTATGCCTCTCAAGGAACCCATAAATGGTATGCATCTTTGTAGATACTATGCTTAATTTCCTTTCTTTTCTTTCTCTCTTTTTAATCTTAAAATTCTATGATATGTTAGCATGTCTTCATTAAAGCATGTATTATTGAATTATTGCTATTTGATCTATATTGCTTCGTTCTTGACAAACATTTTTTAAAGTTTTGATTGTCTTGTATTCGTTGTGTAAATTAAACAACACTGGTCATCTGCATGTTACCCTCAAGGTAATGAAAAAGCTGAGGCATCTAACAAAAACTTGTTGACTATCTTACACAGAATAGTAAACAAATATGGGAGGGATTGGCATCTGCAGCTCAATCCTGCATTATAGGCTTACAAAACAAGTATCAGAACACCTACTGGGGCTACACCTTTCTCTTTGGTGTATGGGTCTGAAGCAGTATTACCTATTGAAGTAGAAATACCATCTCTAAGAGTTTCTTTGCAAGGTCTTGTTACTGATGAAGACTATAGGATATCTAGATTGCAAGAACTTGAATTGCTAGATGAACGTCGGCAAGTGGCGTTTGATCATCTTAGAGTTTATCAAAAGAGAATGTCTAGAGGATATAACAAGAAGGTTCAACCAAGAGAATTTCAGGTTGGTCACCTAGTTCTGAGAGAAAATCCTAAAAATCAACAGTTTCGAGACAACAAAGGGAAGTTTGCACCCAACTGGCCGGGTCCCTGCATCGTTACTGTAGTATTTGGCTCTGGTGCCTATCAACTCTCAATATCGAAAGGAGAACAACTCTGTGAACCGATTAACACCATCCATTTGAAGAAATTCTTCACTTAGCATTCTCTGCTCCAGCAATCTATACAGCTGAAAAATACCCAAAAAAAAAATCATAAAATGTCCTGAAAAAAAACTCATAAAAATCATAAAAAGTCCTGAAAAAAGAAAAAAAAAATGGCCCGGTGAAAACCTAGTAACAGGCACTTTGGTTAAAAAAATAAAAATGAATCTCTGCCAAGTAGGTGAAAACCTAGTAAACAAGCGCCTCTTGTACTCAACAATCCATCTATCAATGCAATGTTGGCATTTCCTGCTTTCATGTATCTTTATTATCACTTGTACATATATTTCAGTCACATTTGTGACATCTTGGTTTGTTGGAACCCTCATGACTTGAAACTGATCAATGTCCTATTCTTAGGTTAATCAACAAAGCAATTTACATGTCCTAAGCAGTATCAACCAAGTCATCTTTCTGTCAGTGAAACCTGGTCGTCCACTCTGAGTCAGTCACCTATCTCCTAACTACCGAAGAGTTTTATCACTGAGTACACAAGCAAAACAACATAACAGAAAATAATCACTAAACAGTTTGAGTTATGCATGAAATTTTTTCTTTTTATGCTGTCTTTTATAATGATTTTTTATTATTATCCCTTTGAGTAACTCGAGGAAGGCTATCTTGACTAAGAGAAGCAAGGATTGGGGGCATAATATTTTCTTTGTTTTCTACTTGTAGGAATGATTTCAATGATCTGTAAACATCTAATAAGTTGTGTGTCTATGATAAGAGCCTTCACATCAAGGTGAAATCGCCACACATACCTCGACTCCACTTACTTGAATGCCACAGGGAGGTTCCCATCATTTCTTTGTCTGTTTTGAGCGAATTTCTTTATCATGCAATTCGGGTCCCTGTGTAATCTGTCCAAGGATATGAATGAAAAAAGGTCATTGCGGACAAGATAATTAATATTGCACAGGAAAAGAAAGGAACTCTAATCTGCCTGTTATGTTTGTTATGCTCAGTGATGAAACTTAAGCATTTTAAATCCAGTGACTAGGTTTAGGTTGCATTTCATTTTGCATCTCATTTTGCATTTCATTCTATATTTTGTGAATTTAGAGTGATTTCAGTATGGTAATAATCTCTTTATATTCTGAATGAGAGTTGGAAGCATCATCATTTCTTAGCTAAGTGGTCTCTTTTTCATCATTTCTCTGATCAAGTACTTGTGTATTGAGATGTTAGCTGCATACATAAGCATCTTATATAGATTCATACATTTCATTATCACTCATTCACATTCAGCTTACTACATAAAAAGCAAAAAAGAAAATTTGCATTACTCATTTCTCATTTTCATCATTTATTTTCATATGAAAAGAAACAAAAACAAACATTCATATTCATTTGCATTTGCATACATCCATACTGAAAAAAATAAAAAATATGCATACATATAGAATAAAGCATATAGAAGACATCTCATTATCGATCCACACAAGTACTATGAAGTCAACTTAGATCTAGTATATATATAATCATCAAGTCTCAGGGTACAAAATAATGTCAACTGACATGTACAAACTCCCATTGGAGAAAGAATCATAAGGGCTACAAAAACTGGGTGTGTCTACAAAATATCTCAGAGCTACAAAAAAATATATCTAGCTCTCAGCCTCTCCCTCATCATTTGGTAGAGGAGGTGGAGCCTGCTGACCGGGATCCTGACGAGGTGTCTGAGCTCCTTCAGATCGAGCCATATACTATGAATAATGTACAACCCACTGCGCTACTGGAACAACTATGCTATAAGCCGCAACATAATAGGCTGCTCAACTCATCTAATGAAGAACCTCCTACTGAAGAGTACCTTGCTCTACCCTCATCTCTACAACCTGACGATCACATTTTGCTCTGAGCTCAGCTAGCTGACGATCTCTCTCCACTCTCAGATCCGCTAGCTGACAATCTCTCTCCACTCTAATATCCACTAGCTGTTGGTCTCGCTCTGCCAGCTGAGTCTGTTGCACTGTCAGCTGTGACTGCAAACCCACTAGGCGTACTCTCATTGACCGCGTTGTGTCAGCCCCATGATCCCTTGCAGGCTCTCTGCCTCCATCTCTGCCTCCATCACCTCCATCTCCACCTCCGACTCCCCCCCGCTCCTCTCTCCTTTGCTGAACCTATCTTAATGCTGCTCTCTCCTCCTCTCCTCCACCCTCTGGTACTCTCACTCCACCAAGTTTCACTCCAACCATACCTAGGGATCCGCCCTCTCCTCTCTGCTGTCTACCATGAGCTGGTACCCCACTGCTGCTAGCACCAGGATCACCACCTACCTACCTCAGAGCCTCGACTCTCTGTCCCTGTCCCTATGTGGGGGCATCATCCTCTATCTCCTCTATGCGAGGTACCTACTCAGCTGGATCCATAAATCTTGGGAATGCATGCTGCTGGAACCAATCCCTATACTGGGGCAAGACCTCCGCATCTGCAATATCATCCATATAGTTCCATATGAGATGATGTAATCCAGTCAGCTCCTGCATGCTCAAGGCATAAGATAATCTCAGTGCCCATCCCTACCTCTCCTCATCTGCATAACACATGAATGCAGTGTACTCTTGTGAGATTTTCTGAGGTCTACCATATTGCCTCATCACTCAGGAAACAACGAATCACTCAAATATTGTCTGTGATCTACCGATGAGTGGGCGAGTCATGAACAAATCCTTGCGAACAACCCTCCAATCATCCCATGTCACGGTTATCAAATCATCTAGCTACCATCTTCAAAAATCTATCTTGCCTAGATGGGGTTGAGTAACATATCTTGAATATCTATATACAATGGGCTGACCAGGATCTATGCCATCATTTACAATCGACCTGCAAACTAAGAGGTTCTCCTAGGCCCATCCCTGTAAAATCAAAACTCCTACAGCCATACTCTTCCCCTCCCTATATAAAATCTCATGCATCTCGCGATATATGTGTGCTAATAAACAAGAGCCCTAGCCTAATCTCTGAGGGGTCTCAATAAGCCTCTCTAGCATCCTGCCCCATCCACAAAAAAATCCTTGTTGTCCCCTATCCGACATCAGAAAACAACCGATAAAACCTGCCAGGACGCAAGCAAGTGGGAAGTCCTCATTGTACCTAGTCATCATCACATCCCAACTGATAGAACGTATCAGAATATCTGGATCCCTAAAAACATGTCTAACAGCTACTAACCTAGGAAGCTATGCTGCATCATAATCAACCTTACCCCCAACAAAAGGGATACAGAGAATCTAGTATACGTCCTCAGGAGTGATGGTCATCTCCCCAACTGGCAAGTCGAATGTGTTATGCTCAGAATGAAATCTCTCTACAAGCACAGTCAAGATTTCATGATTCCCATGGATATCAGGTAAATCAAGAAGGTGGGTCAATCCGCACAAATCAATATGAGCCCAGTCAACCTCTAACAACTGGCGCACTAATGTCATCGTCGATGGATAGACAAATCTGAAAAGAATGTGAGGCAATCAAACTTGCAAAAATCAAACAACAGGGCATCAGAAAACATTTCAAATTAGCCTATAAGAGAAGCAAAATATCACGCAAATCCAACTACGTCAACTACAAAATCAAAATTTCAAGTTTGCACCTTCAAAAATGCTCACTGTTTTCCAAACGACAAAACACAGTAGGGGCAAAAATTCCAAAGGTTTCTCTGAATGGGATACTATTGACAAACTATGGAAAAGGACTCCTTTGCATTTGTTAAAAAGTGTCATCAGTGTTAGCGACATAACAATTTAATCCATGCTCTTGCACAAGAACTTAGGTCGCAAGTGGCCTCTTGGCTCTTTTCCTTATGGGGTTTGGATCTTATTGGAAATATCTCCCCTCCTTCATCGAAGGACATATCTTCACCATAACCACTACAAATTATTTTACAAAGTGGGTAGAGGCAGTTCCTCCTTAGACCACTACCACTGAAGTAATCTGTCAGTTTCTCTTAGACAACATCATTTCTTGATTTGGTATTCCTTGAGAAATATCACATTCAACATCAATTTTCTACACCTTATTTTACTCAATCTAACGGTCAAGCTGAATCCTCTAATAAAATTATTGAGCAAATTCTTCACAAGACTGTAAACAAGCATGGTAAGTATTGACATATTCAATTGATATATGCCCTTTTGGTCTATCAAATAAGTGTGCGCATAGCTAAAGGTACTACTCCTTACAATCTTGTTCATGGTGCTAACGCTATTATGCCTTTGGAATTAGAGATTCTATCAATGAGAATCTCTTAAAGGTATAATCAATGATGACTCTTATCAGGAACAACACCTTCAACAACTTGAAATGCTTAATGGGAAGTGCATAAACGCTCTTGAGCATATTCAAGCATATCACAATTCCTTACAACAAAGTTACAATGACAAGGTAATTCAAAGTTTCTTCTTAGTAGGTGATGTAGTGCTCTATGAGAATCAGTGTAAGGTGAATTTTTTACTAGAAGAAAGAGGAAAGTTTAGCCCGAACTATCTTGGACTATACATCATTACTAAGGTCTATGGGTCAAATGCTTACAAAATAGAAAATGTGGGAGGTATGCCTCTCAAGCAACCCATAAATGGTATGCATCTTTGTAGATACTATGCTTAATTTCCTTTCTTTTCTTTCTCTTTGTTTAATCTTAAAATTATATGATATGTTAGTATGTCTTCATTAAAGCATGTATTATTGAATTATTGCTATTTGATCTATATTGCTTCGTTCTTGACAAACATCTTTTAAAGTTTCAATTGTCTTGTATTCGTTGTGTAAATTTTTAAACATTTATATTTTCTTATGCTAGCTAATCATGCAATTTTCTTTATGTGTTTGGGTTAGGATACATCATGTTGTGTTTAATTAAACCTTTAATTAGATCACATTAGTTATGTAGTGCTTAACTTAAACATATTTCTTTACATCATCAAATGTTGTATTTAATTAAATACTTAGTTATTTAATTGGATCACACATGTATTAATTTTATCATGAAGTATTGAGAAACCAATCACATAAGAATTAAATTAGACATACATGTACATTTCTAAATTTGTTACTTTTGATCAAAGCGATATAAATTGTTGTTGGAATATTTTGTTGTCTTCTAGATGGCCCTACGAGGAGCCCCTGTCACTTGGGTTGGGAAACCATGGTTGTCGCCTGCCTTTGGATCTTTGCACAGAGGTCAAGTCTCCTGGACCTCCATTGCAAGGAATGGGTTTTGTCGCAATGCTTTTGGTACTACGCCCAATCGTGCTAGAAATGGTGGATTGGGTTTGGTGTTCAATGACTCTTACCATGGTGGAGATGGGGTTTTGATGCGAGGCCTGGCTTGGGGAAACAATCCCTCACTGGTAATATTGTAGAGAAATTTTGTGCTAAAGGGGAAAAGAGTGGGTATGGGTTGAGTGGGAAGATGGGTCTGTCCGAGAAGCATGGGGAGTTTTTCTCTCGTAGAGTTGAGTCTTCGACTGGGCCCTCAACTTTGAATGGACCAAAGATGGTTAAGCCTACCACAATTAATATGACAGATGAGGTGGAAAAGGAGGTGGATCACAATGAAAGAGTTTTTTTGGGTTGGGGCTTGTAGGGCATTTCATAGGATTGTAGCCAAGTTTAGGTGACCTACATAAATGGATTTCGGTGCATTGGGAACCCATTGTAGAGGGATGTGTACAGATCTATCCACATGCTAAAGGATTTTTGTGCTACCTTTTTGAAAATGAGATGGACATGAATAAAATCCTTGATGACTATCAATGGTGTTGGGAGGATGACCATCTATTGATGTTGAAACCATGGCACCTAGCTTTAAATCCACTTTTAGAAA